>NC_134359.1:246859402-248059402 GCF_048569485.1 Anomaloglossus baeobatrachus
ACAGTCTGTGATGAATTGGGAGATAGCACTTTAAAAGGATCAGGTGATAGATCTTTGGTGTGATGGGCTGAGATGTTGGCATGCTCTTCATAGGTATCTTGGGCAGTGTTACAATCATCAGCTTTAACATCAGAATATACAGGACGTCTTTTGGAGCTTCTGGTGCAGCAATCTGCCAAGAATAAAACTGATTTGATTTTTGACAAAATAAAACATATTCATCTAATAATAAACATTTTATAAACGTAAAAATAAAAAATCCCATACAAATTGCAAGATATAGTGTATACTTAACAAAACACTCAGGGGACAACATCCTCATATCAAGTTTCAAC
Organism: Anomaloglossus baeobatrachus; assembly: GCF_048569485.1. Classification (NCBI taxonomy): domain Eukaryota; kingdom Metazoa; phylum Chordata; class Amphibia; order Anura; family Aromobatidae; genus Anomaloglossus; species Anomaloglossus baeobatrachus. The sequence continues at coordinate 246,859,738 of NC_134359.1, forward strand.
TATCGTATATATATATATATATATATATATATATATATATATATAGTAAGTCCCCCATATTGTCAGATTTCCTAATCAAGGGACATACTCCTGCGCACTATTCAAAAAATTATGTGTCCAAAAACACATATGAGAGTAATAAATGTCCAACACAATTTTATTTAACAGATGCAATATACAGAATATTAAAAATAGTATACGCCACATCCGAGACACAACCCATGAGTCACAGAGGGGTATATTAGACAAATACAAGGAGGAGAGAAACTCCACAGGGGTGGGAACCGGGTCAGTGGTGTAGAAAGCTGATAAACAATTAGAGTGGGAGAAGATACATCCTAATCTGAAAAAATTATTGCATATAGCCCCACTCCAACTATAATCAAAATATTAAATTGCTTCCATATATAGAGTTTCAAACATAAACAAAAGTCCATAAGTCCCAAGCCAGATATCTCACAGGTGTACGCGCGACATTCAGCCGAATTACGGGTGACACCTGGGAATGCTCTTTATAAGGGTGGTTCTCTGACAATACAGACAACGTGTGGTGGCCCTTGACAAAGCACACAAAACGCGCGTCGGGTCTGGACCGTGGACAGTTTGCGTCATATTTCTTCTTTTTTTGGTATGTACTGATGTACCCTGTGTACCACACTAGAGAGATATCTGGCTTGATTTACTGAAGTACTGATACATGTTGGTATGTGGGTGTGATAGATCCCCGCAGGTACTTATGCTTCAAACACTATATATGGCAGCAATTTAATATTTGATTACAGTTGGAGTGGGGCTATATGCAATAATTTAATAATTCACGTGACTTCTGGTTGTTGCCATGGTAGCACAGGGTCATGTGATGATGCCTGTAGCCAACATGAGTCACTTTCTCTTAGTGCCGGCATAGTGCCAGCACTGAGAGTAAGGCTATGTGCCCACATTGCGTTGTGTCCTGTCACGGCCGGGCGGTCGGGCAGACCCAGGAGGTGGATCCACTGGACCGAACTCGAAGATGGTGGTAGGGAGTCCGGCAGCTGAAGCACTGATGGGCAGCAGAACAGTCCGTGCAAGTGAAGGCAGCGGAGGAGTCCCTGGGACCACGGAGTCACAGATGGTAGTCCTGGTGACGTAGCTCAGGTTCGGAAGCCGAGATGATATCAGGCGGGGTCCGGAACCTCAGGAGCGAGATGACGGGTCACCGCAGGGATCCGAGATGGTACGGACTGTCAGATGGCAGACGGACAGTGTGCGGGGTTCAGGATACGGCTGACTGGATGGCGAGGCAGGTACGGCTCTACAAAGAGAGATAGGTGAGTACAGGCACATAAACACCAGGAGACCTGACTCCTAGCTCAGGGAACACGAAGATCAGGCCCCGCCCCCTTGGACAATAACCCCCTTTATACCCAGTACCTGTTCAACCTCATTTCCTGTTAATGGGCGCTGGCCCTTTAAGAAAGGGTCAGTGACCGCGCGCGCGCCCTAACGCGCATGCGCGCCGCCCGGGTGCCAGAAGCCAGGGAAGGAGGCTGAGAGGACGCAGGAGAGCCGGCCAGGTCCTGGGAAGCCGTCGGGCGCCGGGATCGGGGACCAGGGGGCCTGGGACGGACGGAATCCGGGGGCTGAGGAGCGGGCAGCGTGGCAGGTGAGCCGGGGAGCGGGGGTGAGGACCCGGGGAGCGTGACAGTACCCCCCCCCCCCACGCCCCCCACCCCGCAACCGGGACATGAAGGCACGGATAAGAGGAGTGCCCACGTTCTCCCTGGGCTCCCAAGACCTATCCTCAGGACCATACCCCTCCCAGTCCACCAGGAAGAACTGCCGACCTCGAACAGTCTTCATGGCCACGATATCCCTTACCGCATAGATGTCGTCATCGGCAATAGGTGGAGGGGCCGGACTGGCAGCATCGGAGAAGGGACCAAGGATAACCGGCTTGAGCAGGGAGACGTGGAATGAGTTGGGTATCCTCATCGTGGCCGGGAGCTGTAGCTTGTAGGAAACCTCATTGATCTTGCTGAGGACTTTAAACGGCCCGATGTAGCGAGGACCCAGCTTGTATGATGGTATCTTCAGGCGGACGTACTGGGAAGCAAGCCAGACGAGGTCTCCAGGAGAGAAACACGGAGGGTCCAGACGTCTCTTGTCGGCGTGTCTTTTCATCCGCAGGGAAGCACGCCCAAGGGACGATTTGACAGAGTCCCAAATGTTTGCAAAGTCACGGGCTACTGTATCTGCAGCAGGGACATCCGAAGAGGGGGATACAGGCAATGGGATGGAAGGCTGAAGCCCGTAAACAACATGGAAGGGAGAGCTGGAGGACGACTCACTGAAGTGGTGGTTGTGGGAGAATTCAGCCCAAGGTAGAAGGGCGGACCAGTCGTCATGATGGGCATTGACGTAGTGACGTAAGAAAGAGGTCAAGATTTGATTGACCCTCTCTACCTGGCCATTAGACTGAGGATGGTATGCAGATGAAAAGTCCAGAGTCACTCCCAGATGGTTACAGAGAGCCCTCCAGAAGCGGGAAGTGAACTGAGTTCCTCTGTCTGATACGATGTGTAATGGAAAGCCATGCAAGCGGAAGATGTGTTGTATATAGGCGTCCGCGAGTTCCTGAGCAGAGGGCAGTCCAGCCATAGGGACGAAATGGGCCATTTTAGAGAACCGATCCACCACGACCCATATGACTGTGTGTCCGGATGACAATGGCAAGTCCGTAATAAAGTCCATAGCTATGTGTTGCCACGGAACTGAGGGTATCGGTAGAGGCAGAAGACGGCCATAGGGCAGGTGTTTGGGCGTCTTGTTCCTGGCACAAGAGGAACAGGCAGAGACAAAGGCGGCGACGTCAGTGCGAAGGGATGGCCACCAGTAATGGCGTACAATCGCACCCCATGTTCTCTTCTGGCCTGCATGGCCGGCTGTTTTTGAGGCATGACCCCAGTGTAACACTTTTAGCCTGTCGGTCTCCGAGACATAGGTCTTCCCGGGTGGTATTTGGGCCAGAGTGACGGGAGCCACCGGAACAATCTTGCTAGGAGGGATGATAGGTTGGGTAGTCTCTTCCTCCTGCTCCATGGGCATGAGGGACCTAGACAAGGCATCTGCGCGTACATTCTTGTCCGCGGGTCGGAAGTGGAGCTGGAAGTCAAACCTGGCAAAGAATAAGGACCACCTGGCTTGCCGTGGGTTCAGTCGCTGAGCGGACCGCAGGTATTCCAGGTTCTTGTGGTCCGTGTAGATGGTCACGGGGTACACTGCTCCTTCCAGGAGGTAACGCCACTCCTCCAGAGCTAGTTTGACCGCCAATAATTCTCGGTCACCGATGGTGTAATTCCGTTCAGGTGCTGAGAAGCTCTTAGAAAAGAAACCGCAAGTCACCATCTTCCCGGAGGAGGATTTTTGCATGAGCACTGCTCCGGCTCCTGAGGAGGAGGCATCCACCTCCAAGGTGAACTGGCGGTTTAACTCCGGTCGGTGGAGTACAGGAGAGGAGGCGAAAGCTCGCTTCAAAGAGCAAAACGCGGCGTCGGCCGCAGGTGACCAGTCCTTTGGTTTAGCCTCCTTTTTGGTCAAAGCGGAGAGAGGAGCAGTCAGGGCGGAGAAGTGCGGGATAAACTGGCGGTAGTAGTTGGCGAATCCCAGGAACCGTTGGATTGCCTTCAGTCCAGAAGGAGGAGGCCAGTTGAGTATGGAGGAGACCTTCTTTGGATCCATCTGCAACCCAGTACCCGAGATGATGTATCCCAGGAAAGGAAGAGAAGACTGCTCAAAGACGCACTTCTCATATTTGGCGTAGAGACGATTCTCTCTCAGTCTTTGTAGAACCAGCTTTACGTTCTCTCTGTGGGTCTGGAGGTCCGGAGAGAAGACAAGGATGTCATCCAGATAAACTACTACACAGAGGTAGAGGAGGTCCCGGAAAATGTCGTTCACCAGTTCTTGGAATACGGCAGGAGCGTTACACAGACCGAAGGGCATCACGCAGTATTCGTAGTGCCCGTCGCGAGTATTAAATGCGGTCTTCCATTCGTCCCCAGAGCGGATACGAACTAGGTTGTAGGCACCCCGAAGATCCAGTTTGGTGAACACACGGGCTCCTCTGAGCCGGTCGAACAATTCGGGGATGAGCGGTAGGGGGTACTTGTTTTTTATGGTGATCTGATTCAAGCCCCGGTAGTCAATGCATGGGCGAAGGTCACCCTCTTTCTTCTTAACGAAGAAGAAGCCTGCTCCCGCAGGAGAGGAGGATCTCCGGATGAATCCCTTTGCCAGGCTTTCCGTGATGTATGTGGACATGGCCCTGGTTTCAGCTGGAGACAACGGATATATCCGTCCTCGAGGTGGTGTTGTTCCTGGGAGCAGGTCGATGGCGCAATCGTAGGGACGGTGTGGCGGAAGTACCTCAGACTCCTTCTTGTCAAAAACGTCCGCGAAGGACCAATAGGCCGAGGGCAGTTCCGGTAGGTTCTCTGGAGCCGGGGGACGTCGGATTGGTTGTAGGGACTTTAGACATCTCTCATGACAGGCAGAGCCCCAACGAGTGATTTCGCCAGTACCCCAGCTGACTGATGGTTCGTGTGTCCGCAACCAAGGAAGTCCCAGCAGGATTTGATGGGACATGTGTGGAAGGACGTAGAGAGCGATGTTCTCGGTGTGCAGAGCACCTATACGCAATTCCACCGGCTTGGTGATCCAGGAGATGGTATCAGAGAGGGGTCTCCCATCCACCGAGGCAATCACTAGGGGCTTATCGAGTGGAGTAACAGGCAGCTGGTACTTGTCCACCGTGGCCTGCTGGATAAAATTGCCTGCTGCTCCGGAGTCGAGGTATGCCTCAGCCGTGAAGCGCGTCTCTCCTGTTGACACTTGTACCGTCCACATAACTGGGTCTGAGAGAGTCCCAGCACCTAGGGTGGCCTCTCCTACCAACCCTAGGCTTTGGAGTTTCCCGGCCTTTCCGGACAGGAGCGTAAGAGATGAGTGCCCTCTCCGCAGTAAAAGCAGAGGCCTTTGGCGAGCCGCTCTGCTCTACGTTGGTCAGACTGTCGTACTCGGTCAACCTGCATGGGCTCGTGGACAGGAATCCCAGCTGTTGATGAGTGAGGCACAGAGGACTTCTGTGGAGGAGGGGAGTGCCGTACTGCACGTCTCTCACGATACAGCTCTTTGGAGCGTTCCTGGAAACGAATGTCCACTCGAGTGGCTAGGGCAATCAGGGCATCTAGGGTGGAGGGCACGTCACGGCCCGCCAACTCATCCTTGATGCGACTCGAGAGTCCTTCCCAGAAGGCGGCTGTCAGGGCCTCATTATTCCACCCGAGTTCAGAAGCCAAAGTACGGAAACGGATGGCATATTGGCCCACCGTCAGTGTTCCTTGACGTAGGCGGAGGAGGGATGAAGCAGACGCAGAGGCGCGTCCCGGCTCGTCGAAGGTGCTGCGAAAGGCCTGCAGGAAGTCTTGAAGGTTCTTGGTCATGGGGTCCTCCTTCTCCCACAAGGGGTTCATCCACGCCAGCGCCTCGCCCTCCAGATGAGACATTATAAAGGCGACCTTGGCTTGGTCAGAGGCGAACAGATGTGGCAGCTGCGTGAAATGAAGGGAACACTGGTTTATGAAGCCCCTGCAGGTCTTGGGATCTCCAGCATAACGAGGTGGTGACGCCAAACGGAGACGGGAAGCATCTGAAGAGGCTGCCACTGGTGCGGGAGCCATGGCTTGCCTAGCTGGGGACCTGGGTGCCGCAGGCGTCATTGATGCTTGTAACGTGTACAGGCGGGTGTCCACGGAGGTCATAAATTGCAACATGCGGGTCTGGACTTCATGCTGACGTTGGAGTTCCTCTTGCAAGGCCGCTAGTGCTGCAGCGGGATCCATGGCCTGATCTTACTGTCACGGCCGGGCGGTCGGGCAGACCCAGGAGGTGGATCCACTGGACCGAACTCGAAGATGGTGGTAGGGAGTCCGGCAGCTGAAGCACTGATGGGCAGCAGAACAGTCCGTGCAAGTGAAGGCAGCGGAGGAGTCCCTGGGACCACGGAGTCACAGATGGTAGTCCTGGTGACGTAGCTCAGGTTCGGAAGCCGAGATGATATCAGGCGGGGTCCGGAACCTCAGGAGCGAGATGACGGGTCACCGCAGGGATCCGAGATGGTACGGACTGTCAGATGGCAGACGGACAGTGTGCGGGGTTCAGGATACGGCTGACTGGATGGCGAGGCAGGTACGGCTCTACAAAGAGAGATAGGTGAGTACAGGCACATAAACACCAGGAGACCTGACTCCTAGCTCAGGGAACACGAAGATCAGGCCCCGCCCCCTTGGACAATAACCCCCTTTATACCCAGTACCTGTTCAACCTCATTTCCTGTTAATGGGCGCTGGCCCTTTAAGAAAGGGTCAGTGACCGCGCGCGCGCGCCTAACGCGCATGCGCGCCGCCCGGGTGCCAGAAGCCAGGGAAGGAGGCTGAGAGGAGGACGCAGGAGAGCCGGCCAGGTCCTGGGAAGCCGTCGGGCGCCGGGATCGGGGACCAGGGGGCCTGGGACGGACGGAATCCGGGGGCTGAGGAGCGGGCAGCGTGGCAGGTGAGCCGGGGAGCGGGGGTGAGGACCCGGGGAGCGTGACATGTCCCTGCAGAAATTTCTGCAGTGATTCGAACAGCTCATGTGCGCTTCAAATCGCTGCAGAAACACTGCGTACTGAATGCAGTGAAAAAGCCAATTTCATGTGCTCTGGATGCAGCCCCCACCAGAGACAGAGCGGGAGCTGCATCCAAAGCGCACGGAATATGTGACATGTTGCATTTTAGAACGCAGCAATTTGGCAGCATGCAAATCGCTGTGTTCTAAAACGCAACATGCGCATGAATTATACACAATCTTCCTAGATTGTGCTGGGGACACAAGACGCATGCAGTTACGCTGCAGTGCAATACGCACACGTGGGCACAGAGCCTTAAGCAGCATATCTGCAGTTCTCAGTTCTGTAGCTGAGATCTACAGATATGGAAGAGCGATCAGATTGCTGATCCATATAGCCCCCTAGGAGGAATAGTAAAATAAAAAAGTTTTAAAAAATAAAAATCCTAAAAGTTCAAATCACCTTCTTTTCGCCCCATTGAAAATCAAAGGGTTAAAAAAATTAAAAAATATACACATATTTGGTATATGCGTTCAGTAATGCCGATCTATCAAAATGTGAAATCAAATAATCTGATCGGCAGACGGCGTAGCGGAAAAAAAATTCCAAATGCCAAACTTACATTTTTTGATCGCCGCAAGTTTTGCGCAAAATGCAATAACAGGTGATCAAAACGTAGCATCTGCGCAAAAATAGTACCATTAGAAATGTCAGCTCGAGACGCTAAAAATAGGCTGAGATTCCAAAAAATGAGAACGCTACGGGTTTTGGAAAATGACGCAAAACGTGCGCCACTCTTTATGGCGGTACCGGGATGGTGCGACCGGATCAGTGGGTATGGAGCGGTGCCGCTCGTGCTCTCCTGTGTCCTGTCCCCAGTCAGACACATGAGACTGGGGACAGGACACAGGAGAGCACGAGCGGGAGCGGTTGCCATGACCGGTGGACACGTGGACAGGATCAATGGTTAAGGAGCGGTGCTGCGACGGAGAGACCGGACCAGTGGGTACAGAGCGGTACCGGGATGGTGCGACCGGATCAGTGGGTACGGAGCGGTGCTGGGATGGTGCGACCGGATCAGTGGGTAAAGAGCGCTGCTGGGACACAAGGAGCGTGACACCCCGTTTGCTACCGCAAAAGGGCAACGGGATGAGCCAGGGTAAAGTGCCAGGATTGGCAAATCTAATGGATGCGCCACTTCTGGGGTGGCTGCAGCCTGCTATTTTTAGGCTGGGGAGTGTCCAATATTGGTGGACCGCCCTAGTCTGAGAATATCAGACCACAGCTGTCCGCTTTACCTTGACTGTTGGTCCCATTTGGGGAGACCCCACTTTTTTTTTGTTTAAATTATTTATTTAATTTAAAATAACAGCGTGGGGTGCCCTCTGTTTTGAATTACCAACCAAGGTGAAGCTGCCAGCTGTGGTCTGCAGCCATCTGCTTTACCTGAGCTGGCTACAAAAGATAGTAATTGCAGTAACTATATTTTATTGCAGATTATTATATTATTATTATTTTTTATTATCACACTATTTATTGCATGGCGCTTCACAGTGCAGATAAGTGAATCCTCACATCACATGCAGCAGACACTGAGCTGTCAACAGTCAAAATGAATGGTCATGTGACCAATCGTATGCAATATGCACTAGTGATGGGCAGTCCGGCTCTTTTTGGTGATCCAGTTCCTATGGCTCCGTTCACCAAAAAGAGCCGTCTCTTTCAGCTCGTTCTCGGCTCCTTATTAAATATGTGTTCACCCCAGGTGAACACATATTTAAGATTATAGTAACGCCGCCAAAGCCCCGCCCACCCGCGACTAAGCCCCGCCCACTTAAAAAGCTGCCTATTATATTGCTGAGTAGGCGGAGTTTAGCCGCGGGTGGGCGGGTTTTGACGGCGAAAAGAGCCGTTTAGTGATTTCAGTGGCTCACACTGGTGATCCGGCTCCTGTCGTTCACAGCAGGGAGCCGGATCTTTGTGTCGGATCGTTCGCGACCGACACATCACTAATATGCACATTCCACATTCTGAGCCCAATGTGTCAATTCATATAGTGACACATAGAGGGATAAGCCTGGACAAGCTATCTGCAAATATATATATACACATAACTATATGACACAAAACACGCATACACACACACACACACACACACACTTGTACCATACATACATGGCGTATATATCTACTACAGACCCACATTGGGTGCTATATATAGTCTTCCTTACACAGTATTCATTTATCTATAAGGGGTGAGGAACATGTAACACCTCTATGTGTCACCATTGTAGATGTGAGGTTATTGCTGTGTCACAGATGAAAGAAGCAGGATCTCTGCTCTGAAAGGCTAGTTTCACACTTGCGTTGAACAGCATCCGTTGCTTTGCGTTGTGTGACGGATGCAACGGATGTGTTGCATATAGTGGCACAACAGATGCAACGGATCGTACAAAACAACGGAATCTGCTTTTTTTTTTCTTTACAGTTTTACCAGCGGCAGACTATTGTGAACGATCAGCTGATTGCTCACAGTAGCCGGCCGACGGGTGATCAGCTGATCGTTCGGCCGCCAAGAATGTGTGCGGGGGGTGGAGTTTGGGGTTGGTGGAGCCGAGCGGGGCCATGGCGCTGAGGACGTCAGTGCCAGGGACTGCATGGCTGGGGACAGGTGAGTGCGTGTGTGTGCGTCTGTGTGTGTGCGTGTGTCTGTGTGTGTACATGCAGAGTGGAGTGCAGGAGGGGGCGGAGCCAAGCGGGGAAGTGTCGGGCTCCCTGCACATGTAGCCATGGTAAATATCAGGTAACTAAGCAAAGCACTCTGCTTGGTTACCCGATATTTACCCTGGTTACCAGCGTACACCGCTTAGCGCTGGCTCCTTGCACACGTAACCAGGGTTAACCAGGGTAAATATCGGGTAACTAAGCAAAGCGCTTTGGTTAGTAACCCGATGTGTACCCTGGTTACGTGTGCAGGGAGCCAGAGAGAGCCGTTAACGGATTCCACTGTTTTACAAAACGGCGGATTGCGACTGAAGGAAAACAACGCAAGTATGAAACTAGCCAAATGCTGAGAGGTCAGTGCTGGGCAGAATACTGACAGCCAATGAGTGTGTAGGGGGGGAGAGGGGGCGGTGCCAGCTCTGACTGAAGTTTGGCAACCAAGAATACAGGAAGTTATCATGTTTGCTGGAGCTGAAGGTAAACAAAGAGCTGCAGAGAATAAAGGGATAATTCAAGAGGAACAAAAGTCAGAAAACAAAAAATAACAATGTAGTGGTGATTTATATGACAATACAGCACAGATTAGCTTAAATTTTTTTTTGGAGTGTATGTCTGATGTCGCGGGTGGGGGGTGCGCTGCTCGACTGCGCTTGCGGCTCGGTTCCGGCTGCTGCTGCTCGGTGGCTCGAGCGGTGGGCCGGATCCGGGGACTCGAGCTGCGCTCCTCGCCCATGAGTGAAAGGGGTAGTTTGGTTTGGGGATGTAGTCCGTGATGCCACCCACGGTTTGTGGTGAGGTTGGGACACCACCGCTGCTCTGGACGTGGATCCCGGGAGCGATGACAGTGAGCAGCTGAGATGTTTCTCTCCCCTCCGTGGGTAAGGGGGGTTTGGTGGTCCCGGGGCCCGGTGATGTGGATTGGAAGGTGGATGGCGGGAGTTGGGGAGGTGCAGGGTCGCGGGGGCAGCGCAGTGCCAGGCGGCACAGTGGTACTCACTCAGCCAGTAACGTACACGGAGTCTTTGTTGAAACAAACGGCTGGATGGACGGGTCCCACAGGCGGCTGCGGTGGTCACTCCCGGTAGGTTGGCGGTGACTGTCTCTCCCTGCACCTTCGGTGTGTTGTCGGCTCCGATGGCTTCCCACCGGTAGCCCGCTCCCCAGCGGTGTGTGTTGCCGAGGAGCCCCTTTTTGCCCGCAGGCTCTGGCCCTGGGAACTCTAGCTGTGGCGGTAGCTGTATTTCCCTTCACGGTTGAGCGGTTGCCTTCAGTCGGGTCTTTATTGCTGGAGTACCCCGGAGGTTCCCGTCGCTGACGGATTTGACCGGTTTAACGGCGACTCCAAGCCTGGTCGGGGTCCGTAGGCCCTGCCGAGTGGTGCTGGCTCTTCTTCGCTCCCCGATACGGTACCGGCGGGCCATCGCCCGACCCCAGTCCTCACGGTTGTGCGTCAATCGGCCTCGCCTGCAGACGGTCACCACCGTCTGCCAACCTTGCTCTCTGGTGCCCGGGTCACGTACCCGGACACGGTCAGTCAGTTACTCCTCTATCACTTCCCTCAACTTCCAAACTCAAACTCAACTCCCAACTGAACCCTTTTCCCGCCTCCAGGACTGTGAACTCCTCGATAGGCGGGGCCAACCGCCTGACCCCGCCCCACCTGATGTGGACATCAGCCCCTGGAGGGAGGCAACAAGGATTTGTGTGTGACTGATGTGCCTAACTCGGGGTGTGGGGTGTGTTGTTGCAGTACCTGTGACGTCCTGGCTTGTCCAGGGCGCCACACTGACAACTCCTTTAATTTTATAAGTGTTTTCACTTTATTTACTCCAGAATTCAATTTATGGGGTATGGGCGTTAGAGAGCAGTCTGATTGTGACAAATTAGTGAACAGCGGGTGGCTCTTGTGAGACCCCCACCTGGCTGTTTGTGACAAGCTTCATGCCCCACCACAATGACAAGTGGCTGCAGGAAAGATATAACTTCATTTTCTCCCAATAGATTCACTCCTAGTAAAACAGACCAACATCATTTATATACAATTTACCTTCAAATTACCAACATATCTGTATGTAAATTTAGCTGACAGGTTTTATTTAAGAACCAAAATTTGTCTATGTAATGGACCCTTAGGGGCACTTTGCACACTGCGACATCGCAGGTGCGATGTCGGTGGGGTCAAATTGAAAATGACGCACTTCCGGCATCGCATGCGACATCGCAGTGTGTAAAGGCTGGATGATACGATTAACGAGCGCAAAAGCGTCATAATCGTATCATCGGTGCAGCGTCGGCGTAATCCATGATTACACTGACGCAATGGTCCGATGTTGTTCCTCGCTCCTGCGGCAGCACACATCGCTGTGTGTGAAGTCGCAGGAGCGAGGAACGTCTCCTACCGGCCTCACTGCGGCTTCCGTAGGATATGCGGAAGGAAGGAGGTGGGCAGGATGTTTACATCCTGCTCATCTCCGCCCCTCCGCTCTGATTGGCCGCCTGCCGTGTGACGTCGCAGTGACGCCGCACGACCCGCCCCCTTAACAAGGAGGCGGGTCGCCGGCCACAGGGACGTCGCACGGCAGGTGAGTGTGTGTGTGAAGCTGGCGTAGCGATAACTTTCGCTACGCCAGCTATCACCACATATCGCTGCTGCGACGGGGGCGGGGACTATCGCACTCGGCATCGCAGCATCGGCCTGCGATGTCGTAGTGTGCAAAGCCCGCCTTAGGCTATGTTCAAATGTTCAGTATTTGGTTAGTTTTTTACCTCAGTATTTGAAAGCAAAAATTAGGAGTGGAAGAGTCAGATGAAAAGTATAATAGAAACATGGGCACCACTCCTGCATTTATCACCCAGTCTTGGTTTTCTTGGTTACAAATACTGATGTAAAATAGGGATGAGTGCAGCTAATCAACAAGGTTTATTGCATGCGGAAGTTGCCTGTACACTGCTGTGAACAATAAAGAAAAAAATAAATAAATGACGTGGGCTACACCAGATTTTTGATAACCAGCTAAGGTAAAGCAAGCAGCTGGGGCTGGTATTATCAGGGTGGCCTGGCTTTGGTTATTTGTTTCTCCCAGCTTGAAAATAGCAGTCGACAACCACCCCAGAAGAGTCGCACTCATTTGAGGTACCAATTCTGTTGCTTTGCCAGCTCTTCCTGATTGCCCTGGTGCGTTGGCTGTCAGAGTAATACGTTTGGGGTTCATGTCACCTGTGAATTGACAGCTGGCATCAAGCTCCAGGGTTAGTAATGGATAGGTGTCTATCAGACCCCTGCATTAATACCCCAAAAAGCACAGTTAAAAAAAACACAAAAGCAGAAAAAAAATGTTTATGTGAATAAAGACTCACCACATGCCCTTGTTCACCAATTTATTAATAAAACAAATTCTGGAAGTTCCAATGTAATGAAACGTTATATCCCATGATGTCCATCAATTCCTATGAAGCTTACTTCTGAGAACGTCCTCAAAACCAGGCTCCATAGGTCATTATCAGTCAACAGCAGCAAGGAATTTGTGACGTCACTGCTTGTGAGAAATTCCGTGCTGCCTTGTTCTGAGAACTTAGCTCCATAGGAATTGATGGGCGTTTTGGGACATTACTCCATTGGATTATGGCGGAACTTTGAGGATTTCTTCTTCAATTAATAAATTGGTGAACAATGGAGTGTATATTCAAATGAACAATTGATTTTCTAGTTGTATGTGTTTTCTTTAACTTCATGCCTGCTGGGTTAGTAATGGGGGTGTCTGACCGATGTCTATTAATTTCTAACCCCTGGGCTTGATGGCACCTGTCAATTCACAGCTGACATCAACCCCAAAACCAATACCCCGAATGCCACTGCATCAGGGCAATTGGGAAGAGCATGGGGTGGCTGTAGTCTGCTAATTTCAGGCTGAGAGAGGCCAAATAACCTTGGGCCATCCCAGCCTGATAAACACCAGCCTCCAGCTATCTGCTTTACTTTGGCTAGTTATCAAAAATAGGATGGAGCCCACATTTTTTTTTAATTATTTATTTAAATAATTCAAAGTAATGGCTGGGATCCCCTCTATTTTTAATAACCAGCCAAGGTAAAGCTGACAGCTGAGGGTTGCTGCCCCCAGCTGTCCACTTTACCAGTGTTGGTTATCAAAAACAGGCGGGACTGCACATCTTTTTTTTTTTCTTTCTTTTTTTCCAGGGCATTCCCCCCCATTTTGCTTCATTTTTCTGCAACCTTAGCCCTTACTATGACCAATTTACAGGCTTTTTACAGCACACAAGTTTGGGACTACATTGACCTATATGGGGTTTGACGTTCGGGTTCCGAACCAAATTTTTTTCTTAAAGTCTGGTCAAACTCGGCAAATCCAAACATCCGCAGGTCGTAAAGTAAAATACTGACCAACTTCCTGTTCCTGTCCTGGCTGAGGTGGAAGCTTAGAGGAGAATCTCCTGCCACCCCTCACAGAAACCGACTAAAAACAGACCCCCCCGGACGAGCCACCAAACAGAGAGCAGCACAGGAGGTTACCTAAAGCAGACAGCTATGGAACGGTACCTCCTGAGAAGCTCTGGGAGCGGTGAGTCAGCCTGGAGAAGCTTTGATATGGACAGAGGAGAAGATAAGATAATGGCGCCGAGCCTGATGGGGGAGGAGCCTGAACGCATGGCACGAGACACAGAAAAGCAAACACAGAGCTGGAAGGGGAGAGATAAGGGAGATATGAGCGAGGAGACAGGAGATAAGGAAGATATGAGCGAGGAGTCACAGGAGGACACAGCAGGAGAGAGGTGGATGCAGGGGACTGATGATGGTGGATCACAATGGGAGGATGAAGGAGATATGGAGGCAGAGGGGAGAGAAGATGCAGACAAAGCAGGGCAGCTCAGAGACACAGCAGTGTTGGAGGATGAAACTGACAAACAGCACAGGGAGATTAATCCCACTCAGACTCACAGGAAGTCAAATGCAAGAATTCATAGTACCCCTTCCAAAGGAAACAAAAAGCAGCCTACTACACCAACATCACAAGCCTGCAAGCTATTGGGGGATGGAGGTGGTGGCCCAGTCCAGACAAAGAGAACTAAGAAAACAGCACCACCTGCAGGCCAAGACAAGTACACACAAAAGCTTAATGTGGACTATAAAAAACTGGCTGAAGAAGTGACATCACACTTGTCAAAAGAGGTTAAAGTGGCTATTGAGGCAGCCATACAAACATCATTAGCTAATATGCAAAAACAGATAAATGCCCATGCCTCTAGACTGGCAGAATCAGAGCAGAGAATATCTGACTCCGAGGAGACAATACTGGCTATGCAAGCACAAATAGCAGCTCTAGCAAAATCTAATGAATACTTGAAGGATAAAGCGGACGATTTGGAAAACAGATCGAGACGAAACAACCTACGTATAGTCGGGTTGCCAGAGTCTGTGTCGATTGGACAGTTGGATAATATATGCGAGTTGGAGCTACCGCAGGCCCTGGGCATAAAGGCGAAATTCAGAGTTGAAAGAGCCCACAGAGTGGGTCCACTGAGACACCAGGAGGCGAATAAGGGAGAGGGCCAAAACTCAAACAAGAATACCCCGATAAGAGCCAGGCAGGTGATTGTCAAGTACCTTGATTATAAGCATAAGGAGGAAATATTGAGGGCCTTTAGAGAACGAAAGCATCCACTACAATATCAAGGCAACAGACTGCTAATTTTTGGGGATTATTCAGCGGAAGTATCCAGAAGGAGAAAAGAATTTACCAAAATTTGCTCATTTCTGTACAACAAAAAAGTAAAGTGCCAGCTATTATACCCTGCTACATTGAAAGTTAGAAACCCCAATGGCTCGTTTGTATACTACAAGGACTACAAAGAAGCAGAAAACATTCTCATGGCAGAGCTCAACAAGACTAGGTCAGAAAGGCAAGAAAAAGGAGCTAGTGCAGAAGGGAATAATAGAAGAGGATCCCCCACAAGCTCAGGAAGAGATGTGGGACGTCTTGGGGGACAAAAGCAAGTCGAGACCAGGGAGGAAAGGAGGCCAAGCCCGGGTCGACAGCATAATTCTCGCCTGGAACACAGGAACCAACCCTTGGAGAGAAACCATGATACCTGAACTGGAACTCGCTCATTGTTTTTCCTTTTTTTGCCTGTTTTTTTTTTTTTTTTTTCTCTCTTCCCAAACAGGGAGAGGCGTTGAGGAGGATGCATTACGGAGAGAGGGTTGGGGAGGTGAGAGGAGGAGGGGGAAGGGAGAAAAGAGAGGAAAACATCCCAAAGTCTGGGTCCTCTTCCCCCCCCCTCTCTTTTTTTTTTTTTTTGTTCTTCTCCTTTCTTTCTCCATCTTCTCTCCCCTTGGTCTTTTTTTTCTTTTTTTCTTTTTCTCCTTTGTCCAGGAACATCATCCAAATTCAAATGAAGTGGGCCTGTTCTGGGCGGACTGATGGCTACCTGGAGTCAGAGATAAGTAGGACTGGAGAATCTTGCTGAGGTTTTGACATACTGTGCTAATTTTTGCATAATTTTCAAAGGCTTATTCAAGTTAGTCCGGGGATAGAACATATATTTTTTGGGGGGTGATTAGGGAGCTACATATTTTGGCTAGGAATAGGGGAGCTCACCAACGTGGCGGGAAACGCCGTGGATTTCTCGGAAGGGAAAATATGTTTTACAGTTACATGCTTTTTGTTGTATTTGTTATATTTGCAAGGTGGGGAAAGGGAGTGTCGATTTTGTGGTACCAACTGTGATTCTAGTGTCGAACATCTCGTCTTCCTTGATGCAGGGGCCCATAGGGGAGGGAGTAGTAAAAGCAGAATACACAGGTTAACATGATACAGATAACTACGTGGAATGTTAAAGGGCTGAGATCACCTAACAAACGAGCAATGATATTGAGACATCTGAAAAGACTAAAGACAGACATTGCCTTATTACAGGAAACCCACTTGGGGGGGGAGGACTTTTTCCGCATGAAGAAACATTGGGTGGGCACCGTTTACGGGGCAGCGGCACAAGGTAGAAAAGCGGGCACTATGATTCTAATAAATAAACAATTCAGTCATGAGGTAGTGGCACATGAGGCAGACGACCATGGAAGGTGGCAGCACTTAACAATCGTTAGTCCAGCGGGTAAACTCAGTATTTATAATGTCTATGGCCCAAATTCACAACAAATCACATTTCATGATGACATAAAGGCCACCATATTAGCAGATGGGGAGGCTAACATTATAGTGGGAGGCGATTTTAACACTGTCCCAGACTCAGCTGAAGATAGGAGGAGGGGCGAGGAGGGGACAGCTAATGTGGGCAGGAGTTTAGACAATAGGGATGTAACATTAGAAGACGTAGGACTGAAAGACATCTGGAGACTAAAGGCCCTGTCACACACAGAGATAAATCTGCAGCAGATCTGTGGTTGCAGTGAAATTGTGGACAATCAGTGCCAGGTTTGTGGCTCTGTACCAATGGAACAATATGTCCATGATTTCACTGCAACCACAGATCTGCCAAAGATTTATCTCTGCGTGTGACAGGGCCTTTACTCACCCACATGACAGAGAGTATACACACTTCTCTCACCCTCATGATAGCTGGTCACGTATTGATCAGTTCTGGATCTCGCAAGACTTACTGAGTGGAACGCAAGATTGTGTGATAGAGAATATGGTGATCTCTGATCATAGTCCGGTGAGATTGGGCATTAGAGAGAAATTCCGGAGAGGTACAGATATCATATGGAGATTCCCATCGTTCCTTCTCAGGCAAGATAATTTCCATAAGGTGCTACAGGAGTGGTGGGGAGAATTCGCAGAGGACAATAAGGAACATAGAGAGTCCCCAGTGATATTTTGGGAAACGGCAAAAGCGGTCCTAAGGGGCCGTCTGGTGGGGTACGCAGCCATGATCAAACGGAAAACCAATGAGAATTATAATTTCCATAGTGAAGCAGTACGGGTAGCATATACAAATTATGTGACAAATAGATCTCCCATGACAAAAGGCAGATGGTTGGAGGCAAAAGAGGGATTTGACGAATGGGCCAAAAAAAAGGAACAACTATTCTGGTCGCACAAGGAGGTTGACTTACATAGGTTTGGCAACAAGGCGGGAAGGATGTTGGCCAATCTGGCAAGGGGCAGCAGAAAGATGACAGTGATCTCTAAACTGAAAACAAAGGGGGGAGAGGTGACTACGGATCCTAAGGACATTAATAAACTGTTGGGAGATTACTATAGAAAACTATATGGGTCAGGGAATAACGACATGACTGATGAGGCAGAGTGGCTAAGACAAGCCCAAATGCCTAGCTTGACGGAGGAAGATTTGAGTGCCTTAAACGCAGATATCACAGTAGAGGAGGTGACGAGAACAATTGGGGAGCTTAACACCAACAAGGCACCGGGACCTGACGGTTTCAATAGTGAATTCTATAAGGCTCTGAAGGATCTGATCTCGCCGGATCTAACCTCAGTCTTTAATGCTTTCCTGGGAGGGGCGGAAATACCCAAAAATTCCAACATAGCATATATTAAATTACTCCCCAAGGGAACCAAGGACCTGGATGATCCCTCTAGTTATAGACCTATATCGCTCATAAATCAGGATTTAAAAATTATGTCCAAGATCATGGCTAATAGACTGGCCGAGATCTTACCTAGGATCATTACGAATCACCAGGTGGGGTTTATTAAGGGGAGAAATGCCGTTACCAATATCCAAAAGACAATTCTAGTGGTAGACGCGGTTAGACTGGGTCTCACTGAGGGAGGGGCTAGACCTGCCCTAGTTACACTTGACGCAGAAAAAGCGTTTGATAATGTAAATTGGGGGTGGTTAGACAGGGTAATGGAGGCCATAGGGATTGTAGGCAAGATGAGACTTTACATTAGAAACCTTTATGCCAACTCGGGAGCTAGGGTACATACTCCGGGCTTTCTATCAGACGTGTTCCCTTTGATGAAGGGAACAAGACAGGGCTGCCCATTATCTCCTCTTTTATTCAACCTGGCAATCGAGCCGTTGTCAAGAATACTACAGGGACAAAATAGCTTTAAAGGAATCAAGATAAGGGGTTCAGAAGTAAAGACAGCGCTTTTTGCTGATGACATCATACTTTATATGGGGGACCCCGGTGCGGATTTGCCACAGACTCTTGCCTTGATTGAAAAATTTGGCTCATTCTCCGGTTTCAAACTGAACAAAAAAAAATGCGAGATCATGTTCCTAAAGGGGCATCATGGGACAATGGGGGGACAAATAAGAGATGGCTGTCTATGTGGAATTCCTATAGCACAATCTTCAATTAAATACCTGGGAGTGCATATAGGAAGATCGGTGGAAACAATCTATAACTTGAATTATGGACCGCTAATCAGGAAAATTACAGTTCAATTAAAGGGATGGAAAGGTCTGCCACTTCCATTACTGGCAAGATGCCACCTGATAAAAATGATGAGCTTTCCTAGGCTGCTGTATCCCTTCCAGACAATCCCGCTATTGCTAAAACTAAAGGATGTGAATAAGCTCAACTCCGCGTATACAGAATTTATGTGGAGGGGAAGGAAACCCAGAATAAAGCTGCGTACGCTGATGAAGTCAGCAGAGGAGGGAGGTCTAAACTTTCCAGATGTCCAAGGGTATAATCTTGTATGTATCATGAGGCATGTAATTGATTGGGTGAGAGGAACGAGTAGGCACTCAGATCATGCGATGGAAACTAAATATGCGTCACCGTGGGATCTGACGTCCATTCTGCACTCCCCACTATCCAGGGTTGAAGGGCACATAAGGAACTCAATTATATTCCGAGACACCGTGCTAACATGGAAGTCGGTAAGGAAAAAACTGGGGCTCTCATGGAAAGTGTCCAAGTACTTGAACCCCTGGGCATTCCCAAATTTTCCCCTGGGACGAGAAAACAAGCTATTTACTAGATGGAAAGAGAGGGGAGTCAGGAGAATGATAGATGTTATGAATGTGGAGGACAGGAGGTGGATGACAGGTCGGGAAGTGTTGGATAAGTACAACCTTAATAGCTCACATGTCATCCAGTATGAACAATTGAAACATGGAATAATAGGAGACCTGGGTGTGGTTGGAAGAGAGCTGAACAGAAGTTCGATTGATGAGTTACTGGAATGTGATGTAACAAGTATAAATGTCTCTAAAATTTATCGATCGCTAAGGGGGGTGCTTATCTCACGGGAGGATAGTCGGACTTTAAAAGCGTGGGGGAAACAATTGGGAAGGGAAGAAGTGGTGGATGATATACTGAGAGGATGGGTACAAGTGCGGAAACATATTACCAATGAGAGATGGAGAGACACTCAATTCAGAATTCTACATAGGGCCATTATAGGTTTCAACATACCAGGTAGGGATAGGTGGTGTCCTAAGTGTCAAAAAGAAAAAACGGATATGCTGCATGGGCTATGGGAATGTGAGACAATCGCTAGGTTCTGGAACCAAGTCAGACTATTTGCCCAGTCAACATGGGGAATTTTCAGCAAACTAGACTTAATGGTGTGGATTTTCCACTCCTTTGAGGGAGGAGTAGGAGGAGGACCGAGCACGCAGGAAAAGAGGAAATACGCAATAATGCATGACATAGCCATGATAGCTAAGCGTTGCATCTTAAAACACTGGATTCAAAGGGAGGGCCCATCCATAAAGGAGGTTGTGGGCGAACTACACAACCTTCTGAAGTGGGAAAAACTAGAAGCGGAGAGGGATAAAGATGGGTTGACAGCCAAGTTTTTTGTGAGATGGAGACATTTTATTGAAAGCCAATTCACACAGGGAGAAATAATTAACCTGATGGCACCTTTTGTTCACTCGGAGTGGTATATCCTGAGCGATATTCAGGACAGCCTGGGTAAACTGAGAATCACCTAGGAGGGGGCTCTGGCGGGAGGGGGAGACGAGACGGTTGGGAATACCAAGACACGCTAGCAAAATTGAAATCATTCAGGGACGACACAGAGATTTAACGAATTGTATTGCATATGTTATATTATATTTCATTACCTATGTTTTGGTTTAATGTTACTGTATACTATCTTAAATCGAACAGCAACATGGAACTCCAAATTGGGGTATCACCCACCTCTATGTCACATTTTGTCAGACGAATGTTCTTCTTTTGCAATGATACTTGTCATGTTTTTACAAATTTGAAAAATCAATAAAAAACGTTTTGGAAAAAAAAAAATACTGACCAAATGCTAAATGTGTGACTATGGCCTAAGGGTTCATTACACAAGCAAATATTGACCTGCTACAAGCATTGATTAGGGATATAGAGGAATCTTTCTTCTCTCTTCCCATAGAGAACAGATGAAAACTGGGCAAAATGTTCATGTGATGGCGGATTCATGAGAGACAGCGAACAGCAGTATATATACAGTATATATAAATATGTCTGTGTGACGCCCTGGACACCCCAGGGGTCACAGGTCCCAACACCACCTACACCCCCACCACACTAGGCAGGTACCACCAGTCACACTGAAGTCCTGATTGCCTCCCTCAGTGTTAGACAGGCACACCAGGTGGGCGGAGTCAGGCGGAAAGACACGCCCACCGAGGAGTCTGCTGGCCTGAGGCAGGAAAACAGTGGTGAGTTGAGTTTGGGAGTTGAAAGTGAGAGGAGAGGAGTAGAGAGGGGTGTGCAGTACAGCTCTGTGTTGGGCCTGGGTTGGAGCCCAGGGCCATGGAAACAGTCAGGCAGGCAGACGGCAGGGGCCGCCTGCAGGAGACCAGGAACACGACCGGTGGAACCGTAGGGACCGAGACAGGGTTGGAGCCTGCCGGACCCGAACAGGGGAGCCAACAGTCTACCGGAGCACCAGGAAGGGTACTCAGACCCAGACTAGGCCGTAGACCACCTTTAGTCAAATTCACTGATTGAGGATCTGGACCTTCCGAGGTTCTTTCCCACCAAAGTCCCGAATGACAGCAACAGCCCAACCTTACCGGATAGTAGCCACCGCCAGAGGCCAGAGATCCAGGGCCAGCGCCTGCGGGCAAAGGAGCTCCTTCGGCAAACCCGCTGGGGAGCGGACCACCTGTGCTTAGGCACCGTGGTCCACTTACGTTTAGGTGCAGGAGAAAGGGGGGCTCTGCCAACCCGCCTAGTGAAGTGCAGCCGGCAGTGGGCCACCCGTCTTCCACCACGTCTGGTTTACCATTGACTCCGTGTGCATCAATTGTGAGTACTACACTGCAGCCCTGCACCTGCTCCCCGCAAACGGGCCCCGGGACACACCGCCCCTGCCCACGGAGGGATTAACATCCAAAGCTGCGCCCTGCCATCACTCCCGGGAGCCCCTCCAACCTGACCGCAGCGGTGGTGCTCCATATCACCACAACCCGTGGGTGGCGTCACGAGCAATCACCCGAAACATCCCGCGCCTCCAGCGTGCAGCGCCAGCCTCCCCCTTCTACTGAGCGAAGTGACCCCGGGTCCGTGGAAGGCTCGAGCCACCGCCCGCAGAACGAGCACGGATCCGAGCGGCTCGGTGGTCGCAGCCGAGGCCGCGGGGCGGTACACATCGACTCAACTGGCGTCACGAACAGGATCGATCCAGTCTACTCACCCGTAGAAGTGCGCCTTGTCGTTCGCGTCAGCGGCGTCCCGCTGAAAAAATTTGCAGAGCCACCATCTTTGGCGCGAAAAGTTCCCGCTTGAGTCGTCTTCCCCGAGCAGTGTCGACGCGAACAGTGAGACCCCGCCCCCAAAAGAAGGCAGTGCTAGAAAGAACCAAGGGGGGACGGGAAGAAGATGTCGGCGCCCATGGGAAACAACGCGGGAGCGCCTGCCGCAGGAGTAGCGGCGCCCGAAGGAGATAATGTGGCGGCTCTCACCCCAGCCGGGGAAGTGGAAGGGGCCGTAGGGCCGGCGGTCACCCAGGTAATGCTGATCTCCCTGCCGTACGTGCCCGGTGCTACCTGGCTACCCCAGTATGATGGGAAGCCTGACGCCCTGCAGGTGTTCCGGCAAAAGATCACCAAATCCTTGACCTGTATGCCATGACTGGTAGGCAGCGGGCAGTGGTGGTACTTGGGCAGCTGACCGGTGCGGCCGAGCAGGAGACGGAGACCTGGACCAACGCGGACCGGGCCTTGGCAGCCACCATCTTTGAAAAACTCCAGACTGCCTTCGAGACCCGGACTGACGCTGAGCTGCGGATGCAGTTTTACCAGTGCCGTCAGCGACCCGCAGACAGTATTAGAGAATATGCCCTGCACCTGCAAACCGCCCTTCGGACCCTGAAGCGGGTGGACACCATCAGTGAGGCCGACAGCAATAAGATGTTGGTGGAGCAATTCCTACAAGGGCTGGGGTCTGCTGAAGATCGCAAACAACTCCGGTTGTGGGCAATGGAGCATGCTGATCTGGACTTTACAGTACTAAAGGAGCGGGCCATCAAAGCCCTGCAATCGCCCACTGACAACGCTCCTGGCGCGGCCCCTTGGCCGGTTGAAACTGCTCCCGTCCAGGTGGCGCCCCCTCCTCTGGCGCTGCCGGCCCCTGCTGCGTCCGTCGGGACTATGGAAGCGCTGGCCTCACAGGTTCAACGGATGAACGAAGACCTTACCCGAGTCCTCGCCGCACTCCAGCTCCCGACGAGAGGCAAGCCCCAAGAGAAGATCCAGCTCGCCGACAGCCCGGAGGACGTCCCGTGGATGCAGCGGAGGAAGAACCCTGACCCGAGGTATGGGACACCCGTGTGCTACAGGTGTAACCAACCCGGCCATTACTCCAGGCGATGTCCGTTAAACGAGCAACCCCTGAGGCCAAGGGCCAATCCTCAGGAGTAGACCCCCATGGCCCAGCCGATTGGAGAGACCGGTTCGTAGGAGGCCGCCCCATCATTCCCCTGGAGGTGGATAGCGTCCCGATCACGGCCCTGCTGGACACTGGATTACAGGTAACCACTATGCCTTATTCCTTATACCTGCGATATTGGGATGATAGTGAACTTACCCTCCCTGATGATGGCATGACTGTGATAGCGGCCAATGCACTCCCCATGACACAAGTGGGACTCAAGGAAGTGACCCTGACAGTGGGACGTACCCAGCTGAAACGCCAGGAAATGATTGTGGTGTTGAATGAGTCCAGTGACCGGAACCCAAATGTAGTCTTAGGAACCAATGTGATTGAGCACTGTATGGGTGAGGTGTTGAACTTGCTACATCAACTGTCTGCCACTGCGGGAGGAGGTCGGCAGAGGGCCTTGCAGCGTAAGATCCGGGACTTTATGCATCGCCAGCAGGTGAACTTGCCAGGTGGAGAAATTGGTGGAGTGCGGGTGATGGATGCCGCTCCTTTGGTGATCCCGCCAAGGAGCGAGATGATGATTTGGGGCAGAGCAGCAGTAGGTCCCCAGGGACGGGATTACCCGGCGTTGGTGGAACCCTCGCCTTCAGAGCACTGGCCCACGGTAATGGTGGCCAGAGGGGTGATTGACGTCAAAAAGGGGAGGCGCCTGTGAGAGTGCTGAATTGTGGGGAGGAAGAGGTTAGGCTCCCCCGCTACGCCACCATAGCTAAACTGCTCATCATTGACCCCCACACTATCCATGAAGTCACCTCCACTGCACCCACACCAGACCTGAGTAGTGACACCCCATCTCCCGCACTGCAGGAGTGGTGCCAAGAGTTACATGTTGGCACAGAGTCCACCCCGGCACATCACAGGGACGGGGTCTACAGGGTAGTCCAGGAGTACGAGCAGGTTTTCAGTAAACACCCACTAGATTTGGGAGGATCAGAGGGGTCCAACACCATATCCCCACTGGCACACATGCCCCTATCAAGGAGAGGTATAAGCCCATACCGCCGGCACACTATCAATGCGCCAAGGACATGCTGAGGAACATGAAGGAGGCAGGGGTCATTAGGGATAGCTGTAGTCCCTGGGCAGTGTCATTGGTGCTGGTAAAGAAGAAGGACGGCACCATGAGGATGTGCGTGGACTACAGGAAGATCAATCAGATAACCCACAAGGATGCCTACCCTCTCCCCCGCATTGAAGAATCGCTGGCCGCGTTGAAAACTGCTAACTACTTCTCTACTCTTGACCTTACCAGCGGATACTGGCAGGTGGCGGTTGCCCCAGAGGACCGCGAGAAGACCGCGTTTTCTACCCCTATGGGGCTCAGCGAGTTCAACAGTATGCTTTTCGGGCTGTGCAATGCTCCGGGGACCTTCCAACGGCTCATGGAGTGCTGTCTGGGGCACCTCAACTTCGAAACTGTCCTACTGTATCTGGACGATGTAATCGTGTACTCCAAGACGTACGAAGCCCATCTGGAGCACCTGGCCGAGGTGTTTGTGGCCCTTTCTAAATATGGGATGAAATTGAAGCCCTCCAAATGCCATCTGTTAAAGCCCAAAGTGCAGTACCTCTGGCACGTGGTGAGTGCTGAGGGGGTGGCCCCAGACCCGGAGAAGGTTACCGCCATACAGGGTTGGCCCGACCGACCACGGTGAGAGAAGCCAGGCAGTTCCTGGGCCTGGTGGGCTATTATCGTCGTTTCATCAAAGGGTACACGAAGATGGCCGCCCCTATGCAAGATCTCCTCATGGGACAGACCAAGAATGGGAAAGTCACCAATCCCCCGTTCGTCTGGAATGAGAACCATGAGGAGTCCTTCCACCAGCTGAAGTCAGCCCTGACGGGTGAAGAGATCCTGGCCTACCCGGACTACGGGCTCCCGTTTGTCCTCTATACCGATGCCAGCAATGTGGGCCTGGGTGTAGTCCTGTCCTAGGTGCAAGATGAGAAGGAAAAGGTGATCGCCTACGCCAGCAGAAAGCTTCGGCCGACGGAGAGGAACCCCGAAAACTACAGCTCCTTCAAGCTTGAGTTCCTGGCCCCTGTGTGGGCAATAACTCAAAGATTTAGGCACTACCTCGCCGCGGCCAAATTCACAGCCTACACGGACAATAACCCATTGACACATCTGGACACGGCCAAGCTGGGTGCCCTGGAGCAGCGGTGGATGGCCCGACTGTCCAACTACGATTTCACTATCAAGTACCGGGCCGGTCGCAAGAACACCAACGCGGACGCACATGCTGCACTCGTCTGATGATGGGGTGGAGAATGACGACCTTGAAGAGATCGAGCTACCCGCTTTTCACCAGCCCCGCGAGGAGAAGCCCTGTGTGAACCAGCAGCAGGTGAATTTCGACCCACTACCCGAGCAGGGGTGGCAGAAAGTTCAGGATCAGGAGCCAGCCGTCCAGCTGGTCAAGGCCATGGTCGCCCAGGGCGCTCCCAGGATGGATCCTGCAGCTCCCTCAGAGGCCCAACGGTTGTGGAAGGAGAGGGACCGACTGCACCTGTACCAGGGAAAGCTGTGCAGAGAATTGATCAATCCCAAGACTTATGAGAGGGTTCACCAGGTGGTGGTACCCCAAGCTAGTGTGCCCATGGTCCTGAGGGCCTACCACGATGGGGCGGGGCACTTCGGTTGGAAGAAGCTGGAGATGCTACTGAGAGAGCGGTTCTATTGGAGCGGTATGCGAGAGTCTGTGGAGGCCTGGTGTCGGCAATGTGGCCCCTGTACCCTGAGGAGACGGGACGAGGCCAGCCAGAAGGCCCCCCCTTCAACCAATCGTCACCCACTAGCCGCTGGAGTTGGTTGCCCTAGACCACGTTAAGCTCACGCCCAGCCGAAACGGGTACACGTATGCCCTGACTATCGTGGATCATTACTCCCGGATCATGGTGGTCGTCCCAGTTAAAGATCTGACGGGCCGCACCGCGGCCAAAGCCTTTGAGGCCTACTTCTGCCGACCGCATGGCTACCCGGAGAGGGTACTCACTGACCAGGGCCCAGCCTTTGAGGCAGAAGTGTTTCAGGAGTTTTGCCACTTGTACGGGTGCAAGAAGATCCGGACCACGCCGTATCATGCCCAAACTAACGGGATGTGCGAGAAATTGAACCACTTGGTCCGAAACCTCCTCTAGACCCTCCCGCTGGAAGAGAGGAACCTGTGGCCCGAGAGGCTGCCTGACCTGGTGAATATGTACAATAACATCCTCTGTAGTTCCACCAAGTGCACGCTTGCGTACCTAATGAGAGCCCGGCCAGGGCGGCTGCCTGTAGACCTGGAGATGGACATCGAAGCACCAGAAGCTATCTCTTCCACCCGCCACTGGGATGCCAAGCAGCAAACGTAGTACCGACAAATCCAAGAATATGTGGAGAGGAATCTGCGACAGAGCCGAGAAAAGCAAGAGCAGCGCTTCAACCGGCGAGCCCCAGCTGCCCCCTTCTTGCCCGCGGGGATGTGGTGCTGAAGCGCAAGAGGAGGACGCATAAGCTGGACGACCAGTGGGAAAGAACTCCCTATTGTATGCAGCCCACTGGATGGGAGAATGGGAGAATGACAAGACGTATCTGATCAGTCGTGACCAGGGGAGGACTATGGCTACCATTTCCAGGGACCACCTGAAGAGATGCCCAGATCCCCTGAGGCTGGTAGATGAGACCCCGGCACCCGTGCCAAGTGTGGAAAAGGGGAAAGAAGTGATCCATACGGTGATGGGCGACTTCCCAGCGGATTGGCCTATGCATAATGGCGTGGTGATTGTTCCCGTGTTAACGTTCCCACAACCAGTGGAAGAAAAAGAGATGGAGACACCCGCCAGTGAGCTACCAGAACCAATGCCCAGGGATACACCTATACCGCGCCCCCGTAGGTCTCTACCGGCGACACCCGACAACCGGGAAGAGGGACCAGTTGTCCCCTCTGTCCCACCACCTCCCATTGACGACACTGGTCCCAGACGGTCCACACGTCCCAACCTAGGTAAGCCCCCGCTTAGGTACAGGGAAACTGCTGCTTAGTGGTACGATGAGTTGATTGTATGCCTGCTTGAATGAATAAACCTAATCACCCAAGACTTTCACCTGATTGAACACTTAAAGTCCCCGTTGGGACCTACAGTTGTGGTAGCCCGTTGGCTATGAAGAAGCCCCGTCCCCGTTGGGACATGACCCATCACCTTTTGTCACCTTTGCCCCCTCCCTGTTCTGCATGAGAAACTGCTCATGGACACGGCCGAGAACTTGCAGGCCAACACATGAACTTGTGGGCCTTGTAAATACTGTCCCATCCTGTCCCTTCCTGCCCCCGCCATGCCCTTCCATGCTGCTGGCCTCCGGAGAGGCAGATTGGAGGAAGGACCCGCAGCAGAGTAGGCTGGGGTCCGGTCACCACCGGAACCGGTGACCATCCTCCGGGGGCTGGGGAGCCCTTGGTCACGGGGCCCCTGCAGGACCGTTGGGTGCACTTCCCGTACCCGTTCCCGCCTGGGTGGTCTAGGCCAAGTTTCCGTTTCCGAACTGGGGAAAAGGGGTGCTGCCCATTTCTTAGGGGCAGCATCAAGGCTAGGTTGTTTGGGTGGGAAGGCGGAAGGACATGGACCCGTCCCGTTGTTGTTATTAAAATTGTTTTATATTTCCCATTTGCAACGGTTCAAGTATGTGCCTCCCGTAAGGGAAGAATTGAAAATTGCATATGTTACTGTTTTTATCTTTTTCAGTTATAAAAATAAACCAGTGTGGACGGGCAGCCTGCGGACGATCTGCATTTAACCAAGGAGGAATGTGACACCCTGGACACCCCAGGGGTCACAGGTCACAACACCACCTACACCCCCACCACACTAGGCAGGTACCACCAGTCACACTGAAGTCCTGATTGCCTCCCTCAGTGTTAGACAGGCACACCAGGTGGGCGGAGTCAGGCAGAAAGACACGCCCACCGAGTAGTCTGCTGGCCTGAGGCAGGAAAACAGTGGTGAGTTGAGTTTGGGAGTTGAAAGTGAGAGGAGAGGAGTAGAGAGGAGTGTGCAGTACAGCTCTGTGTTGGGCCTGGGTCGGAGCCCACGGCCCTGGAAACAGTCAGGCAGGCAGACGGCAGGGGCCGCCCGCAGGAGACCGGGAACATGATCGGTGGAACCGTAGGGACCGGGACAGGGTTGGAGCCCGCCGGACCCGAACCTGGGAGCCAACCAGATAGTACCAGGTAGTACCAGAAAGGGTACTCAGACCCAGATTAGGCTGTAGGCCACCTTTAGTCAAATTCACTGATTGAGGATCTGGACCTCCCGGGGTTCTTTCCCACCAAAGTCACGATTGACGGCAACAGCCCAACCTTACCGGATAGTAGCCACCGCCAGAGATCCAAGGGCCAGCGCCTGCGGGCAAAGGAGCTCCTTCGGCAAACCCGCTGGGGAGCGGACCACCTGTGCTTAGGCACCGTGGTCCACTTACGCTTAGGTGCAGGAGAAAGGGGGACTCTGCCAACCCGCCTAGTGAAGTGCAGCCGGCTGTGGGCCACCCGTCTTCCACCACGTCTGGTTTACCATTGACTCCGTGTGCATCAATTGTGAGTACTACACTGCAGCCCTGCACCCTGCGCCTGCTCCCCGCAAATGGGCCCCGGGACACACCGCCCCTGCTCACGGAGGGGTTAACATCCAAAGCTGCGCCCTGCCATCGCTCCCGGGAGCCCCTCCATCCTGACCTCAGCGGTGGTGCTCCATATCACCACAACCCGTGGGTGGCGTCACGAGCAATCACCCGAAACATCCCGCGCCCCCAGCGTGCAGCGCCAGCCTCCCCCTTCTACTGAGCGAAGTGACCCCGGGTCCGTGGAAGGCTCGAGCCACTGCCCGCAGAACGAGCACGGATTCGAGCGGTTCGGTGGTCGCAGCCGAGGCCGCGGGGCGGTACATCTGCACTAACATTATGACTTACGTGTCTATAGCCTGGGCTGTGCTTTATTAATAATGAATAACTTGATTGCATATTGCATACCCAGTGTGTGCTGTGGAAATTATGTCTATTCTTTAGTGGCTACCTGAACTGGACCACTGCCCCTCATCTTCCATGTGACAGAGTGCACGACGTGCTCATATTGTGCCTCTCTCATTGTGAGAAATGCTCAGGAGTCAGTGCTATTGGGTTGTGTCCGTCTGACATTATCTGACAACTACATGCAGAGAGCAAAGCGGAAGAACCATATGGGTGTGTGAGCGAGAATGTGACTCTTTTCTCTATTTAGTGGTGACTTCTCCCCGGGGCGGTTACCTGTAGGATCGTCCTCTTTGCATCGCTCACCATCCCGCACATCACTTTCTCATTTCGCCATTATGACTTCAGCGTTGATATTCTTCAGATCTTTACTTGGATTTTAAAGCTGTGAAAGTAATAATGTAATAGTCAGAGATAAAAGGAAAACTCACATGGAATGTCCTAGATGAACGCTTTTACTACTCGCTTGTGTGGCTCCTGAGCTGCACATAGATTCCATCATCTCCACCTTCTCTATCACTAAGTGCTGCCCACAGAGTCAGTACAGCAGCGAAAGGAGCAGACGTCACTGGAGCAGGGTCCAGACAAAGCGCTTTCCTATATTATTTTCTCTTCACATTTAGACACCTTATCATGGACAGGATCTTCTCTGTGATGGAGGTGCGACTATTTGGGGTCATTCTCAGTATATAGCTCAATATTACCCCCTGTTAAGGCTACAGATTGCACACATGCCCCCAACCAGTCCACACACCCAAGATCACGTATTATACCATCGCTTACCGAAAAGGCTGTAAGTTCCATTGCCGCACACACAATGTACTCACTGCCCGCAGGCCATACACAAGTCACATGTACAATGTACATAGTCATTGGTTAATTTACTTTACATTGCTCTTTTCTAGTGATCCTTTCATTAGACCTGTGTTGTCTCTTGATCCTCCCGTTTCTTTTGATTTATTACACCAGGCACCACCAGGTTAGATTTCTCTATGATCACATTATTAAGATATTTCATTACTGGAACAATTTACATCTTACTTTCATTTACCATTACTTTCCATAGATATTTTCATCTTCTATACAGCTTTTTCATCTCTCCGCCATATATTTAATTCCGGGTACGGAGTCTTTTTGAGTGAGGTATGGTGCCATTTGGGCTATTATGTCAATTTTTTCTCAATCAGTTGATCTCTTTTTGTGTTCACATTTTCCATATAACTAGGTAAGCTGCACTCTATTTTCCTCATAGGTCTCTATGGTTTTTCTCCACCACACACATCCCTTTTCCTCTTCCCTCCTCCCCATTCCATCATCCCTCGCACTATGGTACATAATTGCATGTGATTTTGTATTTTCAAGTTTGTCTTCTTATTTCTGTGTATTTACTATTGGGTCTCCATTTTATTCAATTGTATCCAAATTGGACATCTCTTTTTGTTAATTTTTTCTCTAATTTTTTGTATATATCTTACATCAGTTCCTATTGATGAAGGTCGATGTTATGACCGAAATGTCGAACTGTTGGCTGTTATCAAATAAAAATAATCATTTGCATCACTTTGGAGTGCCTAGTTTAATTCATTATTGCTGAACGGCGTTGGATCCTACTCAGCACCCATTTCTCTCAACAGAAGAGCAGTGACTTTCTACATTATACATGTACAATGTGCCACCGACTCTCTAAGCTTCCTTAGGCAACAATATTAAAGTTTATTCTTCAATAAACTCAAAGTACAGTGCTGAACCCCTGCAAGAAATACTGTGACTAGAGTTGAGCGCGGTTCGCGGTTCGAGGTTCTCCAGTTCGCGGCTCGAGTGATTTTGGGGGCTGTTCTAGATCAAACTAGAACTCGAGCTTTTTGCTAAAGCTCGATAGTTCTAGATACGTTCGAGAACGGTTCTAGCAGCAAAAAGCAGGGCTTTTTACAGCTACAGTGTGCAGGAGCCATCGCTGGCAGCCTGCCAGAAGCTGGTAACCAAGATAAACATCGGGTATCCAAGCAAAGCGCTTTGGTTAGTAACCCGATGTTTATCCTAGTTACGTGCAGGAAGCCCACACTTCCCCGCTCAGCTCACTCCGCCCCCTCCTGCACGCGGCATGTACACACACACACACACACACACTCACACTCACCTGTCCCCAGCCAAGCAGTCCACGACACTGACGTCCTCAGCGCCACCCACTTTGCACTCCGTCGCCAGCACACATGGCTCCGCCCACCTGCACTCTGCACACATGGTCCCGCTCGGCTTACCTGCGGTGATGAAGTCCCAACCTCAGCGCTGTCACTGTCCTCCATGGCCGCCGCTTGTCACATCACCTTCTCTCGCTTCCAACCCGAGACTGACTAGCGGTGACGTCACGGCCCGCTCGCGATACTTGGCTGTGAAGGCGGCGGTCATTGAACTCAGTGACAGGTGCTGTCAGCAGTGCAGGAGATCAGCGCAGGTAATGTACCTCGCTGACAGCAGCACTTGTCATCCCCTGCAGTGACCTGGGCTGACCCATTGATGTTAGCTCAGGTCACTGCACTGCTCTCCCAGCCAATGGGGAACATCCTGCTCTTCATTGACTGGAACAATGTGGATCGTCATGGCAACCCCTTGGATTACACCAGACCTGGATTTGTTTTTCTTTCTAATAAATTGGTTAAAGAGGGAATGTATTGGGGAGTGTTTTTTCAAATAAAAATGTGTTTGTGGTCTATTTTTTTTTATTACTGACTGGGTTGGTGATGTCGGGTATCTGATAGACGCCTGACCTCACCAACCCCAGGGCTTGATGCCAGGTGACATTACACATCTGGTATTCACCCCATATATTATCCCGTTGCGAACCGCACCAGGGCACGGGATGAGCTGGGGCGAAGCACCAGGATTGGCACATCTAATGGATGCGCCACTTCTGGGGCGGCTGCGGCCTGCTATTTTTAGGCTGGGGAGAGTCCAATAACCATGGATCTCCCTAGTCTGAGAATATCAGACCCCAGCTGTCTGCTTTACCTTGGCTGGTGATCCAATTTTGGGGGGACCCCTACGTGTTTTTTTTTTAATTATTTATTTAATTTAAAATAACAGCGTGGGGTGCCCTCAGTTTTGGATTACCAGCCAAGGTGAGGCTGCCAGCTGTGGTCTGCAGGCTGCAGCCGTCTGCTTTACCCTAGCTGGCTACAAAAATAGGGGGAACCCTACGTCATTTTTTTTTCATTTTTTTGGCTAAATACAAAGCTAAGCACCCCTTAGTGCCACATGAAAGGCACCAAAGGGTGCAAAATTACAAAATGCAGGAGAGTGGGACATTATGTGTCTTTCTGCCATTATAATGACAGAAAAGACTGATATGAAGTGCACAAGCACAAGAAAATCACCAGAGCGCTCTACGCTGTGAAAAGCAGTAGAAAATGGCACTGGAGTGAACATGTGACCGCCTCATGTAGGATGAAGCTATGGATCCTGGGTAAATTTATGTATTTTCCCTCCTTCAGTTTTTTTGCAGTACACAAAAAAAACGGAAGGCACACGGATGACAAACAGATGACATACGGACCGTCTACGGAACGGAAACAGATGCCACACGGATGCACCCGTGAAAAAAAACGGACTGTTTTTTGCAGACCGCAAAAATGGATCGGTCGTGTTAATGTAGCCTTATTCTGATCTGCCGTTTATAAACAGCAGGCAGAAATAAGTGAATAACGCCCCCCAGCGTCAGAAAATCTCCGGGGTTTCAGGGCTAGCTGAGACCCTGGAGATCATGATTCAGGACGGTTTTTCCGGTACCCGCTCACGTGATCACAGGTATACACCGTACACCGATGATCACGTTACAGTAAATGACAGCGCCGTAAAAAAATTATTTATCTCCCATCTGGCATGAACAAACATGATAAATCTCCTCCCCGGTCCCCTCCGGTCCCCCGGTGTCGCCAAAGTGCCCCCCCTGATGCCCTCCCAGAAATCCAAGATGGCCGCGCGCACAGCAGCGCGCCGGCCGCATTCACCCTACTCCTCTGATTTCTGTCGCATGTGCCATGACACATGCGACAGAAAACTCCTCCCCAGGCCCTGCCAGGTCACCCCCTATAACCCCACCGGTGTTCCCCGGTGTCCCACGGTACCTGTGCAGCGTTGATCCCCCCACGGCCCTCTCCTTCACAATAGACGCTGCCGCATGCACAAAGCGGCTGTCAGCTCAGCTTCCTGTGTTCAGACACAGTGAGTGGTGGTTATGCATGTGTAAGCTAAATGGGCGGCACGGTGGCTCAGTGGTTAGCACTGCAGTCTTGCAGCGCTGAGGTCCTGGGTTCAATTCTCACCAAGGACACCATCTGCAAGGAGTTTGTATGTTCTCCCCGTGTTTGCGTGGGTTTCCTCCGGGTACTCCGGTTTCCTCCCACACTCCAAAGACACTATGGCACTATGGACGCTATGGAATTAATAACGCTATATAAATGAATAAATTATTATTATTACTGCAATGCCCTGCTCATGAGGTAAGGAACATAAGTGATCAGGAGAACTATATACTACATTTCCAAATGGAGGGATTTGCTTTTATAGTTTCCCTGCTGAACGACTACCAAACATGAGAGTCCGTTATACGCCACAAGAAAACACATCTAAATAGCGAGCTCTGTTGTTAAGTATTCATTCAGCTGGATAACTGGACTTAAAGGGGTATGCCATCTCCAAGATCCTATCCCCAATATATAGTAGGTGGAATAGCAATAATAACAGCAAATACCAATATTTGGAAATGTAGAATAGTTCTCCTGATTAGGCATGCCCTTACCTCATGAGCAGGGCATTGCAGCTTTGGTAGCAACCATTACGACATGGACTCTGCTGCTGTGGACCCGGGGAGAGTGAGTGCAGATTCATTGCACCCACACTCCTCACATGAAGGGTCTGCACTCCTCGAAAATGGGGGATACGTTCCCTGAGTGTCTCCCCCCCATATTCTAGACGGTCCAGAGTCGTCGTGGGACCCCTTTATTTTTTTTCTTACAATAAATTGGTGAAAGAGGAAATGTTTTGGGGACTGTTTTTTCAAATAAATTTCTTTTGTCGATTTTTTTTTTTGTTAGTACTGACAGTTTATGATGTTGGGTATCTAATAGACGCCATGACATCACAAACTGCTGGGCTTGATCTCAGGTGACTTTACAGCTAGTATCAACCCGATTTATTACCCCGTTTGCCACTGCACCAGGGCACGGGATGAGCTGGGGTGAAGCGCCAGGATTGGCGCATCTAGTGGATGCGCCACGTCTGGGGTGCCTGCAGCCTGCTATTTTTAGGCTGTGAAGGCCCAATAACTATGGACCTTCCCACCCTGAGAATACCAAACCACAGCTGTCCGCTTTACCTTGGCTGGTGATCTAATTTGGGGGGGACCTTACTTTTTTTGTGTAATTATTAATATTTATAAAATAATTATAAAAAAAGAGCCTGGGGGGACCTCCACATTGGATCCCCAACCACGGTAAAGCTGCCAGCTGTGGTTTTCAGGCTACAGCCGTCTGCTTTACCCTAGCTGGCTATCAAAAATGGGGGGACCCATCGTCATTTTTTTTAAACTATTTTTTAAATAGAAAAAATTAATGGGCTTCCCTGTATTTTGATTGCCAACCAAGGTAACAGCTGGCAGATGGGGGTGGCAACCCATAGCTGTCTGCTTTATCTGCGCTGAGAATCAAAAATACCGCGGAGCGCTACGTCATTTTTTTTAAAGATTTATTTTTACAGCACTGTGATGTCCAGCAATCAAAATACAGGGAAGCCCATTTTGTTTTTAGTTATTTAAATAAATAATTTAAAAAAAATATAAATGGGCTCCCGCCACATTTTTTGTATTGCTAGCTAAGGGTAATCCAAGCAGCTACTGGCTGCTAACCCCCACTGCTTGGTGTTCACTGGCAATGGAAAATCCAGGGAAGCATTTTTTTTTTTGCCAAAAAACTACAAAAAAAGGACGTGAGCTTCGCCATATTTTTGTATGCTAGCCAGGTATAGCAGGCAGGTGCTGGAAGAGTTGGATACAGCGCCAGAAGATGGCGCTTCTATGAAAGTGCCATTTTCTGAGGCGGCTGCAGACTGCAATTCGCAGTAGTGGGGCCCAGAAAGCTCAGGCCAACCTGTGCTGCGGATTCCAATCCCCAGCTGCCTAGTTGTACCTGGCTGGACACGAAAATGGGGCGAAGCCTACGTCATTTGTTTTCTAATTATTTCATGAAATTCATGAAATAATAAAAAAAGGCCTTCCCTTTATTTTTGGTTCCCAGCCGGGTACAAATAGGCAACTGGGGGTTGGGGGCAGCCGTACCTGCCTGCTGTACCTGGCTAGCATACAAAAATATGGCGAAGCCCACATAATTTTTTCAGGGGGCAAAAAACTTCTGCATACAGTCCTGGATGGAGTATGCTGAGCCTTGTAGTTCTGCAGCTGCTGTCTGTCTGTATGGAGAAGAGCAGACAGCAGCTGCAGAACTACAAGGCTCAGCATACTCCATCCAGGACTGTATGCAGAAGTTTTTTGCCCACCAAAAAAATGACGTGGGCTTCGCCATATTTTTGTATGCTAGCCAGGTACAGCAGGCAGCCACGGGCTGCCTCCAACCCCCAGTTGCCTATTTGTACCCGGCAGGGAACCAAAAATATAGGGAAGCCCGTTTTTTTTTAATTATTTCATGAAATAATTAAAAAACAAATGACGTGGGCTTCGCCCCATTTTTGTGTCCAGCCAGGTACAACTAGGCAGCTGGGGATTGGAATCTGCAGCACAGGTTAGCCCGAGGTTTCTGGGCGCCTCTGCTGCGAATTGCAGTCCGCAGCCACCCCAGAAAATGGCGCTTTCATAGAAGCGCCATCATCTGGCGCTGTATCCAACTCTTCCAACAGCCCTGAAGCCGGGTGGCTTGTTGGGTAATAATGAGTTAATACTAGCTTTGTTTTACTAGCTAGTATTAAGCCAGAGATTCTTAATGTCAGGCACGTTTGACCCGGCCATTAAGAATCTCCATTAAAGGGTTAAAAAAAAGACACCACACAGAGAAAAAATACTTTAATAGAAATAAATACACAGACACATTAGAGACTCCATCTTTATTACCCCCTGTCAGCCCTCCACGATCCATGGTCTTCTGTCTTTCTCGTTCAACAAATGCAGCTCTGCTCCATCACTGCTGCATAGGGGAAGACGCTGCTTCCCGTGCAGCCTTCACTCCGTGAGAGATCAGTGTTGCTGGCTGTTAGCGGTAACAGCGGTAACGCTGACAGACGCGTTACCATAGCAACGGTGCTCCAATCATGTAATTCCCGGAGCCGCGGTTAGCGGTGACGTCACCGCTAACTGCGTTGCTATGGCAACGGTGATCTCCGTTAATGACCGGCTGTGTCAGCCGGTCCCTAACGGAACGGGGAGTCGACCGTGTACTAGAACATGTCGCCGGTACACGGCGATACACAAATGTGCACCGTGTACCGGAGAGTGCAATGACAGGACCTAGGACAGGACATGACGTCAAAGCCATGTGACCAGTCTGTAGCCAATGAGATAATAGCCACGTGACTGGTCACATGGCTATTTTGACGTCACGATAGGTTCTGCATCACTGCTGGCAGTGCTGGTCACCGGGAGGATTCAGCGATCATCGGATGGAATAGCGGCAGGAGACAGAGTGCAGGAGGGATCGCGAGGACCGGTAAGTGTTATGGCAATGTTTCTTAACTGTATGTGTACATTTATAATGCGTTTTTATGTGTTTGTGATTGCCTCCCATTATTTCCTATTGGTTCGAGTTCGGTTCGTCGAACGTTCGCCGAACTGAACTCGAACGAGACCTCCGTTCAACGAACCGAACTCGAGCCGAACCACGGCCGGTTCGCTCATCTCTAACTGTGACGCCCTGGACTAGCCAGGTAGTCACAGGTAGGCCCTTGCACAACACCCGTCCCCTAAAAAGGGTAACAACAGCCAACCTTTAAAACCCTAGTCACCTTCCTCAGGGTTTGATGTTCACACCAGGGGGCGGAGCCAGGTGGTTAGCCACGCCCACCGAGGAGTTCACAGCCCCTGAGGCAGGAAAAAACAGTTAGGCTATGTGCCCACGGGGAAAGTGTCCTGCGGTTATATCCGCAGGACATTCCGCAGGAGGTCCCAGAAATCCGCAGCACAACTTTGTCTGTTTCCATGCTGCAGTTTTCTTGCGGAATGTCCTGCGGATATGCTGCAGGCATTTTACATTGAGGATACAGTACCATGGCTTCGGCACTGCATCCTCAATGCAGAACAAGTGCTGGAGTGATCGGGGAGTTCATACTTACCTCCATCACGCAGCACTTCTCTCCTTCTCCGGCTGTGTCTGCACTGTGCAGGAGAAGGTGGGCGGGCCTGAACTAGCTCTGGCTGTCACATGACCGGAGCTCGTGCAGGCCCCGCCCACCTCCTCCTTCCTGCTCATGGATTTACCGTGCTCCTGTGCACGGAGGGAAAGTGACCGGGTGTCTGCTATCAAGGCAGGTAAGTATAGGACCAAGGCAGATTTCCGCAGATATTTCTGCAGAAAGACTTAACATGCAATTACGTGCGGCTGCGGGACATCCGCACCATGTTCCTCAGCTGCACGTATCCGCAGCATGGACACAGACACTCCCCATGTCCCATAGGATAACATGGGGAGTGTCTGTACGTGCTGAAACCTGCGGATTTACCTGGAAAATCTAGAAAATCCGCGGATTTTCCGCAGATAAATCCGCAGGTTTCATCTCACGTGGGTACATAGCCTTAGATTAGTTTGAGGAGAGTAGATTGAGTTAGGGAGTCGAGGAGTGAAGGTCAAGTGCAGAGGCAGATCTTTGCCCAGGTCTGCCACAGTCTACACCGGGTGCCTGGGTTGGAGCCCAGTCACATCTGGCTAGGAGGCATACGGTGGCATCAGCCTGCAGGAGCCGGGAAGACGGCCAGGTGGAACTGTAAGGGACCGGGACAGGGTAGTGGCCTGACGGTACCGAATCGGGGAACCGACTGGAAACCGGAGCACAAGTGGGGGTACTCAGACCCTGAAGCTTGGTCCCAAAACTACCGGACTAAGTTAATTAACTGATTGAGGTCTGGACTTTAGGTCCTTTCCCACCCAAGTCCCGACTGAAGACAACATCCCACCGATAGGGATAAATGCCACCGCCCAGGCTTAGAGATCCCATGGGCCAGCATCTGCGGGCAAACAGGCTCTCCCGACACATACACGCCGGGGAGCGGGGCTCCCGTAGCTGAAGCATGGGTGTCCAACTACAAAGAAGGTGCAGGAGAAAGGCGGAGACCACCAACCCAGGTGGGGGACCAGACGCAGCCGGCTGCGGGCACCGACCACCATCTTTCTGGTTTACCAGTGACTCTCGTGCATCTGTAATAGTGAGTACAACTGGGCCACTCATCACCCTATACTGCCAAGCACCGACACATCACACCAATCGGGTCCTGAGGCCACCACCCCTGCCCACGGAGGAGTTAACACTAAAGCTGCATCCCATCTTCCCCGGGTGCCTAGTAAACAGCAGCAGTGGTGTCCACAATCACCACAACCCGTGGGTGGCGTCACCAACTCAAACCATACCACGGCCCCGGCTGTAAACCTAAACCCCCCTCAAAGTGCCAGCCCCTTTCAGAGCGAAGTGACCCCCGTTCCGGAGGCGCTCGAGCCACCAACAAACGAGTCCGGATCCGAGCGGCTTGGCTGCAGCCGAGCGGCTCGGCTGCAGCCGAGCCTGGGGTGGTACAATACCATTATCACAAACAATATCAATATCTAATGACAAAGATACTAAACAATAACAACATCACAAAATATTGTTAGTGACAACACCAATATCAAACGATAAAAATATCACACCACAGCAATATCCCTATGTAGATTCTAGGGGAAAGCTCAGCGACAAGTGTATAAAAATAAATAATATAACATAACGAACTTAAGGTGCAGTATAAAATTGATAAAACAAATCACAAAATAATCACCAGTCACAATACTCTAAACCCAATGATTAGCAATGATGGAGAACCATTGATATATTTACCAGGCCAGAGCTAAATTCCTTCTCTCCTTTCCAGGGATTCCTCTGCTATGGTCTCCTCTCTGGAGATGTCTTCTCCTCGCCTTCCTTTCCTCTCTCCTCCTCCTGTGTTAGGTTTGGGATTTTATACCCCATCTGTGACATCAGCTGTACATCTCCCCCACCAACCTGGAGACACTATGTCTCACCTTGTGAACAAAGAACTGTATTCATCAATCTGTTCTTTCCCTACAATCTGCTGTTAAGAGATAATCCTGATTGTTCTTTGCTCACATTATATTTAAATGACATGGAGACACCTTAGCTGGGTGTTATCACCCAGCAATGACTGGAATACAATGGGAAAATCTTGTGGACTCAGGAGCCTTGTACTTTAAGGGGTGGTTCACTGCTTTTACAACTTTTGCCTATCAGTTTACATCCCTATTTCAGGGCTATTCTAAATTAGCTTTTTTCATTAGTAGCACTGAGTGGCGCTATCCAGCTCGCTAAGTACCGATCATGTGACCCGCGGCTGCTGTGGCCACTGGCATCCGCTGATGTCACATTCAGGCTCTGACGTTACATCACCAGCTCCATGGGCCACTCATCCTGATTGATTGAGTTGTGGGAGATGTTTTACCGCACGTCACAGCCCAGTAACGTAAGGGAGGGTTTAGTTACCATCCAGAAGGTGTGGCTGGCGCCAGTATCGTGAAGAGAGGGAGAGTAGGGCTCCTTCGGCTGGAATCACGGCGGGTTACTATTGGATCACACTGCCCAGAGCGGCTGCCACCTTTCCTGACAGGAGAGAAGCTGGCCGGTCCGAGCAGTGCAATACAGAGCAGCAGCGCAGGGGGAAGCAAAACAGAGCAGCCCAGGGGAGGCAAAGCGGAGCAGCACAGGGAGAGGCGGAGCAGAGCAGTGCAAAGGGAGGCAGAATAGAGAAGCAGGGGCAGGCGGAACAGAGCAGGAGGACGCGGCGCGAAGCAGAGCAGGGGAACGCGGAGCAGAGCAGGGGGACGCGGAGCAGAGCAGGGAGAAGCGGAGCAGAGCAGGGGGAAGTAGAGCAGAGCAGTGGGACGCGCAGCGAAGCAAAGCAGGGGCACGAATGGACGGAGCAGAGCAGGGGAACACAGAGCAGAGCAGGGGAACGTGGAACGGACGAAGCAGAGCAGGGAGACGCAAAGGAAAGCAAAGCAGGGGGACTTAGAGGAGAGCAGAGGGGTGCGGACCACACAGAACAGAGCAGGGGGACACGGAGCGGAACAGAGCAGGGGGACGCGGAACAGGGCAAGGGGAAGCAGAGCAGAGGGACGAGAAGCAGAGCAGGGGGACGCGGAGCAGAGTGACGCAGAGCAGGGGGGCGCAGAGCGGATCACAGCAAGTGGACACAGAGCGAAGTAGGGGGACGCGAATCAGAGCAGAGCAGGGGGACATGGAGCGAAGCAGAGCAGGGGGACATGGAGTGAAGCAGAGCAGGGGGACGCGGAGTGGAGCAGAGCAGGGGGACGCGGAGCAGGTGGAGTAGAGCATGGGGACGTGGAGCAGAGCAGGGAGATGCGAATCAGAGCAGAGCAGGGGGATGCGGAACTTTGCAGGGGGACGAGCAGAGCAGGGGGCCGCAGAGCAGGGGGATATGGAGCAGGGGGACGCGGAGCAGAGCAGGGAGGACGCGGAGCAAAGCAGCAGTGCAGGGGGAAGTAAAACAGAGTAGCGCAGGGAGAGGCGAAGCAGAGCAGGGAGAAGCGGAGCAGAGCAGGGGGAAGTGGAGCAGAGCAGTGGGACGTGCAAGGAAGCAAAGCAGGGGCACGAATGGACGGAGCAGAGCAGGGGAACGCGGAGCAGAGCAGGGGAACGTGGAACGGACGAAGCAGAGCAGGGAGACGCAAAGGAAAGCAAAGCAGGGGGACTCAGAGGAGAGCAGAGGGGCGCGGACCACACAGAACAGAGCAGGGGGACGCGAAGTGGAACAGAGCAGGGGGACACAGAGCGAGGCAAGGGGAAGCAGAGCAGAGGGACGAAGAGCAGAGCAGGGGGACGTGAAGCAGAGTGACGCAGAGCAGGGGGACGCAGAGCGGATCACAGCAAGTGGACACAGAGCGGAGTAGGGGGACGCGGATCAGAGCAGAGCAGGGGGACGCGGAGCGAAGCAGAGCAGGGGGACACGGAGTGAAGCAGAGCAGGGGGACACGGAGCAGGTGGAGTAGAGCGTGGGGACGTGGAGCAGAGCAGGGGGATGCGACTCAGAGCAGAGCAGGGGGATGCGGAACTTTGCAGGGGGACGAGAAGAGCAGGGGCCGCAGAGCAGCGAAATGTGGAGCAGGGGGACGCGGAGCAGAGCAGGGGGGACGCGGAGCAGAGCAGCAGTGCAGGGGGAAGTAAAACAGAGCAGCGCAGGGAGAGGCAAAGCAGAGCAGCACAGGGAGAGGCGGAGCAGAGCAGCATAGGGAGAGGCGGAGCAGAGCAGTGCAAAGGGAGGCAGAATAGAGAAGCAGGGGGAGGCGGAGCAGAGCAGGGGGACGCGGAGCGAAGCAGAGCAGGGGGACGCGGAGCAGAGCAGGGGGACGTGGAGCAGAGCAGGGAGAAGCAGAGCAGAGCAGGGGGATGTAGAGCAGAGCAAAGCAGGGGCACGTCGAGTGGACGGAGCAGAGCAGGGGAACGCGGAGCAGAGCAGGGGAACGCGGAGCAGACGAAGCAGATCAGGGAGATGTAAAGCAAAGCAAGGGGACTCAGAGAAGAGCAGAGGGACGCGCACTCCACAGAACAGAGGAGGGGGACGCGAAGCGGAACAGAGCAGGGGGACGCAGAGCGGGGCAAGGGGACGCAGAGCAGAGGGACGAGGAGCAGAGCAGGAGGACGCGGAGCAGAGTGACGCAGAGCAGAGGGACGCAGAGCGGATCACAGCAAGTAGACACAGAGCGGAGTAGGGGGACATGGGTCGGAGCAGAGCAGGGGGACGCGGAGCAAAGCAGATCAGGGGGACGCGGAGCGGAGCAGCGGAACAGATCAGGGGGCCGCAGAGCAGGTGGATGCGGAGCAGGGGGACGTGGAGCAGAGCAGGGGGGACGCGGAGCAGAGCAATGCAGAGTAGAGTAGGAGGACGCGGAGTAGAGCAGGGGGACGCGAAGTAGAGTAGGTGGATGCGATCAGACAGAGTGGAGCAGAGTAGTAGAACGCAGAGCAGGGGGACGCAGAGCAAAGCGATACGAAACAGATCAGGGGGACGCGGAGCAGAGCAGGGAGATGCGGAGCAGATGGAGCAGAGTAGGGGGACGTGGAGCGGAGCAGGGGGACATGGAACAGAGCAGAGCAGGGGGACGCGGAGCAAAGCAGGGGGACGCGGAGCAGAGCAGGAGGACGTGGAGCG
This sequence comes from Anomaloglossus baeobatrachus, assembly GCF_048569485.1. Lineage (NCBI taxonomy): Eukaryota > Metazoa > Chordata > Amphibia > Anura > Aromobatidae > Anomaloglossus > Anomaloglossus baeobatrachus. Next base: position 246,902,372 of record NC_134359.1, read on the forward strand.
GAGCAGAGCAGAGGGACGTGGAGAGGAGCAGAGCAGGGGGACTCGGAGCAGAGCAGGGAGATGCAGAGCAAATGGAGCAGAGTAGGGGGATGCGGAGCAGAGCAGGGGGACACGGAGCAGAGTAGGGGGACACGGAGCAGAGCAGAGCATGGGGACGCGGAGCGGAGCAGAGCAGGGGGACGCGGAACAGAGCAGGGGGACACGGAGCAGAGCAGGGGGACATGGAGCAGAGCAGGGGGACGCAGAGCAGATCCCAGCAAGTGGACACAGAGCGGAGTAGGGGGATGCGGATCGGAGAAGAGCAGAGGGACGCGAAGCGGAACAGAGCAGGGGGACACGGAGCAGAGCAGGGGGACGCAGAGCAGGGGATGCGAAACAGAGATGCGAAGCAGAGCAGGGGGACACGGAGCAGATGGAGCAGAGCAGGGGGACGCAGAGCAGGGGGATGCGAAACAGAGCAGAGCAGGGGGATGTGGACTAGATGGAGCAGAGCAGGGGGACGTGAAACAGAGCAGAGCAAGGGAATGAGGAACAGTACAGGGGGGCGAGCAGCGGAGAAGAGCAGGGGGACGCAGAGCAGGGGGACGCAAAGTAGAGCAGGGGGACGTGGAGCAGAGCAGGGGGACGCGGAACAGAGCAGGGGGACGCAGAGCAGAGGGACGCGGAGCGGAGGAGAGCATGGGGACGTGGAGAGGAGCAGAGCAGGGGGACACGGAGCGGAGCAGGGGGACGCGACACAGAGCAGAGCAGGAGAATGCGGAACAGCGCAGGGGGACGAGCAGCGGAGCAGACCAGGTGGCCGCAGAGCAGGGGGACGTGGAGCAGAGCAGAGTAGGATGACGTGGAGTGGAGTAGAGCAGGGGGATGCTGAGCAGAGCAGGGGAACGCGGAGTGGAGTAGGGGGACGCAGAGCAAGGGGATGCGAAGTGGAGCATAGGGTAGCGAAGCGCCGCAGGGGGATGTGGAGTGGTGCAGGGGGATGCGGAGCGGCGCAGGGGGACATGGAGCCGCACAGGGAGACATGGAGCAGCGACTGCTATCACAGCCAATGGGGAACATTCTGTTCTTCATTGACTGGGACAGCGAGTATGGGATCACCATGGGACTCCCTTATTGGATTACATCGGACCCGGAGAGGCATTTGCCATGGAAATAAACTGGTGAATGTGGAAGTCTCTTGTCTTTATTATTGTAATCATTTTCTGCATTGATATTTTTCAGGTTCACTTTTGGAGAACATCGTGGGACCTCGCTATGGATTACGGTGGACTTTTTTTGAAAAACATTCTAATTGGTGAATGAGGGATGTAGTCGGGGGATATTTGTCCAATATTTTTTTTTCTTTGTTCAACTACTGGATTAGTAATCTGATAGACACTTACCCATTACTAATAGTAGGGCTTGATGTCAGCTGGCAATTCACAGCTGGTATGAACCCCACATATTACCCAGTTTTCCACTGCACTAGGGCAACGGAAGAGCAGAGGCTAAGGGCCAGGATTGGTGCATCTAATGGATGCGCCACTTCTGGGGCAGCTGCAACCTGCTTTTAGGCTAGGGGGGGCACAATAAACATGGGCCTCTCCAGTCAGAGAATACCAGATCACAGCTGTCTGCTTTACTTTGGCTGGTGATCCAATTTTTGGGGGACTCTATGTTTTTTGTTTTAAATTATTTATTTAATTTTAAATAAATAATTTGGATTGCCATCCAAGGTAAAGCTGCCAACTGCGGTCTGCTTCACCTTAACAGGCTACCAAAAATGTGGGGGACCCTATGGTGCTTTTTTGAGAAAAATATTTAAAAACAAGGGTAAACATCCTTCAGTATCACATGAAAGGCACTAAACTGTACAAGCTTACAATGTGCAGGGGGGTGGGACATTCTATATGTGTTGCACATCAATCTATCTATCCAGTAATCTGTCTATTATCTATCTATTCAGTCATCTATCTAGCTTTTAACTGTTTGGGAAAACTCAATGTTAAAAACGCACGCCACACAGATGTCACACGGATGATACAGAAGATATACGAACAACACAAGACTAGTCGGGGGGGGAGCACTCGCATGACAAAAGGAATGACACTTATTTCAGTCCAAGAAACTCCAGGATCAACAATAGATCTATATTTTTTAGTCAGACGTGACTGCACCCTTACTTGCGCTTGTTATGAAAAACATATGGGGACCCCCACGCCATTTTTTCAATTATTTATTTTTTCTTATGTTGCGCCAGCCAATATTATATATTATAATAATAATAATACTTAGCATGGCTGTGAAGAGGCCAGAAGTGCCCACACCGGAAATCTGGTTGACTGGCTGCGCTGCAACCTTTCAACAAGCTTTTTTATTTGGCTACCGAACCTGAACAATGATGGACTTCCTGTAAAAGTCCATGTTCAGGGTCCGTGCACAGACACTGTGTCCGGTACGGACCACGAACCGTTCAGGGTTCGCGTAGGTCTATTGTTATAGATTGTGAAAGTGGCAGTGAAATACATTATACAGTGCTGGCCAAAAGTATTGGCACCCCTGCAATTCTGTCAGATAATACTCAGTTTCTTCTTTAAAATGATTGCAATCACAAATTCTTTGGTATTATTATCTTCATTTATTTTGCTTGCAATGAAAAAACACAAAAGAGAATGAAACAAAAATCAAATCATTGATAATTTCACACAAAACTCGAAAAATAGGCCAGACAAAAGTATTGGCACCCTTATCCTAATACTTGGTTGCACAACCTTTAGCCAAAATAACTGCAAACAACGGCTTCCGGTAACCATCAATTAGTTTCTTACAATGCTCTGCTGCAATTTTAGCCCATTATTCTTTGTCAAACTGCTCCAGGTCCCTGAGATTTGAAGGGTGCCTTCTCCAAACTGCCCTTTTGAGATCTCTCCACAGGTGTTCTATGGAATTCAGGTCTGGACTCATTGCTGGCCACTTTAGTAGTCTCCAGTGCATTCTCTCAAACCATTTTCTAGTGCTTTTTGAAGTGTGTTTTGGGTCATTGTCCTGTTGGAAGACCCATGACCTCTGAGGGAGACCCAGCTCTCTCACACTGGGCCCTACATTATGCTGCAAAATTTGTTGGTAGTCTTCAGACTTCATAATGCCATGCACACGGTCAAGCAGTCCAGTGCCAGAGGCAGCAAAGCAACCCCAAAACATCAGGAAACCTCCGCCATGTTTGACTGTAGGGACCGTGTTCTTTTCTTTGAATACCTCTTTTATTTCCTGTAAACTCTATGTTGCTAGCTTTTCCCAAAAAGCTCTACTTTTGTCTCATCTGTCCAGAAAACATTCTTCCAAAACGTTTTAGGCTTTCTTAATTTTTGGCAAACTCCAGCCTGGCTTTTTTATGTCTCGGGGTAAGAAGTGCGGTCTTCCTGGGTATCCTACTGTGACGCCCTTGACCCCAGGGGTCACAGTTAACAACACCCACCACACTACACACATACCCCCATCCCTTGTGAGGACACACCCGTTACCCGAAAGGGAGACCTGATGCCTCCCTTAGGGCAAGTAGAGCACACCAGGTGGGCGGAGCCAGGCGGAAAGGCACGCCCACCGAGGAGACTACTGCCCTGAGGCAGGAAGTACAGTTCAGTTTAAGGAGAGTGACAGTGAAAGTGACAGGAGGTGTAGAGGAGCAGAGCTGTCAGGGACCCGGGTTGGAGCCTGGGATCCCCGTAACGTCAGGCAGGCAGACGGTGGTGGCCGTCTGCAGGAGGACCGGTACAGCAACTGGCGGAACCATAGGGACCGGGCCAGGGTTGGAGCCCGCCGGCCCTGAATCGGGGAGTCAACCGTTTACCAGAGCACCAGAAACCGGGTACTCAGACCCCGTCCTAGCTTAGAAGCCACTGAGTATTGGCAAATTAACTGATTGCAGTCTGGACCTCACGGGTTCATTCTCACCCAAAGTCCCGAAAGAAGGCAAAAGACCACCGATACCGGGTGAGAGCCACCGCCAAGGGCCAAACATCTGACGGGCCAGCGCCTGCGGGCAACCGAGGGCTCCTCTGACAGCTCAACGCCGGGGAGCGGGCTACCACTGTCCAGGCAGGGGAGCCAACAGTCACAACAAGAGGTGCAAGGGAAAGGGGCCACCATCAGCCTAACAAGGGACACAAGCAGCCGGCTGCGGGACCCGACCATACCTGAACTTTGGTTTACCAGTGACTCTGATGTGAATTAATCGTGAGTACACCAGTGCCATCCGGGCACGACACTGCACCGCAGCACGGCACCCTGCACCCCGACGATAACACCGTCGCCCATCCCACCGGGCCCCAGGACGCAACGCCCCTGCCCACGGAGGGGCTAACACCCAAGCTGCGACACCACCACCCGGGAGCCCCCGCCATCATCCGTAGCGGTGGTGCCAACGATCACTACAACCCGTGGGTGGCGTCACGACTCACCCCACTCCACCGTCCCACCGCCTCACCTCTAACAGAGTGACATGGCCCCCGGTCCGGAGGCGCTCGAGCCACCGACACACACCTGAGCCCGGACCCGAGCGGCTCAGCGGCTGCAGCCGAGCCCTCCCAGGGCGGTACACATCGACTCTTCTGGCGTCCCGAACAGGATTCGGACAGTCCACTTACCTGTGGAAGTGCGCCTTAGAAGTATCCGTCGGCGGCGTCCTGCCGAAAAAGTTGAAGTTCGCCATCTTGGCGCGAAAGTTTCCCGCTTGAGTCGTCTTCCCCGAGCAGTGAAGGTGAAGCCCCGCCCCCAAAGGAGACATGCGAAGAGAAAACCAAGGGGGAGGCGGGCGAGAACATGTCGGCACCCAGCAGCGACGATGGGATGGCGCAGGCCGTCGGAGCGGCGGCGCCCAACAGCGGGGATACGGTCATCCCTGCTCCGGTCGCACAAGCGGAGGAGGCGACGGTTGCCCAGGTGATGCCGATCTCCCTGCCCTATGTGCCCGGTGCAGCCTGGCTACCGCAGTACGACGGGAAGCCTGATACATTGCAGGCTTTCCGGAAAAAGATATGCTCGGTTCTCGACCTGTATGCCATGACTGGCAAGCAGCGTGCAGTGGTAGTCTTAGGGCAGCTGAGCAGGAGACGGAAAGCTGGGCTGACGCGGACCGGGCCTCTGTGACCACTATCCTTGAAAAGCTCCAGGCCGCCTTCAAGACTCGCACCGCAGCCGAACTCCGGATGCAGTTTTACAGCAGCGGACAGCAGACAGCATCAGGGACTACGCCTTACGGCCCTCCGAACCCTGAAGCGGGTAGATACCATCAGTGAGGCCGATAGCAACAAGATGTTCGTGGAGCAGTTCCTACACGGCCTGGGGTCTGCCGAAGACCGCAAGCAGCTGCGGCTGTGGACCCTCGAGCACCCTGATTTAGACTTTGCAGTAGTGAAAGAGCGGGCAATCAAGGCCCTGCAGCCCCTGGAGATTAACCTCCCGGACGCGGCTCCCTGGCCGGCCGCCACCGCTCCTGTCGCTGTACTACCGCCACTGTTATCCCTACCGGCCCCGGCTGCACCCGCTGGGGCGAGAGACGAACTGGCTGATAAGGTGCAACGCATGAATGAGGATCTTGCCCGTGTGATCGCCGCCCTCAAGCTCCCGTCGAGAGGCAATCCCCTGGAGACCATCCAGCTTGCCGACCGCCCCGAGGATGTCCCGTGGATGCAGCGGAGGAGGGCCAACGACCCTCGGTATGGGACGCCGGTGTGCTACCAGTGTAACCAGCCTGGCCATTATGCTCGTCGCTGTCCGTTAAACGAGCAACCCCTGGGGCCAAGGGCCAATCCTCAGGAGTAGACCCCCATGGCCCGGCAGACTGGCGGGATCGGTATGTTGGAGGCCGCCCTATCATCTCAGTGGCAGTGGATGGGGTCCCGACCACAGCTTTACTGGACACTTGATCGCAGGTAACGACCATGCCCTATACGTTGTACCAACGGTATTGGGATGACAGTGAACTTAGCCCTCCCGATAGTGGCATGACTGTTGTTGCAGCTAACGGACTTCCTATGACTCAAGTGGGACTTAAGGAGGTAACCCTGACCGTGGGAAGGACAGAACTGAAGCGCCAGGGAATGATTGTAGTACTGCATGAATCTAGTGACCGTAACCCGAAGATAGTGTTAGGGACGAATGTGATGGAGCACTGCATGGGTGAGGTGTTGAGCTTGCTGCAGGAGTTGTCCGCCACGGCAGGAGGGGGCCGGCAGAGGGTGCTCCAGCGCGAGATCCGGGCCCTCCTGCAGCGGCAGCAAGTGAACCTGACAGGTGGAGAGATTGGTGGTGCGCGAGTGATGGTTGTGGCACCCCTGGTGGTGCCGCCCAGGAGCGAAATGATGATCTGGTGCAGAGCAGCAGTCGGCCCCAAGGAGCGGGATGACCCGGCGATGGTGGAGCCCTCGCCTTCGGAACACTAGCCCACTGTCATGGCTGCCAGGGGGGTGATTGACGTCAAGAAGGGGAGAGTGCCGGTGAGAGTGCTGAACTGTGGAGAGGAAGAAGTTAGGCTCCCCCGCTACGCCACAATAGCTAAGCTGTTCACCATAGACACCTAAGCCATCCACGAGACCACTCCCACTGTCCCTGCACCTGACACTAGCCACAGCACATCACCCTTATAGCCAGAGGCCTGGTGCCGGGAGCTACATGTCGGCACCGATTCTACCCCAGCACATCACAAAGAGGGGGTATACCGGGTAATATAGGAGTACGGGCAAGTTTTTAGCAAACATGCGCTGTATTTTGGGAGGATTAAGGGGGTCCAACACCATATCCCTACAGGCACACACCCGCCCATTAAGGAGAGATACAGGCCAATTCCCCCAGCACATTATCAGTGCGCTAAAGATATGCTGCACAACATGAAGGAGGCGGGGGTCATTCGGGATAGTTGTAGTCCCTGGGCAGCCCCACTGGTGCTAGTAAAGAAGAAGGATGGCACCATGAGGATGTGCGTGGACTACCGTAAAATCAACCAGATCACCCATAAGGATGCCTACCCTCTCCCCCGCATCGAAGAATCTTTGGCCGCGCTGAAAACCGCTAACTATTTCTCCACTCTTGATCTCACCAGTGGCTACTGGCAGGTGGCAGTTGCGCCGGAGGACCGTGAGATAACCGCGTTTACTACCCCGATGGGACTCTGCGAGTTCAACAGCATGCCATTCGGTCTGTGTAATGCCCCAGGGACCTTCCAGAGGTTGATGGAGTGTTTTCTGGGTCATCTTAACTTCGAAAGAGTTCTACTGTATCTGGACGATGTGATCGTATACTTCAGGACGTATGAATCCCATCTGGAACACATGGCGGAAGTGTTTGTGGCCCTGGCTAAATTCGGGATGAAGCTGAAGCCGTCCAAATGCCACCTGCTGAAGCCCAAAGTGCAGTATCTCGGACATGTGGTGAGTGCTGAGGGTGTGGCCCCAGACTCGGAGAAGATCACAGCCATCCAAGAATGTCCCCGCCCGACCACAGTAAGAGAGGTACGCCAGTTCTTGGGCCTGGTAGGCTACTACCGCCGCTTCATCAAAGGGTACACGAAAATGGCCTCCCCGATGCAAGACCTCCTCGTGGGACAGACCAAGGTTGGAAGACCATCCGGGGCCCCGTTTGTGTGGGGTGAGCAGCAGGAAGAGTCCTTTCAGCAGCTGAAGTCGGCCTTGACAGGAGAGATCCTAGCCTACCCCGATTACGGCCTTCCCTTCGTGTTGTACACGGACGTCAGCAATGTGGGCCTAATGTGGGCCTAGGCCGTGCTGTCCCAGGTCCAAGACGGGTAGGAAAAGGTGATCGCCTATGCTAGCCGGAAGCTTCGACCCACCGAGCGGAACCCCGAGAACTACAGCTCCTTCAAACTGGAGTTTCTGGCCCTGGTGTGGGCAATAACCGAAAGGTTCAAGCACTAAGTGGCCGCAGCAAAGTTCACCGCCTACACGGACAACAATCCGTTAATGCACCTGGACACGGCCAAGCTAGGCGCCCTCGAGCAAAGGTGGATGGCTCGGCTGTTTAACTATGACTTCACCGTCAAGTACCGGGCCGGGCGCAAGAACACCAACGCAGACGCCCTATCCAGGATGCCGCATCTATCTAACGAGGAGGCGGAAGAGGACTGTCTGGAGGAGATAGAGCTGCCTGCATTTCACCGGCCACAGGAAGAGAAGCCCTGTGTGGCCCAGCAGCAGGTGGACCTCGATCCGCTGCTCAGTCAGGAGTGGCGAGAAGCTCAAGACCAGGCGCCTGCGGTCCGACTGGTCAAGACCCTACTAGCCCAAGGCGTGCGCCGAATGGACTCAGCGGCCCTTTCCGAGGCCCAGCGACTGTGGAAAGAGAGGGACCGCCTCTGCCTGTACCAGCAGAAGTTGTATCTTGAGTTGATTAACCCGAAGACCCACGAGAAAGTTCACCAGTTGGTGGTGCCTCAGGATTGTGTACCCAAGGTCCTTCGAGCTTATCATGACGGCGCTGGGCACTTCGGTTGGAAAAAGCTGGAGATGCTGCTACGAGAGCGGTTCTACTGGAGTGGGATGCGGGATTCCGTAGAGGCGTGGTGCCGAGAGTGCGGCCCTTGTACGCTGAGAAGACGGGATGAAGCTAGCCAAAGGGCCCCGCTGCAGCCGATTGTTACACACGAGCCGCTGGAATTGGTTGCCTTGAACCATGTCAAGCTTGCGCCCAGCCGAAACGGGTACACCTACGCCTTAACCATCGTGGACCACTACTCCAGATTCATGGTGGTTGTCTCGGTAAAAGATCTGACTGGCCGCACCGCTGCCAGGGCCTTTCAAGCTTACTTCTGCCGGCCCCATGGCTACCCGGAAAAGGTGCTTACAGATCAGGGTCCGGTCTTTGAAGCAGAAGTGTTTCAGGAGTTCTACCACTTGTGCGGGTGCAAGAAATTCCGGACCACCGCCTACCATGCCTAGACCAACGGGTTGTGTGAGAAAATTAACCATCTGGTCCTGAACCTCCTCAAAACATTGCCCCTGGAAGAGCGGAACTTGTGGCCGGAGAAGCTGCCCGATTTGGTAGATATGTACAACAACATACCCTGTAGTTCCACCAAGTGTACCCCGGCGTACCTGATGAGGGCCCGACCCAGGCGACTGCCGATAGACCTAGAGATGGGCTTGGAAGCGCCCGAAGCTCTGCCCTCCACCGCCAGCTGGGATGCCAAACGCCAAGTACAGTACCGGCGGATTCAGGAGTATGTGGAGCGGAACCTGCATCAGAGCCGGGAGAAGCAGGAACAGCGCTTTAACCAACGAGCCCCGGCTACTCCCTTCGAACCAGGAGATGTAGTGCTGAAGCGTAAACGCAGAACCCATAAGCTGGATGATCAGTGGGAGAGGACTCCGTATGTTATACAGCCCACCAGATGGGAGAATGAGAAGACCTACCTGATCAGTCACGACCAGGGGAGAACCACGGCTACCATTTCCAGGGACCACCTGAGGAAATGCCTGGATCCCTTGAAGTTGGTAGAAGAGGCCCCAGTTCCCGTGCCCCGAGACGAAGCAACGAAGAAGGAGGTGATCCATACCGTTATGGGAGATTTTCCAGCAGACTGGCCCATGCAGAATGGTGCAATGATTGTTCCCAAGATAATGTTCCTGCAACCCGCGGAAGAAGTAGAGACGGAAACGTCCGCCAGAGAACCAGCAGAGCCAGTGCCCAAGGATGCACCTACCCCCAGTCCCCCTAGGCCTCTACCTACTCCACCCAATACCCGGGAAGAGGGACCTGTTGTCCTCGCTCTCCCGGTACCTTCCACTGAGAAAAACTGTGGAAATAGAAAGCGCAATAGGGTCTTACCCGGTATATACCGAGAAAAGTGGAAGATTTGCACTCACCTAAAAGAGTTGTGCCAGTCACAACTCCTGTATAAGTATGTGGTATTAAGGTAAATTCTGCTGCAGCCCCCGTGATAGATAACAGAAAGTAATAATGGAGAAGGGGTTTTATGCCGCGCTATTCACCAGGCACAAGGACGAGAAGATATTCAATGTTCCTTTATTGTAGCTTGCGTCTACGTGTTTTAGGAGCTCTGCTCCCTTCATCAGGACATAAGGCACAAAATTAACAGATCTGCTGCTGGTTCACAAAACGCAGCATAAATACAAGACAAGGAAAAAAAAAAAAAAAAGGACATAAGAAACGGCCCCAAAACAAAAAAACTGGCGGGCTGCAATGACGCACATAACAGGAAAACATTAAAAAACATCAAAAGAGAAAAGATTTCACGAAAAAGGATAGACGTTCCTATACAAACATGTTACAAATTGATAAAAACAGGATATTATGGGTTAAATTAAAAGGACGTGTATAAAAAAAATATATATAAATAATTAATTTAGGGGTTATCAGAATCTTATTTGTACTAGAACCAGTTATCTCATACGGTTAGTATGCATGGATAGGGGTGTGGAGAGCCCTAACCGTCCATACCACCCGGGAATTGGACACTGGCCTGTGCCGCTTTTCAGCTGTCATAGACTTTAAATACATGGGGAAACAAAAAAAAAAATTGTATAAAATGTTCGTTATGTTTATTAAACAATTCACTGAGAGTAGTTGCTTTTATATGGAAGCATCCAGTAAACAAAAGGGAAAGAAGTTATATTAAAACTGAAAGTCCGACCAAGTTTTAACTGGTCAGAATGGTAGCGCACATATAAGGAAAGTGATTCATTTCACATCGCAGGTTCACAGAAGCAGGTGGCAGAGTGGCAGAGTCCCCGTACTGAGCCAGTCTCCGTGCACTGCGGCTGAACTGGAGGTTAGTTGAGGTCAGATTCATTGATAAAAAACAGAGTTCACAGAGGTAATAGAATTGTGAGCTCAGGGACGGGGAGGGTTATTTGTCATAAGTGAATTTAGTGTAAAACTGAAAGTCCTACCAAGTTTTAACTGGTCAGAATGGTAGCGCACATATAAGGAAATTAGCAAGCATTATTCAGGAATTTGGGGTTCACAGTTCTGAATTCCACACTAACATGTAAGTCCACAAAATTTTTCAAAGAGAGAAAATCAGAATCTTCTTTCATATATATAGAGGGACACTGAAATATATATAATAAATATAAATTATACAACCTATATAACGTTATGCATCAAAAAAAACAAAAAGGGAAAAAACAACCATGGGATCTATAAAGGAATGGACCGAATTGGTATATAAAAATAGTTGACACATAATTAAATTTCATATATATAGAGGGACACTGAAATATATATAATAAATATAAAATATACAACCTATATAACGTTATGCATCAAAAAAAACAAAAAGGGAAAAAACAACCATGGGATTTATTAAGGAATGGACATAATTGGTATATAAAAATAGTAGACACATAAATAAATTTATAATTTTAACAATAAAAAATATATTTCTATTAAAACCTCAATTATATAAATAGTGAATTTAAGGTGAAGTGGATTGAGAGCTTGTCAGCGGGTCACCTAATGAAACAGGTTGGTGACCTCATTGAGACCTACTGGCTTCAAGGTGTTTAGCTTGTAGATCCAGTAGGTCTCTTTTCTGTTCAGGACTTCAACCCGATTGTGAATTTGTGGGGGAATATGGTCAATAGGGGTGACTTTTATTCTGGCATTTTTCCCATGCTCAATTGTAGTGTGTCTTGATAACCCATGTAACATAAAACCAATTTTAATGTTATGCCTGTGGGAATTGATCCTGTGATGGAGTTCCTGTATTGTTCTCTCAACATATAATTTGCCACACTTACATTCTATTAGATAGATGATAAAGGACGATTGACAAGTAAGATGGACTTTGATGGGAAAAGACTCCTCTCCCATGAAGGATTTGAAATTATATCTATTGTGTGAGATAGATCTACAACACAGACAATTCTTTCTGAAACATTTGAAGGAACCTGCCATCATACCAGAGTTGGGTGTTTTAACTCCTATTGTAAGGGCTCTTGGTCTACTCGCGGCCAGAATGCTCTTTAAATTAGGAGCCCTTCTGAAGGTAATACCTGGTTTCTCAGGAATGTTACCCTTCAAGAAAGGGTCGTTCAAAAGGATCCCCCAGTGTCTTGATAAGATCCCCCTTATTTGGTCACAATCTTTACTATAAGTGGTAAGAAAATTGGAGGTAAAATTCTTATCATTGATCTTGGTAGGTTTTGTACCTGGTTTTATTAGATCTGCTTGTTTGAGCAGCTTCGAATCTCTATATGCCTTCTTGATAAGTGACAAAGGATATTCCTTTTCAATAAAACGGCTCTTCGTGATGCCGGCTTGTTCATGGAAATCCTCGTCAGGGGTGCAATTCCGCCTAATCCTTTTATATTGATTCTTTGGTATATTAGTGAGCCATTTTTTATAGTGTCCACTTGAAATATTGATATAACCATTACAGTCTACTTTTTTAAAAAATGTTTTGGTCACGATTTCCCCTTTATGGTGTGCAAGGTTCAAATCTAGGTAATCTATTTGATCTTTCTGGATCACTGAAGAGAAAGTGAGACCCCAATTGTTATTCCCCAAAAAATCAACAAACTCTTGTATATTATTATCACTGTTTTCCAAATAAAAACCAGGTCATCGATGTACCTTTTATAACGGATGATGTGTTTAAAATATGGAGAATTATATATGAAAATCTGCTCAAAACATCCCATGAATAAATTTGCGAAAGTAGGTGAGACTTTTGAGCCCATTGCTGTCCCGCACCGCTGGTGATAGATGGTATCCATGAAGGTGAAGAAATTATTAGTTAAGATGAAGTGCATCCCCTTTAAAATGAACTCTTTTTGTAGTGGGGGCAGTCTATCGTCCATCAATAAATATTGTTTAAAACACTCCATTCCTAATTCATGGGAAATATTAGTATATAATGCAGATACATCTAATGTCACAAAAAGGTATGAATCACCCCAGGAGATCTCTTTAGTGAAATTAATGAGATGTATGGAATCACGAAGATAACTTCGGAGCCTGGTGACATGAATATTCATAATTTTGTCAATGTAAGTCGCTAAATTGACCGTAAGGGAATCAATCCCAGAAATGATTGGTCTACCTGGAGGGTTGGTAAGATCTTTATGTATCTTTGGGAGATGGTAATAAAAGGCCATTTTGGGATGTTTGTTTTCTAAAAACTTTCCATCCCTATCATTGAGTATATTATTCCTAATTGCTCCCCGTATAAGAGCTTGATATTTATTTACGGCTACTGTATATTTACTTTCATCTGAGATTTCATAGTGGACCTCATTAGAGAGATTTCTAAGGGCTTCTCTAATATATGCATCCTTGTCCTGCAGGCTCACTAATATACCAAAGAATCAATATAAAAGGATTAGGCGGAATTGCACCTCTGACGAGGATTTCCATGAACAAGCCGGCATCATGAAGAGCCGTTTTATTGAAAAGGAATATCCTTTGTCACTTATCAAGAAGGCATATAGAGATTCGAAGCTGCTCAAACAAGCAGATCTAATAAAACCAGGTACAAAACCTACCAAGATCAATGATAAGAATTTTACCTCCAATTTTCTTACCACTTCTAGTAAAGATTGTGACCAAATAAGGGGGATCTTATCATGACACTGGGGGATCCTTTTGAACGACCCTTTCTTGAAGGGTAACATTCCTGGAAACCAGGTATTACCTTCAGAAGTGAAAATGAGGATATTTCAGCTCACCTGCCGACTCACCTTACCTTCAGAATTACCTTCAGAAGGGCTCCTAATTTAAAGAGCATTCTGGCCCCGAGTAGACCAAGAGCCCTTACAATAGGAGTTAAAACACCCAACTCTGGTATGATGGCAGGTTCCTTCAAATGTTTCAGAAAGAATTGCCTGTGTTGTAGATCTATCTCACACAATAGATATAATTTCAAATCCTCCATGGGAGAGGAGTCTTTTTCCACCAAAGTCCACCTTACTTGTCAATCATCCTTTATCATCTATCTAATAGAATGTGAGTGTGGCAAATTATATGTTGGGAGAACAATACAGGAACTCCATAACAGGATCAATTCCCACAGGCATAACATTAAAATTGGTTTTATGCTACATGGGTTATCAAGACACACTACAATTGAGCATGGGAAAAATGCCAGAATAAAAGTCACCCCTATTGACCATATTCCCCCACAAATTCACAATCGGGTTGAAGTCCTGAACAGAAAAGAGACCTACTCGATCTACAAGCTAAACACCTTGAAGCCAGTAGGTCTCATTGAGGTCACCGACCTGTTTCATTAGGTGACCCGCTGACAAGCTCTCAATCCACTTCACCTTAAATTCACTATTTATATAATTGAGGTTTTAATAGAAATATATTTTTTATTGTTAAAATTATAAATTTATTTATGTGTCTACTATTTTTATACTTTTATATACCAATTAGGTCCATTCCTTTATAAATCCCATGGTTGTTTTTTCCCTTTTTGCTCTTGCTGCATAACGTTATATAGGTTGTATAATTTATATTTATTATATATATTTCAGTGTCCCTCTATATATATGAAAGAAGATTCTGATTTTCCCTCTTTGAAAAATATTGTGGACTTACATGTTAGTGTGGAATTCAGAACTGTGAACCCCAAATTCCTGAATAATGCTTGCTAATTTCCTTATATGTGCGCTACCATTCTGACCAGTTAAAACTTGGTCGGACTTTCAGTTTTACACTAAATTCACTTATGACAAATAACCCTCCCCGTCCCTGAGCTCACAATTCTATTACCTCTGTGAACTCTGTTTTTTATCAATGAATCTGACCTCAACTAACCTCCAGTTCAGCCGCAGTGCACGGAGACTGGCTCAGTACGGGGACTCTGCCACCTGCTTCTGTGAACCTGCGATGTGAAATGAATCACTTTCTCCCGACTTCTTCATCTTTTAATATAACTTCTTTCCCTTTTGTTTACTGGATGCTTCCATATAAAAGCAACTACTCTCAGTGAATTGTTTAATAAACATAACGAACATTTTTTTTTTTTTATTTTTTAAACATAAATTTTTATTTCAGTTTTCATTATCATAACATTAAATCCAATAACATTGCAAATAATAATATAGCTTTCCAATGTACATACACGTAAATGATTTTTGTCTTAACTCTACCCTGTTCTCCTTATTTCTCAGGACTTCCCCCTTGGCAACTTAATACATCTAACTTCGCACCCATACACACTCTTTAAATCACGAGAGATTTACTTGACTTCTCCACATTCTTTCCCTAGGTGATTAGCATATACTTCTAAGGCAATTGTCCTGTCCCGCCACCGCACCTCAATCTCAACTTCCCCAATGTCCCTTGTATATCTTCCAGTAGATACCATTCCGTGAATTTAAAGGGGTTTACTATGTTTTGTATTTCTATCTCCCCACATTGTTTTACTATAAACTTGCTCCACTTTTTAAAAAATTTGCCTGCCCGTTCATCTTTGTTCCTTTCTGCTTCCAGCTGCTCTATTCTGAGCAATGATTTGATCCGGTTTATCACCTCATCTTCCGACGGGGCGTTCCCCTCCAACCATTTACCCAGTATAGCCTTCTTGACCACCATTGCCATACTGTGAAACAGTTTTGGTACTATGGCCCCCTGCTCACTCCCCTCTTTCCCACTCCCCTCTCCCACATAATGAAAAATCCATAACATTGGGTCCATTTCCAAACTCCACTCCCCAGATGTCGTTTATGAGTTTCTGTATCCTTTTCCAAAGTTTCTGGCTCTCTGGGCACTGCCAGATCCCATGAAACAGGTCTGTTTTTGGCAATTTACATTTGGGGCAATGGTCTAATTTATTTATCCCTTGCTTGCTTGGGATGGTAAAGCCATATATCGATCTATGCATCAGCCTAAATTGTGTATCCCTCCAGCCTTCATTGATCACCTCACTCCTCATTTTCACCCATCCCTGCAGTATCTTTTCTCCTGCCCCTGTGTCCTTCAGTTGCCTTGCCCATGTTCCCAAGACTTGGTCAGAACTTAGTGGAACCAACGTTTCCCTCAAATCCTTGTATAATGAGGATATATTAATTTCATGACTATCTTTCATGATCAGTCGGTCCATGTCATTCATCATCTGTTCCTTTCTAACATCTCTCAGCAGTCCCATTATTCCCCTTTCTATCTGTTTATATTGTATGATCTGAAATGGGGATAGGCCATATTTTACTACCATTTCCTGGTATGTCATCCATCTATGTTCTGATTCGTGCAGCAGATCTTTCACCCCCCTTATCCCTTTATTCCTCCATTCTGAAAATAGTTTGTTATCCCTGCCCATAGGGAACTCCGGGGAGTTCCAGATATCTAAATATTTGGAAATTCGCCAGGACAGATTAAATTTTTTTCTCACTGCTTTCCATGCTATCACCGTATCTCTGCACACTAGGGAGTGTTTAATTTTCTGTGGAATGTTGACTAGTGACGTATGTAGCAATGCTCCTAGATCCCAGGGCTTGCAGAACTCACTCTCCAACTTTATGTCAGAATATCTATTAGTCTTCCTTAGCCAGTCTATTACATGTCTCATCAGGCATGCAAGATTGTACCCTCTAATGTTTGGCAATTTGATTCCTCCCTTCTCTAGTGGAAGCATTAGTTTCTCTGCCTTAATTCTTGGTCTTTTTCCTCTCCACAAAAAGGCCGAGAAAGCTTTATTCAGTCTATTGACGTCAGTGTGCTTTAATAGCAGAGGGATGGTCTGCATCGGATATAATAACTTTGGGAAACTCATCATTTTCAGAAGATGAATTCTGCCTAGTAGGGACAGAGGCAGCCCCTCCCACATCTTTAGTTCCCGTTCTATTTTCCTTATCAAAGGTTTATAGTTTAACTCATAAATCGATGTAGTCTGGCGTCCCATCTGAATTCCCAAATATTTGATATGGGTTCTTGCCACCAGTATACCACATACATTGTCCCCTATCCCATAAACCTTCAACATCGGCGTACACTGTTTGTTTAGAAACAATAGTTCACATTTTGTCTTATTTAGCTTAAATCCCGCCATACTCCCAAACTCTTCTATCTGGTGTAGTGTTTTTGTGAGTTCATTCTGAGGGTTATTCATAAATAATATGATATCATCTGCAAATAAGGCCGAATGTAATTTTTCCTTTCCAATATTAATGCCCTCAAAACATTCTCCTCCGTTAAGTAGTCTCGATAAATGCTCGATAGCTAAATTAAACAGAAGTGGTGACAATGGGCATCCCTGCCGAGTCCCCTTTTTCAGTGGGAAAGAACGTGACAAAAACCCGGGTGTCGCCACCCTAGCCTGAGGGTTCGCATATAATACCCCTATAAATGTTTTAAATGCTCCTTCGAAGCCTATGTTGTCCATCACTGCTTCCAACCATGACCACCGGACATTATCAAACGCCTTTTCCGCGTCTAATGTAATCATGGCCGGAAGCTCTCCTTTTTGAATATTCCCATGTCCAGTGGCATCCATCACTAACATGGCCTTTCTTACATTTGTTACTGCTGCCCTCCCCTTTACAAACCCCGCCTGGGCTGGAGAGATTAGTTTTGGTAGTATCTCTGCCAATCTATTGGCCATCAGCTTGGCCATAAGTTTAAGATCTTGGTTAATTAATGAGATTGGTCTATAATTTACTGGGCTGTCCAAATTTTTATCTCCTTTGGGTAAAAGTTTTATAT
Source organism: Anomaloglossus baeobatrachus (assembly GCF_048569485.1). Classification (NCBI taxonomy): domain Eukaryota; kingdom Metazoa; phylum Chordata; class Amphibia; order Anura; family Aromobatidae; genus Anomaloglossus; species Anomaloglossus baeobatrachus. The sequence goes on from NC_134359.1 coordinate 246,920,033, forward strand.
AGGCGGTGTTAAGATGATTGGTGATGCCGGTGCCTCCCAGAGTTTTATTATATATTTGTGTCAGGATCGGCGCTACTTCTTCTTTCAACGCTTTATAAAACTCCCCATTAAACCCGTCCGGGCCCGGTGCCTTATGTATATTTAGTTCTCCTATTGCCCTCTTTACTTCCTCCACTGTAATATCCGCATTCAGTCTATTTAAGTCCTCTGTAGTTATTTGTGGAAGTTTTACTTTTTTCAGCCAGTCCTTCTCTCCTCCTTCCGTCCTCTCTCCTGTGTCGTATAGTTTAGCATAATATTCCCCCAGGATCTGGTTGATCTCCTGTGGGTCTGTAGATTTGCTCCCATCCTGCCTAGTCATATTAGCTATCAATGTCATTGGTCGTCTTCCCTTTGCTAGGTTGGCTAGAAGCTTCCCCGCCTTATTACCAAATCTGTGTAATTCTACTTCCTGTTGTGACCGAACTAACTCTTCTCTCTTCCCCGCCCAGCTTTCAAATTCTTGTTTTGCTTTTTTCCATTCTTCTTTTGCTTTTTGTGATTTGTTTTCTAGATAGCTTGTATACTTCTCTCTGAAGGTATTGCTCGTTTCTTGGTATTGTTTATGTGTTTGTTTCCTGAGCTTGGCTACATGTCCCATCAATCTCCCCCTTAACACTGCTTTTGCCGTCTCCCAAAATAACATTACTTCTTCCTTGTGCTCGCTATTAGTTCCATTGTACTCCTCCCACCATTCCCTTAGTGTTTTGATAAAAGCCTTGTCTCTGAGTAGAAATGACGGGAATCTCCACAGATACTCTGTCCCCCTCTGAATTGTTTCCTGAGCTTGGCTACATGTCCCATCAATCTCCCCCTTAACACTGCTTTTGCCATCTCCCAAAATAACATTACTTCTTCCTTGTGCTCGCTATTAGTTCCATTGTACTCCTCCCACCATTCCCTTAGTGTTTTGATAAAAGCCTTGTCTCTGAGTAGAAATGACGGGAATCTCCACAGATACTCTGTCCCCCTCTGAATTGTGTCGTTTATGTCTATTGCCACTGGGCTATGGTCTGATATTACCATATTCTCAATATCCACTCCTTTTACCCTATGCCAAATATTTTAGTCTACCAGTAAATAATCGATTCTTGACCACGCTTCATGTGGATGCGAGTAGTGTGTAAATTCACGGTCGTGTGGATGTTGTATTCTCCAGCTATCTTGTAAGTTTGTGTCTTCCAGTAGTTTAGCCATCAAGCCCTTAACTTTTCCCTTTTTCCTATCTGAAACTGTGCTATACTTCCTATCCTCTTCCTGTGAGACTACTGCATTAAAGTCCCCTCCTACTATCTTATTTAATTCTGCATCTCTTCCTAATTTGCTCGTGATCAAGTAGAAAAATGAATTCTGCTCATTATTAGGGGCATATATGTTATGTATACTAAACTCTCCCTGTGGACTAGTTATTCTGATGTGTACATATCTTCCGTCCTCATCTCTATCCTGGGACATTATTGTATGATTAAACTGTTTGTTTAATAAGATCATCACCCCTGCTTTCCTTCCCTGGGATCCCGATCCAACCACCGCCCCCACCCATAGTTTCTGCATACGAAAGAAGTCTTCATGCTGTAGGTGTGTCTCCTGCAGTAGTGCGAGGTCTACCTTCAGTCTCTTTAGGTGTCTTAGTATCATCATGCGTTTATGTGGTGATTTCAGACCTTTTACGTTCCAAGTCACAATTTTAACCATGGTCCCATGCTCTCATGTATTTTACGTCGTCATGTGATCTCTCGTGTGTGTATCTTTGTGCCTTGTCCATGTCCTTTGTACGTTTGTAACGATGTCTTGTCTGGGCTCTCCCTTTTTCCCTAAACCAATTAACAACTATAAACCCTTTAACGTTCCCCCCAACTTCATTCAGTTTCCATATCACTTCCATTTTTTCTGTAATGCTCCCATCTCCGCAGATCTTTCCCAACCAACTGCATGTTCGTATCACGTTCCCCGTTCAACTTTTAACAAGTATTTCAATATAATACCTTCTTACTTATCACTCTAATCTACATTTAGTACCTCCTCCTTCAATATCTGTACATATATCAATTATGACGATCCATCTACATTAGAGGTGTAGAGGTCAGCCACAAGGATGAGAAAATAGCAGGCGAAAAGGTAAAGAAGGATCAAGATCAGATCGCCCCGGATCATAGATGCCTCCCCTCATCCGTGTGAATTGAGAGAGTTAGGAGTAAGATAAGAGAATGGAAAGGCGAGAAGAAGAAGAGAGCCAGAGAGGAGAGAGCGCAAGAGAGTGAGAGAATAGGAAAGAGGAAGAGAGAGGAGGGAAAGAGGAAAAAGAGAGAAGAAAAAAAAAAACAGCAACAACATGTGAAAGGGGGTTCACAGTGGGAGGGAGTTAGCAAGACTTCCCATCCCCATTACTGGGCTGCAGTAGATACAAGTACTCCGCCATCTCCCCCCCCCACGTCTTTAAGGTGGTGATTGAACCAATTCTTCTCATCTTCTTATTCATGAATCCCCCTTCCTCTGATGTCCAGACTTGTATGCCTAAAGTCTTTGAGCCTTGGGGCTCTCCATATGTCCCTCTCTCTGTTCCTCCCCTCCCTCCATCCGGTCGGTCTGCCTCCTTGCCCGGTTCTCCTCCTCCCTCCCTCCATGTTTCCCATTCTGTCTTTCAGGTGTTCTCCTTGCGCACACTCCATCCATCAGGCCCTCCACCCATCTCTCCGCCTCCCTCACATCTTTTGTCACAAAAAGGGTTCCATCTTGTTTTGTTACTCTCAGCATAGCCGGGTATGATAATTGAAATTTTATATGTTTGCGGTATAATTCGGTGCAGATTTTGCTGAAAGCCTTCCTTTGGCGGGTGACTTCTGCTGAATAGTCCCCGAAAATTAGCACTTTATGTCCTTGTATAAATAATGGGGCTCTCCTTCCTCTGAATACTCGTAATAACTCCTCTTTATCTTTATACTCCAGGTACTTTATTATGACTTGGCGTGGTCTGACTAGTCCAGGTGCCCCTGCACCATCTTCCTTTCTTGTTTTTTTGTTGTGGGTCTTGTTGGTCTCTTGCAGGGCCCACCCTATGTGCTCTCTCTACCCTGCATTTATGTGTTAGGCCCAGTGCTTTAGGCAGCTGTTTCACATATGCTGTCCAGCTGCCTCATGTTTATTGCTTCTGGCAAATCTACTAATCTTAGATTACTTCTCCTTGAGCGGTTTTCCAGGTCCTCCAATTTATCTTTCATGATCTGGGACCCTGCCATCGCCTCCTTAAGTTGCCCTTTTAACACTGCCACTTCATCCTCAGCGTCTGAAATTCTCTGCTCATATCCTGTCATTCTGGCTCCCTGTTGTGTGATTTGTTCCTGCATGGGGGACAGCGCTGCCCGCACCATGGCCACCAGGGATGGTTTTAGCTCGTCTGTCAGGTGAGCTGCGACTTCACCACCAAGGCATGCATAATCTATTTGCAGGCTTGCTGTCTGTCCTGGCTTCTGGGCTGCCGGCTTCTCGCTCTGCACCACCCCCACCTCCTCCATCAGATCCCGCTCTCCACGCTGCAAACCACCCTGGCCTGCAGCCGCCGCCATTTTATGATTACTCTCTGCACCTTCTCCCTCTGCCGCTCCGTGTCCTGTTTGTCTGCCGCCGCTCCTGAGAAGGTACCGCTCCATAAACCTGCGCCCCCCGCTCACCGGCACTCTTTCACCGCTGATTCTCGTCTCTTCGGGGGCTTTTTGAGTCGTTCTGTGCCTGGGAAAGTTGCGGAGCTCTTTCCCCTGCGTCTTCACATTACAGCGCCGGATCCGGAAGTCTTCATAACGAACATTTTATACAATTTTTTTTTTTCTTTCCCCATGTATTTAAAGTCTATGACAGCTGAAAAGCGGCACAGGCCAGTGTCCAATTCCCGGGTGGTAAGGACAGTTAGGGCTCTCCACACCCCTATCCATGCATACTAACCGTATGGGATAACTGGTTCTAGTACAAATAAGATTCTCATAACCCCTAAATTAATTATTTACAGTGCCTACAAGTAGTATTCAACCCCCTGCAGGTTTACACATTTGGAATTAACTTGACATTTGGACTGTAGATCAGCCTGGAAGTGTGAAATGCACTGCAGCAAAAAAGAATGTTATTTCTTTTTTTCTTTTTAAATTGTGAAAAGTTTATTCAGAGGGTCATTTATTATTCAACCCCTCAAACCACCAGAATTCTGTTTGGTTCCCCTAAAGTATTAAGAAGTATTTCAGGCACAAAGAACAATGAGCTTCACATGTTTGGATTAATTATCTCTTTTTCCAGCCTTTTCTGACTAATTAAGACCCTCCCCAAACTTCTGAACAGCACTCATACTTGGTCAACATGGGAAAGACAAAGGAGCATTCCAAGGCCATCAGAGACAAGATCGTGGAGGGTCACAAGGCTGGCAAGGGGTACAAAACCCTTTCCAAGGAGTTGGGCCTACCTGTCTCCACTGTTGGGAGCATCATCCGGAAGTGGAAGGCTTATGGAACTACTGTTAGCCTTCCACGGCCTGGACAGCCTTTGAAAGTTTCCAACCGTGCCGAGGCCAGGCTTGTCCGAAGAGTCAAGGCTAACCCAAGGACAACAAGGAAGGAGCTCCGGGAAGATCTCATGGCAGTGGGGACATTGGTTTCAGTCAATACCATAAGTAACGTACTCCACCGCAATGGTCTCCGTTCCAGACGAGCCCGTAAGGTACCTTTACTTTCAAAGCATCATGTCAAGGCTCGTCTACAGTTTGCTCATGATCACTTGGAGGACTCTGAGACAGACTGGTTCAAGGTTCTCTGGTCTGATGAGACCAAGATCGAGATCTTTGGTGCCAACCACACACGTGACGTTTGGAGACTGGATGGCACTGCATACGACCCCAAGAATACCATCCCTACAGTCAAGCATGGTGGTGGCAGCATCATGCTGTGGGGCTGTTTCTCAGCCAAGGGGCCTGGCCATCTGGTCCGCATCCATGGGAAGATGGATAGCACGGCCTACCTGGAGATTTTGGCCAAGAACCTCCGCTCCTCCATCAAGGATCTTAAGATGGGTCGTTATTTCATCTTCCAACAAGACAACGACCCAAAGCACACAGCCAAGAAAACCAAGGCCTGGTTCAAGAGGGAAAAAAATCAAGGTGTTGCAGTGGCCTAGTCAGTCTCCTGACCTTAACCCAATTGAAAACTTGTGGAAGGAGCTCAAGATTAAAGTCCACATGAGACACCCAAAGGACCTAGATAACTTGGAGAAGATCTGCATGGAGCAGTGGGCCAAGATAACTCCAGAGACCTGTGCCGGCCTGATCAGGTCTTATAAAAGACGATTATTAGCTGTAATTGCAAACAAGGGTTATTCCACAAAATATTAAACCTAGGGGTTGAATAATAATTGACCCACACTTTTATGTTGAAAATTTATTAAAATTTAACTGAGCAACATACCGTATTTTTCCGACTATAAGACGCACCTGACCATAAGACGCACCCTGGTTTTAGAGGAGGAAAATAAAATTTTAACCAAAAAATATGGTCATTACACACTGTTATGGGGCGAGGATCTGCTGCTGACACTGTTATGGGGGTAATGTCCCCAAATTCTCTACTAAGGTACCCCATTCTGATAAGGATCCTCCTGCCTTGTATATGATCCTGCTCATATACCCCCCATCCTGCTAATAATATACCCCCCATCCATCCTGCTCATAATATACCCCCCATCCATCCTGCTCATGATATGCCCCCATCCATCCTGCTCATGAAATGCCCCCATCCATCCTGCTCATGAAATGCCCCCATCCATCCTGCTCATGAAATGCCCCATCCATCCTGCTCATGAAATTCCCCCATCCATCCTGCTCATGAAATGCCCCCATCCATCCTGCTCATGAAATGCCCCCATCCATCCTGCTCATGAAATGCCCCCATCCATCCTGCTCATGAAATGCCCCCATCCATCCTGCTCATGAAATGCCCCCATCCATCCTGCTCATGAAATGCCCCCATCCATCCTGCTCATGAAATGCCCCCATCCTGGTAAATGGCGTGTATCCTGTGGCACAGGAAAAAAAAAATAAACGTTTATACTTACCCTTCCTCACTCCCTGAAGCACCGATCTCTGTCTCAGCTGCAGCGCCGCTGTGTGGAGCCGTCACCGTTGTCTGCAGCATCGCGTCTTCCTGTCTGTGCCGGCGGTAAGCTGATCGATTCTGGTGGATACTAGCGGCGCGCACAGCGATGACGTCATCGCGGTGCGCGCCGCTAGTGTCCAGATCAGCTGACCGCCGGCACAGACAGGAAGACGCGATGCTGCAGGGGGGCGGCTCCACACATGGTGATGGGTGAGTACACTGATTCACTGCACCCCGCGCTGATAATGATGCACGGGGGGCAGTGAATACAGCCGCACATGATCACTCCAGGCTGTAGTTGCCAGGGGTGATCACGGCCGGCTGCTAATTATGCACGCACCCCCCCGCCCATCACCCCGCCCACCTGTCAGCGCCGGTTTCGCTGAGAGATGATGGGCGGGAGGATGGGCGTGCATATGTAATGAGCGGGCCCACGTGGTCACGGCAGGCTGTTACAGCCTGCTCGTGCCGCCGATGACCCGCTGCACCGCGGCACCCTCATTCCCCGCAGCCTTATAGTCAGACCATAAGACGCACCCCCCACTTTCCCCCAACATTTGGGGGGAAAAAAGTGCGTCTTATGGTCCGAAAAATACGGTAACTTGTTGGTTTGTAAGATTTATGCATCTGTTAATAAATCCTGCTCTTGTTTGAAGTTTGCAGGCTCTACTTATTTGCATCTTATCAAACCTGCTAAAACTGCAGGGGGTTGAAGACTACTTATAGGCACTGTATATACAGTATATTTTTTTATACACGTCCTTTTAATTTAACCCATAATATCCTGTTTTTATCAATTTGTAACATGTTTGTATAGGAACGTCTATCCTTTTTCATGAAATCTTTTCTCTTTTGACGTTTTTTAATGTTTTCCTGTTATGTGCGTCATTGCAGCCCGCCAGTTTTTTTTATTTTGGGGGCGTTTCTTATGTCCTTTTTTTTTTTTTTTCCTTGTCTTGTATTTATGCTGCGTTTTGTGAACCAGCAGCAGATATGTTAATTTTGTGCCTTATGTCCTGATGAAGGGAGCAGAGCTCCTGAAACGCGTAGACTCAAGCTACAATAATGGAACATTGAATATCTTCTCGTCCTTGTGCCTGGTGAATAGCGCGGCATAAAACCCCTTCTCCATTATTACTTTCTGGTACCTTCCACGGACACTCCAGTACTGAGACGATCCACTTGCCCCAACCTAGGCAGGCTCCTGCTTATGTACAGGGAAACTGCCACTTAGGGGTGCGAGACTTGATTGTACATATAAGTTGAATGAACCAGTAACCAATTGACGAGACACTCACCTGATTTACAAAGTACCCGTCCTCATTGGGACTTGTGTTTAACCCCCGTTTAACTCTGTTGCGTGCGTGACTGCTCATGGACAAGGCCATGGACTTGCCGGCCACCCAAAAACTTTTGAGCTTGTATATATTGCCCCATCCTGTCCCCTTTTTACATGCCTTCCCGTTCCGTTAGCCTCCGGAGAGGCAGATTGGAGGAAGGACCCGCAGCAGAGCAGGCTGGGGTCCGGTCACCACTGGGACCGGTGACCATCCTCCGGGGAGCCCTTTGACAACTGCCGGGTGCGCCGCACCGTACCCGTTCCCGTCTGGGTGATCTGGCCATGTTCCTGTTTCCGGACTGGGGAAAAGGGGTGCTGCCCATTTCTTAGGGGCAGCATCAAGGCTAGGTTGTTTGGGTGGTAAAGGCGGAAGGACATGAACCCGTTCCGTTAATAAAGTTATGCAACGTTAAAGTAAAATGCCTCCCGTTAGGGGAAGACCTGCAGAAATCGTATGTTGTACAAATGTTGTTATAATTGTAAATGTTATTACCGTTTTCCAGTTAAAATAAAAATAAACCGGAGTTGGTCGGGCAGCCCGCGGACGGTCTGCATTATACCAAGGGGGTATGTGACGCCCTGGACCCCAGGGGTCACAGGTAACAACACCCACCACACTACACACATACCCCCATCCCTTGTGAGGACACACCCGTCACCCAAAAGGGAGACCTGATGCCTCCCTCAGGGCAAGTAGTGCACACCAGGTGGGTGGAGCCAGGCAGAAAGGCACGCCTACCGAGTAGACTACTGTCCTGAGGCAGGAAGTACAGTTCAGTTTAAGGAGAGTGACAGTGAAAGTGATAGGAGGTGTAGAGGAGCAGAGCTGTCAAGGACCTGGGTTGGAGCCTGGGATCCCCGTAACGTTAGGCAGGCAGGACCGGTACAGCAACCGGCGGAACCGTAGGGACCGGGCCAGGTTTGGAGCCCGCCGGTCCTGAACCGGGGAGTCAACCGTTTACCAGAGCACCAGAAACCGGGTACTCAAACCCCGTCCTAGCTTAGAAGCCACTGAGTATAGGCAAATTAACTGATTGCAGTTTGAACCTCACGGGTTCATTCTCAACCAAAGTCCCGAAAGAAGGCAAAAGCCCACCGATACCGGGTGAGAGCCACCGCCAAGGGCCAAACATCCGACGGGCCAGCGCCTGCGGGCAACCGAGGGCTCCTCCGGCAGCTCAACACCGGTAGGCGGGCTACCATTGTCCAGGCAGGGGAGCCAACAGTCACAAGAGGCGCAAGGGAAAGGGGTCACCATCAGCCTCCCAAGGGACACAAGCAGCCGGCTGCGGGATCCGACCATGCCTAAACTTTGGTTTACCAGTGACTCTGAGTGTGAATTAATCGTGAGTACACCATTGCCATCCGTGCACGACACTGCACCGCAGCACCCCGACGATAACACCGTCGCCCGTCCCACCGGGCCCCACCGCCCCTACCCACGGAGGGGCTAACACCCGAGCTTAGCCACGACACCGCCACCCGGGAGCCCCCACCATCATCCGCAGCGGTGGTGCCAACGATCACCACGACCCGTGGGTGGTGTCATGACTCACACCACTCCACCGTCCCACCGCCTCCCCTCTAACAGAGCGACGTGGCCCCTGGTCCGGAGGCGCTCGAGCCACCGACACACACCCGAGCCCGGACCCGAGCGGCTCGGCGGCCGCAGCCGAGCCCTCCCAGGGCGTTACACTACCATATAGACCCTTTTCATTCAGACACCAATGGATAGTACGAGTTCACACTGTTGTACCCTCGGACAGCAGGGCAGCTTGAACTTGTTTGGATGTTAGTCGAGGTTCTTTATCTACCATCCGCACAATCTTGCGTTGAAATCTCTCGTCATGTTTTCTTTTCCATCCACATCTAGGGAGGTTTGCCACAGTGCCATGGGCTTTAAATTTCTTGATGACACTGAGCACCGTAGACACAGGAGCTTTCAGGTCTTTGGAGATGGACTTGTAGCCTTGAGATTGCTCATGTTTCCTCACAATTTGGATTCTCAAGTCCTCAGATAGTTCTTTGGTCTTCTTTCTTTTCTCCATGCTCAATGTGGTACAAGGACACAGGACAGAGGTTGAGTCAACTTTAATCCATGACAACAGGCTGCAAGTGTGATTTAGTTATTGCCAACACCTGTTAGATGCCACAGGTAAGTTACACGTGCTGTTAATAACACAAATTAGAGAAGCATCAGATGATTTTTCAAACAGTGCCAATACTTTTGTCCACCCCCTTTTTTATGTTTGGTGTGGAATTATATCCAATTTGGCTTTTTAATTTGGCTTCTAAATATTGTATCCTCTATAATTGTTACTTGTTTGTATATGTTTATGTATATGATATGTATATGTTCCTCCTGAATTGTAAAGCGCTGCGGAATATGTTGGCGCTATAGAAATAAAGATTATTATTATTATTATTATTTTTGACATTTTTTTCTTGTTTTTCATTGAAGACAAATTAAATGAAGATAATAATACCAAAGAATTTATTATTGCAATTTTCAGGAAGAAACTGATTATCTGACAGAATTGCAGGGGTGCTAATACTTTTGGCCAGCACTGTATATGTATATATATATATATTTTATATATACATATATATATATATATATATATATATATATATATATATATATACTAGATGTAGTACACGAGCGTTGCCCGGGATAGTAACTGTCCCTTAGTCTCTGTGTGTCAGTCTCTGTGTGTCAGTCTCTCTTTCCGTGTGTTTCTTTCTCTCTGTGTGTCTGTCTCTATCCATGTGTGTCTTTGTCTCTATCTATGTCTGTCTGTCTATCTCTGTATCTATCAGTCTCTGTCTGTCTCTCTCTGTGTCTGTCTCTCTGTATCTGTCTGTCTTGCTCTAGCTCTGTGTGTCTCTGTCTCTATCTGTCTCTGTATCAGTCTGTCTCTCTCTCTCTGTATCTGTCTGTCTCTCTCTAGCTCTGTGTCTGTCAGTCAGTCTCTTTTCCCGTCTGTCTCTTTCCCTGACTTCTTCCTTGTCTCTGTCTCTTTCCCTGTCTCTTTCCCTGTCTGTCTGTGTTTGTCTCTCTCCGTCTGTCTGTCTCGGTTTCTTTGACTGTCCATCACTCCCTGTCTGTGTCTATGTCTGTCTGTCTCTTTATCCGTCTCTTTCCCTATCTGTCTCTTTGACTATCTGTTGCTCTCTCTCCGTCTCTTTCCCTGTCTGCCTCTTACTCTGTCTGTGCCTATGTCTGTTTGTCTCTCTCTGCTTCTCTACCAATATCATATTACCTCACACATAAGCTTGTTATACTATGAATGTCTTTCGTTCCTATAGCAACCACTCACAGCTGCTTTTAATAACCTATAGCTTGTAGCTCCATTGACTTTAATGGAGGCAGGTTTGTTGGAGAGTAACTGTAAAGCGCGGGGTTACATTTTCCCATCAAAACATAGTCTATGACGTTCCCCGAGTCACATGGAGTGTCTGTGCAAAACTTTGTGATTGTAAGGCACTGTGCGCACACTGCATTTTTACCCACGTTTTTTGTGCGTTTTTGCTACAGAAATTTCTTGAGAAAATAGATGTAACCTTTCTGCAGATATTCTCCAGCAAAACCTATGGAAAAAAAATGAGCTGTGCGCACACTGCATTTTTTTTCTCAAGAAAATTCTTTCAGTAGATTTTCTTGAGAAAACGAATGAGCATGTCACTTCTTTTCTGCAGCTAACTGCGTTATTCACGCCATTGACTGTAATGTCATCATGAAATCACGCAGGGAATAACGCAGGTAGCAAATTATGTGCATTTGATTGCGTTTTCCTACCATAGGTGCAATCAGGGGCCCAAGAGGTTGGAGGCCACTTATACCTTCTAAAGCCTGCTTTACACGTTTCAACTTGACGGGCGATCGCATGTGCGATTGTAACAGCCCACATCGTTTGTGCGGCACGTGCAATTTGTTGCCCGTGTCGCACAAAGTCGGTTACCCCGTCACACGTACTTACCTTGCAAGCGACCTCGCTGTGGGCGGCGAACATCCACTTTCTGGATGGGGAGGGACGTTCGGCGTCACACACCGGCCGGCCAATAGAAGCGGAGGGGCGGAGATGAGCGGGACGTAAACATCCCGCCTACTTCCATCCTTCCACATTGCCGGCGGGACGCAGGTAAGCTGCAGTTCATCGTTCCCGGGGTGTCACACGGAGCGATGTGTGCTACCTCGGGAACAAAGAACAACTGGACGTTCGATTTTTAGAAAATGAGCGAAGTGTCAACGATGAACGAGAAGGTGAGTATTTCTGCTAGTTCACCGTCGCACGTAGCTGTCACACGCTACGATATATCAAACGATGCCGGATGTGCGTCACTAACGACGTGACCCTGCCGACATATCGTTAGATATATCGTAGCTTGTAAAGCCCGCTTAAAAAGGTGGAATTGTGCAATATGAGGAGCCATCAGAATGAAAAGGGCCCATATATTGTTACTGCCCAGAGGCCTCTCCTGTCTGACACAACCCATTGTATAAAATACACATGTATATATTATTATTTATCAATATAGCGCCATCTCATACTCCGGCTCACTTTTTTGTTTTTATGTAGTTTTTTTGTATTCAGTACAAACAGGGAGTGGCCCCCTTCTTAGCGAGCTGGACATTTCATTCTGTGAATCCCCCTGACTGTGTGTGTCCTGTTGGGACCCGGTCGCTCTCAGCCCTTAGCCACATTGAGGCCTATTTTAGACCCATGGTAAGGTTTTAATATTAGAGAGTGTAGGTACTATCCCAACTGGGTACACCTTGACGTTTGGTGGGATAGCTTTATGCTTTTTTTGATCAAAAACAGTGTTTACTAAGTACCCTATGTTTATATGCACTATGCTTTTATTTAGTTACAGCAGGGTATGTTTTCACATTTTTTTTTTCCTTGGTTTCTCTTTGTCTCATGGCCAGTGTGAACATGGTCTCACAAGTTCCATGTATACCATCTCATACTCCGGCTCACTTTTTTGTTTTTATGTAGTTTTTTTGTATTCAGTACAAACAGGGAGTGGCCCCCTTCTTAGCGAGCTGGACATTTCATTCTGTGAATCCCCCTGACTGTGTGTGTCCTGTTGGGACCCGGTCGCTCTCAGCCCTTAGCCACATTGAGGCCTATTTTAGACCCATGGTAAGGTTTTAATATTAGAGAGTGTAGGTACTATCCCAACTGGGTACACCTTGACGTTTGGTGGGATAGCTTTATGCTTTTTTTGATCAAAAACAGTGTTTACTAAGTACCCTATGTTTATATGCACTATGCTTTTATTTAGTTACAGCAGGGTATGTTTCACATTTTTTTTTTTCCTTGGTTTCTCTTTGTCTCATGGCCAGTGTGAACATGGTCTCACAAGTTCCATGTATACCATCTCATACTCCGGCTCACTTTTTTGTTTTTATGTAGTTTTTTTGTATTCAGTACAAACAGGGAGTGGCCCCCTTCTTAGCGAGCTGGACATTTCATTCTGTGAATCCCCCTGACTGTGTGTGTCCTGTTGGGACCCGGTCGCTCTCAGCCCTTAGCCACATTGAGGCCTATTTTAGACCCATGGTAAGGTTTTAATATTAGAGAGTGTAGGTACTATCCCAACTGGGTACACCTTGACGTTTGGTGGGATAGCTTTATGCTTTTTTTGATCAAAAACAGTGTTTACTAAGTACCCTATGTTTATATGCACTATGCTTTTATTTAGTTACAGCAGGGTATGTTTTCACATTTTTTTTTTTTTCCTTGGTTTCTCTTTGTCTCATGGCCAGTGTGAACATGGTCTCACAAGTTCCATGTATACCATCTCATACTCCGGCTCACTTTTTTGTTTTTATGTAGTTTTTTTGTATTCAGTACAAACAGGGAGTGGCCCCCTTCTTAGCGAGCTGGACATTTCATTCTGTGAATCCCCCTGACTGTGTGTGTCCTGTTGGGACCCGGTCGCTCTCAGCCCTTAGCCACATTGAGGCCTATTTTAGACCCATGGTAAGGTTTTAATATTAGAGAGTGTAGGTACTATCCCAACTGGGTACACCTTGACGTTTGGTGGGATAGCTTTATGCTTTTTTTGATCAAAAACAGTGTTTACTAAGTACCCTATGTTTAAATGCACTATGCTTTTATTTAGTTACAGCAGGGTATGTTTTCACATTTTTTTTTTTCCTTGGTTTCTCTTTGTCTCATGGCCAGTGTGAACATGGTCTCACAAGTTCCATGTATACCATCTCATACTCCGGCTCACTTTTTTGTTTTTTTGTTGATATATCAAACGATGCCGGATGTGCGTCACTAACGACGTGACCCTGCCGACATATCGTTAGATATATCGTAGCTTGTAAAGCCCGCTTAAAAAGGTGGAATTGTGCAATATGAGGAGCCATCAGAATGAAAAGGGCCCATATATTGTTACTGCCCAGAGGCCTCTCCTGTCTGACACAACCCATTGTATAAAATACACATGTATATATTATTATTTATCAATATAGCGCCATTTATTCCGTGGCGCTTTACAAGTGAAAGAGGGTATACGTATAACAATCATTAACAGTACAAAACAGACAGGTATAGGAGGAGAGAGGACCCTGCCCGCGAGGGCTTACAGTCTACAGGGAATGGGTGATGGTACAATAAGATATATTGTATATCTATACACTCAGCTCGAGACACAAATACGCTTTCTCCATGATCATCCTTACTGAAGTAACTGTTTTACTTCTCCTTTAGTACCACTGTTATTTTGGGTCCCTACCCTCTTCATGTGGTTCCCTGCTCACATACTTGCCTGACTATTGTCACGGGCGGGGAGGGACGCCACTGCGCTGCGCTTGCTAACGCTCGGGTCCGGCACTGCTGCGATGGCTGCTCGGTGGCTCGAGCGGTGGGCCGGATCCGGGGACTCGAGCGGCGCTCCTCGCCCGTGAGTGAAAGGGGGTGGTTTGGGGATTTGGTCCGTGACGCCACCCACGGGTTGTGGTGAGGTTGGGCACCACCGCTGCTGGTGACGGGGATCCCGAGAGCGATGGCAGGGAGCAGCTGGGATGTTGTTTTCCCCCTCCGTGGGTAGGGGTTGGTGGTCCCGGGGCCCGGTGAGGTGACGGGGAAGCAGGGTTGGTGAGGTGCAGGGTCGCCAGGACTGCGCAGCGCGGTGCCGGATGGCACGGTTGTACTCACTCAGCCACAAATGTACGCAAAGTCTCTGGTAAACCAAACGACTAAATGGACGGGTCCCGCAGCCGGCTGCTGTGGCTTCTCCCGGACGGTTGGTGGTGGCTGCCTTTCCCTGCACCTTTGTGTATGTTCGGTCCCGATGGATTCCCACCAGTAACCCGCTCCCCAACGTATAGATGGGCCGGAGGAGCCCTTTAGCCCGCAGGCTCTGGCCCTTGGAACTCTAGCTGTGGCGGTAGCTGTATTTCCTTCTACTGGTCGGACAGTTGCCTTCAATCGGGTCTTGGCTGTTAGGAAACCCCTGGGGTTCCGGTCACTGACGGATTTGACCTCTAATGGCGACTCCAAGCCTGGTCGGGGTCCATAGGCCCTCCTGTGTGTGCTGGCTTCACTTCGCTCCCCGGTTCGGTACCGGCGGGCCACCGCCCGTCCCCGATCCTACGGTTCCGCGTTGATCTGCCTCTCCTGCAGACGGCCACCACCGTCTGCCAACCTTGCTCTTGGTGCCCGGGCCACACACCCGGACACGGTCAGTTTGCTCCTCACTCTTCCACTTCCCTAACTGAACTCTCCACTCTCCTGTACTGAACTGCCTTTTTCCTGCCTCCAGGACTGTGAACTCCTCAGTGGGTGGGGCCAACCACCTGGCTCCATCCCACCTGTGGGGACATCAGCCCCTGGAGGGAGGCAACAAGGATTTTGTGTCTGGCTGATGTGCCTGTCTCGGGATGAGGGGGGTGTATGTTGTAGTACCTGTGACGACCTGGCTAGTCCAGGGCGCCACACTATTCCATCATGATACCGGGCCCGGTTGGTAACTATGTATAGTTCAGGGTTAACCCCTATATTACTTTCTATACATGTATTTTTCATGGGAGGGTTTGCCTTGAGTGGTGAATCACTACTTTTTGTGAATGGGCATTTTTAATATAGACCCTTTAACAGTACATTGTGAGGTTTTCAACCATTCCTGATCCACCTTGCAGGAATCTCTTTGGGGGACTTTATTGTCTATGGCTGTGTAATAATTATTAATTAATATTCTCGGATCCGCAGTTAGTATTATCTATCGTTTGCACTTGCTATTTAACCTTGGGAATAATTTTAATTATTAATTGAATATCTTTATCATAAAATTCCTTGTTATGCAAGATTACATGTGTATATATATATATATATATATACACACACACACATGTTGGTACTAGGTCATAGATATATTACTTAATATCTTTATTCCTTGACTGTGGGATTGTTATTTATTGTTCTCAGCTATTTTTACATCCAGTATTCTCATATTGGTCCTCAACCATGGCCCCAGGAGCTGGAGGCAGCAGCAAGAGCAGAAAATGTCGCAGAGCTGCCGGGAGGGTGAGTGCGCCAGTGTCCCTGCCAGGAGGAGGAAGCGGGATAGTGCGGGAATGTCGGCTCTGACATTACACTTAGCACTTACAGAGTGTTGCTGCATTCTTTAGTTTGTGTAACATATAGTAATAGCATCTTGCACTTGTTCACACTTGCTTTATTCTATTTGGAGGTGCTGGTCAGCTTCGTGTTTTGTACTCTACACAACTCTCACATGCCAACCTCATGCATTCTACACAACTCACATATGCTAACCTGATGTAATCTACACAACTTACATATGCCACCACATTATAAAATTTACAAACCGGAAAACCCTATATCAATTCCAATACTGGGTCAGTTGTGCAGAGTTTCTACTGTTTTGACACCTCAAGGGCTCTGAAAATGTGACATCTTGTCTGTAAACCATTCCATCAAAATCTGTGCTCCAAGACGTCACTCCTTCTATTTGAAGCTCGGCAGTGTGCCAAACAATAGTTTTCCACCATATATGGGACACAAGGAGGAATTGCACAACAGATTTTGGGGTCCATTTTCTCCTGTTACCCTTGTTAAAATAAAAATTTGGGGGCTAAAGCACATTTTTTGTGGGAAAAACTGATTTTTCTTATATTTTCACGGCTCAGCCTAATAAAAGTTTGTGAAGCACCTGGGAGTTCAAGGTATTCATCACACCTCTAGATAAATTCCTTGATGGGTGTGGTTTCCAAAATGGGGTCACTTGAGGGGAGTTTTCTCTGTTTAGGCACATCAAGGGCTCTGCAAATGCGACATGGCACAAGCAAACAATTCCATCAAAGTTTGCGATATAAAACATCACTCCTTCCTTTTGGAGCTCGGCAGTGTGCCCAAACAGTAGTTTTGTATACCTTGAGGGTTGCAGTTTTTAAAATGGAATCTCTTTAAGGGGATTTTCCAAAATATAGACCCATTAAATTCACTTCAAAACAGAATAAGTCCTTTAAAAACTAAGTTTTATACATTGCACGAAAGCAATTAAATTTGCTGCTAAACATTTCACCCTTTTAACAGAAAAAAAAGAATGTTTTAACATTATACACACATCGCTGACATAAGGTAAATGTTATTTATTAACTTTTTTGTGTAGTATATCAGTTTGGTTTATGGGTATCAACATTCTAATTTTCTTATATAATTTTCCAAATTTGTATAAACGCAAAACATTGATTTAAATTTATTACTAACAGAAAGTACAATATGTCAGGAAAATCATTTGTCAGAATAATTGCAATATGTTGAAGTATTCACATAAAGTGAAATATGTCATATGTAAAGAAAAATTGGGCTTGATCACTAAACGGTTATAATTGTTTCTTCCCAGTGTGAGTTCTCTGATGTGTAACAAGTTGTAGTTGAGTTATAAAAGATTTCGGACATTCTGAACATGAAAATGGCTTCTCTCCTGTGTGAATTCTCTCATGTGTAATAAGATTAGTTTTCGCTGCAAAACATTTTCCACATTCTGAGCATAAACATGGCTTCTCTCCTGTGTGATTTCTCTCATGTATAACAAGTTCAGATTTCGTTATAAAACATTTCTCAGGGGTGGGAACCGGGTCAGTGATGTAGAAAGTTGATAAACAATCAGAGTGGGAGAAGGTACATCGCAATCTGAAAAAATTATTGCATATAGCCCCAGTCCAACTGTAATCAAAATATTAAATTGCTGCCATATATAGAGTTTCAAGCATGAGCATAAGTCCATAAGTTCCAAGCCAGATATCTCACAGGTGTACGCGCGACATTCAGCCGAATTACGGGTGACACCTGGGAATGCTCTTTATAAGGGCGGTTCTCCGTCAATACAGACGTTTGGTGGCCCTTGACAAAGCACACGAAATGCACATCGGCCCTGGACCGTGGACAGTTTGATTGCGCCATATTTCTTCTTTTTTCGGTATGTACTGATGTACCATGTGTACCACACTAGAGAGATATCGGGCTTGATTTACTGAAGTACCGATACATGTTGGTATGTGGGTGTGATAGATCCCTGCAGAGACTTATGCTTGAAACTCTATATATGGCAGCAATTTAATATTTTGATTACAGTTGGAGTGGGGCTATATGCAATAATTTTTTCAGATTGGGATGTATCTTCTCCCACTCTGATTGTTTATCAACTTTCTACATCACTGACCCTGTTCCCACCCCTGTGGAGTTTTTCTCTCCTCCTTGTATTTGTCTCATATACCCCCCTGTGAGTCATGGGTTGTGTCACAGATGTGGTGTACACTATTTTTAATATTCTGTATATTGCATCTGTTAAATAAAATTGTGTGGGACATTTATTACTCTCATGTGTGTTTTTGGACACATTTATTTTTAAATTGCAAGGTACGTATCAAGGTTATATTATTATGAACTTAGTAAAGTATCATTTACATGATGTGATGATTGCACAAAGAATAAATTCTACTAATCCTCATCCCCAATCATTGGCCAGTGCAAACATCAAGCGACAAAGAGTAAAGCATTTGTCATTAATTCCTCATAAAAATTATGGCTGTTAGCAATGTATCATCCCCCTTTTGTAAATAGAGGAAGTTCTGCAATAATAAAAAAAAGTCATGAGAGAATGGAAGCAAACGGTTATTGCTCAATCAAAATTAAAGATAATAAGCCCCAAACAACTTCCTATATCATCAATCAGTGCCTGTTGATGAAATTGAACTTTCCTTACAGCTGCTTACTTTCAGTCTTCAGGGTAAGTATGAGACTGTAGTAGTCACATGTTTATGAGCAGAGACTGTTACAGCCTCATGCTTTACCCCAATGACTGTATTCAAGTGGCTGCAGGGAAGATATAACTTAATTTTCTCCATATACGACTCTACCAATAAACAGCCTAACATAATTGACATACAATTTACCACTATATCTGTATGTAAATAAACAACAAAGAGCCAGCACCAATGTGCACTAAGGCATCAAATATTCCAAACTGCATTATAAAAATTTTTTTTGAGATTTTTGGCAAAAAATTGCAATTTCTTGAGCTGCTTCGCCACGTCACGGCAAATCTCATTTGAAGCAGTCCTACACTAAAATATTTTTATAAAATGTGCCATGCGGCCTCACATATAAATAGCAGAACTGCTCTCAGCAGCACTCACCTGGTCTATTTGTTTTTTTCTTCATTGAATTGGTCGGTGGTTGACCTCCACCTTGCTATGCACCCCAATTTGGGATGTATTCCATCTGTCTGGATTTTGGCGGTTGGTGACTGTTCACATTAAGTCATCAGGCTTTGTCCACAGGCTATTTACTTCATGCAGCATTTGCTTGGACCTGTCCCGCCCACAGCCATGACTCAGTCATGGGTACGGGATTGAAATAGACCAGGTGAGTGCTGCTAAGAGCAGTTCTACTATTCATATGTGAGGCCGTATGGCACATTTTATAAAAATATTTTAGTGTAGGACTGCTTCAAATGAGATTTGCCGTGACGTGGCGAAGCAGCTCAAGAAATTGCAATTTTTTGCCAAAAATCTCAAAAAATTTTTTATAATCAGTACATTTTGGAATGTTTAGTGCTGTAGTGCACATTTGGTGCTGGCTTTTTGTTTTTTTCTTCATTGAATTGGTCGGTGGTTGACCTCCACCTTGCTATGCACCCCAATTTGGGATGTATTCCATCTGTCTGGATTTTGGCGGTTGGTGACTGTTCACATTAAGTCATCAGGCTTTGTCCACAGGCTATTTACTTCATGCAGCATTTGCTTGGACCTGTCCCGCCCACAGCCATGACTCAGTCATGGGTACGGGATTGAAATAGACCAGGTGAGTGCTGCTAAGAGCAGTTCTACTATTCATATGTGAGGCCGTATGGCACATTTTATAAAAATATTTTAGTGTAGGACTGCTTCAAATGAGATTTGCCGTGACGTGGCGAAGCAGCTCAAGAAATTGCAATTTTTTGCCAAAAATCTCAAAAAATTTTTTATAATCAGTACAGTTTGGAATGTTTAGTGCTGTAGTGCACATTTGGTGCTGGCTTTTTGTTTTTTTCTTCATTGAATTGGTCGGTGGTTGACCTCCACCTTGCTATGCACCCCAATTTGGGATGTATTCCATCTGTCTGGATTTTGGCGGTTGGTGACTGTTCACATTAAGTCATCAGGCTTTGTCCACAGGCTATTTACTTCATGCAGCATTTGCTTGGACCTGTCCCGCCCACAGCCATGACTCAGTCATGGGTACGGGATTGAAATAGACCAGGTGAGTGCTGCTAAGAGCAGTTCTACTATTCATATGTGAGGCCGTATGGCACATTTTATAAAAATATTTTAGTGTAGGACTGCTTCAAATGAGATTTGCCGTGACGTGGCGAAGCAGCTCAAGAAATTGCAATTTTTTGCCAAAAATCTCAAAAAATTTTTTATAATCAGTACAGTTTGGAATGTTTAGTGCTGTAGTGCACATTTGGTGCTGGCTTTTTGTTTTTTTCTTCATTGAATTGGTCGGTGGTTGACCTCCACCTTGCTATGCACCCCAATTTGGGATGTATTCCATCTGTCTGGATTTTGGCGGTTGGTGACTGTTCACATTAAGTCATCAGGCTTTGTCCACAGGCTATTTACTTCATGCAGCATTTGCTTGGACCTGTCCCGCCCACAGCCATGACTCAGTCATGGGTACGGGATTGAAATAGACCAGGTGAGTGCTGCTAAGAGCAGTTCTACTATTCATATGTGAGGCCGTATGGCACATTTTATAAAAATATTTTAGTGTAGGACTGCTTCAAATGAGATTTGCCGTGACGTGGCGAAGCAGCTCAAGAAATTGCAATTTTTTGCCAAAAATCTCAAAAAATTTTTTATAATCAGTACAGTTTGGAATGTTTAGTGCTGTAGTGCACATTTGGTGCTGGCTTTTTGTTTTTTTCTTCATTGAATTGGTCGGTGGTTGACCTCCACCTTGCTATGCACCCCAATTTGGGATGTATTCCATCTGTCTGGATTTTGGCGGTTGGTGACTGTTCACATTAAGTCATCAGGCTTTGTCCACAGGCTATTTACTTCATGCAGCATTTGCTTGGACCTGTCCCGCCCACAGCCATGACTCAGTCATGGGTACGGGATTGAAATAGACCAGGTGAGTGCTGCTAAGAGCAGTTCTACTATTCATATGTGAGGCCGTATGGCACATTTTATAAAAATATTTTAGTGTAGGACTGCTTCAAATGAGATTTGCCGTGACGTGGCGAAGCAGCTCAAGAAATTGCAATTTTTTGCCAAAAATCTCAAAAAATTTTTTATAATCAGTACAGTTTGGAATGTTTAGTGCTGTAGTGCACATTTGGTGCTGGCTTTTTGTTTTTTTCTTCATTGAATTGGTCGGTGGTTGACCTCCACCTTGCTATGCACCCCAATTTGGGATGTATTCCATCTGTCTGGATTTTGGCGGTTGGTGACTGTTCACATTAAGTCATCAGGCTTTGTCCACAGGCTATTTACTTCATGCAGCATTTGCTTGGACCTGTCCCGCCCACAGCCATGACTCAGTCATGGGTACGGGATTGAAATAGACCAGGTGAGTGCTGCTAAGAGCAGTTCTACTATTCATATGTGAGGCCGTATGGCACATTTTATAAAAATATTTTAGTGTAGGACTGCTTCAAATGAGATTTGCCGTGACGTGGCGAAGCAGCTCAAGAAATTGCAATTTTTTGCCAAAAATCTCAAAAAATTTTTTATAATCAGTACAGTTTGGAATGTTTAGTGCTGTAGTGCACATTTGGTGCTGGCTTTTTGTTTTTTTCTTCATTGAATTGGTCGGTGGTTGACCTCCACCTTGCTATGCACCCCAATTTGGGATGTATTCCATCTGTCTGGATTTTGGCGGTTGGTGACTGTTCACATTAAGTCATCAGGCTTTGTCCACAGGCTATTTACTTCATGCAGCATTTGCTTGGACCTGTCCCGCCCACAGCCATGACTCAGTCATGGGTACGGGATTGAAATAGACCAGGTGAGTGCTGCTAAGAGCAGTTCTACTATTCATATGTGAGGCCGTATGGCACATTTTATAAAAATATTTTAGTGTAGGACTGCTTCAAATGAGATTTGCCGTGACGTGGCGAAGCAGCTCAAGAAATTGCAATTTTTTGCCAAAAATCTCAAAAAATTTTTTATAATCAGTACAGTTTGGAATGTTTAGTGCTGTAGTGCACATTTGGTGCTGGCTTTTTGTTTTTTTCTTCATTGAATTGGTCGGTGGTTGACCTCCACCTTGCTATGCACCCCAATTTGGGATGTATTCCATCTGTCTGGATTTTGGCGGTTGGTGACTGTTCACATTAAGTCATCAGGCTTTGTCCACAGGCTATTTACTTCATGCAGCATTTGCTTGGACCTGTCCCGCCCACAGCCATGACTCAGTCATGGGTACGGGATTGAAATAGACCAGGTGAGTGCTGCTAAGAGCAGTTCTACTATTCATATGTGAGGCCGTATGGCACATTTTATAAAAATATTTTAGTGTAGGACTGCTTCAAATGAGATTTGCCGTGACGTGGCGAAGCAGCTCAAGAAATTGCAATTTTTTGCCAAAAATCTCAAAAAAATTTTTATAATCAGTACAGTTTGGAATGTTTAGTGCTGTAGTGCACATTTGGTGCTGGCTTTTTGTTTTTTTCTTCATTGAATTGGTCGGTGGTTGACCTCCACCTTGCTATGCACCCCAATTTGGGATGTATTCCATCTGTCTGGATTTTGGCGGTTGGTGACTGTTCACATTAAGTCATCAGGCTTTGTCCACAGGCTATTTACTTCATGCAGCATTTGCTTGGACCTGTCCCGCCCACAGCCATGACTCAGTCATGGGTACGGGATTGAAATAGACCAGGTGAGTGCTGCTAAGAGCAGTTCTACTATTCATATGTGAGGCCGTATGGCACATTTTATAAAAATATTTTAGTGTAGGACTGCTTCAAATGAGATTTGCCGTGACGTGGCGAAGCAGCTCAAGAAATTGCAATTTTTTGCCAAAAATCTCAAAAAAAAAAATTTTTTATAATCAGTACAGTTTGGAATGTTTAGTGCTGTAGTGCACATTTGGTGCTGGCTTTTTGTTTTTTTCTTCATTGAATTGGTCGGTGGTTGACCTCCACCTTGCTATGCACCCCAATTTGGGATGTATTCCATCTGTCTGGATTTTGGCGGTTGGTGACTGTTCACATTAAGTCATCAGGCTTTGTCCACAGGCTATTTACTTCATGCAGCATTTGCTTGGACCTGTCCCGCCCACAGCCATGACTCAGTCATGGGTACGGGATTGAAATAGACCAGGTGAGTGCTGCTAAGAGCAGTTCTACTATTCATATGTGAGGCCGTATGGCACATTTTATAAAAATATTTTAGTGTAGGACTGCTTCAAATGAGATTTGCCGTGACGTGGCGAAGCAGCTCAAGAAATTGCAATTTTTTGCCAAAAATCTCAAAAAATTTTTTATAATCAGTACAGTTTGGAATGTTTAGTGCTGTAGTGCACATTTGGTGCTGGCTTTTTGTTTTTTTCTTCATTGAATTGGTCGGTGGTTGACCTCCACCTTGCTATGCACCCCAATTTGGGATGTATTCCATCTGTCTGGATTTTGGCGGTTGGTGACTGTTCACATTAAGTCATCAGGCTTTGTCCACAGGCTATTTACTTCATGCAGCATTTGCTTGGACCTGTCCCGCCCACAGCCATGACTCAGTCATGGGTACGGGATTGAAATAGACCAGGTGAGTGCTGCTAAGAGCAGTTCTACTATTCATATGTGAGGCCGTATGGCACATTTTATAAAAATATTTTAGTGTAGGACTGCTTCAAATGAGATTTGCCGTGACGTGGCGAAGCAGCTCAAGAAATTGCAATTTTTTGCCAAAAATCTCAAAAAATTTTTTATAATCAGTACAGTTTGGAATGTTTAGTGCTGTAGTGCACATTTGGTGCTGGCTTTTTGTTTTTTTCTTCATTGAATTGGTCGGTGGTTGACCTCCACCTTGCTATGCACCCCAATTTGGGATGTATTCCATCTGTCTGGATTTTGGCGGTTGGTGACTGTTCACATTAAGTCATCAGGCTTTGTCCACAGGCTATTTACTTCATGCAGCATTTGCTTGGACCTGTCCCGCCCACAGCCATGACTCAGTCATGGGTACGGGATTGAAATAGACCAGGTGAGTGCTGCTAAGAGCAGTTCTACTATTCATATGTGAGGCCGTATGGCACATTTTATAAAAATATTTTAGTGTAGGACTGCTTCAAATGAGATTTGCCGTGACGTGGCGAAGCAGCTCAAGAAATTGCAATTTTTTGCCAAAAATCTCAAAAAAAAAAATTTTTTATAATCAGTACAGTTTGGAATGTTTAGTGCTGTAGTGCACATTTGGTGCTGGCTTTTTGTTTTTTTCTTCATTGAATTGGTCGGTGGTTGACCTCCACCTTGCTATGCACCCCAATTTGGGATGTATTCCATCTGTCTGGATTTTGGCGGTTGGTGACTGTTCACATTAAGTCATCAGGCTTTGTCCACAGGCTATTTACTTCATGCAGCATTTGCTTGGACCTGTCCCGCCCACAGCCATGACTCAGTCATGGGTACGGGATTGAAATAGACCAGGTGAGTGCTGCTAAGAGCAGTTCTACTATTCATATGTGAGGCCGTATGGCACATTTTATAAAAATATTTTAGTGTAGGACTGCTTCAAATGAGATTTGCCGTGACGTGGCGAAGCAGCTCAAGAAATTGCAATTTTTTGCCAAAAATCTCAAAAAATTTTTTATAATCAGTACAGTTTGGAATGTTTAGTGCTGTAGTGCACATTTGGTGCTGGCTTTTTGTTTTTTTCTTCATTGAATTGGTCGGTGGTTGACCTCCACCTTGCTATGCACCCCAATTTGGGATGTATTCCATCTGTCTGGATTTTGGCGGTTGGTGACTGTTCACATTAAGTCATCAGGCTTTGTCCACAGGCTATTTACTTCATGCAGCATTTGCTTGGACCTGTCCCGCCCACAGCCATGACTCAGTCATGGGTACGGGATTGAAATAGACCAGGTGAGTGCTGCTAAGAGCAGTTCTACTATTCATATGTGAGGCCGTATGGCACATTTTATAAAAATATTTTAGTGTAGGACTGCTTCAAATGAGATTTGCCGTGACGTGGCGAAGCAGCTCAAGAAATTGCAATTTTTTGCCAAAAATCTCAAAAATTTTTTTATAATCAGTACAGTTTGGAATGTTTAGTGCTGTAGTGCACATTTGGTGCTGGCTTTTTGTTTTTTTCTTCATTGAATTGGTCGGTGGTTGACCTCCACCTTGCTATGCACCCCAATTTGGGATGTATTCCATCTGTCTGGATTTTGGCGGTTGGTGACTGTTCACATTAAGTCATCAGGCTTTGTCCACAGGCTATTTACTTCATGCAGCATTTGCTTGGACCTGTCCCGCCCACAGCCATGACTCAGTCATGGGTACGGGATTGAAATAGACCAGGTGAGTGCTGCTAAGAGCAGTTCTACTATTCATATGTGAGGCCGTATGGCACATTTTATAAAAATATTTTAGTGTAGGACTGCTTCAAATGAGATTTGCCGTGACGTGGCGAAGCAGCTCAAGAAATTGCAATTTTTTGCCAAAAATCTCAAAAAATTTTTTATAATCAGTACAGTTTGGAATGTTTAGTGCTGTAGTGCACATTTGGTGCTGGCTTTTTGTTTTTATCTGTATGTAAATGTAGCTGATGGGTTCTCCTTAAGAACCTGTAAAACAAGGGACACTGATGCTCTAATGGCCTTAGGGAGAGGACAAGGGGTGGGAAATTTAGATACAGTGCCTTGCGAAAGTTTTCGTCCCCCTTGAACTTTTCAACCTTTTCCCACATTTCAGGCTTCAAACATAAAGATAAAACATTTTAATTTTTTTGTTGAAGAATCAACAACAAGTGGGACACAATTATGAAGTAGAACGAAATTTATTGCCTATGTTAAACTTTTGTAACAAATAAAAAACTGAAAATTGGGGTGTGCAATATTATTCGGTTTCTTTACTTTCAGTGCAGCAAAATCACTCCAGGAGTTCATTGAGGATCTCTGAATGATCCAATGTGGTCCTAAATGACTGATGATGATAAATATAAGCCCCTGTGTGTAATCAAGTCTCCGTATAAATGCACCTGCTCTGTGATAGTCTCAGTGTTCTGTTTAAGGCCTGTGCCACACATCCGTGCTGCCGGCACGTGTTTGTCATTTTTTACACGTACCGGCGGCACGGAGACACTTTAACCAATGCTACCCTATTGTAGCAGGCACACACACGTAAAACCACACGGAACGTGTGTCCGTGTGCGTTTGTACGTGTGTGCGATTTTCAAAGCGCTGACATGTCAGTGTTTTCTCCGGCAGCACGGGTGTTACACGGCCCGCACCCGCACCACACGGGTGTAGTGTGGATGCGGTCCCGTGTGACACGCGCCGGAGAAAACACACATGTCAGTGAAAAAAAAAAAAAAACATTAACTCACCTTCTCCAGCCCTCCTGTCTCTGCCGCTGCTGCCTCTTGCTGCCGACCGCCGCTCATTATTCTCATTGAATATTCACTTCACTGCCTGGCAGCAGCAGCAGCGGGGAGACGGGAGGGCTGGAGACCGAGGATCAGCACCACGGACAGCAGCGCGGACATCAGGAAGGACCAGGTGAGTATAATAATTACTGATTCTACGTGTGCTATCGCGGATAGCACACGTAGAACACACGTGTCACGCACGTACCAGAGACACGTACTTACCTGCACACAACACGCAGGGAAAATACGTGTCTCTCGGCACGTGCGTGAAATTCACGTGAGTGTGGCAGAGGCCTAAAGCACAGAGAGCATCATGAAGACCAAGGAACACAACAGGCAGGTCCGTGATACTGTTGTGAATTTTAAAGCTGGATTTGGATACAAAAAGATTTCCAAAACTTTAAACATCCCAAGGAGCACTGTGCAAGCGATCATATTAAAATGAAAGGAATATCATACCACTGCAAATCTACCAAGACGTGGCTGTTACTCTAAACTTTAATCCAAGCAAGGAGAAGACTGATCAGAGATGCAGCCAAGAGGCCCATGATCACTCTGGATGAACTGCAGAGATTTACAGCTGAGGTGGGAGAGTCTGTCCATAGGACAACAATCAGTCGTACACTGCACAAATCTGGCCATAATGGAAGAGTGGCAAGGAGAAAGCCATTTCTCAAAGATATCCATAAAAAGTGTTGTTTAAAGTTTACCACAAGCCACCTGGGAGACACACCAAACATGTGGAAGAAGGTGCTCTGGTCAGAAGAAACCAAAATTGAACTATTTGGGCACAATGCCAAACGATATGTTTGGCGTAAAAGCAACACAGTTAATCACCCTGAACACACCATCCCCGCTATCAAACATGGTGGCGGCAGCATCATGGTTAGGGCCTGCGTTTCTTCAGCAGGGACAGGGAAGATGGTTAAAATTGATGGGAAGATGGATGGAGCCAAGTACAGGACCATTCTTGAAGAAAACCTGTGGAGTCTGCAAAAGACCTGAGACTGGGACAGAGATTTGTCTTCCAACAAGACAATGATCCAAAACATAAAGCAAAATCTACAATGAAATGGTTCACAAGTAAATATATCCAGGTGTTAGAATGGTCAAGTCACAGTCCAGACCTGAATCCAATCGAGAATCTGTGGTAAGAGCTGAAAACTGCTGTTCACGAACGCTCTCCATCCAACCTCACTCAGCTCCAGCTGTTTACAAAGGAAGAATGGGCAAGAATGTCAGTCTCTCGATGTGCAAAACTGATAGAGACATACCCCAAGTGACTTGCAGCTGTAATCGCAGCAAAAGGTGGCGCTACAAAGTATTAACTTAAGGGGGCCGAATAATATTGCACGCCCCACTTTTCAGTTTTTTTATTTTTTACAAATGTTTAACATAAGCAATAAATTTCGTTCTACTTCACAATTGTGTCTCGCTTGTTGATTCTTCACCAAAAAAAATAATTTTTTTAATCTTTATGTTTGAAGCCTGAAATGTGGGAAAAGGATGAAAAGTTCAAGGGGGCCGAATACTTTCGCAAGGCACTGTATATGCATTTCACCTGTGGGTGTATGTGCTTGCATATAATTTTGCACACCTTAGCATTCATATACATAATATCTCAATTTTGTTCTATATTTATAGAATGCATATTTACATAATTTTTTTCCTCCAAGCAAAAAACTCTTCCCTTTCCATAACCCCATTTTTTATTTATTGTTTATTATTTTTTTATTCATTTATCTATTTTTTTTTCATTTCCATTTCATCCAAAACCCGTGTCATATTTCACTGTTTTCAGTTTATTTCATTTTACCATATCTTTACTACATTCCATTTTTTCAATTGGGTATTCATCACCTTCTACTTTCTTTCTATGTTTATAAACTCCTTTCCTTCATCTTTTCCTAACTTTATCACACATAGTCATGTATTATAATGCACTCCCCATAGTTATCCATATATTATGCACAACCTATAGTCCTTCATATCATATAATGCACCCCATAGTCCTTCAAATAGTTTAATGCACTCCTCATAGTCCTCCATATAATATAATGCAGCCCACATATTCCTCCATATAGTATTATACAGACTCCATATTCCTACATATAATAGTATGCAGCCCCATATTCCACCATATAGTAGTATCCCGCCCCCATATATTAGTATGCTGCCCTCATATTCCTCCAAATATTATGCACCCCTTATATTCCTCCATATAGTATTATGTAGCCCCATGTCGTAGTATGCACTCCTTATATTCCTCCATATAGTATTATGCACTCCTTATATTCCTCCTTATACAGTCATATGAAAAAGTTTGGGCACCCCTATTAATGTTAACCTTTTTTCTTTATAACAATTTGGGTTTTTGCAACAGCTATTTCAGTTTCATATATCTAATAACTGATGGACTGAGTAATATTTCTGGATTGAAATGAGGTTTATTGTACTAACAGAAAATGTGCAATCCGCATTTAAACAAAATTTGACCGGTGCAAAAGTATGGGCACCCTTATCAATTTCTTGATTTGAACACTCCTAACTACTTTTTACTGACTTACTAAAGCACTAAATTGGTTTTTTAACCTCATTGAGCTTTGAACTTCATAGGCAGCTGTATCCAATCATGAGAAAAGGTATTTAAGGTGGCCACTTGCAAGTTGTTCTCCTATTTGAATCTCCTATGAAGAGTTGCATCATGGGCTCTTCAAAACAACTCTCAAATGATCTGAAAACAAAGATTATTCAACATAGTTGTTCAGGGGAAGGTACAAAAAGTTGTCTCTGAGATTTAAACTGTCAGTTTCCACTGTGAGGAACATAGTAAGGAAATGGAAGAACACAGGTACAGTTCTTGTTAAGCCCAGAAGTGGCAGGCCAAGAAAAATATCAGAAAGGCAGAGAAGAAGAATGGTGAGAACAGTCAAGGACAATCCACAGACCACCTCCAAAGACCTGCAGCATCATCTTGCTGCAGATGGTGTCAATGTGCATCGGTCAACAATACAGCGCACGTTGCACATGGAGAAGCTGTATGGGAGAGTGATGCGAAAGAAACCGTTTCTGCAAGCACGCCACAAACAGAGTCATCTGAGGTATGCAAAAGCACATTTGGACAAGCCAGTTACATTTTGGAAGAAGGTCCTGTGGATTGATGAAACAAACATTGAGTTATTTGGTCATACAAAAAGGCGTTATGCATGGAGGCAAAAAAACACGAAAAGAAAAGCACTTGCTACCCACAGGAAAATTTGTTGGAGGTTCCATCATGCTTTGGGGCTGTGTGACCAATGCCGGCACCGGGAATCTTGTTAACCCCTTCACGACCGCGGGCAGTAAAATTACGTCCTATTTTAACGTGACTTAACGACCAGGGACGTAATTTTACTGCCTAAACTTCATTTGATTGCCGTGGCCATAGCAACGGCTTTCAAATGATGTCCCCTGCTGTTTCTTACAGCAGGGGACCTTTGCTTGACCCTAGGGGGGGCGGCATCGCCACCCCCTATCGACGATCGATGTGATTGGCTGTTCAAATCTGAACCGCCAACCACATCGATCGCACTAATTTCGGCAAAAATAATGCCCGAATTAGTGCGATCCTGTGAGATCCAGCTATGAGATGCCGCAGCTGCTGCAGCATATCATAGGTGGACCTCAAACATGTCTCCCCCAGCCCCTGCAGCACTGATTGGAGCGATCGTGCTATGACGCGCAATCGCTCCAATCAGTGTGCAGTGGGGCGGTGTGATTTGCCGGTGGCCGCCCTCCCCAGGCCTGTGCTGGCCTGCGAGCCCTCCCCCAACATGTCTGCAGCGTGCAGTGGCTGGTACTTGTGGTACCACGCCACCGCCGCTGCTGCTGCCGCCGCCGCCGCCCTAGCTGTCACCGCTGCTGCACGTGAGTACTGTGCTCACTTTGCAGCCAGCCCGTGCGCGCTCCCGTGGTGCCCCTGCGCGCTCCCGTGGTGCCCCTGCGCGCTGCCATGGTAGCCCCTGCCGTGCCCCCCCCGCGATCTGCTCCCCCCAACCCCCCCCCCCCCCCCGACATCCCGATCTGCTCCCCCCGCGATCTGACTGCCTCCCCCATTATCTCTGTTCTGCAGCTCCCTCTCCGGTCTCCCCCTCTGCTCTACCCCCTCCCCCTCTGCTTCCCCCCCCCCTCTCTGCTCTCACTCCCCCCCCCTCTCCCCCTCTGCTCTCCCCCGACGTCCTCTTACCTGTCTTCACCGGCCTGATCACATCTGCGTCCATCGCTGGGTCCTTCCTGGGCATTCTGCTGATCTGCCTGCTGCTCCTGTAAAGCTGTCCATCTCTCTGCCATCTGTTCCTCTGCAGCTCTTCTGGTCAGTGATCCTCCTGCTAGTCCTCTGGGTACTGTGAGTATAACTTTTTTTTTTTTTTCCGTATCCCCTGTCCATTTTTACACCTCATCTGTCCGTGCGTCCCGCCAAGCGCTGATCAGGGATGCAGATAACGGATCGGCATCCCTGCTCAATTTTTGGCGTGACTTTTTTTTTTTTTCCGTATCCCCGACGCTTTTTGTATCGCATCCGTCTGTGCGTCCCGCCAAGCGCTGAACAGGGATGCAGATAACGGATCGGCATCCCTGCTCAATTTTTGGCGTGACTTTTTTTTTTCCGTATCCCCGACGCTTTTTGTATCACATCCATCCGTGCATCCCGCCAAGCGCTGATCAGGGATGCACATAACGGATCGGCATCCATGGTCAATTTTTGGCGTGACTTTTTTCCATATTTGCGACGCTTTTTGTATCGCATCCGTCCGTGCGTCCCACCAAGCGCTGATCAGGGATGCACATAACGGATCTGCATCCATGGTCAATTTTTGGCGTGACTTTTTTTTTTTTTACGTATCCCCGACGCTTTTTTTTATCGCATCCGACCGTGCGTCCTGCAGCGGCCGATCAGTGCACTGCGTCTGTGCGTTTGAAAAGTCAAATGGCGCTCCTTCTCTTCTGAGCCCCGCCATGCGCTCAAACAATTTATTTCCACCACATATGAGGTATCTGCGTACTCAGGAGAAAATGCACAATACATTTTATGGTGCATTTTTTCCTGTTACCCTTGTGAAAAAAAAAGCTACCTAGTTGAAGCAACCGTTTTGTGGTAAAAAAAAAAAATTTTCTTTTCACGGCTCAACGCTATAAACTTCTGTGAAGCCCCCAGGTGTTCAAAGTGCACATCAAACATCTAGAAAAATTATTTGAGGGCTCTAGTTTCCAAAATGGTGTCACTTGTGGGGGAGCTCCACTGTTTAGGCACCATAGGGGGTCTCCAAACGTGACATGGCGTCCGCTAATGATTCAAACCAATTTTGCTGTCAAATGGCGCTCCTTCTCTTCTGAGCCCCGCCATGCGCCCAAACAATTACTTTCCACCACATATGAGGTATCTGCGTACTCAGGAGAAATTGCACAATACATTTTATGGTGCATTTTTTCCTGTTACCCTTGTGAAAAAAAAAGCTACCTAGTTGAAGCAACTGTTTTGTGGTAAAAAAAAAATTTTTCTTTTCACGGCTCAACGCTATAAACTTCTGTGAAGCCCCCAGGTGTTCAAAGTGCACATCAAACATCTAGAAAAATTATTTGAGGGCTCTAGTTTCCAAAATGGTGTCACTTGTGGGGGAGCTCCACTGTTTAGGCACCATAGGGGGTCTCCAAACGTGACATGGCGTCCGCTAATGATTCCAACCAATTTTGCTGTCAAATGGCGCTCCTTCTCTTCTGAGCCCCGCCATGCGCCCAAACAATTACTTTCCACCACATATGAGGTATCTGCGTACTCAGGAGAAAATGCACAATACATTTTATGGTGCATTTTTTCCTGATAGCCTTGTGAAAAAAAAAGCTACCTAGTTGAAGCAACCGTTTTGTGGTAAAAAAAATTTTTTTTCTTTTCACGGCTCAACGCTATAAACTTCTGTGAAGCCCCCAAGTGTTCAAAGTGCTCACCAAACATCTAGGAAAATTATTTGAGGGCTCTAGTTTCCAAAATGGGGTGACTTGTGGGGGAGCTCCATTGTTTAGGCACCTCAGGGGGTCTTCATACCCCACATGGCGTCCGCTAATGAGTGCAGCTAATTTTGCATTCAAAAATTCAAATGGCGCTCCTTGCCTTCCGAGCACTGCCGTGTGTCCAAAGATTTGATTTCCACCACATATGAGGTATCTGCGTATTCAGGAGAAAATGCACAATACATTTTATGGTGCATTTTTTCCTGTTACCCTTGTGAAAAAAAAAGCTACCTAGTTGAAGCAACCGTTTTGTTGTAAAAAAAATTTTTTTTCTTTTCACGGCTCAACGCTATAAACTTCTGTGAAGCCCCCAGGTGTTCAAAGTGCTCATCAAACATCTAGAACAATTATTTGAGGGCTCTAGTTTCCAAAATGGGGTCACTTGTGGGGGAGCTCCATTGTTTAGGCACCTCAGGGGGTCTTCAAACCCGACATGGCGTCCGCTAACAGGTGCAGCTAATTTTGCACTCAAAAATTCAAATGGCGCTCCTTGCCTTCCGAGCACTGCTGTGTGTCCAAACATTTGATTTCCACCACATATGAGGTATCTGCGTACTCAGGAGAAAATGCACAATACATTTTATGGTGCATTTTTTCCTGTTACCCTTGTGAAAAAAAAAGCTACCTAGTTGAAGCAACCGTTTTGTGGTAAAAAAAAATTTTTTTCTTTTCACGGCTCAACGCTATAAACTTATGTGAAGCCCCCAGGGGTTCAAAGTGCTCACCAAACATCTAGAAAAATTATTTGAGGGCTCTAGTTTCCAAAATGGGGTCACTTGTGGGGGAGCTCCATTGGTTAGGCACCTCAGGGGGTCTTCAAACCCGACATGGCGTCTGCTAATGAGTGCAGCTAATTTTGCGTTCAAAAATTCAAATGGCGCTCCTTCCCTTCCGAGCTCTGCCGTGCGCCCAAACAATTGATTTTTACCACATATGGGGTATCAGCGTACTCAGGAGAACATGCACAATAAATTGTATTGTGTACTTTCTCTTTTCTCCCTTGTAAAAATGAAAATTTTATGGCTAAAGTAACATTTTTGTGTTAAAAAGTAAAATTTTCATTTTTTCCTTCCACATTGCTTTGGTTCCTGTGAAGCACCTAAAGGGTTAATAAACTTATTGGATGTGGTTTTGAGCAGTGTGAGGGGTGTAGTTTTTAGAATGGGGTCACTTTTGGGTATTTTCTGTCACCTAGGCCTCTCAAAGTCACCTCAAATGTAATGTGGTCCCTAAAAAAATTATTTTGTAAATTTTGTTGGAAAAATGAGAATTTGCTGATGACCTTTGACCCCTTCTAACTTCCTAACGGAAAAAAAATTTGTTTCGAAAATTGCGCTGATGTAAAGTACACAAGTGGGAAATGTTATTTAGTAACTATTTTGTGTGACATATCTCACAGATTTATGGGCATAAATTTTCAAAGTTTGAAAATTGCGAAATTTTCAAAATTTTCGCCAAATTTCCTAAATTTTCACAAATAAACGCAAAAAATATCGGCCTAAATTTACCACTGACATGAAGCACAATATGTCACGAAAAAACAATCTCAGAATCGCCAGGATCCGTTGAAGCGTTCCAGAGTTATAACCTGTCAAAGTGACACTGGTCAGAATTGCAAAAAATGGCCCGGTCATTAGGGTGTTTTAGTGGCCGGGGGTGAAGGGGTTAAAGTTGAGGGTCGCATGGATTCAACTCAGTATCAGCAGATTCTTGACAATAATGTGCAAGAATCAGTGACGAAGTTGAAGTTACGCAGGGGATGGATATTTCAGCAAGACAATGATCCAAAACACCGCTCCAAATCTACTCAGGCATTCATGCAGAGGAACAATTAAAATGTTCTGGAATGGTCATCCCAGTCCCCAGACCCGAATATCATTGAAAATCTGTGGGATGATTTGAAGCGTGCTGTCCATGCTCGGTGACCATCAAACTGAACTGAACTGGAACTGTTTTGTAAACACGAATGTTCAAATATACCTTCATCCAGGATCCAGGAACTCATTAAAAGCTACAGGAAGCGACTAGAGGCTGTTATTTTTGCAAAAGGAGGATCTACAAAATATTAATGTCACTTTTATGTTGCGGTGCCCATACTTTTGCACTGGTCAAACTATGTTTAAATGCGGATTGCACATTTTCTGTTAGTACAATAAACCTCATTTCAATCCAGAAATATTACTCAGTCCATCAGTTATTAGATATATGAAACTGAAATAGCTGTTGCAAAAACCCAAATTGTTATAAAGAAAAAAGGTTAACATTAATAGGGGTACCCAAACTTTTTCATGACTGTAGTATAATGCACCCCCAATACTCCTCCATATAGTATTATGTACTCCATATATTCCTCCATATAATATTATGCACCTCTTATATCACTCCATATAGTATTATGTAGCCCCCATATTCCTCCATATAATATTATACACTCCTTATATTCCTCCATATAGTATTATGCAGCCCCCATTTTCCTCCAAACAGTATTATCTAGCCACCATATTCCTCCATATAGTATTATGCACATCATATATTACTCCATATAGTATTATGCAGCCCCCATATTCCTCCATATAGCAATATGGCCCTAATATTCCTCCATATAGTATTATGCAGCAGCCATATAGTATTGTGCACCCTATATACTTTTATGCAACCCCAATAGTTCTCTGGCCACCGTGATTAAATACATACTCATGTCTCCTTGTTCCCCCGCTGCTCCGGTCTCCTCAGAGAGTCCACTGTTCTGCCACTCTGCGTATCTCAGTACAGCGGTGTGCAGTAGTGACGTCATCGCGCTCCCCTGTGCTGACAAGTCAAAGCACCGCACACCAGCAGAAGATCCATTCCTTATCTCATCATTGCTTTCAATTGTATTGGCATCTGCAATGCCAATACAATTTAAAGTGCGATCCTTGTTGGCGGGCCAGTGCTGGCACTGGTTCCCACTGACTCACGGTCCCCATAGCAGTCGCATGGCCTGCCTCTATTGGCAGTACGCTACTGTTACTTAGGAAATATACATGTTACTAGGGCTGTCATAAACGTTACTGGGGGCCGGCATACATGTCACACAAGTTACTGGGGGCAAGTGGGGGGACACACAAGTTAATTGTCTATTACCGGACCTTGCTCCATCTGCAGAGGACCAGTCTAGGTAGTGCTATGCGCATTCCCGGGTGTTTACGCCGTGCTGAGCCGTCCGCGAGCAGTACAACTATCAATGGCTGCTGCCTGCCTCCAAAGCTCCTCTCTCTGGCTGTAAAGCGATGTCAGCCAGGAGGGTGTGTCGCACACATGCAAGATTAGCCAGAGAGAGGAGCAACAAAGCAGGAGCTTCTGTACATGGTGCACCGCCCCTGCGTTGCAGACGCTGACACACAGCCTGGCTGCCGGGAATGATGAAATCGCACACCGCGGTCAGCTGGTGCCGGACCCCCCAGCTCATGGGCCCCATAGCAGTGGTGTGGCCTGCCTCTATTGGCGGTACGCTACTGCACACCATCCCTGATGAAGAAGAAGGGACTCCTTTGAAACGCGAAGGTTCATGAGTCCTCTCCTCAGCAGACAGGTTTCCCCATCCCAGCCAGTGACGTCACTCTGCTCAGCACGTGGCAGTCAGATGGATGAGTTTCCAGCTGGGACTCGCCGTTGCCTAGTTAGTACAGCTGCTTCGCGTGCAGCAGCTCACACACCGCTCCCACCAGCACCTGTCAGATCAGCTCGCCGCTCGCAGCTGATGCCTCCGGCACTTCTCCCCCAGCCGTCATCTACCTAGGTAAGATCACACCTCCTGCAGTGTTCTCCCAGCACCAGCCCAGGCACTCTTTGAGCGTAGACTACAAGTTATATTTACCCCTTTTTCTTTTCTTTCCATAGCCCACAGGCTTATCATTAATGCTACCTGCCTCCCCCACCATCTCTCTGCTGCATTGAACCTTCATTTAGGTGATAAATGCATTTATCAATATTTAGGTAAGGTTATATTTGTTTTGCAGCTTATTACCATTCCCTTTTTCATGCACTTATATTGTTCCATCATATTTCAATTCTGTATCGGCTCCACTTCACTTCCCCTCTCCCCATTTTTTAGCTCACAGATCCAGTTTCATTTTTTTGTGATCCAGCTCAGAACTTACTTCACCATTTCTAATATCAGGTCAGGTACTCATACATTTACTTTCACCCAGTTTTACACACTATATTTTTGTGCAAATCTACTGTACCTACACCATCACCTCCCAATTGCAATTACCACATTCTTATCTTTTTATTACCACATATCTCATTTTTACAGACAATACCTTCACCACCCTCAGGACTCTTTTACCCTCATAGTGGCTGACTACCTTCTGCGGTTCGCATACGGGTGGGTAACTCTACCATCTATACTTCATATCTATTGCTAACACCCCCCCACCCAATTTTTTAATTACCTTCATTTTTCCTTTTACTCTTCTTATTCATAACCTGCACTCTTTTTCCTTCCTCACAGGAGGTTTTATTGCCATTTTGGTCTTTTTTTTCCATTTTCTCGCCCCCTCATGCTTTGCATTAATCAGGTATTTGTGGCGCCCCTGCGGCTTCACGCACCACAGAGGTACTGCACCTAAGCCAAAGGTGTGGTACCCCATCCCTGGGTATGGAGGAGTTCGACCACCGGTACACACAAAAGCACACAACACTCCTAGATAGCAACTCTACACCAGGACATGGGTGGGGCGGCTCATTAATGCTAGAGATAGCGACCAATAGTTATGACACCCCAGTCCGGCTTACCGGGGGGTGGAGCATAGTGAGTAGGGGGGAAGTGTGTGTAGAAGGGACAACCGAGGAGGAAAGACCTGTGGTCTGAAGCTGGAGCAGCTCGACCGAGGTGCAGGATGGAAGGGGTCCTACGGGCCACAGGTCATGCGCTATACACCTTTACCTTTACCATACAGCGTTTTAATGCCAAAATGCATTCATTTTGATTTTCAAGTAAAGTCTATGGGAAATTGGGCTTTGTGTGCAGAATGCTTGTTAAAACGCAGCGGTTTTGGTGCAGAAAATTTGTCAAAAACTCTGCGTTTCAGGCCTCCAACACACATCCGTTAAGCATGTGCGTGTTTGGTCCGTTTCCGTATATACAGGAGACACAGACAAACGTGCACAAATGTTAGGCTATGTTTGAGGTAACACGTGCGTTATTCCCTAATGTCCGTGTGTCCGTGATCCGTATGTGTTTCCGTTTTGCACGGAAGCATGTTTGTTTCAGCACGGAACATGCACACACGGACCCTATGAAAGTCAATGGGTCTGTGCACACACTTAAATGACACGGATGCATCTCCTTATGCTACGTGTATGTTTTGTTCTTTTTTCCAGCGATGTCGGTCTTTTTGTTTTTTCTGTCTATGTTGGTCAATCTCCCTCAGTCCGTCAGTCGGTCTCTCTCTCTGTCTGTCGGTTGGTCTCTCTCTCTTGTCTGTCCCTCTCTCAGACTGTCGGTCAGTCTCCCCCCTCTCTCATACTCACCGTTCCCCGATCACCGGCGCGGCGCTGCACAGCTGTTAAAAAAACTCCGGCAGGTTTTACTATTTTGAAAAAGCCGGCGGCTCATTAATCAATCTCGTATTCCCTGCTTTCCCCGCCCACCGGCGCCTATGATTGGTTGCAGTGAGACACGCCCCCACGCTGAATGACAGCTGTCTCACTGCAACCAATCACAGCTGCCGGTGGGCGTGTCTATCAAGCATTAAAAAAAAAAAAAAAATAATTTTAAAAACAAAAAACGTGCGGTTCCCCCCATTTTGATATCAGCCAAGATAAAGCCACATGCCTGAAGGCTGGTATTCTCAGGATGGGGAGCTCCACGTTATGGGGAGCCACCCAGCCTAACAATATCAGCCAGGAGCCGCCCAGAATTGCCGCATCCATTAGATGTGACAGTTCTGGGACTATACCCGGCACTTCCCGAATTGCCCTGGTGCGTTGGCAATCGGGGTAATAAGGAGTTAATGGCAGCAGCCCATAGTTGCCACTAAGTCCAAGATTAATCATGACAGGCGTCTCCCCGAGATACCTTCCATGATTAATCTGTAAGTTACTGTAAATAAACACAAACACCCGAAAAAAATCCTTTATTTGAAATAATAAACAATGACAATGACAAATACTCTCGTTCACCAATTTATTAAGCCCCAGAAACCCATCCATGTCCGCCGTAATCCACGGAGGTCCTGCATCGCTTCCAGCTCTGCTACATGAAGGCGACAGGAGCTGCAGTAGAACACCGCCGCTCCTGACAGCTCCACGCAGCAACTGAGGTGAGTCGCGCGATCAGCTGTGCTGTCACTGAGGTAACTCGCGGCCACCGCTGGATCCTCCAACTGTGACATCAAGTCGCCCGAGGGACAGCAATGAAGTCACAGCTGAGTTGTGGTCTCGGGTGGAGGATCAAGCTAGCCGCGGGTAACCTGAGTGACGGCAGAGCTAATCGCGCTACTCAATTCAGTCACTCAGGGGATTAGCGGTCACCAGTGAGTCCTTCACGGGTGACCGCTAATCAGGACGTGACACAGACAGAGCCGCGGCATGACAATGAAGTCGGGTGTAGTTCACCCGAGTTCATTCTCATCGCGCGACTCTGTCTGCTGTCAGCGGGTATGTATCAACGACATTGTGCATCACACACGGAACATTTCACACGGGCAACACACACATGTCAGTTACGTTTCTCACGCACACACGGATATTCCACACGCAGATTCGGCTAGCATACGGCATTCACATGAATGCCACACATACCATAAAAAGAAACCTAAAAACGGATCACGGACCAAAAAAACGGACCGTATGACACGTGCATGTTTTTCACGGATGTGTGTTGGAGGCCTCAAGAAGCAACATGTCAATTGTTTTTGCCATTTTGGCAGTGTTTTGCTATCATTAAAGTCAATGAGAAATTTCAAAACGCATCCTATAATAAAATCCTAGCGTTTTACATTCTTTTTTGATGCAGAAAACATGCATTTTTGTCAAAATAAACGCATGCGTTTTTAACTTTATATTAAGGGCATGATATGTCCCTTTACACACACACATAGTCAGACAATTAAATTATTGAAAATCAATATTTTTTCGTTATTTTAGACATAAATATTAGCACACAGTTATAATTATATTAAAATTAGCTATTTTGGGTATGAATTTAATCATGATATTTGTTATCATTTTCTTCCTTTTTTTTCCTAGTAGTTGCATGGTTAAACTTTATTTATTAGTGTATTTGTAATCAAAACGCATCTGACCTTAAGCAAGGAAAAAGCATGTAAATCGCGGTAAAAATGCAAGCGTATTTTTAGAGTTTTTGTGGTCCGAACCAAATTTGACAAAGACAATTTCTGCCAGAGGATGCGTTTAGAACTGCAACTACCTCTATGCAAAGTGCGCACATAGCCTTATATTCTTTTTGCTCCCCTGAGTATGTCTGTTTTAGAGATGAGCGAGCCTCTAGAGGCTCGAGTTCGGTTCGTTGAACGGAGGCCACGTTCGAGTTCGGTTCGGCGAGCCGTTCGACGAACCTCTCGAACCCCATAGAAAACAATGAGAGGCAATCACAAACACATAAAAACACATAGAAAACACCTTCAAAGGTGTCCAAAAGGTGACAAACAACTCCCAACACAACACAAACACATGGGAAAGTGACAAGGACATATACTCATGCAAAAACAAAACAGCTGGACGAGGAAAAAGAGGAGGAGAAACAGATATAGGCATGGCATGCCCTTCTAAAATCATGAAAAACACCGCAAGGGGACTCCAAGCAGAGTCTCCCTTTTTTCCAAAAATTGGGCCACACACACTTCAGTGGCATCACTTGTGCCCCAGTTGCAAACTGGACATGTTGATTTGCATCAAGCACATTCCAAAATACGCCAGCCTTAACTGTCCTCGGGATGACACCGTGCTAGGTAGCAAAGTCTTTGCTGATCTATGATTTGTTCATCTTGGATCATTTTTAAAAACACAGCAAGGGGACTCAAAGTGGAGTCTCCCTTTTTTCCAAAAATTGGGCCCAACAGACACCACTTCAGTGGCATCACTTGTGCCCCAGTTGTAAACTTCACAGGTACATTTGCATCAAGCACATTCTAAAATACGCAAGCCTTTACTCTCCCCAGGATGACACAGGGGTAGTAAAGTCCTTGCGGATCCATGACTTGTTCATCTTGATGAACGTTAGTTAGTCTGTCCACATTGTCACTGGACAGACGCGTGCGCTTATCTATCAGCACACACCCAGCAGCACAGAATACATGTTCAGAGACAGCGCTGGCTGCGGGACACGACAAGATCTCCAAGGCGTAAGTGGCGAGCTCAGGCCATTTTTCAAGACTGGAAGCCCAAAATGAGCAACGCTCCAGTTGCAAAGTCATGGCATCGATGTTCATTTGGAGATACTCCTGTATCACCCTCTCCAACCGTTGACTATAGGGGGCTTTACACGCTACGATATCGTTAATGTTTTATCGTCGGGGTCACGTCGTTAGTGACGCATATCCGGCGTCATTAACGATACCGCAGCATGTAACACTTACCAGCGACCTTAAACGTCCTCCAAAGTGGTGAAAATCGTGTGTGTGACACTGCAGGAGCGAGGAACCGCACCTTACCTGCGACCCGCCCGCAATGAGGAAGGAAAGAGGTGGGCGGGAAGTTCATCCCGCTCATCTCCGCCCCTCCGCTTTGATTGGCCGGCTGCTTAGTGACGTCGCCGTGACGCCGAACGCACCTCCCCCTTGAGGGAGGGATTGTTCGGCAGTCACAGCGACGCCGACAACCAGGTAAGTGCGTGTGACGCTGCCATAGCGATAATGTTCGCTGCGGCAGCAATCACACTATATCGCATGCACGATGGGGGCGGGTGCTTTTGCATACAATATCGCTAGCAATTGCTAGAAATATCGTAGCGTGTAAAGACTGCTTATGTGTCAGACTTCTTGTCTCTTGTGGCCTTGCATTGGATGGTCAAAAAAAATTATGAAATGATTCCATAAAACTGCTGTTACCAGCACCAGATACGGTGTTGCTGGTACGATTTGACTGATAATAACGAGACAGTCCCATGCTTGGCAAGTGACAACTGGGAGATTCACTCCGTGCACCACTGGTGTTTGGTGGAAAAGCCGAGCTCAGATTGAGTAACAGTTTCTGCTGATACTCCTGCATACGTGCGTCCCTTTCTATGGCTGGAATTATTTCGCCAAATTTGGACTTGTACCGGGCATCTAATAGTGTGGCAACCCAGTAGTCATCATTACTTCTAATTTTGACAATCCGAGGGTCATTTTGTAGGTAGTGCAGCAAGAAGGCGCTCATGTGTCTTGAGCATCCATAGGGACCAAGTCCTCGCTGTATTTGTGGCGGAGAGGTGATAACCATGTTTTCTTCCTCTGACATCTCCCCCAACCTCGTTCAACCGAAATTTGACCAAGGTCTCCATCATCTGCTGAGTCTTCCATGTCCATCGAGAGTTCGTCCTCCATTTCTTCCTGGTCTCCTGCACCTTCCTCAACATTTTAGAACAAATCAATGGAAAGGATCCAGCAGGACTCCAAAGGATAAATAAAAATGCTTCTTTATTTGTATCAACTCGATTAAAAATATATATCCATTTTTCAAGTAAAGACACCGGCTTGTTCACACTGATGAATGGCAGATGTATACCACAACGCGTTTTGGTGGGACGCCTTCCTCAGGTCATAGTCAATAAAAGACTAAATTTGACAGCCTTTAAATTCAAAGGTATAGAAAAGGTTTTTAAACCATTGAGAGGAGGCGACTATAGGAGAAAGTTACTTGACCATGAAAGTCGGTGGATTTTTATGTTAGATACTCGCCTCCCTAAGGGACTTAATAGCAGACATGATTTGATTTTATGCTATTGATGTTTCTGGAAATTTATTTTTTTTTTTAAATTTTTTTTGTACCTATGGACAATGTTCTCTTTATATATCTGGGCTCTTATAATGTGTATGACAAATGAATGCGACCATATATATCTATGTGTTAGGACCAGGAGGACGGGTAGGCCCAGGAGGTGGATCCACTGGGCTGAACACCTCACCGAGGGCAAGGTGACCGGTAGCCGAAGCACTACGGGTAGCAGGACAGTCCGTTCAGAGGAGTGGGTGTAGAAGTCCCTGGGATCACGGAGTCTCTGAAGGTAGTCCGGGTGACGGAGCGCAGGTTCGGAGGCCGAGATGATGTCAGGCAGGGTCCGGAACCAGCGGAACGGGGGGGTCGGTCACCACACAGATCCAGGAATCGGAGACGGTCGGGACTGAGAAGATGGCAGACAGTCCGTTCAAGGTTCTGGAACCGTCAGGACCGGTAGGCGGGACAGGAGCGGCTCTACAAGAGAGATAGGTGAGTACGAGACAATGGCACAAGGAGACCTGACTCCTAGCTTAGCAAACACGAAGAAAAGGCCCCGCCCACTTGGAAAAGAACCCCCTATATACCCTGTACCTGTCTCTAAAATTACCTGTTGGAGGACGCTGGCCCTTTAAGAAAAGGTCAATGACCGCGAGCGCGCCCTAATGCGCATGCGCGAGGCCCGGGTGCCAGAAGCCAGAGCAGGATGCGGTGTACAGGAGGCAGGAGTGCCGGGCCGGCTCAGGACAGCAGACGGGCGCCGGGACCAGGGACCGGGTTGCCTGGAGGACGCAGGTGAGGGAGCATGGAGGCTGAGGAGCGGGGGACCGGGGAGCGTGGCACGGGAGCGGGGAAGCGAGGTCCGGGAGCGGGGGAGCGTGGCAGAGGAGCCGGGGAGCGTGGCAGAGGAGCCGGGGAGCATGGCAGAGGAGCCGGGGAGCGTGGCAGGGGAGCCAGGGAGCGTGGCAGGGGAACCGGGGAGCATAGCACGGGCACCGGGGAGCGTGACACTATGAATCTATACAGCAGGGGTTTTATTGCATCTATTGATTTTCATGTCCATTTGTGAAAGAAAAAAGAGAAAAAAAAGAGAAATGTATATTCATATATAAGATATTTGTACTTAAATGTTAATTGATCTGTACTTTTTCTTAGTTTTATCAGGATGAATACTCATGTAACTTATGGTTAGATAAATACTTCATGGTCTATCTCTGTATTTCTTGTTTTTTTGTGAACATGTGCTTTTACCTGAGCAACGTATACTCCCCTATTTAATTAATTTATTTAGAACATGTGGGTTGGTCCGCTGCTTAGGAAAAACATTTATAAATATCCTTTTAGTCTTGTATTGACTATGACCTGAGGAAGGCGTCCCGCCGAAACGCGTTGTGGTATACATCTGCCATTCATCAGTGTGAACAAGCCGGTGTCATTACTTGAAAAATGGATATATATTTTTAATCAGGTTGATACAAATAAAGAAGCATTTTTATTTATCCTTTGGAGTCCAGCTGGATCCTTTCCATTGCTTTGTTCTATTACCTCCCCAGCTT
Organism: Anomaloglossus baeobatrachus; assembly: GCF_048569485.1. Classification (NCBI taxonomy): domain Eukaryota; kingdom Metazoa; phylum Chordata; class Amphibia; order Anura; family Aromobatidae; genus Anomaloglossus; species Anomaloglossus baeobatrachus. The sequence continues at coordinate 246,964,178 of NC_134359.1, forward strand.
GCTGCCGTAATCCGTGCCGGACCATGGGAGACTAACAGGAGAATATATTCAGGCTTGTCTCTGCAGTGGTGAGCGGTTTTGTTCTTTTTTCTATAATTTCCTCAACATTTTGGCTGCTACCATGCGCCTTTGTTAATCCCTCTCCCCCACCATCCCATGCCTGCCGCCTTGGTGATGATGAACGTCTGGACCTTGTAGATGTTGGTATCCCTTGCGCATATGAACCCTCCTGTACTTCCTCCCCTTCCTCTTGTCCCACCCCCTGACTCCGAATAGTGTTTAGCGTGTGCTCCAGCATGTAGATGACTGGAATTGTCATGCTGATAATGGCATTGTCAGCGCTAAACATATTTGTCGCCATGTCGAAACTGTGCAGAAGGGTGCATAGGTCCTTGATCTGAGACCACTCCATCAGCGTGATCTGCCCCACTTCTGTATCTCGTTGGCCCAGGCTATACGTCATAACGTATTGCATCAGGGCTCGGCGGTGCTGTCACAGTCGTTGTAACATGTGGAGAGTCTAATTCCAGCGTGTCGCCACATCGCATTTCAGGCGATGAACCGGCAGGCTGAAAGACTTCTGGAGCGCTGCAAGTCGGTCAGCTGCGGCGGTTGAACGGCGGAAGTGAGCAGAGAGTGACCGTGCCCTGTGCAGAAGCCCATCTAGGCCAGGATAGTGGGCTAAAAATTGCTGGACAACAAGGTTTAATACGTGAGCCATACAAGGCACGTGTGTCACCTTGCCCCGGCGAAGGGCCGCACCCAGGTTTGCAGCATTGTCGCACACGGCCTTCCCTGGCTGCAGGTTGAGTGCAGACAACCATTTACGAAACTAGCTCGCAAGAGCTGTCCACAACTCCTCCGCTGTGTGACTCTTATTTCCAAGACATTTCAAGGTAAAGACCGCCTGATGCCGTTGAGCTCTGCTGCCAGCATAGTAAGGAGGTGTGCGGGATTCCTTGTGCGCAGTTACAACGCGGGTGGCCTGACCAGGCAGGCTTGGGGCGGAGGTGCAGGACCCAGATGTGGTTGAGGAGGCAGAAGCAGTGGAGGAACTTCGACATACAGAGGATTGACGCACAAGTCTTGGGGACGGCAAGACTTGTTCAGCAGACCCTTCTCCATAGTTACCCAGTGCCCAGTCAGCGACATGTAATGCCCCTGTCCATGCTTACTGGTCCAAGTATCGGTGGTGAAATGCACCCGGTCACACACAGAGTTTCTCAAGGAAGTGGTGATGCTGTGTGCGACATGCTGGTGTAGCGCAGGCACACCTTTCTTGGAGAAGTAGTGGTGACTGGGTATCTGGTACTGGGGCACTGCTGTCAAGGTAGAGATTTTAGGTGAAGACTACTAATGGAGTCTTCGTTTGGGATCCAGAGACGGTGCTACATTAGTTGTATACCAGTGTCCATGTCGACATATCAATGTATCAGACAATGAAGAGATAGACGTGCTCTCTCCTTGAGTCAGCCTCATTAACTAACTCGTGTATTCAATAAATCCAATTGTACAGAGAAACTACTTTGGCCTTGAAGATAAGGAGGGAGTAGTTCACTCCCTGAGTTCTCACACCATATTCATGAAACACATCTTTGTTCGTTAAAACATTAACTTCATGACTTCTACTCATCACTAAGACTTTCATCGTTTGTACATCTGTTCACTCATTCTTGGTTTCTTGGTAACCCCTTCATCACTATACAACTTTAAATTGTATTATAGGTCTGTGCAATTGCTACATAAACAGACAGATAATTATGCAACTACAGCTATATTCTTTTTTTAAATTTGTTTATTAAACAGTAATTTTTTTTTTCTCAAATACAGAGCAAAAGATACATTAGATATACACATACAGGTCTGCTATGAGCCACTCAAGAAGGCTCAACAAATAAACATGTCGCTATATTGCTAAATAAATGTTCATTTTAAAACTGTTATAGTGTCTTACGGTCAATGAGATAGCTGATTACATTGTATTTGAGTGTATGGTGAATACTACAAATAGACAAAAACAACAAAAACAAACAGTAAATAACTAATAACTAGCTCCTCCGATAACACTGTTCTAGATGTTGGAAACTGCCCTCCTCCACATTCAATTTTGTATTCAGTACTGGTAGAGACCTGTGAATATCTTATACTCAATTAAGGTCAAAGGGGAGGAGTTCCACATTTCCCATATCCGGTTGAATTTCTCCGGACACCCTCGGTTTTGATATACAGTCCGCTCATACGGGAGCATTTTGTTCACCAGTTCTATCCATGCTCGCACCGTAGGAGGAGAGCCGCCCATCCACCGCATGGCTATGAGTTTCCGGGCCATAAAAAGGGATTCCCGCAGAAATATTTTGTGATAGTGTGACCATGTCCCTTCATCCATAACCCCAAATAAACAGAGAAGTGGTTCAATGGGTATAGGAAAAAGAGCCAGGGAGGACAAGACTGAGACAACCCCCTTCCAAAAGGTGGCAGCCACCGGACAGCCCCATATCATGTGAAGGAAGTCAGCATCCCCCCCATAGCACCGCGGGCAGTCAGGGGTTGCCCGGTGTCGCATTTTGAACAACCTTAAAGGTGTTAAATACGCTTGGTGTATGATATATAGTTGGGTCATTCTGTTATTAACTGAGGGTGATACCTTATTTGGGGATTCAAGAATCTCCTCCCAGTCCTCCCTTTGTAAGTTCAGGACTAACAACTCCCATCTCCTCCTAACAGTCAGTGGCTGGGACTCATTTCCCACAGACAGTAAGTGGGTGTACAGAGATGAAATCAGTCCTTTAGGGCCCTGGGACCGCAGAATTCCAATTAAGGGAAAGGAGGATATAAGGGCAGCTCCTGTCCTATTCTGCATATGATGTTGGATTGCTGATCTAAGCTGCAGATATCTAAAGAAGTGACATCTAGCCCCGTTAAATCGGGAGTGGATTTGATCAAAGGACAACAGGACATTTTGTTCATAAATGTTACTCAGAGTGAGTGCTCCATGTGAGCTCCAGAAGACAGAGGACGGGTGTTCTAATAGCGTAGGGAAATATGTGTTCTGCCATAAGGGCATCTCGGCAATAATACCCGAGAAACGCACCACCCTTTTAGCTTGTCTCCAAACCCGTCATGCCAACCTGAGAAGCGGTAACATCCTAGGCGGGCCAGTTCCATCCAGTTCCAGAAACCCAAGTAAGCACCTTGTTCCAGCAGCGTGTGCAAGGTGGCTCTCTGAGTTCGGAAGGTCAGATCCTGGCATCCACGAGGACAGTGCCCTCAGCTGGCCTGAGAGGTAGTATAAGTAGAAATCCGGCAGAGCCAGTCCGCCCTGTCGCTTAGATCTATGTAGTGTGGTCAGTTTCAGTTTAGGTCGTGTGGTGCCCCAAATGAACCAAGACAATAACGAGTTCAGGGAAGAGAAAAAGGATTTAGGAATTGGAACCGCACTATGCTGGAGGAAGTAATTGAGTTTGGGAAGTAAAATCATTTTTCACCAAATTGACACGTCCCGGGACCGATAGGGGCAGCTTACTCCATAGCGAGAACTTAGTTTTGGCTACTGTCAATATAGGGTAAATGTTAGACTGTAGGTCCTGTCGGCTATCTCGATTTATAATAATCCCCAAGTACTTAAAACTAGAAACCAGCGGCAACGGGGACAATGCCTCCAAGCCGGACATCGGGCTGAGGGACAGGGGCATCAAATGAGATTTATCCCAATTTATGTAAAGTCCTGAAAATTTACTGAATTCGTCAATAATGTCAACCACCCGAGGCAGAGACTGCTCCACATCCTCCATGAATATGATCATGTCATCCGCATACAGTCCTATGGTATCTACCCGACCTGCTATGCGTATGCTCTGAATCAGTCTATCTGATCGAATCTTGATCGCCAGGGCTTCGATGGCCAGAGCAAAAAGAGCCGGGGACAAGGGGCACCCCTGCCGGGTTCCTCTTCCCAAACAGAAGGAGTTTGAGAGAATACCATTGACCACCACCTTAGCTCAGGGAGCATGATACAGAATCTGGATCCAATCACAAAATTTAGGACCAAATCCAAACTTTTGAAGGCAGGCCCGCAGGAAACTCCATTCCACAGAATCAAATGCCTTGGCCGCGTCCAGCGAGGCCAAGGCCCACTTATTATCCTTCACCAAGGTACTTGATTGGACCACCGACTGAACTCTTCTGACATTAGTGGAAGTGCTCCTCCCTGACATAAACCCCGTCTGATCAGGGTGAATCAAATCTAATATGACAGAGTTCAGTCTAGTGGCCAATATTTTAGTGAAAATTTTATAATCCACATTTACAAGTGAGATGGGACGGTAGGATCCGCACTCTGAGGGGTCCTTCCCTTCTTTCAGAAGCATTATGATGTTAGCATCGTAAAAGGAGTCTGGGAGAGAGGTCTCCGGCGTGGCCTGAACAAACACCTCCAGCAAATGTGGTAGCATGAACTCTTGGTATCTCCCATATAATTCCACCGGAAAGCCATCCGGCCCCGGAGCCTTTCCCACAGCTAGATCTGCCACTGCAGATTTCAGCTCATCCAGAGTGATTTTGGCATCTAAAAAGGCCTGCTGAGCGGTAGTAAGCCTCGGGAAGTCCACATCTCCCAAGTACGTCAGGCAGTCTGTCATAGTCACCCCACTTTTAGACTGATAAAGCGAACCGTAAAAGCTACAAAAGCATTGAAGGATGTCAGTGGGGGAAGTGGCCATACTACAGTCTGGCCTACGGATTTGAAGCACAGTGTTAGAGGAGTTATGTTGCCTAACCATAAACGCTAGGAGTTTGCTGGACTGGTTCCCCAGTTCAAAATATCGTTGTCTTGTGAAAAATAGTTTACGTTTAGACTTAAGGGGGCTTTACACGCTACGATATCGTTAATTTTTTATCGTCGGGGTCACATTGTTAGTGACGCACATCCGGCGTCATTAACAATATCGCAGCGTGTGATACTTACCAGCGACCTTAGGCGACCTCAAAAATGGTGAAAATCGTTCACCATGGAGAGGTCGTCCCAAACTCAAAAATCGGTAAGGGTTGTTTAGCGTTGTGGTTCATCGCTCATGCGGCAGCACACATCGCTATGTGTGACACCGCATGAGCGAGGAACGTCTCCTTACCTGCCGCCGGCCCCAATGCGGAAGGAAGAGGTGGGCGGGATGTTTACATCACGCTCAGCTCCGCCCCTCCGCTTTGATTGGCCGGCCGCTTAGTGACGTTGCGGTGACGTCGCTGTGATGCCGAATGTCCCTCCCCCTTGAAGGAGGGATTGTTCGGCAGTCACAGCGACGACGCCGACCAGGTAAGTACGTGTGATGCTGCGTAGCGATAATGTTCGCTACGGCAGCGATCACAAACAATCGTATGCGCGATGGGGGCGGGTACTTACACGCTCGATATTGCTAGAAATTGCTAGCGATATCGCTACCGTGTAAAGGCCTCTTTAGTGTCTAGGTGCTGTGTATATCTTCTATGTGCACTGAGCCATTTCTGTCTGTTGTCATTAGAGGGATTGGCAATATAAGCTTTCTCCGCCTCTCCAACCTGTTGCTCTGCTATGTCATCTTCCTGCGAGGTAGTCCATTTAATATAGGAGATTGTCGATATGAGACAACCTCGCAGGTAGGTTTTAAGGGTATCCCAAAAAAGATTGATGTGTCGGGGCCCCATGTGCGCACTAATGAAGCAGTCCATCTGGTCAGGGATTCTGTCATTTGGCCCAATCAATTTCAACCAGAATGTGTTTAATTTCCATATAAGGCGGTGTGTTGAGTGATCGAACTTAAGCGACAGTATCACTGGACTATGATCCGAGATGCCCCTGTTGCCATGCTGTATCTCCTCCACCCACAGGGCCAGTCCACTAGTCCCAAAGAAATAATCCAGACGGGAAAGTATGCGCCTAGTGGAGGAATGACAGGTGTACTCCCGTACCCACGGATGCTGGAGTCTCCAGAGATCTAACCAACCATTGCCCTGCATGTAGGTAGAGAATGTAGTGGGGGGTGACACGGTCACATGGGAGGCGTCATCTAGCCGGAGTCTATCAAGGCTATCGTCCATAACTAAGTTGAAGTCTCCCATACAAAGCACATGGGCGTCTGGATAGCTGAGCACAAAGCTGACTGCGCTTTTAACTATCGACAAATTAGCTGGAGGGGGATTATAAAGACATATTATAACATATTCTTGAGAGTTAATGGCAGCCTGTACAAAGATAAATCTCCCTTCAGGGTCTCTACGGGCAACCCGAAGGTCCCAGCGTAACGACCTATGGACAAGCAGGGAGACCCCTCTGGAGTAGCTAGTATGGTAAGCATGAACTGACCACTAAACCCAAGGTTTCTGTAAAAACTTAGTCGTGTCTTTGGTCAAATGCGTCTCCACCAGTGCAACTAGAGAGGGACCATAGCGTTTAGCCTGTGAAAAAACTTTCGCCCTTTTCCCTGGAGTCCCCAGACCTCGTACGTTCCACATTAGATATTTAAAATTAGAACCCATCTCGGGATTCGAACATATGGGCCCGACCCAGTAAAACTGTTATCTCTCCTGTGCTCTCTACCATATCGTACTCTGTAACAAAGAAGGGTTAGCATCAAAGACATCGGCAGAGCATAAATTGAACAATAACCTAACAAACACACATTGTACGGATAACTCTTCTCGCATAAAATTGTGGAATAATCAAGGCAGCGTCCAGTGCCCTTCCAATCAAGCCATAAAGGGGATATCGTCACTGACATCAGTGGTAGGTGTAGTTGGTATGGCGTTTATGGTGAGGGGAAGCTCCTGAAACTTGGACTATCATTTAGTACATAAGAATACTCAGGAGGGGAGGAAAAAAAAAAAGGAAAGACTCACTCCACCACATAAACCTTCCGTCTCACCATCCTGACGCACAGCATAATCGATCCAGGCGGATATGGCAATGAAAGTATTGCAGTCAGTTCCCCTTGTTTCCTTGGTGCAGTTGGAGCCATTCGGAAGCCTCCTCAGGCGTAGAAAAGAAAAGCATTTTGCCTTCATTGATGATCCGGAGGCGAGCTGGGTAAATCATTGAGTATAGGATGTTACTTTCTCTGAGCAGTCTCTTGACTTCCATAAACTGGGCTCTCTGCTTCTGGAGGTCCACCGAAAAATCCGGAAAAATGGAAATTGTGGCATTGTCCAGCTTTAGTGGACTCTTTTGTCTGGCGAGACGCAGTGCTGTATCTCTGTCTCTGCAGTTAAGAAGTCTTGCCAGGAAGGGTCTAGGGGGGGAGGGTCGAGTGGGAACTCGGTGAGCCCTCTCCACTGCGAATATTGAGGAGAAGGTATCGCCCAGGGTGGTTTTGAGCCAATTTTCCAAAAAGCGTTCCGGCTGCTGTCCCTCTGAGTGCTCTGGAAGGCCGATAATGCGAATGTTGTTACGCCGCATTCTATTCTCCAGATCATCTTCTTTTTGCCTCCAGGCGTTCATTGACCAGCAACTGTGGTGAGTTTCGATGTCATAGGGGTCACAGTGTCCTCCATATGAGAGACTCTACCTTCAACCTCCACAATTCACCCCCTCAAAGCCTGCAGATCTTGCCGAAGAAGCCCGACCTCCGAGTGTACCTCATCTATTTTCCCTGACAGGGAGGATTTGCATGAAGATATAGCGTGAAGTAGTTGATCAGACACCTGTTGGAGAGTCAGATCTTCACCCTCCTGTTCTTCATCAGTCGAGGGGTTCCCTTTACTCTTAGTGGGACTACCTCCCCTCAGGGTCCGGGATGACTCAGAGGGGTCCCCCCTGGCGTACTCCCTTAGCTTGTCCACCGCAGAGGGATTTTTAGCTGGGCACATATTGTATATGAGCAGGAGATCCAAAGGAGGAGTAAACGATAGGAGGAGATATATGTTTTTCAGCGGCCACAACACAACAATTAATATAAGCAGGTATATCTGGCAGCGCTGTACAGTGTACCAGGTGAGTGTATGTCTGTCGCTTCTTCCCAGATCAGCAGGGAGAACAGGTTTGCACGTTTTCCAATGCTCAGGAAGCAGTGCAGGAGAGAGGGGAGGTATCTCTATCTCTTCAGTGAGTCACCAAGGGGTTAATGCAGCCTTCAGATCACTATCTCTCCACTATATGTCACAGTCCACAGGCCGGGGGGACTCTATCCACAGTATGAAGGGTTAAAGATTTGTGCAGGAGAGAGGGGAGGTATCTATCTCTTCAGTGAGTCACCAAGGGGTTAATGCAGCCTTCAGATCACTATCTCTCCACTATATGTCACAGTCCACAGGCCGGGGGGACTCTATCCACAGTATGAAGGGTTAAAGATTTGTGCAGGAGTGAGGCGATTTATCTCTATCTCTTCAGTGAGTTATGAGGCCAGGCTGTAAAGGCTCTCACCATGTAACCTGATATCCAGGCATCCTGTCTTCACAGTGGTGTCCCAGTGATAACACAGGAGCCGAGGAGTATGGAAGGAGGGGGAAGTGCTGCTAGCAGGATTAATCAGATAGCCGGCGGGGCTGTCTCTGCAAGGATGAGAGGAAAGTGCGGGACTCTTATTTCAGAGCACACACCGCCTTACCCAGTTTTGCTGCTGTTGTCCGTCTGTGCCCTGACTCCTCCAGACGACTTCCCAGACACAGGGAGGGAGGAAAGCCAGCCGCACAGGCCACGGCGTCCCTGCAGCGTGCAGGAAATGGCCGCCGGCTCCTGATGGCCTTTACACTGCCGCGCTGTCTGCGGGTCACAAGGGGTCAGATCCTCCAAGGCAGCTCCCTGGAAGCCCGAAGGGGTCACCGCACATCGGAGGATGGTGCCCAGGAACAGGTGAGACACTGAGCTGTCTGTAATTAGCAGGATGCTAACAGGATAGCAGGAGCTCCCTCACCATGCGACTTTTCTCCTCGCTACATCACCCCGCCCCCAATTACATCTAGATTTTGATTATTTATATACACAGATATTCTTATTACGTTTGAACAAACAAGCTATAGCTCAGTGCCACCTCCACAGTCCCCCCTTTAATAAAAGATCTGTGAATATTATTAACTTCAAATTTTTTAACATTTTCCCCATTTAGATATATTTTATTATTTGGGACTTATTTGTAACTTACCGCCCTAGGGACTTCAATTACATCTATATCTATATATGTGGGCTTTCTATGGGATTATTGTTTAATTTAACACTACAGACTTTAACTCCCCCCTTTAGTACTTATTTTATTTATTAAAAATAACTTTATGATTTATAGGGGCTATTAGGATTGGCGTTATTACTTTCATTAGGGCACATAATCTTGACTTAGAAAGATTGAATCTAGACCTTTTCTTAAAATTAACACATAACCAAAAAACAAAAAATTGTTTGCTACAATTTGTCTATGGTTCTTCTTTCTGGATATGAAACAAAAAGAAGGATGCTTGGTCAGTGCTAGTCCACTTAGGGCCACTTTGTGAACCTGGATAATCTGCTCTTGATAAAAACGAAACACGATGAGGCTTCATGTAAACAGTTTGTGGCGCTGACTTGGAAAAACCTTCTGGAATAATGGGTAGAATAGCGTCCGCTTTCTGCTTCAGCTGTTTCAGGTCCATTGGTTTCTGAGATGTGATGTTAACTCGTATGTCACTGCCAGTGCTCAGCAGACTAGGCCGGAGAGACATCAGTCTGATGGAATAGGCTCTTCCAAAACTTTTCCCGAGATGAGAGAGTCCATAGCTAGTATTAAGGAAAATCACTGAATATATTCAAATGAGTTGGTAGGAGACAAAAACATTTGTAATGGTTAGATTACATTAACTAAACCACTTTTATGGGTCTATAAAATGGCTGAATTAAGTATTTTAGATTACTCAATTCGTACGCTTAACAGTCCCCCCTTGACTCACTTCTGCCATTTCTAAATACTAAGGGTACTGTGTTCCCTTAGGAAAAGAGGAAGAAAGATCTGTTGGAAAATCCTGCCTGACTGAACGTTGAGGCATGGGTGGAGAGGGGAATGGGATTTCTTCACCGGTTTGAGACCAAGGACTCCTAGGCGAGTCTTCACCCTTTGTAGTTGGACTTTCCCATGTCTCAAGGTTCTCTAAATCCTCTCTTCTAACTATTTTGGCAATGATGGTCTGAGACTGTACAGGTCTTTTTATAAAGGATAAGTATGAGCAGGACGCTCAGTGCAGCTCCGGTGGATCGACCCTTCAGCAATGCGGGGTGTGAATCCATGTTGTCCTGCCATTGAGTTTTATCGAAATTTCTGGACCAGCTCATCTAATCATGGCTCATGGCTCTCTCGCTTGTCATTTTAGGATTAATCAGTCTCCTGACTGAAGACCATATACTACTAACTCTGATTTAGGATCTGGAATTAAAAAATACACTTGTTTATTTCACTATTCAGTCAATCACATGAAAAATTGTACGTGCCTTGTGCTAAACCAAAAAATATTTTACAGTGAAACCTGTTTGTTACTAAAGAGAAACAAAACACGCACTAAAGAGAAACAAAACACACATTGGTTCACAACTTATTAGTTTGTTTTTTTTTACATACCACTTGCATTATATGGATTTTCAGCAATGACATCGTTTTCTGCACTGGAATACCTCTGACCAAACCTGGAAAGAAATCTACACAACACGCACAGATTTGCATACGTGCTCATGATCTACATCTATAATCAGTTTGCAGTTTCTAAAAATGGGTAGAGCAGGTGCAGGGTGTTTCTGCGAACTCGTTACAGTTTTCTTCATTGTTTCAAAAACATGTTTTACAAGACCGGGTGAGTTTGCCTACCTAGGTACTGAACCCTGGTGTCACCAAAGCGCACACTGATATCCAACTTTCACAGATGTTTGTCCATGTTACTTGGGCCATCATTAAGAAGAGATCTCATGACAGAGAAAGCTTACCGCCCTTCATCCACAGACCTTCCTCAGTCAGCCGGCTCCCTGCGTCTCACATTCCACTCCTTCTTGATTCGCTTGTTCCTGTAGGGATTTAAGAACACAAGGAGTGACAGAAGTCACTGACGTGACAGATGTCACCGAGGCATGGTCTTTATGCATGGTAAAGGACTCCTCAACTCTAGGCCCGTTCACTGCTTCTTAGTCAGCTGCACCTGTGCAGGGATCTCCATCCGATTCCACCAGCTCAGATCTAGACTTTCTTTTCGGCATACCTAGCTTATTTGACAACGGGAAAGATCTACATCCTACATATACATTTTGACTCTTACCTAATACTGCTTCACCCATTTAGAGAGGCATTAATGCGTCACTTTCACCTTTACCGATAGGAGGGGAGAAAGTGTTTCAAATTTAGACTACCTCATGTTGTGCAAACCGTAGCATATCCAGTGCAGAATCGATCACCATCTTGTTCCATCTATAAAAACAAAACTAAAAGAAATATACACTAGATCAGTGATGGCGAACCTATGGCACGCGTGCCACACTGGGCACGCAGAGCCCTTTGTGTTGGCACGCGCGCTGTCACCACACTGAGCCACGTTGAACTGCCGATATGATCGCGCCGGCAGCTCAACGTGGTGTTTAACAGAGGAGACATCTTTCCTGCCTCTGACACTCCTCCTCTCCTGGGCTGCAGGCTTGTTGCCTAGGAGACGGAGGAGCGTCACTCAGTAGGCGGCGCCGGTGTCTTGTGGCCGCGCGGTGGAGCCGCTGCTAGAAGTTGAGTTTTTTTTTTAATTTTTAAGCTGTGTGCGGCTGTGCCAAGGTGTGGGGAGCACGGGGCATAGATAGAGATCACGGGGCATGGAGAGCACGGGGCATAGATGGAGAGCACGGGGCATGGAGAGCACGGGGCATAGATGGAGAGCACGGGGCATGGAGAGCACGGGGCATAGATGGAGAGCACGGAGCATGGAGAGCACGAGGCATAGATGGAGAGCACGGGGCATGGAGAGCACGGGGCATAGATGGAGAGCACGGGGCATATAAACAGAGCACGGGGCATGGAGAGCACAGGGTATATAAACAGAGCATGGGGTATATATGGAGAGCACGGGGCATGGAGAGCACGGGGCATGGAGAGCACGGGGCATGGAGAGCACGGGGCATGGAGAGCACAAGGTATATAAACAGAGCACGGGGCATGGAGAGCACGGGGGAAACATGGGAGCACGGGGCATACAGACAGAGCACGGGGCATACAGACAGAGCACGGGGCATACAGACAGAGCACGGGGCATACAGACAGAGCACGGGGCATACAGACAGAGCACGGGGCATACAGACAGAGCACGGGGCAAACAGACAGAGCACGGGGCAAACAGACAGAGCACGGGGCAAACAGACAGAGCACGGGGCAAACAGACAGAGCACGGGGCAAACAGACAGAGCACGGGGCAAACAGACAGAGCACGGGGCAAACAGACAGAGCACGGGGCAAACATGGCTGCAAGGATGGGGGAAACGTGCAAAGATGGGGGAAACATGCAAGGATGGGGGAAACATGCAAGGATGGGGGAAACATGCAAGGATGGGGTACATTTAGCAGGAAGAGGAACATGCCAGGAAGGGGTACATTTACCAGTATGGGGGATACATTTACCAGAATGGGAGGAAACATGAAAGGATGGGGGAAAACATGCCAGGATAGGGGGAACATGAACATGCCAGGATGAGGAACATTTAGCAGGAAGGGTGACATTTATCAGGATGGGGTACGTTTACCAGGAAAGGGGACATTTACCAATATAAGGGAACATGCCTGGATGAGGTACATTTACCAGGATGGGGTCATTTGACAGCATGGGGGAACATGCCATGATGGGGTACATTTACAATGATGGGGTACATTTACCAGGATGGGGTACATTTACCAGGATGGGGTACATTTACCAGGAATGGGGTACATTTACCAGGAATGGGGCCATGATGTGGACAAATATACCAGAATGTAGGAAATATATATCAGGATGGGGGACATGTTTACCAGGAAGTGGCCAGGAAGGTGGACAGAACTACACAATGAAGGGGGAGGGGAGCAACTCGTACGTCTTTATGGGATTTCAAGATGTTCAGACTTTGAAATGTAGATGTGGATTACAGGGTGACATCTGATTGGGTTCCATGCTAAAATCTCTGTCTAATCTGCTGCAATTTTTTCCAGAAAGATCAATCCAACTGCTGTGTCTGGAAAGGGCAGGGGCTCAGCTTCAATGTGTGGTAAGCATGAGTGTGATGCCCCCTGCTGAGGAGAAGACTGCAAAGGTAAGATTACAATCAATTATTTACATAATAGGATTGGTTGGCACTTCGGGAAAAAAAAATGGATTTAGGGCTACAGTATGGGCACTCGGCCTGTAAAAGGTACGCCATGACTGCACTAGATCATTCCTATAACAGACATATTTCATAATAATCCAATAAACATAACATGACTGTTGCAAAAGAAAGGCCAGCTTTAAAGCCTATCCAATATGTCTGCTGCTGGAAAAATGTAATAGACATCTACTTCCCCCCTTTTTTTGTTTTTATATACTGCATGGCAAAATGTATAGGTTTATAACAGTAAACAATATGATTAAACAACCAATAAATATAACTCATACTCTACTGGGAAATTTTGAAACCTTACAACACGGTTCATAGATATTCTGTATCTACAAAAAAAACCAAACTAATTAATGGCAGTTTGTATGCAAAAATACAAAACAAAAACATTACGATAAAAACAAAAAACCCCTAATTTGTATATTTTAAGAAATCTACTTTTCCCTGCAAAATTAATTTAATTATTTAGATAGCAGCAGAATACTATTGATAATTTCCTATGAAATTTTGAACTCTAACCACTTCACGACCGCGGGCAGTAAAATTACGTCCTATTTTAACGTGACTTAACGACCAGGGATGTAATTTTACGGCCTAAAGTTCATTTGATTGCCGTGGCGATCAGTGCACCGCGTCTGTGCGTTTGAAAAGTCAAATGGAGTTCCTTCTCTTCTGAGCCCCACTATGCGCCCAAACAATTACTTTCCACCACATATGAGGTATCTGCGTACTCAGGAAAAATTGCACAATACGTTTTGTGGTGCAGTTTTTCCTGGTACCGTTGTAAAAAAAAAAAGCTACCCGATTGATGCAAAAATGTTGTGGTAAAAAAAATAATAATAATTTTCACGGTTCAACGTTATCAACTTCTGTGGAGCCCCTGGGGGTAGAAGGGTGTTACGAGGGGAACCCGGGGAAGCGTGCCAAGATGGGAAATGGACAGCTTCCGCCGGTCAAGGTCCACTGTGCGGTGTAAGGGACCGCTGCTATGGTCAGGAAAGAGTGAGCGGGTTGCTACTAGTGATCGTCTGGAATGTCACAGACGATCTATGTACACCGGTCCGCCCTAACCCGTGAGGGTTGTATGGCTTGGGGCTTCTCGATCGGTGTACCTGTTGCACGGGGACGCACAGAGGTGCCTACGCACGTGTGCCAGCGGGAGTCACAGGATATGGCACGAGGGTAGCACAGAGGTGCCCACGCACGTGTGCTTTCAATAACCAGGTGAGTCCGTTGGAGACTCGAGGAGCTCACCTGGGACAGGAACACAGCCTGTTGGAGATACTGCCAAAGCAGCAAGGCAGGAACACGGCCTGCAAACCAGGTGCTGCCTAAGCAGCAAGGGCCAAGCCCACAAAAGACAATAATGCCTGAGCAGTGGCGTGGCAGCACATTGCCAGACATCCAAACATAGAAGGACAGTCGCGCGCCGCCATGATGGCAGGGGGAGCTTTTAAGGAGGTGTAGCTCCACCCAAGGGCGGGCGCGAGATGGACGTGACCCAATCAGGATTCGTGACGTCTTGGCCCGGCCAGTCAGGATTCAGCACACCACCAGCCTCGTTATCAGGCCGTGTGATATCAGTGAGCGAATCAGAAGACGTCACGTGGGGCACATACTCATCTTCCTGCCTCTGGGTCATAAAGGCGGGATCCTCGGTTTCACAATGTGCAGAGATAAGGGAAGTCTTGCTGCTTCCCTGAGCATCCATCCTTTGCACACTGCGCAACCTCCCAGACCCTCTATGATGCTGAGCAGGAGGGCTCATGGCAGACAAGGGATGGGAGACCACTCCATTCCTTGCAAGGGGAGAACCACTAGGTGTCACCCTTCTGCTGCATCTCCAAGGAGGCAACTCCTGCAGACTGCGCAGTCTCCCAGACCTTTGGTGCTGCTGAGCAGGAGGGCTCGCGGCAGACAAGGAATGGGGGACCACCTCATTCCTTGCAACAGGAGAGCCACGAGGTGTAACAGAAGGGGCTCACCAAACATCTAGATAAATTCCTTGAGGGGTCTAGTTCCAAAATGGGGTTATTTGTGGGGGAGCTCCACTGTTTAGGCACCATAGGGGGTCTCCAAACGTGACATGGCGTCCGCTAATGATTCCAAAAAATTTTGCTGTCAAATGGTGCTCCTTCTCTTCTGAGCCCCGCCATGCGCCCAAACAATTACTTTCCACCACATATGAGGTATTGTCGTACTCAGGAAAAAATGCACTATAAATTTCATAGTGCATTTTTTCCTGATACCCTTGTGAAAAAAAAGCTACCTGGTTCAAGTAACAGTTTTGTGGTGAAAAAAATAAAATTGTATTCATGGCTCAACATTATGAACTTCTGTGGAACCCCTTGGGGCTCGCTAAACATCTACCATGTTTTCCCGAAAGTAAGACAGTGTCTTACATTCTTTTTACCCCCAAAAGTCCCACTATGTCTTACTTTCGGGGTATGTTTGGAAAAAATCCCACAGCAATCGCAGCAAGTCTCCATGCAATGTACTGTATGGGGACTTGCCGCGATTGCACTGAGGCTGCGTGTTTTTGTATGTTGTCCATGGTCCTGATGGACCACGGACAACATTACTGCAACATTTCTCGGTGGCCGAGCTGAGTGCCCTGACATGCCGGCGGCCGAGCGCTCAGCTGAGCGCCCTGACATGCCGGCGGCTGAGCGCCCAACCGCCGGCATGTGACAGCTCTCAGCTGAGCGCTCGGCCGCCGGCATGTCAGGGCGCTCAGCTGAGCGCTCGGCCGCCGGCATGTCAGGGCGCTCAGCTGAGCACTCGGCCGCCGGCATGTGAGGGCGTTGAGCTGAGCGCCCGACCGCCGGCATGTGACAGCTCTCAGCTGAGCGCCCGGCCGCCAGCATGTCAGGGCGCTCAGCTGAGCGCTCGGCTGCCGGCATGTCAGGGCGCTCAGCTGAGCACTCGGCCGCCGGCATGTCAGGGCGGTCACCTGAGCGCCCGGCCGCCGGCATGTCAGGGCGCTCAGCTGAGCGCTCGGCTGCCGGCATGTCAGGGCGCTCAGCTGAGCGCTCGGCCGCCGGCATGTCAGGGCGCTCAGCTGATCGCCCAGCCGCTGGCATGTTATAGCGCTCAGCTGAGCGCTCGGCTGCCGGTACTGTAAAGAAGAAAAAAAATAAATAAATACATTTTTCAGTTTACTGTGTCTTACTTTCGGGGTACGTCTTACATTAGCCGACCCCCCCCAAAACCCCCACTACGTCTTACTATCGGGGGTGTCTTACTATCGGGGAAACACGGTAGATAAACATCTTGAGGGGTCTCATTTCCAAAATGGGGTCACTTGTGGGGGAGCTCCATTGTTTAGGCACCTCAGGGGGTCTCCAAATGCAATATTACGTCAGCTAATGATTCCAACCAATTTTGCTGTCAAATGGTGCTCCTTCTCTGAGCCCCGCCATGCGCCCAAACAATTACTTTCCACCACATATGAGGTATCGTCGTACTCAGGAAAAAATGAACTATAAATTTATAGTGCATTTTTTCCTGATACCCTTGTGAAAAAAAAAGTTACCTGGTTCAAGTAACAGTTTTGTGGTGAAAAAAATAAAATTGTATTCATGGCTCAACAATATGAACTTCTGTGGAGCCCCTTGGGGCTCGCTAAACATCTAGATAAACTCCTTGAGGGGTCTCGTTTCCAAAAAGGGGTCACTTGTGGGGGAGCTCCATTGTTTAGGCACCTCAGGGGGTCTCCAAATGCAACATTACGTCAGCTAATGATTCCAACCAATTTTGCTGTCAAATGGTGCTCCTTTTCTTCTGAGACCCGCCTTGCGCCCAAACAATTACTTTCTACCACATATGAGGTATTGTCGTACTCAGGGAAAAATGCACTATAAATTTCATGGTGCATTTTTTCCTGATACCCTTGTGAAAAAAAGCTACTTAGTTGAAGCAACAGTTTTGTGGGAAAACATTTTTTTTTTCTTTTTACGGCTCAACGTTATAAACTTCTGTGAAGCCCCCAGGGGTTTAAAGTGCTCACCAAACATCTAGAAAAATTATTTGAGGGCTCTAGTTTCCAAAATGGGGTCACTTGTGGGGGAGCTCCATTGTTTAGGCACCTCAGGGGGTTTTCAAACCCGACATGGCGTCCGCTAATGAGTGCAGCTAATTTTGCACTCAAAAATTCAAATGGCACTCCTTGCCTTCCAAGCCCTGCCGTATGCCCAAACATTTGATTTCCACCACATATGAGGTATCTGCGTACTCAGGAGAAAATGCACAATACATTTTATGGTGCATTTTTTCCAGATACCCTTGTGAAAAAAAAGTTACCTAGTTGAAGCAACAGTTTTGTGGTAAATTTTTTTTTTTTCTTTTCACGGCTCAACGTTATAAACTTCTGTGAAGCCCACAGGGGTTCAAAGTGCTCACCAAACATCTAGAAAAATTATTTGAGGGCTCTAGTTTCCAAAATGGGGTCACTTGTGGGGGAGCTCCATTATTTAGGCACCTCAGGGAGTCTTCAAAACCGACATGGCGTCTGCTAATGAGTCCAGCTAATTTTGTGTTCAAAAATTCAAATGGCGCTCCTTCCCTTTCGACCCCTGCTGTGCGCCCAAACAATTGATTTTTACCACATATAGGGTATCAGCGTACTCAGGAGAAAATGCACAATAAATTGTATGGTGCACTTTCTCTTTTCTCCCTTGTGAAAATGAAAATGTTAGGGCTAAAGTAACATTTTTGTGTTAAAAAGTAAAATTTTCATTTTTTCCTTCCACATTGCTTTAGTTCCTGTGAAGCACCTAAAGGGTTAATAAACTTCTTGGATGTGGTTTTGAGCAGTGTGAGGGGTGCAGTTTTAGAATGGGGTCACTTTTGGGTATTTTCTGTCCCCTAGGCCTCTCAAAGTCACT
Source organism: Anomaloglossus baeobatrachus (assembly GCF_048569485.1). Lineage (NCBI taxonomy): Eukaryota > Metazoa > Chordata > Amphibia > Anura > Aromobatidae > Anomaloglossus > Anomaloglossus baeobatrachus. The sequence continues at coordinate 246,982,352 of NC_134359.1, forward strand.
TCAAATGTGATGTGGTCCATAAAAAAATTATTTTGTAAATTTTGTTGGAAAAATGAAAAATTGCTGATGAACTTTGACCCCTTCTAACTTCCTAACGAAAAAAAAAAAATTATTTCGAAAATTGCGCTGATGTAAAGTAGACAAGTGGGAAATTTTATTTAGTAACTATTTTGTGTGACATATCTCTCAGATTTATGGACATAAATTTTCAAAGTTTGAAAATTGCGAAATTTTCCGAAATTTTCACAAATAAACGCAAAAAATATCGGCCTAAATTTACCACTCACATGAAGTACAATATGTCACGAAAAAACAGTGTCAGAATCGCCTGGATCCGTTGAAGCGTTCCAGAGTTATAACCTGTCAAAGTCACACTGGTCAGAATTGCAAAAAATAGCCCGGTCATTAAGGTGTTTTAGTGGCCGGGGGTGAAGGGGTTAAGGATTAAAAAAAAATCCACTCCACCAGCCGGAAAAAGCACTTATTAGTAAGGAATGAAACACATGCAGTCCTGCAAATCTGTGCAGAAGGCTTTTTTTTTTTTATTTACTTTTCTCTACTTCCTCATTTTTTTTTTCCCCTTGTTTTTTCTCTCTGCTCTCTACAACTTGTGACAAGCAGCAGCTTACTGAAAACACTCCCACACATCCCTGCGCTGACTTATGCCCCCCCCTCTCCTTCAGGGTGCGCGATGTTAGAATGGCTGATGGGAAAATTGTTGAACCGGTGCGGATTCACAACAGGGTTTAGTTGCTGTTGGATAGACTGTGGCTTTAAGGGCCAAAAACTGTCTCCCGCTTTTACTTTGGTGAGATTAACCAGGTCCTTCTGAGCAGCTGAATATAACTGGTGGACCTATAGTATTTTCCTATAAAATCGAATAGGGTGAATTTCGGGATTTGGCAGGCAGAGGATCAATGCCGCTGACTGGGTGGGGTTGAAGGGGACATATTTAAATGAGGGCTGTTCCTCGTCAGGTTCGGGGTAAGGCTCACTATGTATCCTAGGGTAAAAAAGGGGCTCCAAGGGGAGGGGATTGGTAACTGGGAAGCGTGACGCCAGACTGGCCTGTGGGGGGGTTAGATAGCATTGCAGGTATGGGAGGGACCAGGGGTATGGGTGTGGAAAGAGTTAAGGGATGCTGTCTAGTGGGTGTGACTGCAGCATCTATGAGCATCTCCGGAACGGGGGGGGGAATAGAATGGGATCAGGTTGTGGGGCAGCAACAAAACAACCTGCCGTAGGACCCTCAGATCTGTCCTTAGACTCGGGTAACATATAGTAAAACACAACATCTCCTCGCTCATCCTTTTCTTTGACCTCAATATATCCATCTGATAGCAATATCTGCGTTATTCTGTTAAACAATTCAGCATTAATCAACAAATAATACTCTGAAAATCTCCGAGGCATGATGCACCGCTGAACTGTCTCCAGCACGTGCCCCTCCCTAAGGAATGTTTACTAAATCCATTCTGTGAATTCTCAAATTTCTTAACCTTGTCTTCTCCGTTCTAAACATTTTTGCTATCTTGGTGGTAGCTGGATTACACTAATTTATGACTATGCGGTGTGCATTACAGCCCAGCCGGTACTTAAGGCCACACCTCTATACTAGCTGGCAACTCCTCAGCTATATAGTAATAAGGGTATCCCCTGTCACGGAGGAGGGGTACAAAGTGTATTCCCTCCGGACTTGATCAGCTGCACCAATATTTTTTATTGTCCTAACTCACTATCTTCGGTCACGTAAAAAGAAAATTTTCCGTGTCACGGAGGAGGTCGTACAAGAATGCATATGCACATACAAACAAGTCCCGGCCTCCGGACTTGGTCAGCTGTACCAATTTTAACGTCCTAACTCGCTATCTTCGGTCACGGGAACCCCCCGCGTCTTTAATTACAGACCGGGTCAGTCTAACTAGCTACATCCGGCCACCACTGTCTTTCCTGCCCTAACAACCGTCCTCTGGATCCCGTGTGACACTTTCGATCCACACCTCAGGGCTGGGATCGTGCTCTGAGCCCCAGCGGGCAATACCCCTGAGTCATAATCAGGTACCTTTTAACACCGATTAGGACACACAGCCCGTCACTCCCTCCTCTTCAAACCAACCACAACGGCAGTGAATACACAGTATGTAACACTTACCGAGTTCGAGATGATAAGTCTAATTGGAGCGGAGGGAGATCTCAGTCCGCGACGTCCAAAGCATCAGTATTTCCAGGTCGGTAATGCATCCGTGGAGCCCCACGCTGATGGGCGCCAACTGTCAAGGTAGAGATTTTAGGTGAAGACTGCTAATGGAGTCTTCGTTTGGGATCCAGAGACGGTGCCACATTAGCTGTATACCACTATCGATATATCAATGTATCAGACAATGAAGAGATAGACGTGCTCTCTCCTTGAGTCAGTCTCATTAACTAACTCGTGTATTCAATAAATCCACTAGTACAGAGAAACTACTTTGGCCTTGAAGATAAGGAGGGAGTAGTTCACTCCCTGAGTTCTCACACCATATTCATGAAACACATCTTTGTTCGTTAAAACATTCCCCCTGTATAAACACTGCTGACAAGACTTCTACTCATCACTAAGACTTTCAATGTTTGTACATCTGTTCACTCATTCTTGGTAATTCCTTCATGACTATACAACTTTAACTTGCATTATAGGTCTGTGCAATTGCTACATAGACAGATAATTATGCAACTACATCTATATTTTGATTATTTATATACACAGATATTCTTATTACGTTTGAACAAACAAGCTATAGCTCAGTGCCACCTCCACACTGCGACGGACATAAGGTCTCGAAAATCCTCTGTGTCCACCAGGCGGAAAGGCAGTATTTCGGTAGCCAAGAGCTTACAGAGGGATAAAGTCAACCTCTTAGCTTTGTCATGGCTCGGAGGAAATGGCCTTTTATTTGTCCACATCTGAGGGACAGAGATCTAGCTGCTGTGTGGAGACGGTGGTGAGTAGGATGCCCCTGGAAAACTGCAGGTCTGTGAGGAAAGTGCAGGCGGAGACATGATGTTGCCTTCATCCAAAGTTGGTGCTCTCGATGTCTGAGAGAGCTCTACACCAGCACTTGTTTCCCCTTCGAAACCAACTGACGACCTGCCAAGCAAACTGCCTGTTGCGGTTAAAGTGGTGGAAGGTCTGCGTCGCGGAAAACCAGGTGTGACAGCTGTCCCCACAGTCATAGAAGATGAAGAGTGCGCAGAGGAACTTGAAGGGGCAGGCGGTGTTTGGCCCACTCTGCTAGGCCGCATTGCAGCACGGTGAGCTTCCCACTGGGACTTATGCTTGTTATTCATGTGACGATTCATGGAAGAAGTTGTCAAACTGGTGAGGTTTTGGCCTCTACTTATAGATTGCCGACAAATTTTACAGATCACATGATTTGGGAGATCCTTTGCAAGGTCAAAAAAGGACCAGGCTAGGCAAGGCTTAGAGGCCATGTGACCTGCAGAGCCACCCCGACTTGTGCTCAGAGGCAGAGTTGTGGCTGAGGACGCAGTTGTAGACGTGCTTCCAGTACTCCGACTCTGTCCAGAAAGGCGCAAGGTAACTTCGTCGTCAGTTGCATCCTTCTCCACCGCCTCTGGTGACATCCTCGAGTGCCTGACTGTGGGTTGACAGTAAGTGGGATCTAGAACTTCATCATCAAGCGTTGTGTTTGCACTCCCCTCGCCCTCAGACCTAACCTCTTCCTGCCCTGACTGAATAGTTAAGTTGTCATCCCAATCTGGTATCTGCGTCTCATCGTCATCAGTATGTTCCTCATTATCTCCACCAACAGGTGTTACAGTTTGGGAATGAGGGTCTACATTATGCTCAGAAACTTGGTCATCAGGGCCTGAATCTGACTCACAAAGCTTCTGGGCATCACTGAAGACCATTTCCTGGTCTGTACTCACTGTAGCTTGGGAGCAGTGCTCTGATTCCCAGGCTATAGTGTGACTGAACAGCTCTTCAGACTCAGCCATCTCTGTTACACCATACTCTGCAGGGCGGGTGGAGACTTGAGAGCTGGGAGAAAGCAAGTGTGATTGGGATGACAACTCAGAGGACTGTTGGTTTTTTGTATGATGAAGTTGAGGTGGAGGAGAGGGCACTTGTTGGAGCACTTGAGATCCATACAAGCATGTTCTTTTTTTGTGCATCATCTACCTTTGTTACAGTTGTTCGGTTCCGTAAAAAAGGGAGCACATCGGATTGTCCACAGAAAGTAGTAGACATCTTACTTTTGCTGGAAGATGGCCTATCGTCAGCAGATGTTAATGTAGCTTTCCCACCTTCTCCACGGACACAAACTTTTTTTCCTTTTCCAATACGCCTGTTCCCCTTTCCACCAGCATCTGTCCTTTTGCCACTGATTTTGTTAGCGACAAGATTGGCCACTTAAAATGTGGTAGCAAAAATTGAGAGGTGGTGTAGATTGCAGATGTGGTCTAGCTTTATTGACAGCTGAAGAACCAACACTGACTATCACAGACAATTTTTGTATGCCCCTAACAGTGGCAGCTCAGTTTGCAAATAAAATAGTGTGGCAAAACTGGGCAGGTGGGTAGGCCCGCGTTCTGTGGGTACCAGGACAGGAAAGGAACACTAACTTAGTATTCCAGACACTTTTAGAATGGCAAAAAAAGTGTCAGCTCTTTGGGCAAATAAAATAGCGTGGCAAAACTGGGAAGGTGGGTAGAGTGCCCGGGTTCTGTGGGTACCAGGACTGAAAAGGAAGCCTCACTTTCAATCCCTGCTGATGAAAAAATGCAGCAAGGAATTTCCTGAACTGAGGTAGCCAGATGCTGTTATCTAAAGCTGTACACAGCGTTTGCACAGACCTGCCTAGCAGCTAGGGCTATGAATGCCTGGAAATCAGCCCTGAAAAGGGCTGAAATAACCAGCAGTTCCTAATCCCTACAGCGCGGTGTAGATTGCACTATGTCTATAGCGCACACAGCAGGAGCGGCAGCAGCAGCGTGAGCGGTGACTGTCACCCACACACAGAAGGCAAATAATAGCGGCGAAGGGGAAAATGGCCGTATCTTATAAGGCAAGGACATGTGACATGCATAGCCTATGACACATGCCCTTGCTTGTCTGGCAAAAATCCACGGAGCTGTGTGTGTGTCTGTGATTGGCTGACATCCTGGCCCGCCCCACTGCATGCGCGGTTAGGAAAAGAAAAAAAAATTGCGATCGGCATTCTATCAGCACTCAGCAGCAGCACAGATCTAAACCGAGTCCCCCCCGCACACTATACGCTGAAATTTGATAATAGCGTGAATCACAGTGACTCACACTATAAGGCTGGAAACACACTTATGCGTGTAAAATCGGTCCGACTTGCATGAAAAAAACTCGGCCGATTTTAGTTCACGTTAAGATGTGCAATGCAACTGCAATGCGATCTTGTTAATTTTATCATGATTGCAGTGCGTGTAGGAGTCGACATGTGCTTTTTTAGGTGTAAAACACACAGGTGTAATATAAATAATCTATTACTTTGTGATGTCACATCCAGCATTTCATTAATGAATGAGCGTATTTCCTGCACATCACACGCATGTGAACGTTGTGGAGCGTCTGTGTTCCTTTTTTTTGCACGCTTCCATAGAGAATCATTGCAGAGACTCGCGCGAGAAACTCTCCAAATCGCAGCATGCTGCGATTTTTTTCTCAGTCCGATTTGGACTGAGAAAAAAAAAATCGGAGATGGGAGCTGCCTCATTTATTAACAAGTGTCCGAGTGCAATGCGAGAACTTCTCGCATTGCACTACTGCGAGAAAATCGCAAGTGAGAAGCCGGCCTTACAGTGAAAAGCCAGCTAGTAACTAGCTAGGCTTTCTGGTGATCGAACCGTTCTCGAACGTAACTCGAACTATCGAGCTTTTAGCAAAAAGCTCGAGTTCGATCTCGAGCACCCCCCAAAATTACTCGAACATGAAATTGGCGATCCTCGAACCTCTAACATCGCTCAACTCTAGTCTGTTTCTGACAGAATTGATCCAGGAATTGGGCATTTTGAGGATAAAAGATAAACCCAGGAGGAGAAAGAAGAAGATTTCCTTGATACGATATATTACACAGTTTGAGATTATCATGTGTACTATTCATTTATGAAAAATAAATTAAAATGATGGATACTCTTTTTAAAGAGGATCTTTTACCATTTTATTTGTATAAAGTGGTTAAATCATGGCATAGTAGCTGCAGAGCTGAGTAAAATGTTGGTTTATATAGTTAATTCTCCTACTTGTGTTGCAAAATGAATTAGCATAAAGTTTATATGCTAATTTCCTCTTCAACCAAGGGGGCATGAGCAGAAGTAATTGATAGGAGACTGTCACTTTTTCCCCTGTGTGACATTGACCAATGATTGATTGCTCTCAGTGAGAGAAACAAAAATAAAATTTTGTAGTTGTGATACCTTTTAATGGCTAACTAAAATAAAATGATGTTACAAAGCAAGCTTTCGAGACATCTCAGGTCTCTTCCTCTGGCATGGTATGACAAAATATCTGAAGGTTACAAGTGAAAAGGTTTTGCTACCATGTTAGCCAGTTGAAAATGTATTGAATGTTCTCAGTGAGAGGAACAAAATTTTGTTCCTCTCACTGAGAACATTCACTAAAATATTGGAAGAAACACAAATATATACACAAAACAGGGCAGAGGGATGCATAGTAAAAGGACATTTAAATAAACAAACACTGAGCTTAGAGAGTGAATCCTTAATTAGCTTTGATTAGTGGTGTGAGATTTTTATTGTCCCAATATCCATGTAGGATCAGAGGCATGGTGCCCTAGCAGTCTCTGGAGCAGATTTTATAATGAGTCATAAATCCTTCTGACGGGATGAGTCCTGTGTCCACAGAGTTAAACATTGTGATGAATTTGTATTCCCAGACCCTGAGATGGCTCTGTGATCTGAAGTTGCCTTTTAATATGACTACTTTCATATGGTTTATGTTGTGTCCTGGAACACAGAAATGTTTGGCCACAGGTAAATGAGTTTTTTTTGTCTGTTATTGTGTGGCGGTGAGATCTCATCCTTGCTCTCAGTCTCTGTCCTGTTTCTCCAACATAGAGACCCCCAATAGGACATATAGTGCACAGGATTAAGTACACCACGTTAGAAGAGGAACATGTGAATGTCCCAGGAATCTTATAGTCCTTCTGTGTGTTAGGGATCTGTATCTGGTCTTTGGTCTGTACATGAGCGCAGGTTTTGCAGCTCTTTACATTGCAAGGATAAGTTCCTCTTTGTGTGTCTGAAGGCATTTAGCTTCAGATCATGATGCTCCTTAAATTAGGAGGTTGCCTGTAGCACAGCAATGGAGGATCATTGAATATATCTATTCACCAATGATAAACAGGAGGCATCCTGTAGGAAAGGAAAATGACCTTAAGGCTATGTGTGCACACGCTGCGTTTTTTTTTGACGCTGCATTTTTGTGCGTTTTTAGCGGCCAAAAACGCACAAAAATGCAGCGTCAAAAAAACGCATGCGTTTTTACCGCGATTTGGTGCGTTTTTGCCTGCGTTTTGCTGCGATTCTGTATACATAAATCTTTTATAAAGCGTATACCCAGCCTTCAATAAACCTTATGCACATTTGCAAGCTAGTGACTTGAAGAAGTCTCAGTAATATTTTTTTTCACTAAACCTAATTATTTATTTAATATAGTGCTAGTGTAATAAAATTCTTACTGATTGCAAATCTTTCCTAGTTTCTAGTGCTGTTCCCGTCCTCTTGTGGCCCCCATGATCACTCTTTCTTTGCGGGCTGATATTGTGTATCGTGGTATTTATTTTTCAATGCAAGTATGAGAACTAAAATGAGTCTCCATAGACTTGAATTAAGTGGCTTCTGCTCCACACACAAACCCCTGGATGAGCCGGCTAGTCTGTGTTCATGTCAAATGACCCCAAAAAAGGATCGGAACCGCGCTGGAAACTGGGGAAGACTGAAATTGATAAGTATTTTAATGCACATACACGACATCTCACACATTATTAGGAGGGTTTAGTAAAAAAAAAAATGTTGAGATCGCTTCTTTAAGCTGGTCATCCAGTTTACATATAAGCAGCTAAACCTGCCAATTCCAGTATTATCTATTGGAAATGGGGGGCCTCTGAACCCTTCGATAGCAAATGTATGAAGATTAGACATTTGGATTTTAAGTAGCCTCTTTATCCTTAAGAGGAGGAGTCTGGCTATGATTTACTCCTCTCTTCCTACTGAGAGCACATGCACACTTAAAGGGGTTATCCGGCTTATTTTGACTTTTTTTTATTATTACACTATTGGGCTACATTGGGGCAGGTAAGTAGATAGAGACCACTTACCTGCTCTGCTGTCAGCCCCTCTCCCCCGGCTCATGTGACCACTCCTGCTGCGATATTGCTGCTTCCGGTCATTTCATGTCAACATGGGCAGGGCCATGTTGACATGCAAATCTGGAACAGCTTGTTGCCGCCCTGCTGGGCTGGTACAGTGCGTGAGTCCCCGTCCCCCTTCCCTGCACCCTCCCACACATTCTCCCGCACCCCGAACTCTCCCTGCCCACGGTGTTACCGCCAGCACCGGGCCCCCTGCTCAGGATAGGAGGAGTGCCCGTGCAGTCTGTGTCCCGCTCCAGCCCCGCGGCTGCCTTCATTGCAGTGTGTGTATGCCTGCATGCAGATTCTCATCCTGCAGTGCTGGCAGCCCCTGGGATGACGATCGCTGCCATCAGGAGGCAGATGAGATCATTACCTGCTGTGATGATCTTCTCTTCACTCCTGTCAGCCCTGTCACTGACTTCTATGCCCACTGAGTTCTCACGTCACTAGTGGTGACGTCACGGGCGATACTGCTGAGAACGCGGCGGGCATAGAAGTCAGTGACCGCGCGGACAGGAGTGAAGAGAAGATCGTCACAGCAGGTAATGATCTCATCTAACCTCCTGGCAGCAGCGCTCGTTATCCCCTGCAGTGACCTGGGCTGACCTAATGATGTTAGCTTAGGTCACTGCATTACTCTCCCAGCCAATGGGGAACATTCTGTTCTTCATTGACTATGGTATGGATAGTTATGTGCCCCCCTTATTGGATTATGCCGGACCCGGATTTGATTGTTCATTTCAATAAATTGGTGAAAGAGGGAATGTTTTGGGGAGTGTTTTTTTAAATAAAACTTTTTTTGTTGTCTTTTTTTTTATTACTGACTGGGTTGGTGATGTCGGGTATCTGATAGACGCCTGACATCACTAACCCCAGGGCTTGATACCAGGTGACATTACACATCTGGCATCAACCCCATATATTACCCTGTTTGCCACCGCACCAGGGCAACGGGATGAATTGGGGAAAAGCGCCAGGATTGGCACATCTAATGTATGCGCCACTTCTGGGGCGGCTGGGGCCTGCTATTTTTAGGCTGCGGAGTGTCCAATAACAGTGGACCTCCCTAGTCTGAGAATACCAGACCACAGCTGTCCGCTTTACCTCGGCTGGTGATCCAATTTGGGGACGACCCCATGTTTTTTGTTTTAAATGATTTATTTAATTTAAAATAACAGCATGGGGTGCCCTCTGTTTTGGATTATCAGGAAAGGTGAAGCTGCCAGCTGTGGTCTGCAGGCTGCAGCCGTCTGCTTTACCCTAGCTAGCTACAAAAGATGGGGGGACTTCACGTGGTTTTTTTTTTAATTATTTATTTTTTGGCTAAATACAAGGCTAAGCACCCTTTAGTGCCACATGGAAGTCACTAAAGGGAGCCAGCTTAGAATATGCAGGGGGGGTGGGAAATTACATGTCTTTCTCATCTATCTATCTATCTATCTATCCATTATCTATCTATCTCTCCATTCATTCATTCATCCCTCTATCTCTGTCTCTATATCTATCTATTCATCTCTAGATCTACTCATCTATTTATCTTTCTTGCTGCTTACGCTCTTTGCGGTCTGCAAAAAAAAGCCGGAAGGCACACGGATGACACATGTGTGCATCCGGGAAAAAATGGACCACTTTTTGCGGACCGCAAAAGCAGAACAGTCATGTGAATGTAGCCCACATGTGTTCCCTATGGGGGTAGGGGTCGATACAGAACGATGGTATGGGGGGGGTCGGTAACTAAGGATGGGCGGTGCCAGCTCTGACTGAGGTTTTGCACAGGAAGTGGTCAGTTTGCTTGTGCTACATGTAAACAAAGAGCTGCAGAGAATAAAGGGATAATTCAAGAGGAACAAAAGTCAGAAAACAAAAAACAACAAAGTAGGGGTGATTTATATGACAATACAGCACAGATAAACTCAAAAGTTTTTGGTAAGCTAATGTCGGACAACTCCTTTAACCAGACTCAGTGCACCTGTCTATGGGAGAGAGAATTGGTATATGTTGGCCTTAAATTAAAAATCCAGCAAAGGTGGATATTTATGCCAGTGTGATGTTTCATACACTTTTGAATGGAGATTCTCACTTTTGCCATGATGCGAGGTAGCACAGCAACACCATTCATTTAAAAGTCCATTCAGTTTATTCAGCATAAACTGCAGATCACACACAAATTTTTGGTCTGTAACAGTCACGGTATGCCCCACATAGGTCTGGATACGCTTCTCCACAGAAGTTTCCCACAGATAACAGTCCGTACACTCAGAGAGGTTTTTTTGCTTTTATTCTAAGTACAGCAGCCTCTTTCCTCCTCAGATACCTGAAATTCTAGTCTGTATAAGTCTCGGTACCTCCAATATCCGAGTGGAGCTCCCAAAGCCTCCGCTCACTCACTTCCAGCTGGTTGAAGCTAACTCACGCGTCCCTCAGCTGGGTTCCAACCAGAGGCACCAACCTCTGAGATTAGCTATCTCTTTCCTCTCTGAGGCTGCTTCTCATGCAGTGCTTCCACACACAGTGGCTCACTCTCTCTTTGCCATGTGTCACACAACCTAATTAAATACCTGTCTGACACACCCAAAGGTGGTGTATATGGATGGACAGTCCCACCCATCTATCCAGCCATCTGTTAACCTGGGCAAACACTTTGCAAAAAACATGTGGCACTAAAATTGCCAGAACGAACCTCCCAGGTTCACACCACTTTCGTAGAACATACCACCCATTTATAATGTAGACGGTCACCTTCTTACATTGGGCATACATAACCTAGTTTCCATGAGTTTCTTATGCAGTTGTTTTTACCCAAAACTCAAATTGCAGCTAAAAAACTGTTCAAAAAGTACCAGAATTGTGTTTGGATCCTTTTTGAGAAATACATGATTAGACTGTAGGTATTTGCATTTTTAAGCACCTTCTTACAGAAATAATAGAATATGATCATATCTATATATATATAATTGCCTTATTCTGTCTGTCTGTCTGTCTTGCTCCAAAATTGTGTCCTTACGGTGACAAACAGCGGATTGGCCGCTCGGCTCGGCTCCGCCCCCCGCACGGATTGGCCGTTCGCCTCGCCTCGGCTCCGCGCCCCCCCGCACGGATTGGCCGCTCGCCCAGGCTCCGCCCCCCACATGGATTGGCCTCTCGCCCCGGCACCCTGCACACATTAGCAACTCGGCTACGCCTCGCCCCCCTCACGCATTGCACGCTCGCTCTGGCCCCGCCCCCTGCACGCATTCCCCGAAACGACACGGAGACCCGACTCCCAGGTGAGTGCTGTACCCCCGGGAGCCCACATCAGCGTACGCCGCCAACCCAGCCGACACATACTCTCGCATGGCTGGGGTTGACGGCGTACGCTGGTGTGGGCTCCCGTGCGAGCGGGGTACGCTGGTAACCATGTAATATTGTCTAGAATGGTTACCAGCGTACACCGGCTCCCAGGTGAGCGCATCAAGGTCCTGCAGCGGCGGAACACACACACACGCACACACATAAGAACATACACACACACACACACATCAGATCACACTCACTCTCACACACACCTCACACACACATCAGATTGCATCCACACACTCACAACATCCCGTGATATCGCTTGCTTCTCGGCGGCGATCCTGTGCGTGCAGTGATCTTCCAGGACCTGCCGGAGGATCACATGGCCAGAAGCATGTGGTATCTCCGGATGTTGTGAGTGTGTGAGCGCGTATGTGCGATATCGTCAGTGTGTGTGTGCGTGTATGCGATCGAGTGTGTGCGTGTATGCGATTGGGTATGTGCGTGTATGCGATCGGGTGTGAGCGTGTATGCGATCGGGTGTGTGCGTGTCGGTAGAAAGCAGAGGAGCACGGCATGCAGCACAGCTGCTGGGACCTCCCACCGGAGGGCACAGGCAGAAGTGGGGTGTGAGTGTATGCGATCGGATGTGTGCGTGTATACTGTCTGATGTGTGACTGTGGAGCACGATGGGGGGTGCGCAGCATGCGGGATGGAGCACGATGGGGGGTGCGCAGCATGGGGGATGGAGCACGATGGGGGGTGCGCAGCATGGGGGATGGAGCACGATGGGGGGTGCACACCTCCCCCCAAAACACACACACCGCCACACACGCACTGCACAACACACCACAGACACACTGGGAACCACAAACACCGCCCTACACAGACACCCACACACACAGACAACGCCGCACACACACAACACCCAACACACAAACACCGCGGCACACACAAATATACGCACATGCCGCACCACAAACACATTGCACAAAACATACCTCCCACCAAAACACACACACACACCCACACAAACCGCGCAACACACACACACAACACTACAGACACACAGCGCTCCACAAACAACGCAACACACACAACGCAACACACAAACAACACCTCTCTCACCCCCCGCCACACCCAGACAACACCCAGAATATGTACAGCGCCCTACGCAAACACTTGGTAACTACACACAACATATATATATATATATATATATATATATATATATATATATATATATATATAACAAAAATCATACATTAACTACACAATACGTAAATTCTAGAATACCCGATGCGTAGAATCGGGCCACCTTCTAGTTTATTTATAAAAGGCATTTGCATAGAACTACTACACTGCCGGCAGAAGGAGGAATTTACCCTGTAACTCTGGTTCATCTACCAGCCCCCGTTACAGAGGATATTGGCACTTAAAATAAAATGTACCGTATTTTTCGGATTATAAGACACACTTTTCCTCCCAAAAATTTGGGAGGAAAATGAGGGGTGCGTCTTAAAATCCGAATGTAGCTTACTGGGGGGTTGTAAAGAGGGATCAAAGGAGGCAGGGGTAATGCTATGCGGTATGCTGCCGGCGCTGGTCTGTGCGGCTCAGTTCTGTCCATCAGTCAGTGCCGTTCTGCTCGGCTCTGTTCTGCTTGGCGCGCAGCTATTCTGTGCGGTGGCCGGTCATTGTGAAGATGTCGATGGTCAGGGATTCAAACAATTACACCTAGAGTCAGCGCCTCCGCAGATCGAGCTTTCAGCTCAAGCTCTCATCTGCGCACGCGCCGACTCCGGCTGCCATTATATGAAGCCCTCACCGCCGACGGTTGACATTTTCAGATTGGCTGGTGACTCACCACCCCCCGCACAGAGCAGAGCTGCGTCACTAGCCCCTGACAGAGCAGAGCCCACAGTGAATATCTGGGCCCCGCTCTGTACCACTGGCAGCTTTGCCGTACTCCAGTACCGCCTTTGCCTCCTGTCACTCCCGCACTGCTGCTGCCCCCTCTTGATGGTAAGATACCACCAGATTATAAAACAGACCCCATATTTTTTTTTTTACCTTTTTTTTTTCTAAATTTGGGGTGCATCTTATAATCCGATAATCCGGTGCGTCTTATAAAACGAAAAATACGGTATCACCTTATGGAGAGCACAGTATGTGAAATATATAAAACAAAGACAAAATAAAAAAATATAACTAATAATTTAACTAATATAATATTAATTATAGTATATTTTATATATATATATATATATATATATATATATATATATATATAAAATATTATAACTAATTAATTTAAAAACAAGCTATCACCAGTCTGAATAGCTGTTTGTAGCATCAATGCTGACAAACAATACACCTCCTCTATAAAAATGATTGTAATAGCATAATGAGCACACTTTAAAATCTATTTGTGACTTTTTGCACCCTTAAATAATGAGAAAAACAGACTACGTTTTTGTCAGATATTGTAGAAAGGTAAAGAAAAAGAGCTATCCATATAAAAATGTGAAGATAAAAATGAAATAACATTTGGGTCCCATTTGAAGGACCAAAAGAGGGAAAAAAAGTTAAAAGTTCTAAAAACCTTAAATATGGGGGGGGGGGGGGGAATATGAAAATGTACCTAGTGATCTAGCTTTAAAATGGATCTGTGTAACTATATTAATTCCTTGCATTTGTTTTCAAGGTGGAAGAAGAACTTGGAAGCCCCCTGTGACCTGCTCGATTTAGAAGTCTCTGTCAGACAGTGGCTGTTTTTTCCTACATCCTCGCTGCAGCAAATTGAAAAATGCAGCTGATTTTGCCATTTGCATGCATGTAAGTTCAACATTTTTGTGGTGTGTGTGTAAAAACTAAGCACACCCTATTTGAATTCTATGGTTTTACTTGTCATGACTTTATAAGCTTCTGGAGTTTAGAAGGTTCTAAATAAGTTAAAGGGCTCGTGCGCACGTGCATGCTGAATATTCTGCAGCGATTTCACAGCAAATGTGCGCTTCAGATCGCTGCAGAAACACTGCATAAGTCCCCCTTCACACGTCAGTGATTCTGGTACGTTTGTGCTTTTATCAAAACGTACCAGAATCACTGACAGACATAGACCCATTATAGTCAATGGGTCTGCTCACACATCAGTGATTTTTCACTGAACATGTCTCCGTGCAGTGTACACCCGTGGCCGTGATTCTGAACGGAGACAAGTCAGTTTTTTTCTGGCATCACTGATGACCCACAGACCACACTATGGTGTGATCCGTGTGTGATCAGTGAAACACGTACCAGAAAATCACGGACATATTAAATATGAAATATTTTCAACTTACCTTGCCTGCGATTCGCTCTGCAGCCTCCGCTCTCGGCAGCTTCTGCCCGGCTCATGAATATTCATAAGAGCAGGAATTGCCGACCAGGAAGTAAGTGCTCAGAGCGGTGGGCGGACACTGCAGAGCTGGAGACTTCAGCACCATGGACAGCAGGAGCGAAGGCAGGTGCGTAATGTCCATATGCAATCACGGATTGCACATGGACAACCCACGTTTGCCGTGAGTCATGGAACACGGATGGACATGTGCTTGTTTTACATGTCAGTGAAGAATGTCTGTGTTTTTCACTGACGTATGAAACGGGCCTAATGGATGCAGTGTTTCAGAAGAAAAAAAGCCGATTTCATGCGCTATGGCTACTGCCCCCACCATAGAAAGAGTGGGAGCTGCACTCAGCTGGATCGCTTTCCTTCATTTTCTCATTGCTGCGGCCAGGGCAGGGCCGGATCCGTGTCTGAGGTGCGGTGAGGTCAGATGTGGGTGAGCTGGATTCCATTACAAGTTTCTACATTGCCTTCCGTGCTGCCCTATCGACCAGCAAATCTCTGATGCATCCAGACAACGCTGTGGAGAAAGTCTCCTCTTGGTTTTAATACAATCAGCGCTTTAATAAGGTAAAGAAACTTTTAACTTTATTATGGATTACCGCCAGCAAAGGTGTGAGCGGGCCAGGGAATTATTTACAAAGTTGAATGATAACCCTAAAAATCCTGATAATGAAAGTGCTGCAGCCAAGATTATCAAGTCAGCAGAAAAAGAAAACCGCTTATGGTGGAATTTAACGTCATTAAAAAATTATTCTGACAGAACAATCATTCCAAGAGGTCTAAGATTGAAAAAAGTCCCTAATCATGTTTATTCAGAGGACTTTGTGACACAGTGGAATACAGATTGCTCCTTTAAATTAATTAATCTTATAATAAAACATGAAGAGGAAGAGCTCACAAAGGTCCAAAAAGATCTGGACATTTTGAAACAGGATTATTTAAAGGATGCAACACAAGCACAAATTGATGAACTGGAAAATGAAAAAATCTGTTGATAAAGCTGAAAATAAAATTATGGACATTAAAAAAAGGAAATTCAATAGAGATCTATACGATTATACAAATAATCAAGTTTATGAATGGGGCCGTTGGGAAAATCCACAAAGATCTATCTTGAGGACTCCTCGCATTAACAAAAATTGGAATAAATTACAACCCACTAGGGTTTCATTCAGCTCGACTGAGCCGGATACGTCAGCAAGACAGACTGAAGATTCAGAATTGGATCAAGGAAACCGTCAGCAAGTCCAAACCCCTAGGTCAAAAAACTACTATCTCAGGAACAGAACTTTCTCAAAAAGAAAACTAGGAGAAGAGGAGGGAGAAAACATCGATCCCTGGGTATTCCACAAGCACAATCCACGACGCCGACGCCGAAAGACATAGGGAAGTATGATATTATTAATCTGTCTAATTTTCCTCTTAATGATGAGCAAAAAAAAGTTCTTTCTTTGGGGTTAAATTTTTCCCCTACTTGCAATTTTGATTTATTTACAACAATTTGTGATATCAATAAGTTTGTGAGAGATTTGGTTTTAAGAATACATTTTTATAATGAAAATAATTCAAACATTAATGATGGTGATACTGCTAGTTTGGATCAGAATAATTCATTTGAATCATTTAACTTTGAGGATCAGGTTACTCTCTCTTGTCTAAACGATCTAGCCAGAGACTCAAATGCAGAGATTTGTAATATCATTGAGAAAAACCATCCCAAAGTCAAACACAAAAGATTTTATCCAGCGCAGGACCGTTGTCCTGCCATGGATAAATGCCAAGTTACTATGGAACGAGATCTTCGTAATCTATCACTTCAGAATGATAAATGTCAAAAAATTGCATTTAATAACAACTTATCTATTGAAGCAAGACTTGCATTGAAACAATTAAAAGATAATCTGGATATTACCATCAAATGTTCAGATAAAGGGGGCTCGGTAGTGGTGATGAATACTGTGGATTACATTGAGTGGATAATGAAAATGTTAAGTGACACCTGCACGTACTCGCCACTACCATCGGACCCCACAAATAGATTGAAAATCCATTTTGACAGGCTCATAGACAAGGGTTTTCACTTAGGTTGTTTTAATATCAGAGAGGTGAAATTTCTTAAAGAAACAGAAGCCACAACACCAATTAAGCATGCACTGCCCAAAACTCATAAAGGGATTTCACCCCCCCCCATGCGACCGATCATATCTGGAATCGGTTCTATCAGTGATCAATTAGGGGAATGGCTGGATAGAATATTGCAACCCCTGGTATGTAGAGTCCCTGGTTATCTCAAAGATACTTCTCCTCTCTTTTACAAAGTATGAAAAATATTTGTTGGTCCCCTCAATACGGTTGGTTGACTATAGATATAGTGTCTTTGTACCAATCCATTCCTGTGGCAGTGGCTTTATCGGCACTTAAACATCATTTGACCACATATTCTGACACGACTATAGATATTATTGATTACATCATAAATGTGGTTCAATTTCTCATGTTAAACAATTATTTTTATTTTAATGGCAAGTATTTTGTTCAGAGTGCTGGAGTCTCAATGGGAGCTAAATATTCACCCTCTGTGGCTAATTTCCATGAGTTGGTGGGAAGGAATATATATTTACGATTCACAGAACCCCTTCTTAAAGGACATAATATGGTACGGCAGATTCATAGACGATATGTTATTCATATGGACGGGCTATGAGTCTGCCGTACAAGATTTCATTTTTTATTTAAACAATAACGTCTTCAATCTTGAATTTAAAGTCCAATATAGTCGCAACATTACTCAGTTTTTGGATTTAACCCTAGAGGGGAAAATGTTCTCCAAAATTTCCACCAAAACATATAGAAAACAAATAGCAGGGAACACAATTTTACATGCTACTGGTCACCATCCAGCACATACGATTAAAGCAATCCCTTTGGGTGAAATTATTAGAGCAAATCGTAATTGCAATACCCCTGATTCCTATTCTGTAGAACTAAACAACATTGAGACTTGCCTACAAGCTAGAGGTTATAAAAATTGGATGATTACTAGGGCCAAAAAAACCATTAATAAAAGAATTATTGATAATGATTCTCACTCATTGGAATTAGAACCTAATGACAACTCAAAAAAACAAACAAATCAAAAAAAATGGACCAAAAAAAATTATACACCACAAAATAATTCACTTACTCTTGTTCTGAAATACAGTAACCAATTTGACATCATTAAATGTTCCATAAGAATATTTCTATTTTGAGAGAAGATGATACCTTAAACCATATTTTACATAACAACTATAGAGCAGTGTACAAAAAAGCAACCACATTGGCCAATATTCTCTCACCTAGTGCTGTCAGATTTCCAAAAACTAAAGGTAATTGGTTATCATTAAAGGGTTTTTATAAGTGCGGTTTGCACAATTGTAAGATGTGTACAGTTGCAAAAAAAGTAAATTTTTCACTGACACATCCAATAACAACAAGTATCAAATTAATTCCTTTTTAAACTGCAATACGAGATGGGCCACTTACATTATAGAGTGCAATAAATGCAATCTAAAATATGTTGGTAGCACAAAGCCAACGGTTTGCACCAGAATAAAGGAAAATCTCCATGATATTGTCAAATATAACCCAATAAAAAACACATCACAAGCTACCAAACATTTTATTCAAGAACATAATAGGTCAATTGAATTTTTTTCTGCATATGCAATTGAAAACCTGCATAAAAAACCCAGACATGGTTTCAGCTTAAATAGTCTGAGAAATAGAGAGGCATGGTGGATTTTCCAATTGAATACCAGAGTTCCCCATGGCTTGAATCTCAGACGCGATATAATGCTACATTATTAATGTCTGGGCTTTGTATTGCAATTAGTTTGGAATGTCATTGCACTATGATCTAAATCGCAATTACAGTCTTTCTTTCATGCGATGAGTGTCACTTTTTCTTCTATTTCCCTGTAACGCCTGGTCCCACCAGACCCCGGGGGTTAGCTCTCCCTCACATCTGCCCAGTCCCAGCATGGCTTCCACATGCACTCCTGCCCCCACTCCCAGGCAGAGAAGGCCTTCCACTTACCGGCCCCAGGGCTCTGCAGACTTTGCTCCCACTCCTAGGCCTGCTGCAGTTTCCTCCTCACACAGAATTGCTGTAGGTGATTCTAGGCTGCGTGCGAGGCCACGCCCCCTTTCTTAAAGTGGCATGACCCAAATCCTGGAAGTGATCTCAGAGGTCACCTGCTGCCTAATAGGTATTTAAGTTCACTTCCCCCCGGCAGCAGGCGCCCGAGCAACGCCTCTATTAGTGCATTGCCAGTGTCCTAATCTGTTTATGCTATTGTTGGTGATCCGTACATTTGTTACCTGATTCTAATCCTGTGTCTCACCGTAGTGCCATCTATACCATTCCGGCTGTGGACGTCACCACCCATTCCTACCGTAGACGTCACCGTGCCATACCTGCCGTGGACACTATCGGTACATACCCGCAGTGGACGTCACCGCTCATACCGACAGTGGACGACACCGTGCCATACCTGCCGTGGACACTATCGGTACATACCCGCAGTGGACGTCACCACTCATACCGACAGTGGACGACACCGTGCCCTACCTGCTGTGAACATTATCTGTACCGTACCGGCTGTGGACGTCACCTGCTGTGAAACATCTCCGGTGCCACTTCCGTGTTCCGCCTGCCGTAGACATCGTACCCGAGTCACGCCTGGCCGTACAGAGACTCCTACCTCCAGTCCCTGGCTGCCGTGCATTTAGGCCTTCTGGGGAGGCGCCGCACAGTCCCTGTATAGGGGTTCGCTGCTGGCCGTCTTCTCAGGGGAGTCCGGTGCACGGTCCAGTGGGTCCACCTCCGGACGTTCGCCGCTCCTCGGTGAGCGTAACATTCCCCTTTTGTGGAGACTTTTGGTATTGATGGAAATACTGTGCACAATCATGGCAGTTTTATGACATGGGTGTGCCTGCTTGTTCACAGCAACATTCCGGTCCAGTGTGTCACTGGTCTGTTTACTCATTTATCTTTCAGACCATTTCAGATGGCTAATCTAATACTATCTGTTCTTTATAGTGATTAATAGTAATTTGCAATATTACTGTGTCAAGGGTCTTGAATTGGCCACTTGATTTTGCCTAAAATATTTGACAAATTTGATAAAGGTTTTGGCTGCTAATGTGCCATGTTTTTTAATTATTGTGATAATCTGTATAATAGTGCAGTGGTACAAAGTCCTTTCTTGACCAAATTGTTGTTATACCTGAAACAATTTTGTTAATGTTAATCTGATCTTGTTTAAAACTAAAATACTTTTGTATTCTACAGAAACATCTTGTAAAAGAATGCCTCAATTTTACTATAAATTTTTTGTATAAAAAGATTTTTTTCATAGAAATTTTTTTTTTTCACAAAATGATGCTTGAATTAATCGATGTAGGACTTTATTCACATTGATCTACAATGATACGAACTTTTCAACTGAATCTGACCTGGAGTTTCCCCAAAAAGTCGCAACTGAGATACTGGCTTAATACAAAGGAATTTCTCTTGTTGTTTCCAAACGAAATGAACTGCTTTATTTCAATCAAAATGGACTATTTGATATGGCACTTGCCACAATGTCTGATGAATCTGTATACAATTTATCATGTTTCTTGTATAAATATGACAAATGTGAATTACTTTAACTAATTTTGCATAAATTAGTGGTTTTCCAGTTTTGTGAAAAATCTTAATGGAAAATTTATGATCACTCACTGTTCATTCAAAGTATTTTTTCCACCTTAATACAACAATATAATATTGTATCATATTGATATTAAACTTGTGAAACCCCATATGATTGCTCTATATTTTCACTCATGCATTCTTATATTTTGATATAAATTAATAATATATAAGTATAATATACATATAAACAAATAGAAGAGTCATGTAGATAAAAATATATATATATATATATATATATATATATATATATATATATATATATATATATATGATTCTTTCTTGTTATTGTTGGCATAAATAGCATGAATGTTTGATACATTCATTTGTTATTTGGTATCATTCATGTATGAGATTTTTGTTCTTGATTATCAGGGACATTTAACAATAATAAAAAATAATAGAGCATTCATATGTGGTTCTAACAAAAGTACTTTGTTCCACATATACATATATATGTTTTTTTTCACTTGCTCACTTTTTCTCATCCAGTTTTGCCTGCTGACCCATATGTTTCCATTTCCGCTTGATTGCCCCAGAGGGAGAGGGGAGTATATAGCGGCACTGGCAACATTCACTAATTGTTATGATTAAGGGCGTTAAGCCAGAAACGCGTTAACCACGACTATGCCATGTCTGTACTGCACTGAATAAATCACCTGGTCACTCAGCTGGATCGCTTTCCTTCATTTTCATAATATTATTATAACTAATTAATTTAAAAACAAGCTATCACCAGTCTGAATAGCAGTTTGTAGCATCAATGCTGACAAACAATACACCTCCTCTATAAAATAATTGTAATAGATTTTAAAGTGTACTCATTATGCTATTTGTGACTTTTTGCACCCTTACAAAAATGAGAAAAGCAGACTACGTTTTTGTCAGATATTGTAGAAAGGTGAAGAAAAAGAGCTATCCATATAAAAATGTGAAGATAAAAATGAAATAACATTTGGGTCCCATTTGAAGGACCAAAAAAGGGAAAAAAAAGTTAAAAGTTCTAAAAACCTTAAATATGGGGGGGGGGGGAAATATGAAAATGTACCTAGTGATCTAGCTTTAAAATGGATCTGTGTAACTATATTAATTCCTTGCATTTGTTTTCAAGGTGGAAGAAGAACGTGGAAGCCCCCTGTGACCTGCTCGATTTAGAAGTCTCTGTCAGACAGTGGCTGTTTTTTCCTACATCCTCGCTGCAGCAAATTGAAAAATGCAGCTGATTTTTCCATTTGCATGCATGTAAGTTCAACATTTTTGTGGTGTGTGTGTAAAAACTAAGCACACCCTATTTGACTATTTGAATTCTATGGTTTTACTTGTCATGACTTTATAAGCTTCTGGAGTTTAGAAGGTTCTAAATAAGTTAAAGGGCTCGTGCGCACGTGCATGCTGAATATTCTGCAGCGATTTCACAGCACATGTGCGCTTCAAATTGCTGCAGAAACACTGCATAAGTCCCCCTTCACACGTCAGTGATTCTGGTACGTTTGTGCTTTTATTAAAACGTACCAGAATCACTGATAGACGCAGACCCATTATAGTCAATGGGTCTGCTCACACATCAGTGATTTTTCACTGAACATGTCTCCGTGCAGCGTACACCCGTGGCCGTGATTCTGAACGGAGACAAGTCAGTTTTTTTCTGGCATCACTGATGACGCAGAGACCACACTATGGTGTGATCCGTGTGTGATTAGTGAAACACGTACCAGAAAATCACGGACATATTAAATATAAAATATTTTCAACTTACCTTGCCTGCGATTCGCTCTGCAGCCTCCGCTCTCGGCAGCTTCTGCCCGGCACATGAATATTCATAAGAGCAGGAATTGCCGACCAGGAAGTAAGTGCTCAGAGCGGTGGGCGGACACTGCAGAGCTGGAGACTTCAGCACCATGGACAGCAGTAGCGAAGGCAGGTGCGTAATGTCCATATGCAATCACGGATTGCACATGGACAACCCACGTTTGCCGTGAGTCATGGAACACGGAGGGACATGTGCTTGTTTTACATGTCAGTGAAGAATGTCTGTGTTTTTCACTGACGTATGAAACAGGCCTAATGGATGCAGTGTTTCAGAAGAAAAAAAGCCGATTTCATGCGCTATGGCTACTGCCCCCACCATAGAAAGAGTGGGAGCTGCACTCAGCTGGATCGCTTTCCTTCATTTTCTCACTGCTGCGGCCAGGGCAGGGCCGGATCCATGTCTGAGGTGCGGTGAGGTCAGACGTGGGTGAGCTGGATTCCATTACAAGTTTCTACATTGCCTTCCGTGCTCCCCTATCGACCAGCAAATCTCTGATGCATCCAGACAGCGCTGTGGAGAAAGTCTCCTCTTGGTTTTAACACAATCAGCGCTTTAATAAGGTAAAGAAACGTTTAACTTTATTATGGATTACCGCCAGCAAAGGTGTGAGCGGGCCAGGGAATTATTTACAAAGTTGAATGATAACCCTAAAAATCCTGATAATGAAAGTGCTGCAGCCAAGATTATCAAGTCAGCAGAAAAAGAAAACCGCTTATGGTGGAATTTAACGTCATTAAAAAATTATTCTGACAGAACAATCATTCCAAGAGGTCTAAGATTGAAAAAAGTCCCTAATCATGTTTATTCAGAGGACTTTGTGACACAGTGGAATACAGATTGCTCCTTTAAATTAATTAATCTTATAATAAAACATGAAGAGGAAGAGCTCACAAAGGTCCAAAAAGATCTGGACATTTTGAAACAGGATTATTTAAAGGATGCAACACAAGCACAAATTGATGAACTGGAAACCAACATGAAAAAATCTGTTGATAAAGCTGAAAATAAAATTATGGACATTAAAAAAAGGAAATTCAATAGAGATCTATACGATTATACAAATAATCAAGTTTATGAATGGGGCCGTTGGGAAAATCCACAAAGATCTATCTTGAGGACTCCTCGCATTAACAAAAATTGGAATAAATTACAACCCACTAGGGTTTCATTCAGCTCGACTGAGCCGGATACGTCAGCAAGACAGACTGAAGATTCAGAATTGGATCAAGGAAACCGTCAGCAAGTCCAAACCCCTAGGTCAAAAAACTACTATCTCAGGAACAGAACTGTCTCAAAAAGAAAACTAGGAGAAGAGGAGAGAGAAAACATCGATCCCTGGGTATTCCACAAGCACAATCCACGACGCCGACGCCGAAAGACATAGGGAAGTATGATATTATTAATCTGTCTAATTTTCCTCTTAATGATGAGCAAAAAAAAGTTCTTTCTTTGGGGTTAAATTTTTACCCTACTTGCAATTTTGATTTATTTACAACAATTTGTGATATCAATAAGTTTGTGAGAGATTTGGTTTTAAGAAAACATTTTTATAATGAAAATAATTCAAACATTAATGATGGTGATACTGCTAGTTTGGATCAGAATAATTCATTTGAATCATTTAACTTTGAGGATCAGGTTACTCTCTCTTGTCTAAACGATCTAGCCAGAGGCTCAAATGCAGAGATTTGTAATATCATTGAGAAAAACCATCCCAAAGTCAAACACAAAAGATTTTATCCAGCGCAGGACCGTTGTCCTGCCATGGATAAATGCCAAGTTACTATGGAACGAGATCTTCGTAATCTATCACTTCAGAATGATAAATGTCAAAAAATTGCATTTAATAACAACTTATCTATTGAAGCAAGACTTGCATTGAAACAATTAAAAGATAATCTGGATATTACCATCAAATGTTCAGATAAAGGGGGCTCGGTGGTGGTGATGAATACTGTGGATTACATTGACTGACACCTCCACGTACTTGCCACTACCATCGGACCCCACAAATAGATTGAAAATACATTTTGACAGGCTCATAGACAAGGGTTTTCACTTAGGTTGTTTTAATATCAGAGAGGTGAAATTTCTTAAAGAAAAAGAAGCCACAACACCAATTATGCATGCACTGCCCAAAACTCATAAAGGGATTTCACCCCCCCCCCCCATGCGACCGATCATATCTGGAATCGGTTCTATCAGTGAACAATTGGGGGAATGGCTGGATAGAAAATTGCAACCCCTGGTATGTAGAGTCCCTGGTTATCTCAAAGATACTTCTTCTGTTTTACAAAGTATGAAAAATATTTGTTGGTCCCCTCAATACGGTTGGTTGACTATAGATGTAGTGTCTTTGTACCAATCCATTCCTGTGGCAGTGGCTTTATCGGCACTTAAACATCATTTGACCACATATTCTGACACGACTATAGATATTATTGATTACATCATAAATGTGGTTCAATTTCTCATGTTAAACAATTATTTTTATTTTAATGGCAAGTATTTTGTTCAGAGTGCTGGAGTCTCAATGGGAGCTAAATATTCACCCTCTGTGGCTAATTTGACCATGAGTTGGTGGGAAGGAATATATATTTACGATTCACAGAACCCCTTCTTAAAGGACATAATATGGTACGGCAGATCATAGACGATATGTTAATCATATGGACGGGCTATGAGTCTGCCGTACAAGATTTCATTTTTTATTTAAACAATAACGTCTTCAATCTTGAATTTAAAGTCCAATATAGTCGCAACATTACTCAGTTTTTGGATTTAACCCTAGAGGGGAAAATGATCTCCAAAATTTCCACCAAAACATATAGAAAACAAATAGCAGGGAACACAATTTTACATGCTACTGGTCACCATCCAGCACATACGATTAAAGCAATCCCTTTGGGTGAAATTATTAGAGCAAATCGTAATTGCAATACCCCTGATTCCTATTCTGTAGAACTAAACAACATTGAGACTTGCCTACAAGCTAGAGGTTATAAAAATTGGATGATTACTAGGGCCAAAAAAATCATTAATAAAAGAATTATTGATAATGATTCTCACTCATTGGAATTAGAACCTAATGACAACTCAAAAAAAACAAACAAATCAAAAAAATGGAATGTCAGAATTTCTGAGATTCAAAGAACACCCACCCGCCCTCCCTGGAGAAGGAATTTCACATGCACATGGCCAAAGAGCTACAGCTCATACTTTAAAGGCTTCTTATTGTGTCCTGATACGTGAAACCAAAGAATTCATTGAAGATGTACTTATTCTCATGATTGTATGAATCTGACAATGAAAAATAAATACTTCTAAATAAAATATTTCCTTTCTACCTCAGGGGTTTTATAAAATATACCATTTTTATTATAGAGGATACGTAGTAGGCATCACACATGACATTGTGAGAGAATTGTGGAAATACTTGTGTGTGTTTGCTTCTAGGCAGGTCGACTGGATGAAAAATCACCGAAGGCAATCCCTTTCACACTTGTATCAGGAGATAAAGGTTTTCAAGAACTAAAAAATCAGTTAGAAAAAACTCAGGGGCCTGCTGATATCCTTAATCCGCATAAATTAGGAGGAGATGAAATGTCTGCCAAACTGAACAACATTGCATAAATAACACAAGGTATGAAATCTTTACCACGTGCAGAAGGTATCCATTATCCAACAAGAAAAAGACATCTGTTTTTACGGCATCTTTACACGGAAGGTGTCGCGGTTTTTATTTTCGTATTAAAAGTAGTGATTATGATATCAAGTATTTTTAATACAAAATTAAAATCACTGCTTATTTAGTTTTTATTTAATTCTAATTTTACTGGAGGCACTGGGGGCTGCCATGCTGGATTTGCTGTGTGTGTGTAACGACAATTACTCACTGCTTTATGGCAGCCCCTGTGCATAGACTCTTAGGGTACCGTCACACTTTAGCGACGCAGCAGCGATCCCACCAGCGATCTGACCTGGTCAGGATCGCTGCTGCATTGCTACATGGTCGCTGGTGAGCTGTCAAACAGGCAGATCTCACTAGCGACCAGTGACCAGCCCCCAGCCAGCAGCGACGTGCAAGCGTCTGGAAATTTGTAAATAAAAGCAGGGGCTTTCCATCAGCTGTCTGTCAGAATTTCTGAAAATCAAAGAAGAACACCTACCCGCCTTCCCTGGAGAAGGAATTTCTCGTGGAGGATCGCTCTCGTCGTGACGTTTGTTAGAGGGAAAAGTCGTCAGCTTTGCTGGCGGACTAGTTTATGGACTGTGGTTATGAAATGGTTAATAAAGAGTTGGTTATTTATTGGTATTTATTGGAAATTTTAATATGCTATTTAACCCTTAATAAATGTCACGCCCATTTAATGCCATTACATTATTCAGAGTGTCACGTCTATTTATTTTAGATAGGCCCTGTGTAATCATGTTTCTAGGCAGGTCGAGTAGATGAAAAATTACCGAAGACAATCCCTTTCACTTTTGTGTCAGGAGATGAAGGTTTGCAAGAGTTAAAAAATCAGTTAAAAAAACCCCAGCGGCCTGCTCATATTCTTAATCCACACAAATTAGGAGCAGATGAAATGTCTGCCAAACTGAACAGCATAGTGTAAATAACACAAGGTATGAGGCGCCGCCGTCCGCTCCCTCAGCGCGACCTCCGGCCTGACCTCAGCCGCCCGCTCCCCGTCCTCCGCGCCGGGCCCGCGCGCGGGGGTCGAGCGGGGACGGGCGGCCGGGCGGGCCGGGTACGGTCGGGCGGGGGGTCCAGGCGGGCGGCGGCGACTCTGGACGCGCGCCGGGCCCTTCCCGTGGATCGCCCCGGCTGCGGCGGGCGCCTCTCCGCCGCCCCCTTCCTGTCCCGCCGGGTTTGCCGCCAGCGGGCGCGGCGCGGAAGAGCCGGGCCGGACGGCGCCTCGCCTTGGCCGGCACCTAGCAGCTGACTTAGAACTGGTGCGGACCAGGGGAATCCGACTGTTTAATTAAAACAAAGCATCACGAAGGCCCGAGACGGGTGTTGACGCGATGTGATTTCTGCCCAGTGCTCTGAATGTCAAAGTGAAGAAATTCAATGAAGCGCGGGTAAACGGCGGGAGTAACTATGACTCTCTTAAGGTAGCCAAATGCCTCGTCATCTAATTAGTGACGCGCATGAATGGATGAACGAGATTCACACTGTCCCTACCTACTATCTAGCGAAACCACAGCCAAGGGAACGGGCTTGGCGGAATCAGCAGGGAAAGAAGACCCTGTTGAGGATCGCTTTCGTCGTGACGTTTGTTGGAGGGAAAAGTCATCAGCTTTGCTGGCGGACTAGTTTATGGACTGTGGTTATGAAATGGTTAATAAAGAGTTGGTTATTTATTGGTATTTATTGGAAATTATTATTAATTATTGGAAATTTTAATATGCTAATTAACCCTTAATAAATGAATATTAATATTCTTAATCCACAAAAATTACGAGGAGATGAAATGTCTGCCAAACTGAACAACATAGCGTAAATAACACAAGGTATGAAATCTTTACCACAGGCAGAAGGTATCCATTATCCAATAAGAAAAAGACATCTGTTTTTACGGCATCTTTAAAGGGAAGGTGTCAGCTGTTAGAAAAGTGCGGGAAATTTGTAAATAAAAGCAGGGGCTTTTCATCAGCTGTCTGTCAGAATTTCTGAAATTCAAAGAACACCCACCCGCCCTCCCTGGAGAAGGAATTTCACATGCACATGGCCAAAGAGCTACAGCTCATACTTTAAAGGCTTCTTATTGTGTCCTGATACGTGAAACCAAAGAATTAATTGAAGATGTACTTATTCTCATGATTGTATGAATCTGACAATGAAAAATAAATACTTCTAAATAAAATATTTCCTTTCTACCTCAGGGGTTTTATAAAATATACCATTTTTATTATAGAGGATACGTAGTAGGCATCACACATGACATTGTGAGAGAATTGTGGAAATACTTGTGTGTGTTTGCTTCTAGGCAGGTCGACTGGATGAAAAATCACCGAAGGCAATCCCTTTCACATTTGTATCAGGAGATAAAGGTTTTCAAGAACTAAAAAATCGGTTAGAAAAAACTCAGCGGCCTGCTGATATCCTTAATCCGCATAAATTAGGAGGAGATCAAATGTCTGCCAAACTGAACAACATTGCATAAATAACACATAAATAACACCTAGTGATCTAGCTTTAAAATGGATCTGTGTAACTATATTAATTCCTTGCATTTGTTTTCAAGGTGGAAGAAGAACTTGGAAGCCCCCTGTGACCTGCTCGATTTAGAAGTCTCTGTCAGACAGTGGCTGTTTTTTCCTACATCCTCGCTGCAGCAAATTGAAAAATGCAGCTGATTTTGCCATTTGCATGCATGTAAGTTCAACATTTTTGTGGTGTGTGTGTAAAAACTAAGCACACCCTATTTGAATTCTATGGTTTTACTTGTCATGACTTTATAAGCTTCTGGAGTTTAGAAGGTTCTAAATAAGTTAAAGGGCTCGTGCGCACGTGCATGCTGAATATTCTGCAGCGATTTCACAGCACATGTGTGCTTCAAATTGCTGCAGAAACACTGCATAAGTCCCCCTTCACACGTCAGTGATTCTGGTACGTTTGTGCTTTTATTAAAACGTACCAGAATCACTGATAGACGCAGACCCATTATAGTCAATGGTTCTGCTCACACATCAGTGATTTTTCACTGAACATGTCTCCGTGCAGCGTACACCCGTGGCCGTGATTCTGAACGGAGACAAGTCAGTTTTTTTCTGGCATCACTGATGACGCACAGACCACACTATGGTGTGGTCCGTGTGTGATTAGTGAAACACGTACCAGAAAATCACGGACATATTAAATATGAAATATTTTCAACTTACCTTGCCTGCAATTCGCTCTGCAGCCTCCGCTCTCGGCAGCTTCTGCCCGGCACATGAATATTCATAAGAGCAGGAATTGCCGACCAGGAAGTAAGTGCTCAGAGCGGTGGGCGGACACTGCAGAGCTGGAGACTTCAGCACCATGGATAGCAGTAGCGAAGGCAGGTGCGTAATGTCCATATGCAATCACGGATTGCACATGGACAACCCACGTTTGCCGTGAGTCATGGAACACGGAGGGACATGTGCTTGTTTTACATGTCAGTGAAGAATGTCTGTGTTTTTCACTGACGTATGAAACAGGCCTAATGGATGCAGTGTTTCAGAAGAAAAAAAGCCGATTTCATGCGCTATGGCTACTGCCCCCACCATAGAAAGAGTGGGAGCTGCACTCAGCTGGATCGCTTTCCTTCATTTTCTCACTGCTGCGGCCAGGGCAGGGCCGGATCCGTGTCTGAGGTGCGGTGAGGTCAGACGTGGGTGAGCTGGATTCCATTACAAGTTTCTACATTGCCTTCCGTGCTCCCCTATCGACCAGCAAATCTCTGATGCATCCAGACAGCGCTGTGGAGAAAGTCTCCTCTTGGTTTTAATACAATCAGCGCTTTAATAAGGTAAAGAAACGTTTAACTTTATTATAGATTACCGCCAGCAAAGGTGTGAGCGGGCCAGGGAATTATTTACAAAGTTGAATGATAACCCTAAAAATCCTGATAATGAAAGTGCTGCAGCCAAGATTATCAAGTCAGCAGAAAAAGAAAACCGCTTATGGTGGAATTTAACGTCATTAAAAAATTATTCTGACAGAACAATCATTCCAAGAGGTCTAAGATTGAAAAAAGTCCCTAATCATGTTTATTCAGAGGACTTTGTGACACAGTGGAATACAGATTGCTCCTTTAAATTAATTAATCTTATAATAAAACATGAAGAGGAAGAGCTCACAAAGGTCCAAAAAGATCTGGACATTTTGAAACAGGATTATTTAAAGGATGCAACACAAGCACAAATTGATGAACTGGAAACCAACATGAAAAAATCTGTTGATAAAGCTGAAAATAAAATTATGGACATTAAAAAAAGGAAATTCAATAGAGATCTATACGATTATACAAATAATCAAGTTTATGAATGGGGCCGTTGGGAAAATCCACAAAGATCTATCTTGAGGACTCCTCGCATTAACAAAAATTGGAATAAATTACAACCCACTAGGGTTTCATTCAGCTCGACTGAGCCGGATACGTCAGCAAGACAGACTGAAGATTCAGAATTGGATCAAGGAAACCGTCAGCAAGTCCAAACCCCTAGGTCAAAAAACTACTATCTCAGGAACAGAACTTTCTCAAAAAGAAAACTAGGAGAAGAGGAGGGAGAAAACATCGATCCCTGGGTATTCCACAAGCACAATCCACGACGCCGACGCCGAAAGACATAGGGAAGTATGATATTATTAATCTGTCTAATTTTCCTCCTAATGATGAGCAAAAAAAAGTTCTTTCTTTGGGGTTAAATTTTTCTCCTACTTGCAATTTTGATTTATTTACAACAATTTGTGATATCAATAAGTTTGTGAGAGATTTGGTTTTAAGAAAACATTTTTATAATGAAAATAATTCAAACATTAATGATGGTGATACTGCTAGTTTGGATCAGAATAATTCATTTGAATCATTTAACTTTGAGGATCAGGTTACTCTCTCTTGTCTAAACGATCTAGCCAGAGACTCAAATGCAGAGATTTGTAATATCATTGAGAAAAACCATCCCAAAGTCAAAAACAAGAGATTTTATCCAGCACAGGACCGTTGTCCTGCCATGGATAAATGCCAAGTTACTATGGAACGAGATCTTCGTAATCTATCACTTCAGAATGATAAATGTCAAAAAATTGCATTTAATAACAACTTATCTATTGAAGCAAGACTTGCATTGAAACAATTAAAAGATAATCTGGATATTACCATCAAATGTTCAGATAAAGGGGGCTCGGTGGTGGTGATGAATTCTGTGGATTACATTGAGTGGATAATGAAAATGTTAAGTGACACCTCCACGTACTCGCCACTACCTTCGGACCCCACAAATAGATTGAAAATCCATTTTGACAGGCTCATAGACAAGGGTTTTCACTTAGGTTGTTTTAATATCAGAGAGGTGAAATTTCTTAAAGAAACAGAAGCCACAACACCAATTATGCATGCACTGCCCAAAACTCATAAAGGGATTTCACCCCCCCCATGCGACCGATCATATCTGGAATCGGTTCTATCAGTGAACAATTGGGGGAATGGCTGGATAGAATATTGCAACCCCTGGTATGTAGAGTCCCTGGTTATCTCAAAGATACTTCTCCTCTCTTTTACAAAGTATGAAAAATATTTGTTGGTCCCCTCAATACGGTTGGTTGACTATAGATGTAGTGTCTTTGTACCAATCCATTCCTGTGGCAGTGGCTTTATCGGCACTTAAACATCATTTGACCACATATTCTGACACGACTATAGATATTATTGATTACATCATAAATGTGGTTCAATTTCTCATGTTAAACAATTATTTTTATTTTAATGGCAAGTATTTTGTTCAGAGTGCTGGAGTCTCAATGGGAGCTAAATATTCACCCTCTGTGGCTAATTTGACCATGAGTTGGTGGGAAGGAATATATATTTACGATTCACAGAACCCCTTCTTAAAGGACATAATATGGTACGGCAGATTCATAGACGATATGTTAATCATATGGACGGGCTATGAGTCTGCCGTACAAGATTTCATTTTTTATTTAAACAATAACGTCTTCAATCTTGAATTTAAAGTCCAATATAGTCGCAACATTACTCAGTTTTTGGATTTAACCCTAGAGGGGAAAATGTTCTCCAAAATTTCCACCAAAACATATAGAAAACAAATAGCAGGGAACACAATTTTACATGCTACTGGTCACCATCCAGCACATACGATTAAAGCAATCCCTTTGGGTGAAATTATTAGAGCAAATCGTAATTGCAATACCCCTGATTCCTATTCTGTAGAACTAAACAACATTGAGACTTGCCTACAAGCTAGAGGTTATAAAAATTGGATGATTACTAGGGCCAAAAAAATCATTAATAAAAGAATTATTGATAATGATTCTCACTCACTGGAATTAGAACCTAATGACAACTCAAAAAAAACAAACAAATCAAAAAAATGGACCAAAAAAAATTATACACCACAAAATAATTCACTTACTCTTGTTCTGAAATACAGTAACCAATTTGACCTCATTAAACGTATGTTCCATAAGAATATTTCTACTTTGAGAGAAGATGATACCTTAAACCATATTTTACATAACAACTATAGAGCAGTGTACAAAAAAGCAACCACATTGGCTAATATTCTCTCACCTAGTGCTGTCAGATTTCCAAAAACTAAAGGTAATTGGTTATCATTAAAGGGTTTTTATAAGTGCGGTTTGCACAATTGTAAGATGTGTACAGTTGCAAAAAAAGTAAATTTTTCACTGACACATTCAATAACAACAAGTATCAAATTAATTCCTTTTTAAACTGCAATACGAGATGGGCCACTTACATTATAGAGTGCAATAAATGCAATCTAAAATATGTTGGTAGCACAAAGCCAACGGTTTGCACCAGAATAAAGGAACATCTCCATGATATTGTCAAATATAACCCAATAAAAAACACATCACAAGCTACCAAACATTTTATTCAAGAACATAATAGGTCAATTGAATTTTTTTCTGCATATGCAATTGAAAACCTGCATAAAAAACCCAGACATGGTTTCAGCTTAAATAGTCTGAGAAATAGAGAGGCATGGTGGATTTTCCAATTGAATACCAGAGTTCCCCATGGCTTGAATCTCAGACGCAATATAATGCTACATTATTAATATCTGGGCTTTGTATTGCAATTAGTTTGGAATGTCATTGCACTATGATCTAAATCGCAATTACAGTCTTTTTTTCATGCGATGAGTGTCACTTTTTCTTCTATTTCCCCTTTTGTGGAGACTTTTGGTATTGATGGAAATACTGTGCACAATCATGGCAGTTTTATGACATGGGTGTGCCTGCTTGTTCACAGCAACATTCCGGTCCAGTGTGTCACTGGTCTGTTTACTCATTTATCTTTCAGACCATTTCAGATGGCTAATCTAATACTATCTGTTCTTTACAGTGATTAATAGTAATTTGCAATATCACTGTGTCAAGGGTCTTGAATTGGCCACTTGATTTTGCCTAAAATATTTGACAAATTTGATAAAGGTTTTGGCTGCTAATGTGCCATGTTTTTTAATTATTGTGATAATCTGTATAATAGTGCAGTGGTACAAAGTCCTTTCTTGACCAAATTGTTCTTATACCTGAAACAATTTTGTTAATGTTAATCTGATCTTGTTTAAAACTAAAATACTTTTGTATTCTACAGAAACATCTTGTAAAAGAATGCCTCAATTTTACTATAAATTTTTTGTATAAAAAAAAATTTTTCATAGAAATTTTTTTTTTTTCACAAAATGATGCTTGAATTAATCGATGTATGACTTTATTCACATTGATCTACAATGATACGAACTTTTCAACTGAATCTGACCTGGAGTTTCCCCAAAAAGTCGCAACTGAGATACTGGCTTAATACAAAGGAATTTCTCTTGTTGTTTCCAAACGAAATGAACTGCTTTATTTCAATCAAAATGGACTATTTGATATGGCACTTGCCACAATGTCTGATGAATCTGTATACAATTTATCATGTTTCTTGTATAAATATGACAAATGTGAATTACTTTAACTAATTTTGCATAAATTAGTGGTTTTCCAGTTTTGTGAAAAATCTTAATGGAAAATTTATGATCACTCACTGTTCATTCAAAGTATTTTTTCCACCTTAATACAACAATATAATATTGTATCATATTGATATTAAACTTGTGAAACCCCATATGATTGCTCTATATTTTCACTCATGCATTCTTATATTTTGATATAAATTAATAATATATAAGTATAATATACATATAAACAAATAGAAAAGTCATGTAGATAAAAATATATATATATGATTCTTTCTTGTTATTGTTGGCATAAATAGCATGAATGTTTTATACATTCATTTGTTATTTGGTATCATTCATGTATGAGATTTTTGTTCTTGATTATCAGGGACATTTAACAATAATAAAAAATAATAGAGCATTCATATGTGGTTCTAACAAAAGTACTTGTTCCACATATACATATATATGTTTTTTTTCACTTGCTCACTTTTTCTCATCCAGTTTTGCCTGCTGACCCATATGTTTCCATTTCCGCTTGATTGCCTAAGAGGGAGAGGGGAGTATATAGCGGCACTGGCAACATTCACTAGCTGTTATGATTAAGGGCGTTAAGCCAGAAACGCGTTAACCACGACTATGCCATGTCTGTACTGCACTGAATAAATCACCTGGTCACTCAGCTGGATCGCTTTCCTTCATTTTCATAATATCATTATAACTAATTAATTTAAAAACAAGCTATCACCAGTCTGAATAGCTGTTTGTAGCATCAATGCTGACAAACAATACACCTCCTCTATAAAATAATTGTAATGCCATAATGAGCACACTTTAAAATCTATTTATGACTTTTTGCACCCTTACAAAAATGAGAAAAGCAGACTACGTTTTTGTCAGATATTGTAGAAAGGTGAAGAAAAAGAGCTATCCATATAAAAATGTGAAGAGAAAAATAAAATAACATTTGGGTCCCATTTGAAGGACCAAAAAAGGGAAAAAAAAGTTAAAAGTTCTAAAAACCTTAAATATGGGGGGGGGGGAAAATATGAAAATGTACCTAGTGATCTAGCTTTAAAATGGATCTGTGTAACTATATTAATTCCTTGCATTTGTTTTCAAGGTGGAAGAAGAACGTGGAAGCCCCCTGTGACCTGCTCGATTTAGAAGTCTCTGTCAGGCAGTGGCTGTTTTTTCCTACATCCTCGCTGCAGCAAATTGAAAAATGCAGCTGATTTTGCCATTTGCATGCATGTAAGTTCAACATTTTTGTGGTGTGTGTGTAAAAACTAAGCACACCCTATTTGAATTCTATGGTTTTACTTGTCATGACTTTATAAGCTTCTGGAGTTTAGAAGGTTCTAAATAAGTTAAAGGGCTCGTGCGCACGTGCATGCTGAATATTCTGCAGCGATTTCACAGCACATGTGTGCTTCAAATTGCTGCAGAAACACTGCATAAGTCCCCCTTCACACGTCAGTGATTCTGGTACGTTTGTGCTTTTATTAAAACGTACCAGAATCACTGATAGACGCAGACCCATTATAGTCAATGGGTCTGCTCACACATCAGTGATTTTTCACTGAACATGTCTCCGTGCAGCGTACACCCGTGGCCGTGATTCTGAACGGAGACAAGTCAGTTTTTTTCTGGCATCACTGATGACGCACAGACCACACTATGGTGTGGTCCGTGTGTGATTAGTGAAACACGTACCAGAAAATCACGGACATATTAAATATGAAATATTTTCAACTTACCTTGCCTGCGATTCGCTCTGCAGCCTCCGCTCTCGGCAGCTTCTGCCCGGCACATGAATATTCATAAGAGAAGGAATTGCCGACCAGGAAGTAAGTGCTCAGAGCGGTGGGCGGACACTGCAGAGCTGGAGACTTCAGCACCATGGACAGCAGGAGCGAAGGCAGGTGCGTAATGTCCATATGCAATCACGGATTGCACATGGACAACCCACGTTTGCCGTGAGTCATGGAACACGGAGGGACATGTGCTTGTTTTACATGTCAGTGAAGAATGTCTGTGTTTTTCACTGACGTATGAAACAGGCCTAATGGATGCAGTGTTTCAGAAGAAAAAAAGCCGATTTCATGCGCTATGGCTACTGCCCCCACCATAGAAAGAGTGGGAGCTGCACTCAGCTGGATCGCTTTCCTTCATTTTCTCACTGCTGCGGCCAGGGCAGGGCCGGATCCGTGTCTGAGGTGCGGTGAGGTCAGACGTGGGTGAGCTGGATTCCATTACAAG
This sequence comes from Anomaloglossus baeobatrachus, assembly GCF_048569485.1. Taxonomy (NCBI): domain Eukaryota; kingdom Metazoa; phylum Chordata; class Amphibia; order Anura; family Aromobatidae; genus Anomaloglossus; species Anomaloglossus baeobatrachus. The sequence goes on from NC_134359.1 coordinate 247,018,912, forward strand.
TTTCTACATTGCCTTCCGTGCTCCCCTATCGACCAGCAAATCTCTGATGCATCCAGACAGCGCTGTGGAGAAAGTCTCCTCTTGGTTTTAATACAATCAGCGCTTTAATAAGGTAAAGAAACGTTTAACTTTATTATGGATTACCGCCAGCAAAGGTGTGAGCGGGCCAGGGAATTATTTACAAAGTTGAATGATAACCCTAAAAATCCTGATAATGAAAGTGCTGCAGCCAAGATTATCAAGTCAGCAGAAAAAGAAAACCGCTTATGGTGGAATTTAACGTCATTAAAAAATTATTCTGACAGAACAATCATTCCAAGAGGTCTAAGATTGAAAAAAGTCCCTAATCATGTTTATTCAGAGGACTTTGTGACACAGTGGAATACAATACTGTCAGATTGCTCCTTTAAATTAATTAATCTTATAATAAAACATGAAGAGGAAGAGCTCACAAAGGTCCAAAAAGATCTGGACATTTTGAAACAAGATTATTTAAAGGATGCAACACAAGCACAAATTGATGAACTGGAAACCAACATGAAAAAATCTGCTGATAAAGCTGAAAATAAAATGATGGACATTAAAAAAAGGAAATTCAATAGAGATCTATACGATTATACAAATAATCAAGTTTATGAATGGGGCCGTTGGGAAAATCCACAAAGATCTATCTTGAGGACTCCTCGCATTAACAAAAATTGGAATAAATTACAACCCACTAGGGTTTCATTCAGCTCGACTGAGCCGGATACGTCAGCAAGACAGACTGAAGACTCAGAATTAGATCAAGGAAACCGTCAGCAAGTCCAAACCCCTAGGTCAAAAAACTACTATCTCAGGAACAGAACTTTCTCAAAAAGAAAACTAGGAGAAGAGGAGGGAGAAAACATCGATCCCTGGGTATTCCACAAGCACAATCCACGACGCCGATGCCGAAAGACATAGGGAAGTATGATATTATTAATCTGTCTAATTTTCCTCTTAATGATGAGCAAAAAAAAGTTCTTTCTTTGGGGTTAAATTTTTCCCCTACTTGCAATTTTGATTTATTTACAACAATTTGTGATATCAATAAGTTTGTGAGAGATTTGGTTTTAAGAAAACATTTTTATAATGAAAATAATTCAAACATTAATGATGGTGATACTGCTAGTTTGTATCAGAATAATTCATTTGAATTTTTTAACTTTGAGGATCAGGTTACTCTCTCTTGTCTAAACGATCTAGCCAGAGACTCAAATGCAGAGATTTGTAATATCATTGAGAAAAACCATCCCAAAGTCAAAAACAAGAGATTTTATCCAGCACAGGACCGTTGTCCTGCCATGGATAAATGCCAAGTTACTATGGAACGAGATCTTCGTAATCTATCACTTCAGAATGATAAATGTCAAAAAATTGCATTTAATAACAACTTATCTATTGAAGCAAGACTTGCATTGAAACAATTAAAAGATAATCTGGATATTACCATCAAATGTTCAGATAAAGGGGGCTCGGTGGTGGTGATGAATACTGTGGATTACATTGAGTGGATAATGAAAATGTTAAGTGACACCTCCACGTACTCGCCACTACCATCGGACCCCACAAATAGATTGAAAATCCATTTTGACAGGCTCATAGACGAGGGTTTTCACTTAGGTTGTTTTAATATCAGAGAGGTGAAATTTCTTAAAGAAACAGAAGCCACAACACCAATTATGCATGCACTGCCCAAAACTCATAAAGGGATTTCACCCCCCCCATGCGACCGATCATATCTGGAATCGGTTCTATCAGTGAACAATTGGGGGAATGGCTGGATAGAATATTGCAACCCCTGGTATGTAGAGTCCCTGGTTATCTCAAAGATACTTCTTCTGTTTTACAAAGTATGAAAAATATTTGTTGGTCCCCTCAATACGGTTGGTTGACTATAGATGTAGTGTTTTTGTACCAATCCATTCCTGTGGCAGTGGCTTTATCGGCACTTAAACATCATTTGACCACATATTCTGACACGACTATAGATGAAGGGAATTTTGTTACTTACCGTAAATTCCTTTTCTTCTAGCTCTTATTGGGAGACCCAGACGATTGGGGTATAGCTACTGCCCTCTGGAGGCCACACAAAGCACTACATCAAAAGTGCAAGGCCCCTCCCCCTCTGGCTATACCCCCCCCGTGGTATCACGGGTTCTCCAGTTTTAGTGCCAAAGCAAGAAGGAGGAAGCCAATAACTGGTTTAAACAAATTAACTCCGAATAACATCGGAGAACTGAAAAACCGTTCAACATGAACAACATGTGTACCCGCAAACAACAAAAAAACATCCCGAAGGACAACAGGGCGGGTGCTGGGTCTCCCAATAAGAGCTAGAAGAAAAGGAATTTACGGTAAGTAACAAAATTCCCTTCTTCTTCAGCGCTCTATTGGGAGACCCAGACGATTGGGACGTCCAAAAGCTGTCCCTGGGTGGGTAAAGAAATACCTCATGTTAGAGCTGCAAAACAGCCCTCCCCTACGGGGGTGTCACTGCCGCCTGCAGGACTCTTCTACCTAAGCTGGCATCCGCCGAAGCATAGGTATGCACCTGATAATGCTTGGTGAAAGTGTGCAGACTGGACCAGGTAGCTGCCTGGCACACCTGTTGAGCCGAAGCCTGGTGACGTAATGCCCAGGACGCACCCACGGCTCTGGTTGAGTGGGCTTTTAGCCCTGAAGGAACCGGAAGCCCCGCAGAACGGTAGGCCTCTAGAATTGGTTCTTTGATCCATCGAGCCAGGGTGGCTTTAGAAGCCTGCAACCCCTTGCGCGGACCAGCGACAAGGACAAAAAATGCATCGGCACGGCGCATGGGCGCCGTGCGGGAAATGTAGATTCTGAGTGCTCTCACCAAATCTAGCAAACGTAAATCATTCTCATACCGGTGAACCGGATGAGTGCAAAAAGACGGTAAGGAGATATCCTGATTAAGATGAAACGAAGATACGACCTTAGGGAGAAACTCCGGAATGGGGCGCAGCACTACCTTGTCCTGGTGAAACACCAGGAAGGGAGCCTTGGATGACAGAGCTGCCAGCTCAGACACTCTCCGAAGCGATGTGATCGCAACGAGAAACGCCACCTTCTGTGACAGGCGAGAAAAAGAAACTTCCTTCAGAGTCTCGAAAGGCGGCTTCTGGAGAGCAACTAGAACCCTGTTCAGATCCCATGGATCTAACGGCCGCTTGTACGGGGGTACGATATGACAAACCCCCTGCGGGAACGTGCACACCTTAGAAAGACGTGCTAGCCGCTTCTGAAAAAAAAACACGGATAGTGCTGAGACTTGCCCTTTGAGGGAGTCGAGCGACGAGCCCTTTTCTGACTCCTATTGTAGGAAGGAAAGAAAAGTAGGCAATGCAAATGGCCAGGGAGACACTCCCTGAGTAGAGCACCAGAATAAGAAAATCTTCCACGTTCTGTGGTATATCTTAGCAGACGTGGGCTTCCCAGCCAGTCTCATGGTGGCAACGACCCCTTGGGATAATCCTGAAGACGCTAGGATCCAGGACACAAAAACCACCCAGTCAGGTTCAGGGCCGCAGAATTCCGATGGAGAAAACGGCCCTTGGGACAGTAAGTCTGGTCGGTCTGGTAGTGACCACGGTCGGCCGACCGTGAGATGCCACAGATCCGGGTACCACGATCTCCTCGGCCAGTCTGGTGCGACGAGTATGACGCGGCTGCAATCGGATCTGATTTTTGCGCAGTACTCTGGGCAAGAGTGCCAGAGGTGGAAACACATATGTGAGCCGGAACTGCGACCAATCTTGCACTAAGGCGTCTGCCGCCAGAGCTCTGTGATCGCGCGATCATGCCATAAATGCCGGGACCTTGTTGGTGTGCCGAGACGCCATTAGGTCGACGTCCGGCACCCCCCAGCGGCAACAGATTTCCTGAAACACGTCCGAGTGAAGGGACCATTCCCCCGCGTCCATACCCTGGCGACTGAGGAAGTCTGCTTCCCAGTTTTCTACGCCCGGGATGTGAACTGCGGATATGGTGGATGCTGTGTCCTCCACCCACATGAGGATTCGCCGGACTTCCTGGAAGGCTTGCTGACTGCGCGCCCCTTCTTGGTGGTTGATGTATGCCACCGCTGTGGAGATGTCCGACTGGATTCGGATCTGCTCTCTTTCTAGCCACTTCTGGAAGGCTAATAGGGTAAGATACCCTGCCCCGATTTGAACATCGATCTGAAGGGTGGACTCCTGCTGAGTCCACGTCCCCTGAGCCATGTGGCGGAGACAAACTGCTCCCCACCCTGACAGACTCGTATCTGTCGTGACCAGTGCCCAGGATGGGGGCTATGGCCACTATAGCAGAGAGTCCTCGGCCGTCTGGGAAAGGGAGACTTCCCTGTCCAGGGAGGTTGACTGCCCGTCCCATTGGCGGAGAATGTCCCATTGCCGTTGGCGCAGATGAAACTGTGCAAAGAGAACTGCCTCGATGGCTACCACCATCTTCCTTAGGAAGTGCATGAGGCGCCTTAAGGGGTGCGACTGGCCTTGAAGGAGAGACTGCACCTCTGTCTGCAGTGAACGCTGCTTGTTCAGCGGAAGCTTCACTATTGCTGATAGAGTATGAAACTCCATGCCGAGATACGTTAGTGATTGAGTCGGAGACAGATTTGACCTTGCCAAATTGATGATCCACCCGAAAGTCTGGAGAGTCTCCAGCGTAACATTCAGGCTGCGTTGGCATGCCTCGAGGGAGGGTGCTTTGACGAGTAGATCGTCCAAGTACGGGATCACCGGGTGTCCCTGAGAGTGCAAGACTGCTACCACTGCTGCCATGACCTTGGTGAACACCCGTGGGGCTGTCGCCAGACTGAATGGCAGAGCTACGAACTGAAGATGTTCGTCTCCTATCACAAAACGTAGAAAACGTTGGTGCTCCGTAGCAATTGGCACGTGGAGATAGGCATCTTTGATGTCTGTTGAGGCAAGGAAGTCTCCTCGAGACATTGAGGTAATGACGGATCGGAGGGATCCCATCCGGAACCGCCTGGAGTTCGCATGCTCGTTGAGCAGTGTCAGGACCAGAACGGGACGGAAGGAACCGTCCTTTTTTGGAGCCACAAAGAGATTGGAGTACAAACCCTCGCCCTCGTTCCTGAGGGGGGACAGGGATCACCACTCCTTCTGCTCTTAGAGCATCCACCGCCTGCAGCAGGGAAATGGAGTCGGAGGACGAGATTAGAACACTGTCCTGTGCACGAGAGCACAATGTTCGCCACCCACCGGTCTGTGACCTGTGGCAGCTAAATGTCGCCAAAGGCGGGGGGTTCTGCCATCAACCGCGGATGCGGAGAGAGAGAGAGAACTGAGAGTCCTGAGGAGACCGCCTTGTAGCGGTTCCTCCGACTGCCTTCCTTGGGCGTGATTGAGCCCGGCCGGAATCTGAGCCCGTCTGAGGTTTAGTAGCCCTTTTGCCCGAGGACAATTGGGACCTACCGGAGCTTGGGAAGGACCGAAACCTCGACTGTACTTTTAGGACAGTATTAACAGGGTAAGTCGCAGTGCAGACATTGCGGGTTACGGACGCCTCTGCGGTACAGATGTCCCTGTGCTCAAGGCCAGCTGCGCAAGAACAGCTGAAAAGGTTAGGTTGCCTATACGGCTGTGGATGCCGGAGCAACCGACACGCCGATAGCTTCCTAGACAGATTTCAACCAGAGTCCATCTGTCTGTGACTGGCGTCTTTAAGTGAAGCCCCATCTCCAGTGCAACTATGTCTCTAGACGCAAGCCTGGAGATTGGAGAATCCACCTTTGGACCCTGGGTCCAGCACTGACCGCGTCAGGGGAAAAGGGATAACGTGTATCCTAAAAAACGTTTGGAGAAGACGCTTATCTGGTAAGCGTGGTGTTCCTGGACTGCTTCTCTGAAGTCAGCGTGGCCAGAAAAATACTCAACATCTGTGTGAGATACTGAAAAGGGACTTCTCCTGTTCGTCTCCTATCTCCACTGGGGGAGCTGAGGGAGAAAGATCCAACCTTCCATTGATGGACGGTATAGGATCATTCCGTATGGCGTTACCACCCGGTGTATCCGGATCGATAGCTATGTCAGTATCAAAGCCCTGAAGAGCTGCCTTTTGGTCAAGTAGATTGCCCATGGCCTGTCTGGACTGCAAGTCTCTATATTATGACTACTCCGTCCCTGTCCATGGACAGGGTTGACAGGTGGTTTCTTTGGCCACAACTAGTAGAGACCCAGGCAGACGAAGTGCTAGAGACCCCGGCACGTGCTACGGGGGAGCATGCACACAATGGGACGGTGTCATGAACAGCATCCCATGTAGTAAAAACAGCACTGAAAATCTGTGTTGCTGTTTTGCCGCTGCCGACTAGCTATCTAGAATTATATAGCCAAGATTGGTGACCGTACAGTGCAATGTATAGCATACAGGCATAAAGTACAAATGACCACTGCAGCACAAGCAATACAAGCAGCATAGAAGCCTGTGCCCTGGCACCCCTGCTCTTATGCTGCTGTATACTAGTCATCTAGGGGAATATAGCCAAGAGTGACCCTACAGTGCAATGTATAGCATACAAGCACAAGTACAAATGCACACTGCAGCACATGCGATACAAGCAGCATAGAAGCCTGTGCCCTGGCACCCCAGCTCTTCGGCTGCTGTAGACAAGTCATCTAAGGGAATATAGCCCAGAAGAGTGACCATACAGTGCAATGTATAGCATACAAGCACAAGTACAAATGCACACTGCAGCCCATGCAATACAAGCAGCATAGAAAAAAACCTGTGCCCCAGCACCCTTGGTTTTCTGCTGCTGTAGTCTAGCCATTCCAGGAGAATATAGCTAAGACTAGCGACTGTACAGTGCAATGTATAACACATAAACACAAATGAACACCTCAGTCGTGCAATACAAGCAGCATAGAAAGCCTGTGCCTTAGCACACCTGCTTTCCTGCTGCTGATGTGTCGCTCCCCAAGCGGGCATATAGCGACTTGTGCAGTTAAAAACAACACATGTATACACTGCTTACCGCCCGCCTATAAGCGGGTGTATGATCGCCACCGTCCTGCCTGGTTGCTGAAAATCCGAGCTTGGACTTCAGTAATGGCTGCCGGCTTCTTCCCCAGCTCATGTGAGGAGGGGCGGGCCGTGGGCGTGCCCCCAAGGCAGAGCGGGAATCCGGCGCCCGACAGTGTGCAGTGAGAGGGCTGGAGCATGTAAAAAGGCTCCAGCCCTCGGCGCTGCTGATTGCTCAGCGCCTGTCCCCTTCCCTGAGTGACAGGGAGGGGGCGGGAACGAAGCGGCACTAGGCCGCAGAAGCCGGGGACTGGATTTATAAGCGCCGCCGCCGTAAAAGCGCGGTCGGCGCCCAGTCCCCGGCGAACTACAAGTCCCAGCCGCGCCGCCGCTCCCGGAGCGTCCGGCGCGGTAGTTCCCCAAACACAAAGTCACTCAGCAAAGCTGCAGTGACTGTAACCCATTACTGTCCCCGGCGCACTAGCACACCCAGCAAGTCTGGAGTGTGCTGTGCCTGTGTGTACGGGGACACAGAGTACCTGTAATGGTGCAGGGCCATGTCCCTGAACGGTACTCCAGCTCCACATCCAGCAGGTTCAAATGGGTCTGTGGATGGAGCCCGGCGTCAGAGCTTTGAGGCCGGCAGGATCCCACTTCCACAGAGCCCCTCAGGGGGATGTGGAAGGAAAGCAGCATGTGGGCTCCAGCCTCCGTACCAGCAATAGGTACCTCAACCTTACAACACCATCCAGGGGTGAGAAGGGAGCATGCTGGGGACACTATATGTGTCCTCTTTTCTTCCATCCGAAATAGTCAGCAGCTACTGCTGACTAAAATCTGTGGAGCTATGCGTGGATGTCTGACCTCCTTCGCACACAAAGCTAAAACTGGAGAACCCGTGATACCACGGGGGGGTATAGCCAGAGGGGGAGGGGCCTTGCACTTTTGATGTAGTGCTTTGTGTGGCCTCCAGAGGGCAGTAGCTATACCCCAATCGTCTGGGTCTCCCAATAGAGCGCTGAAGAAATTATTGATTACATCATAAAATGTGGTTCAATTTCTCATGTTAAACAATTATTTTTATTTTAATGGCAAGTATTTTGTTCAGAGTGCTGGAGTCTCAATGGGAGCTAAATATTCACCCTCTGTGGCTAATTTGACCATGAGTTGGTGGGAAGGAATATACATTTACGATTCACAGAACCCCTTCTTAAAGGACATAATATGGTACGGCAGATTCATAGACGATATGTTAATCATATGGACGGGCTATGAGTCTGCCGTACAAGATTTCATTTTTTATTTAAACAATAACGTCTTCAATCTTGAATTTAAAGTCCAATATAGTCGCAACATTACTTAGTTTTTGGATTTAACCCTAGAGGGGAAAATATTCTCCAAAATTTCCACCAAAACATATAGAAAACAAATAGCAGGGAACACAATTTTACATGCTACTGGTCACCATCCAGCACATACGATTAAAGCAATCCCTTTGGGTGAAATTATTAGAGCAAATCGTAATTGCAATACCCCTGATTCCTATTCTGTAGAACTAAACAACATTGAGACTTGCCTACAAGCTAGAGGTTATAAAAATTGGATGATTACTAGGGCCAAAAAAATCATTAATAAAAGAATTATTGATAATGATTCTCACTCATTGGAATTAGAACCTAATGACAACTCAAAAAACAAACAAATCAAAAAAATGGACCAAAAAAAATTATACACCACAAAATAATTCACTTACTCTTGTTCTGAAATACAGTAACCAATTTGACCTCATTAAACGTATGTTCCATAAGAATATTTCTATTTTGAGAGAAGATGATACCTTAAACCATATTTTACATAACAACTATAGAGCAGTGTACAAAAAAGCAACCACATTGGCCAATATTCTCTCACCTAGTGCTGTCAGATTTCCAAAAACTAAAGGGAATTGGTTATCATTAAAGGGTTTTTATAAGTGCGGTTTGCACAATTGTAAGATGTGTACAGTTGCAAAAAAAGTAAATTTTTCACTGACACATCCAATAACAACAAGTATCAAATTAATTCCTTTTTAAACTGCAATACGAGATGGGTCACTTACATTATAGAGTGCAATAAATGCAATCTAAAATATGTTGGTAGCACAAAGCCAACGGTTTGCACCAGAATAAAGGAATATCTCCATGATATTGTCAAATATAACCCAATAAAAAACACATCACAAGCTACCAAACATTTTATTCAAGAACATAATAGGTCAATTGAATTTTTTTCTGCATATGCAATTGAAAACCTGCATAAAAAACCCAGACATGGTTTCAGCTTAAATAGTCTGAGAAACAGAGAGGCATGGTGGATTTTCCAATTGAATACCAGAGTTCCCCATGGCTTGAATCTCAGACGCGATATAATGCTACATTATTAATGTCTGGGCTTTGTATTGCAATTAGTTTGGAATGTCATTGCACTATGATCTAAATCGCAATTACAGTCTTTCTTTCATGCGATGAGTGTCACTTTTTCTTCTATTTCCCCTTTTGTGGAGACTTTTGGTATTGATGGAAATACTGTGCACAATCATGGCAGTTTTATGACATGGGTGTGCCTGCTTGTTCACAGCAACATTCCGGTCCAGTGTGTCACTGGTCTGTTTACTCATTTATCTTTCAGACCATTTCAGACGGCTAATCTAATACTATCTGTTCTTTACAGTGATTAATAGTAATTTGCAATATCACTGTGTCAAGGGTCTTGAATTGGCCACTTGATTTTGCCTAAAATATTTGACAAATTTGATAAAGGTTTTGGCTGCTAATGTGCCATGTTTTTTAATTATTGTGATAATCTGTATAATAGTGCAGTGGTACAAAGTCCTTTCTTGACCAAATTGTTCTTATACCTGAAACAATTTTGTTAATGTTAATCTGATCTTGTTTAAAACTAAAATACTTTTGTATTCTACAGAAACATCTTGTAAAAGAATGCCTCAATTTTACTATAAATTTTTTGTATAAAAAAAAATTTTTCATAGAAATTTTTTTTTTTTCACAAAATGATGCTTGAATTAATCGATGTATGACTTTATTCACATTGATCTACAATGATACGAACTTTTCAACTGAATCTGACCTGGAGTTTCCCCAAAAAGTCGCAACTGAGATACTGGCTTAATACAAAGGAATTTCTCTTGTTGTTTCCAAACGAAATGAACTGCTTTATTTCAATCAAAATGGACTATTTGATATGGCACTTGCCACAATGTCTGATGAATCTGTATACAATTTATCATGTTTCTTGTATAAATATGACAAATGTGAATTACTTTAACTAATTTTGCATAAATTAGTGGTTTTCCAGTTTTGTGAAAAATCTTAATGGAAAATTTATGATCACTCACTGTTCATTCAAAGTATTTTTTCCACCTTAATACAACAATATAATATTGTATCATATTGATATTAAACTTGTGAAACCCCATATGATTGCTCTATATTTTCACTCATGCATTCTTATATTTTGATATAAATTAATAATATATAAGTATAATATACATATAAACAAATAGAAAAGTCATGTAGATAAAAATATATATACATATATATATATATATATATATATATATATATATATATGATTCTTTCTTGTTATTGTTGGCATAAATAGCATGAATGTTTTATACATTCATTTGTTATTTGGTATCATTCATGTATGAGATTTTTGTTCTGGATTATCAGGGACATTTAACAATAATAAAAAATAATAGAGCATTCATATGTGGTTCTAACAAAAGTACTTGTTCCACATATACATATATATGTTTTTTTTCACTTGCTCACTTTTTCTCATCCAGTTTTGCCTGCTGACCCATATGTTTCCATTTCCGCTTGATTGCCCCAGAGGGAGAGGGGAGTATATAGCGGCACTGGCAACATTCACTAGTTGTTATGATTAAGGGCGTTAAGCCAGAAACGCGTTAACCACGACTATGCCATGTCTGTACTGCACTGAATAAATCACCTGGTCACTCAGCTGGATCGCTTTCCTTCATTTTCATAATATCATTATAACTAATTAATTTAAAAACAAGTTATCACCAGTCTGAATAGCTGTTTGTAGCATCAATGCTGACAAACAATACACCTCCTCTATAAAATAATTGTAATGCCATAATGAGCACACTTTAAAATCTATTTATGACTTTTTGCACCCTTACAAAAATGAGAAAAGCAGACTACGTTTTTGTCAGATATTGTAGAAAGGTAAAGAAAAAGAGCTATCCATATAAAAATGTGAAGATAAAAATGAAATAACATTTGGGTCCCATTTGAAGGACCAAAAAAGGGAAAAAAAAGTTAAAAGTTCTAAAAACCTTAAATATGGGGGGGAAAAAATATGAAAATGTACCTAGTGATCTAGCTTTAAAATGGATCTGTGTAACTATATTAATTCCTTGCATTTGTTTTCAAGGTGGAAGAAGAACGTGGAAGCCCCCTGTGACCTGCTCGATTTAGAAGTCTCTGTCAGACAGTGGCTGTTTTTTCCTACATCCTCGCTGCAGCAAATTGAAAAATGCAGCTGATTTTGCCATTTGCATGCATGTAAGTTCAACATTTTTGTGGTGTGTGTGTAAAAACTAAGCACACCCTATTTGAATTCTATGGTTTTACTTGTCATGACTTTATAAGCTTCTGGAGTTTAGAAGGTTCTAAATAAGTTAAAGGGCTCGTGCGCACGTGCATGCTGAATATTCTGCAGCGATTTCACAGCACATGTGTGCTTCAAATCGCTGCAGAAACACTGCATAAGGCCGCCTTCACACGTCAGTGATTCTGGTACGTTTGTGCTTTTATTAAAACGTACCAGAATCACTGATAGACGCAGACCCATTATAGTCAATGGGTCTGCTCACACATCAGTGATTTTTCACTGAACATGTCTCCGTGCAGCGTACACCCGTGGCCGTGATTCTGAACGGAGACAAGTCAGTTTTTTTCTGGCATCACTGATGACGCACAGACCACACTATGGTGTGGTCCGTGTGTGATTAGTGAAACACGTACCAGAAAATCACGGACATATTAAATATGAAATATTTTCAACTTACCTTGCCTGCGATTCGCTCTGCAGCCTCCGCTCTCGGCAGCTTCTGCCCGGCACATGAATATTCATAAGAGAAGGAATTGCCGACCAGGAAGTAAGTGCTCAGAGCGGTGGGCGGACACTGCAGAGCTGGAGACTTCAGCACCATGGACAGCAGGAGCGAAGGCAGGTGCGTAATGTCCATATGCAATCACGGATTGCACATGGACAACCCACGTTTGCCGTGAGTCATGGAACACGGAGGGACATGTGCTTGTTTTACATGTCAGTGAAGAATGTCTGTGTTTTTCACTGACGTATGAAACAGGCCTAATGGATGCAGTGTTTCAGAAGAAAAAAAGCCGATTTCATGCGCTATGGCTACTGCCCCCACCATAGAAAGAGTGGGAGCTGCACTCAGCTGGATCGCTTTCCTTCATTTTCTCACTGCTGCGGCCAGGGCAGGGCCGGATCCGTGTCTGAGGTGCGGTGAGGTCAGACGTGGGTGAGCTGGATTCCATTACAAGTTTCTACATTGCCTTCCGTGCTCCCCTATCGACCAGCAAATCTCTGATGCATCCAGACAGCGCTGTGGAGAAAGTCTCCTCTTGGTTTTAATACAATCAGCGCTTTAATAAGGTAAAGAAACGTTTAACTTTATTATGGATTACCGCCAGCAAAGGTGTGAGCGGGCCAGGGAATTATTTACAAAGTTGAATGATAACCCTAAAAATCCTGATAATGAAAGTGCTGCAGCCAAGATTATCAAGTCAGCAGAAAAAGAAAACCGCTTATGGTGGAATTTAACGTCATTAAAAAATTATTCTGACAGAACAATCATTCCAAGAGGTCTAAGATTGAAAAAAGTCCCTAATCATGTTTATTCAGAGGACTTTGTGACACAGTGGAATACAGATTGCTCCTTTAAATTAATTAATCTTATAATAAAACATGAAGAGGAAGAGCTCACAAAGGTCCAAAAAGATCTGGACATTTTGAAACAGGATTATTTAAAGGATGCAACACAAGCACAAATTGATGAACTGGAAACCAACATGAAAAAATCTGTTGATAAAGCTGAAAATAAAATTATGGACATTAAAAAAAGGAAATTCAATGGAGATCTATACGATTATACAAATAATCAAGTTTATGAATGGGGCCGTTGGGAAAATCCACAAAGATCTATCTTGAGGACTCCTCGCATTAACAAAAATTGGAATAAATTACAACCCACTAGGGTTTCATTCAGCTCGACTGAGCCGGATACGTCAGCAAGACAGACTGAAGACTCAGAATTAGATCAAGGAAACCGTCAGCAAGTCCAAACCCCTAGGTCAAAAAACTACTATCTCAGGAACAGAACTTTCTCAAAAAGAAAACTAGGAGAAGAGGAGGGAGAAAACATCGATCCCTGGGTATTCCACAAGCACAATCCACGACGCCGACGCCAAAAGACATAGGGAAGTATGATATTATTAATCTGTCTAATTTTCCTCTTAATGATGAGCAAAAAAAAGAGAATTTTGTTTACTTACCGTAAATTCTTTTTCTTGTAGTTCCGACATGGGAGACCCAGACCATGGGTGTATAGCTAGCGCCTCCGGAGGACACACAAAGCACTACACTCAAACGTGTAGCTCCTCCCTCCGGGCTATATACACCCCCTGGATGACAATCTACCCAGTTCAGTGCAAAAGCTGAAGGAGGACATCCACCCATAAGTAGAGATAGAGTAAAACTCGGCAAAACCAGAACTCTGTCTACTAACAACAGCCGTGAAGCACACGGAACAAAAAACTGCCAACAGGCAACAGGGAGGGAGCTGGGTCTCCCATGTCGGAACTACAAGAAAAGGAATTTACGGTAAGTAAACAAAATTCTCTTTTTCTTTATCGTTCCTTATGGGAGACCCAGACCATGGGACGTTCCAAAGCAGTCCATGGGTGGGAAATAACTAAACTGAGAAGTAGGCAAAACCTAACTTCACAAATGGGCGACAGCCGCCTGAAGGATGCGTCTGCCCAAGCTCGCATCTGCCGAAGCATGAGCATGCACTTGGTAGTGCTTAGAAAAAGTGTGCAGACTGGACCAAGTGGCAGCCTGACACACCTGCTGAGCCGTAGCCTGGTGCCTGAAAGCCCAGGAGGCACCGACAGCTCTGGTCGAGTGCGCCTTAATCCCCGGCGGGGGAGGCACCTGAGAAGACTGGTAGGCATCGGCGATAGCCGACCTAACCCAACGAGCCAGGGTCGGTTTAGACGCCGAGAGGCCCTTGCGCTGACCCGTGGTTAGCACAAAAAGTGAGGTGCACCGCCGAAAAACGGCGGTGCGAGACACATAGATTCGGAGCGCCCGCACCAAATCCAAGGTGTGCAACGCCTTCTCAAAGCGATGCACAGGGGCCGGACAAAGAGAGGGCAATGAAATGTCCTGGTTAAGGTGGAAGGAAGACACCACCTTAGGGAGAAAGTCCGGAGTCGGACGAAGAACCACCTTGTCTTGGTGAAACACCAAAAAGGGGGATTCCGAAGAAAGCGCAGCCAAATCAGAAACTCTCCTGAGAGAAGTTATGGCTACTAGAAAGACAACTTTCTGTGAAAGTCTAGACAAGGGAACCTCCCTGAGAGGCTCAAAAGGGGGTTTCTGTAAGGCCGTGAGGACCAGATTAAGGTCCCAGGGATCCAAGGGCCGTCGGTAAGGAGGGATGATGTGAGATGCGCCCTGCATGAAGGTGCGCACCTGAGCCAGTCGGGCGATACGCCGCTGGAACAATACCGACAAAGCCGACACCTGTCCCTTAAGGGAATTGAGGGACAGACCCAACTGTAGACCTGACTGTAGAAAAGACAGGATGGTCGGCAAGGCGAACGGCCAAGGAGCATGGCCGGAAGAGCGACACCAGGACAGGAAAATTCTCCAAGTCCTATGGTAAATCTTAGCCGAGGAAGACTTCCGAGCCTGAGTCATGGTGGAGATGACCTCAGAGGGAATGCCTGAAGCCGTCAGGATCCAGGACTCAAGAGCCACGCCGTCAATCTGAGAGCCGCAGAATTCTGGCGGAAGAACGGACCTTGAGAGAGAAGGTCTGGGCGGTCCGGGAGATGCCACGGCACCTCTACGGACAGGCGGAGCAGGTCTGGGTACCAGGCTCGCCTGGGCCAGTCCGGAGCAATGAGTATGACTCGACGGCCCTCCGTTCTGATCTTGCGCAGAACCCTGGGCAAGAGCGCTAGAGGGGGAAACACATAGGCCAGACTGAACTGAGACCAATCCTGAACCAGTGCGTCTGCTGCGAAGGCCTGAGGATCGTGGGAGCGAGCCACGTAAACCGGAACCTTGTTGTTGTGCCGGGAAGCCATTAGATCTACTTCCGGAGTGCCCCACTTGCGGCAGATTGATCTGAACACTGACGGATGCAGGGCCCACTCGCCGCCGTCCACGGTTTGACGGCTGAGATAATCGGCCTCCCAGTTTTCCACGCCTGGGATGTGGACTGCGGATATGGTGGACTTGGAGTCCTCCGTCCACTGGAGGATTCGTTGAACCTCCAACATCGCCAGACGGCTGTGAGTTCCGCCCTGGTGATTGATGTAGGCAACCGCTGTCGCGTTGTCCGACTGAACCCGAATGTGCTTGCCCGCCAATAGGTGGTGAAAATCTAGGAGAGCTAGAAACACAGCTCTGATTTCCAGCACATTGATCGGGAGGGCTGATTCGGACGGAGTCCAAGTGCCCTGTGCTCGGTGATGGAGAAATACCGCTCCCCAGCCGGAGAGACTGGCATCCGTGGTGAGGATCACCCAGGACGGAGTCAGGAAGGAACGTCCCTGTGAAAGGGAGAGGGGCTGAAGCCACCACTGAAGGGAGTTCCTGGCTTGTGATGACAGAGCCACCAGCCTGTCCAAAGAGGAGATCCGCTTGTCCCAACAGCGGAGAATGTCCAGCTGCAAGGGACGCAGATGGAACTGGGCAAAGGGAACCGCTTCCATGGACGCCACCATCTGACCCAGCACCTGCATGAGGTGTCTGATGGAATGACGGCGGTGCCTCAGCAGAGAGCGCACCGCCAGACGAAGGGACTGCTGTTTGACTAAGGGCAACTTGACAAGTGCCGGCAGAGTCTCGAATTGCATCCCTAGGTACAAAAGTACCTGCGTCGGGGTCAGAGTCGACTTGGGGAGGTTGACAAGCCACCCGAACTGAATTAGCGTGGCGACAGTGAGAGAGACACTCCGCTGGCAGTCTACACTGGATGAGGCCTTGACTAGAAGGTCGTCCAGGTAAGGAATCACTGCCAATCCCTGGAGGTGCAGGACCGCAACCACTGCTGCCATGACCTTGGTGAACACTCGAGGGGCCGTGGCTAAGCCAAAGGGAAGAGCCACGAACTGGAAATGTTCCTCTCCGATTGCAAAGCGTAGCCAGCGCTGGTGTGAGACCGCAATAGGCACATGCAGATAGGCATCTCTGATGTCGATGGATGCCAGAAAATCTCCCTGGGTCATTGAGGCAATGACCGATCTTAGAGATTCCATGCGAAAGTGCCGCACCTGAACATGCTTGTTGAGAAGCTTGAGATCCAGGATGGGCCGGGAGGAACCGTCCTTTTTGGGGACTAGAAAGAGGTTTGAGTAGAAACCGCTGAACCGTTCCCGGGCGGGGACCGGAACAATTACACCGTTGGCCTGCAGGGATGCCACGGCCTGAGAGAAGGCGGCGGCTTTGGAGCAGGGGGGGGGTGGACAGAAAAAATCTGTTTGGCGGGCTGGAAGAAAAAGGTATCCTGTAGCCGTGGGTGATGATATCCCGCACCCACTGATCGGAGACGTGTTGCAACCACACGTCGCCAAAGTGGGAGAGCCTGCCCCCGACCAAGGACGTTGCTGGCGCGGCCAGATAGTCACGAGGAGGCTGCCTTGGTGGCAGCGGCTCCTCCGGTCTTTTGAGGACGCGGCTTTGCGCGCCAGTTGGATTTACGATCCTTGGCGGTAGTGGACGAGACCGAGGGCTTAGAGGATGACCAGTTAGAGGAACGAAAGGAACGAAACCTCGATTGGTTCCTGCCCTGGGCAGGTTTCTTGGCTTTAGCTTGTGGCAAGGAAGTACTCTTCCCGCCAGTAGCTTCCTTAATTATGTCATCCAGCTGTTCCCCAAACAGCCGTGACCCAGTAAAAGGGAGACTCGCAAGGTACTTCTTAGAGGAAGCGTCCGCTTTCCACTCTCGAAGCCACAAGATCCTGCGGATCGCGAGGGAGTTAGCGGAGGCCACTGCCGTGCGGTGAGAAGCCTCCAGGATGGCAGACATGGCGTAGGATGCAAAAGCCGAAGCTCGGGAAGTTAAGGCATCCATCTCAGGAATAGAGTCCCTGGAGAGGGAATGAATCTCCGCCAGAGAGGCAGAGATAGCCTTAAGAGCCCACACTGCCGCAAAAGACGGAGAGAAGGAGGCTCCTGCCGCCTCAAATACAGACTTGGCCAGAAGGTCAACCTGGCGGTCAGTGGGATCCTTAAGAGAAGTGCCGTCAGCCACAGCAACGACTGTGCGGGCTGAGATTCTGGACACTGGAGGGTCTACCTTTGGGGACTGGGCCCAGTCCTTAACCACCTCCGGTGGAAACGGGAAACGGTCATCCGAACTACGTTTCGGAAAACGTTTGTCAGGACAGGCCCTAGGCTTGTTAACAGTGGTCTGAAAGCTGGAGTGGTTAAAAAACATACTCCTAGGTTTCTTAGGAGAGGTAAACTGGTGTACCTCTACCAGAGAGGGTTGATCCTCTGACTCATGTGGGTTGAGGTTCAGTACGGAGTTAATGGACGCAATCAAGTCACTAACATCCGCATCGCCCTCAGACAAGTCAATGGGGTACATAGAGGCCGAGTCTGAGCCCACAGTAAACGAGTCCTCCTCGCCCTGTACCTCGGCACGTGAATCAGAGCCGTGGGACGAGGAAGGAGAAGGGTCCGTGCGTCTCCGTTTTGGGGGACGGGGTCCTAGGACATGCTCTGAGGGCTCTGCAGAGCTCGGAGCCGCAGAGACACCCTGAGAGGGAGGCTGATGCATAGACAGCAGCGTCTGGGACAGCTGCCCCATGGAATCGGCAAACGACTTGGAAAGAGCCTGTGAAAAGGATGCTACCCAAGCCGGGGGTTCAGCCACCGGGGCCGGAGCAGCCGGAGGGACCCCTGCGGAGGCTCCAGGCTGAGACACAACCATATTAGCACAGGTATCACAATGTGGGTACGTGCTAGGCTCTGGCAGAATTAGCTTGCAAGCAGTGCATATAGCATACATGTTTCCAGCCTTGCTCCTAGTGACAGACATGCTGCTGTGGAGGAAGCTCTGCAGCCAAAACACACTCCTGTAGAAAAGCCTGAGAGTGTATAAAAGTCCACAACCAGGGGTTGTGGCTTACCAGCCCTGTTCTCTGTGTGTCCTCCGGATTTCACCGCTCCCCTGTGAAGTGTCAGCCTTCCAAAAAGTATGCAGCAGTAGCATCCAGCGCTTCCCAGTGTAAAAAACGCTGAGAAAATGGCGCTGGGAGAAGGAGGGGGGGGCGTGTATAAGCCCAGGAGCGGGAAAAACAGAGGGCAGAGAGACACAGGGAGGTAGACAGGGGAGGGGACATCTCCTTAGAGAGGAGTGCTCTCCCCTCTGCTGGCCGGGCGGTGGGCGGCGCTGTATGCAAAACATACAGAAGAAGCCAAAAACGAAACTAGGCCCAAACTGAAGCCGGGGCCTAGATTTTAAAGTGCGGCCGACGAGCAGGCACCGTCGGCGCGGTTCTCATGGGAAATTCCCAGAACCGGCCGAAATTAACAGTAACGCTAAAGCACATACTGCCCCCCTAATAAAAGTACCCGGGACCCCTGAAAAAACGTCTCAATACTTAGCTTTGAGACGCAGGGCCATGTCCCTGAGTGGGGGTTAACGCTCCTTCCAGCAGGGACCAGACAGGGCTGTGGATGGAGCCGGCCTCCTGCAAGCAGAGAGGACCGTGATGGCTCCCACTTCAAACAGAGCCTCGACAGAGGATGCGAAGGAGCTCGGCATGTGAAGGCTCTAGCCGTATTAAAATCAACCTTAACAGCACCCCGCAGAGTGGAGCGTGAAGGGACATGCCGGGAGTCCAGACTGGACCCGCTTTTCTTCCAAATCTTTAAAAATTAAAATAAAATTGAAAAAAATATGAGGAAATGAAAGTGTGTGTGATCCTCCTGGAACACAAAGCGTTGAACTGGGTAGATTGTCATCCAGGGGGTGTATATAGCCCGGAGGGAGGAGCTACACGTTTGAGTGTAGTGCTTTGTGTGTCCTCCGGAGGCGCTAGCTATACACCCATGGTCTGGGTCTCCCATAAGGAACGATAAAGAAAAAGTTCTTTCTTTGGGGTTACATTTTTCCCCTACTTGCAATTTTGATTTATTTACAACAATTTGTGATATCAATAAGTTTGTGAGAGATTTGGTTTTAAGAAAACATTTTTATAATGAAAATAATTCAAACATTAATGATGGTGATACTGCTAGTTTGGATCAGAATAATTCATTTGAATCATTGAAGTTTGAGGATCAGGTTACTCTGTCTTGTCTAAACGATCTAGCCAGAGACTCAAATGCAGAGATTTGTAATATCATTGAGAAAAACCATCCCAAAGTCAAACACAAAAGATTTTATGCAGCGCAGGACCGTTGTCCTGCCATGGATAAATGCCAAGTTACTATGGAACGAGATCTTCGTAATCTATCACTTCAGAATGATAAATGTCAAAAAATTGCATTTAATAACAACTTATCTATTGAAGCAAGACTTGCATTGAAACAATTAAAAGATAATCTGGATATTACCATCAAATGTTCAGATAAAGGGGGCTCGGTGGTGGTGATGAATACTGTGGATTACATTGAGTGACACCTCCACGTACTCGCCACTACCATCGGACCCCACAAATAGATTGAAAATCCATTTTGACAGGCTCATAGACAAGGGTTTTCACTTAGGTTGTTTTAATATCAGAGAGGTGAAATTTCGTAAAGAAACAGAAGCCACAACACCAATTATGCATGCACTGCCCAAAACTCATAAAGGGATTTCACCCCCCCCCCCATGCGACCGATCATATCTGGAATCGGTTCTATCAGTGAACAATTGGGGGAATAGCTGGATAGAATATTGCAACCCCTGGTATGTAGAGTCCCTGGTTATCTCAAAGATACTTCTTCTGTTTTACAAAGTATGAAAAATATTTGTTGGTCCCCTCAATACGGTTGGTTGACTATAGATGTAGTGTCTTTGTACCAATCCATTCCTGTGGCAGTGGCTTTATCGGCACTTAAACATCATTTGACCACATATTCTGACACGACTATAGATATTATTGATTACATCATAAATGTGGTTCAATTTCTCATGTTAAGCAATTATTTTTATTTTAATGGCAAGTATTTTGTTCAGAGTGCTGGAGTCTCAATGGGAGATAAATATTCACCCTCTGTGGCTAATTTGACCAGGAGTTGGTGGGAAGGAATATATATTTACGATTCACAGAACCCCTTCTTAAAGGACATAATATGGTACGGCAGATTCATAGACGATATGTTAATCATATGGACGGGCTATGAGTCTGCCGTACAAGATTTCATTTTTTATTTAAACAATAACGTCTTCAATCTTGAATTTAAAGTCCAATATAGTCGCAACATTACTCAGTTTTTGGATTTAACCCTAGAGGGGAAAATGTTCTCCAAAATTTCCACCAAAACATATAGAAAACAAATAGCAGGGAACACAATTTTACATGCTACTGGTCACCATCCAGCACATACGATTAAAGCAATCCCTTTGGGTGAAATTATTAGAGCAAATCGTAATTGCAATACCCCTGATTCCTATTCTGTAGAACTAAACAACATTGAGACTTGCCTACAAGCTAGAGGTTATAAAAATTGGATGATTACTAGGGCCAAAAAAATCATTAATAAAAGAATTATTGATAATGATTCTCACTCATTGGAATTAGAACCTAATGACAACTCAAAAAAAACAAACAAATCAAAAAAATGGAATGTCAGAATTTCTGAGATTCAAAGAACACCCACCCGCCCTCCCTGGAGAAGGAATTTCACATGCACATGGCCAAAGAGCTACAGCTCATACTTTAAAGGCTTCTTATTGTGTCCTGATACGTGAAACCAAAGAATTCATTGAAGATGTACTTATTCTCATGATTGTATGAATCTGACAATGAAAAATAAATACTTCTAAATAAAATATTTCCCTTCTACCTCAGGGGTTTTATAAAATATACCATTTTTATTATAGAGGATACGTAGTAGGCATCACACATGACATTGTGAGAGAATTGTGGAAATACTTGTGTGTGTTTGCTTCTAGGCAGGTTGACTGGATGAAAAATCACCGAAGGCAATCCCTTTCACATTTGTATCAGGAGATAAAGGTTTTCAAGAACTAAAAAATCAGTTAGAAAAAACTCAGCGGCCTGCTGATATCCTTAATCCGCATAAATTAGGAGGAGATCAAATGTCTGCCAAACTGAACAACATTGCATAAATAACACAAGGTATGAAATCTTTACCACGTGCAGAAGGTATCCATTATCCAACAAGAAAAAGACATCTGTTTTTACGGCATCTTTACACAGAAGGTGTCGCGGTTTTTATTTTCGTATTAAAAGTAGTGATTATGATATCAAGTATTTTTAATACAAAATTAAAATCACTGCTTATTTAGTTTTTATTTAATTCTAATTTTACTGGAGGCATTGGGGGCTGCCATGCTGGATTTGCTGTGTGTGTGTAACGACAGTTACTCACTGCTTTATGGCAGCCCCTGTGCATAGACTCTTAGGGTACCGTCACACTTTAGCGACGCAGCAGCGATCCCACCAGCGATCTGACCTGGTCAGGATCGCTGCTGCATTGCTACATGGTCGCTGGTGAGCTGTCAAACAGGCAGATCTCACTAGCGACCAGTGACCAGCCCCCAGCCAGCAGCGACGTGCAAGCGTCTGGAAATTTGTAAATAAAAGCAGGGGCTTTCCATCAGCTGTCTGTCAGAATTTCTGAAAATCAAAGAAGAACACCTACCCGCCTTCCCTGGAAAAGGAATTTCTCGTGGAGGATCGCTCTCGTCGTGACGTTTGTTAGAGGGAAAAGTCGTCAGCTTTGCTGGCGGACTAGTTTATGGACTGTGGTTATGAAATCGTTAATAAAGAGTTGGTTGTTTATTGGTATTTATTGGAAATTTTAATATGCTATTTAACCCTTAATAAATGTCACGCCCATTTAATGCCATTACATTATTCAGAGTGTCACGTCTATTTATTTTAGATAGGCCTTGTGTTATCATGTTTCTAGGCAGGTCGAGTAGATGAAAAATTACCGAAGACAATCCCTTTCACTTTTGTGTCAGGAGATGAAGGTTTGCAAGAGTTAAAAAATCAGTTAAAAAAACCCCAGCGGCCTGCTCATATTCTTAATCCACACAAATTAGGAGGAGATGAAATGTCTGCCAAACTGAACAGCATAGTGTAAATAACACAAGGTATGAGGCGCCGCCGTCCGCTCCCTCAGCGCGACCTCCGGCCTGCCCTCAGCCGCCCGCTCCCTGTCCTCCGCGCCGGGCCCGCGCGCGGGGGGTCGAGCGGGGACGGGCGGCCGGGCGGGCCGGGTACGGTCGGGCGGGGGGTCCAGGCGGGCGGCGGTGACTCTGGACGCGCGCCGGGCCCTTCCCGTGGATCGCCCCGGCTGCGGCGGGCGCCTCTCCGCCGCCCCCTTCCTGTCCCGCCGGGTTTGCCGCCAGCGGGCGCGGCGCGGGAGAGCCGGGCCGGACGGCGCCTCGCCTTGGCCGGCGCCTAGCAGCTGACTTACAACTGGTGCGGACCAGGGGAATCCGACTGTTTAATTAAAACAAAGCATCACGAAGGCCCGAGACGGGTGTTGACGCGATGTGATTTCTGCCCAGTGCTCTGAATGTCAAAGTGAAGAAATTCAATGAAGCGCGAGTAAACGGCGGGAGTAACTATGACTCTCTTAAGGTAGCCAAATGCCTCGTCATCTAATTAGTGACGCGCATGAATGGATGAACGAGATTCACACTGTCCCTACCTACTATCTAGCGAAACCACAGCCAAGGGAACGGGCTTGGCGGAATCAGCGGGGAAAGAAGACCCTGTTGAGGATCGCTTTCGTCGTGACGTTTGTTGGAGGGAAAAGTCGTCAGCTTTCCTGGCGGACTAGTTTATGGACTGTGGTTATGAAATGGTTAATAAAGAGTTGGTTATTTATTGGTATTTATTGGAAATTATTATTAATTATTGGAAATTTTAATATGCTAATTAACCCTTAATAAATGAATATTAATATTCTTAATCCACACAAATTACGAGGAGATGAAATGTCTGCCAAACTGAACAACATAGCGTAAATAACACAAGGTATGAAATCTTTACCACAGGCAGAAGGTATCCATTATCCAATAAGAAAAAGACATCTGTTTTTACGGCATCTTTAAAGGGAAGGTGTCAGCTGTTAGAAAAGTGCGGGAAATTTGTAAATAAAAGCAGGGGCTTTTCATCAGCTGTCTGTCAGAATTTCTGAAATTCAAAGAACACCCACCCACCCTCCCTGGAGAAGGAATTTCACATGCACATGGCCAAAGAGCTACAGCTCATACTTTAAAGGCTTCTTATTGTGTCCTGATACGTGAAACCAAAGAATTCATTGAAGATGTACTTATTCTCATGATTGTATGAATCTGACAATGAAAAATAAATACTTCTAAATAAAATATTTCCTTTCTACCTCAGGGGTTTTATAAAATATACCATTTTTATTATAGAGGATACGTAGTAGGCATCACACATGACATTGTGAGAGAATTGTGGAAATACTTGTGTGTGTTTGCTTCTAGGCAGGTCGACTGGATGAAAAATCACCGAAGGCAATCCCTTTCACATTTGTATCAGGAGATAAAGGTTTTCAAGAACTAAAAAATCAGTTAGAAAAAACTCAGCGGCCTGCTGATATCCTTAATCCGCATAAATTAGGAGGAGATCAAATGTCTGCCAAACTGAACAACATTGCATAAATAACACATAAATAACACCTAGTGATCTAGCTTTAAAATGGATCTGTGTAACTATATTAATTCCTTGCATTTGTTTTCAAGGTGGAAGAAGAACTTGGAAGCCCCCTGTGACCTGCTCGATTTAGAAGTCTCTGTCAGACAGTGGCTGGTTTTTCCTACATCCTCGCTGCAGCAAATTGAAAAATGCAGCTGATTTTGCCATTTGCATGCATGTAAGTTCAACATTTTTGTGGTGTGTGTGTAAAAACTAAGCACACCCTATTTGAATTCTATGGTTTTACTTGTCATGACTTTATAAGCTTCTGGAGTTTAGAAGGTTCTAAATAAGTTAAAGGGCTCGTGCGCACGTGCATGCTGAATATTCTGCAGCGATTTCACAGCACATGTGTGCTTCAAATTGCTGCAGAAACACTGCATAAGTCCCCCTTCACACGTCAGTGATTCTGGTACGTTTGTGCTTTTATTAAAACGTACCAGAATCACTGATAGACGCAGACCCATTATAGTCAATGGGTCTGCTCACACATCAGTGATTTTTCACTGAACATGTCTCCGTGCAGCGTACACCCGTGGCTGTGATTCTGAACGGAGACAAGTCAGTTTTTTTCTGGCATCACTGATGACGCACAGACCACACTATGGTGTGGTCCGTGTGTGATTAGTGAAACACGTACCAGAAAATCACGGACATATTAAATATGAAATATTTTCAACTTACCTTGCCTGCGATTCGCTCTGCAGCCTCCGCTCTCGGCAGCTTCTGCCCGGCACATGAATATTCATAAGAGCAGGAATTGCCGACCAGGAAGTAAGTGCTCAGAGCGGTGGGCGGACACTGCAGAGCTGGAGACTTCAGCACCATGGACAGCAGTAGCAAAGGCAGGTGCGTAATGTCCATATGCAATCACGGATTGCACATGGACAACCCACGTTTGCCGTGAGTCATGGAACACGGAGGGACATGTGCTTGTTTTACATGTCAGTGAAGAATGTCTGTGTTTTTAACTGACGTATGAAACAGGCCTAATGGATGCAGTGTTTCAGAAGAAAAAAAGCCGATTTCATGCTCTATGGCTACTGCCCCCACCATAGAAAGAGTGGGAGCTGCACTCAGCTGGATCGCTTTCCTTCATTTTCTCACTGCTGCGGCCAGGGCAGGGCCGGATCCGTGTCTGAGGTGCGGTGAGGTCAGACGTGGGTGAGCTGGATTCCATTACAAGTTTCTACATTGCCTTCCGTGCTCCCCTATCGACCAGCAAATCTCTGATGCATCCAGACAGCGCTGTGGAGAAAGTCTCCTCTTGGTTTTAATACAATCAGCGCTTTAATAAGGTAAAGAAACATTTAACTTTATTATGGATTACCGCCAGCAAAGGTGTGAGCGGGCCAGGGAATTATTTACAAAGTTGAATGATAACCCTAAAAATCCTGATAATGAAAGTGCTGCAGCCAAGATTATCAAGTCAGCAGAAAAAGAAAACCGCTTATGGTGGAATTTAACGTCATTAAAAAATTATTCTGACAGAACAATCATTCCAAGAGGTCTAAGATTGAAAAAAGTCCCTAATCATGTTTATTCAGAGGACTTTGTGACACAGTGGAATAGAGATTGCTCCTTTAAATTAATTAATCTTATAATAAAACATGAAGAGGAAGAGCTCACAAAGGTCCAAAAAGATCTGGACATTTTGAAACAGGATTATTTAAAGGATGCAACACAAGCACAAATTGATGAACTGGAAACCAACATGAAAAAATCTGTTGATAAAGCTGAAAATAAAATTATGGACATTAAAAAAAGGAAATTCAATAGAGATCTATACGATTATACAAATAATCAAGTTTATGAATGGGGCCATTGGGAAAATCCACAAAGATCTATCTTGAGGACTCCTCGCATTAACAAAAATTGGAATAAATTACAACCCACTAGGGTTTCATTCAGCTCGACTGAGCCGGATACGTCAGCAAGACAGACTGAAGATTCAGAATTGGATCAAGGAAACCGTCAGCAAGTCCAAACCCCTAGGTCAAAAAACTACTATCTCAGGAACAGAACTTTCTCAAAAAGAAAACTAGGAGAAGAGGAGGGAGAAAACATTGATCCCTGGGTATTCCACAAGCACAATCCACGACGCCGACGCCGAAAGACATAGGGAAGTATGATATTATTAATCTGTCTAATTTTCCTCTTAATGATGAGCAAAAAAAAGTTCTTTCTTTGGGGTTAAATTTTTCCCCTACTTGCAATTTTGATTTATTTACAACAATTTGTGATATCAATAAGTTTGTGAGAGATTTGGTTTTAAGAAAACATTTTTATAATGAAAATAATTCAAACATTAATGATGGTGATACTGCTAGTTTGGATCAGAATAATTCATTTGAATCATTTAACTTTGAGGATCAGGTTACTCTCTCTTGTCTAAACGATCTAGCCAGAGACTCAAATGCAGAGATTTGTAATATCATTGAGAAAAACCATCCCAAAGTCAAACACAAAAGATTTTATCCAGCGCAGGACCGTTGTCCTGCCATGGATAAATGCCAAGTTACTATGGAACGAGATCTTCGTAATCTATCACTTCAGAATGATAAATGTCAAAAAATTGCATTTAATAACAACTTATCTATTGAAGCAAGACTTGCATTGAAACAATTAAAAGATAATCTGGATATTACCATCAAATGTTCAGATAAAGGGGGCTCGGTGGTGGTGATGAATACTGTGGATTACATTGAGTGACACCTCCACGTACTCGCCACTACCATCGGACCCCACAAATAGATTGAAAATCCATTTTGACAGGCTCATAGACAAGGGTTTTCACTTAGGTTGTTTTAATATCAGAGAGGTGAAATTTCTTAAAGAAACAGAAGCCACAACACCAATTATGCATGCACTGCCCAAAACTCATAAAGGGATTTCACCCCCCCATGCGACCGATCATATCTGGAATCGGTTCTATCAGTGAACAATTGGGGGAATGGCTGGATAGAAAATTGCAACCCCTGGTATGTAGAGTCCCTGGTTATCTCAAAGATACTTCTTCTGTTTTACAAAGTATGAAAAATATTTGTTGGTCCCCTCAATACGGTTGGTTGACTATAGATGTAGTGTCTTTGTACCAATCCATTCCTGTGGCAGTGGCTTTATCGGCACTTAAACATCATTTGACCACATATTCTGACACGACTATAGATATTATTGATTACATCATAAATGTGGTTCAATTTCTCATGTTAAACAATTATTTTTATTTTAATGGCAAGTATTTTGTTCAGAGTGCTGGAGTCTCAATGGGAGCTAAATATTCACCCTCTGTGGCTAATTTGACCATGAGTTGGTGGGAAGGAATATATATTTACGATTCACAGAACCCCTTCTTAAAGGACATAATATGGTACGGCAGATTCATAGACGATATGTTAATCATATGGACGGGCTATGAGTCTGCCGTACAAGATTTCATTTTTTATTTAAACAATAACGTCTTCAATCTTGAATTTAAAGTCCAATATAGTCGCAACATTACTCAGTTTTTGGATTTAACCCTAGAGGGGAAAACGATCTCCAAAATTTCCACCAAAACATATAGAAAACAAATAGCAGGGAACACAATTTTACATGCTACTGGTCACCATCCAGCACATACGATTAAAGCAATCCCTTTGGGTGAAATTATTAGAGCAAATCGTAATTGCAATACCCCTGAATCCTATTCTGTAGAACTAAACAACATTGAGACTTGCCTACAAGCTAGAGGTTATAAAAATTGGATGATTACTAGGGCCAAAAAAATCATTAATAAAAGAATTATTGATAATGATTCTCACTCATTGGAATTAGAACCTAATGACAACTCAAAAAAAACAAACAAATCAAAAAAATGGAATGTCAGAATTTCTGAAATTCAAAGAACACCCACCCGCCCTCCCTGGAGAAGGAATTTCACATGCACATGGCCAAAGAGCTACAGCTCATACTTTAAAGGCTTCTTATTGTGTCCTGATACGTGAAACCAAAGAATTCATTGAAGATGTACTTATTCTCATGATTGTATGAATCTGACAATGAAAAATAAATACTTCTAAATAAAATATTTCCTTTCTACCTCAGGGGTTTTATAAAATATACCATTTTTATTATAGAGGATACGTAGTAGGCATCACACATGACATTGTGAGAGAATTGTGGAAATACTTGTGTGTGTTTGCTTCTAGGCAGGTCGACTGGATGAAAAATCACCGAAGGCAATCCCTTTCACACTTGTATCAGGAGATAAAGGTTTTCAAGAACTAAAAAATCAGTTAGAAAAAACTCAGGGGCCTGCTGATATCCTTAATCCGCATAAATTAGGAGGAGATGAAATGTCTGCCAAACTGAACAACATTGCATAAATAACACAAGGTATGAAATCTTTACCACGTGCAGAAGGTATCCATTATCCAACAAGAAAAAGACATCTGTTTTTACGGCATCTTTACACGGAAGGTGTCGCGGTTTTTATTTTCGTATTAAAAGTAGTGATTATGATATCAAGTATTTTTAATACAAAATTAAAATCACTGCTTATTTAGTTTTTATTTAATTCTAATTTTACTGGAGGCACTGGGGGCTGCCATGCTGGATTTGCTGTGTGTGTGTAACGACAATTACTCACTGCTTTATGGCAGCCCCTGTGCATAGACTCTTAGGGTACCGTCACACTTTAGCGACGCAGCAGCGATCCCACCAGCGATCTGACCTGGTCAGGATCGCTGCTGCATTGCTACATGGTCGCTGGTGAGCTGTCAAACAGGCAGATCTCACTAGCGACCAGTGACCAGCCCCCAGCCAGCAGCGACGTGCAAGCGTCTGGAAATTTGTAAATAAAAGCAGGGGCTTTCCATCAGCTGTCTGTCAGAATTTCTGAAAATCAAAGAAGAACACCTACCCGCCTTCCCTGGAGAAGGAATTTCTCGTGGAGGATCGCTCTCGTCGTGACGTTTGTTAGAGGGAAAAGTCGTCAGCTTTGCTGGCGGACTAGTTTATGGACTGTGGTTATGAAATGGTTAATAAAGAGTTGGTTATTTATTGGTATTTATTGGAAATTTTAATATGCTATTTAACCCTTAATAAGTGTCACGCCCATTTAATGCCATTACATTATTCAGAGTGTCACGTCTATTTATTTTAGATAGGCCCTGTGTAATCATGTTTCTAGGCAGGTCGAGTAGATGAAAAATTACCGAAGACAATCCCTTTCACTTTTGTGTCAGGAGATGAAGGTTTGCAAGAGTTAAAAAATCAGTTAAAAAAACCCCAGCGGCCTGCTCATATTCTTAATCCACACAAAATAGGAGCAGATGAAATGTCTGCCAAACTGAACAGCATAGTGTAAATAACACAAGGTATGAGGCGCCGCCATCCGCTCCCTCAGCGCGACCTCCGGCCTGACCTCAGCCGCCTGCTCCCCGTCCTCCGCGCCGGGCCCGCGCGCGGGGGTCGAGCGGGGACAGGCGGCCGGGGGGGCCGGGTACGGTCGGGCGGGGGGTCCAGGCGGGCGGCGGCGACTCTGGACGCGCGCCGGGCCCTTCCCGTGGATCGCCCCGGCTGCGGCGGGCGCCTCTCCGCCGCCCCCTTCCTGTCCCGCCGGGTTTGCCGCCAGCGGGCGCGGCGCGGAAGAGCCGGGCCGGACGGCGCCTCGCCTTGGCCGGCACCTAGCAGCTGACTTAGAACTGGTGCGGACCAGGGGAATCCGACTGTTTAATTAAAACAAAGCATCACGAAGGCCCGAGACGGGTGTTGACGCGATGTGATTTCTGCCCAGTGCTCTGAATGTCAAAGTGAAGAAATTCAATGAAGCGCGGGTAAACGGCGGGAGTAACTATGACTCTCTTAAGGTAGCCAAATGCCTCGTCATCTAATTAGTGACGCGCATTAATGGATGAACGAGATTCACACTGTCCCTACCTACTATCTAGCGAAACCACAGCCAAGGGAACGGGCTTGGCGGAATCAGCGGGGAAAGAAGACCCTGTTGAGGATCGCTTTCGTCGTGACGTTTGTTGGAGGGAAAAGTCGTCAGCTTTGCTGGCGGACTAGTTTATGGACTGTGGTTATGAAATGGTTAATAAAGAGTTGGTTATTTATTGGTATTTATTGGAAATTATTATTAATTATTGGAAATTTTAATATGCTAATTAACCCTTAATAAATGAATATTAATATTCTTAATCCACAAAAATTACGAGGAGATGAAATGTCTGCCAAACTGAACAACATAGCGTAAATAACACAAGGTATGAAATCTTTACCACAGGCAGAAGGTATCCATTATCCAATAAGAAAAAGACATCTGTTTTTACGGCATCTTTAAAGGGAAGGTGTCAGCTGTTAGAAAAGTGCGGGAAATTTGTAAATAAAAGCAGGGGCTTTTCATCAGCTGTCTGTCAGAATTTCTGAAATTCAAAGAACACCCACCCGCCCTCCCTGGAGAAGGAATTTCACATGCACATGGCCAAAGAGCTACAGCTCATACTTTAAAGGCTTCTTATTGTGTCCTGATACGTGAAACCAAAGAATTCATTGAAGATGTACTTATTCTCATGATTGTATGAATCTGACAATGAAAAATAAATACTTCTAAATAAAATATTTCCTTTCTACCTCAGGGGTTTTATAAAATATACCATTTTTATTATAGAGGATACGTAGTAGGCATCACACATGACATTGTGAGAGAATTGTGGAAATACTTGTGTGTGTTTGCTTCTAGGCAGGTCGACTGGATGAAAAATCACCGAAGGCAATCCCTTTCACATTTGTATCAGGAGATAAAGGTTTTCAAGAACTAAAAAATCGGTTAGAAAAAACTCAGCGGCCTGCTGATATCCTTAATCCGCATAAATTAGGAGGAGATCAAATGTCTGCCAAACTGAACAACATTGCATAAATAACACATAAATAACACCTAGTGATCTAGCTTTAAAATGGATCTGTGTAACTATATTAATTCCTTGCATTTGTTTTCAAGGTGGAAGAAGAACTTGGAAGCCCCCTGTGACCTGCTCGATTTAGAAGTCTCTGTCAGACAGTGGCTGTTTTTTCCTACATCCTCGCTGCAGCAAATTGAAAAATGCAGCTGATTTTGCCATTTGCATGCATGTAAGTTCAACATTTTTGTGGTGTGTGTGTAAAAACTAAGCACACCCTATTTGAATTCTATGGTTTTACTTGTCATGACTTTATAAGCTTCTGGAGTTTAGAAGGTTCTAAATAAGTTAAAGGGCTCGTGCGCACGTGCATGCTGAATATTCTGCAGCGATTTCACAGCACATGTGTGCTTCAAATTGCTGCAGAAACACTGCATAAGTCCCCCTTCACACGTCAGTGATTCTGGTACGTTTGTGCTTTTATTAAAACGTACCAGAATCACTGATAGACGCAGACCCATTATAGTCAATGGGTCTGCTCACACATCAGTGATTTTTCACTGAACATGTCTCCGTGCAGCGTACACCCGTGGCCGTGATTCTGAACGGAGACAAGTCAGTTTTTTTCTGGCATCACTGATGACGCACAGACCACACTATGGTGTGGTCCGTGTGTGATTAGTGAAACACGTACCAGAAAATCACGGACATATTAAATATGAAATATTTTCAACTTACCTTGCCTGCGATTCGCTCTGCAGCCTCCGCTCTCGGCAGCTTCTGCCCGGCACATGAATATTCATAAGAGCAGGAATTGCCAACCAGGAAGTAAGTGCTCAGAGCGGTGGGCGGACACTGCAGAGCTGGAGACTTCAGCACCATGGACAGCAGTAGCGAAGGCAGGTGCGTAATGTCCATATGCAATCACGGATTGCACATGGACAACCCACGTTTGCCGTGAGTCATGGAACACGGAGGGACATGTGCTTGTTTTACATGTCAGTGAAGAATGTCTGTGTTTTTCACTGACGTATGAAACAGGCCTAATGGATGCAGTGTTTCAGAAGAAAAAAAGCCGATTTCATGCGCTATGGCTACTGCCCCCACCATAGAAAGAGTGGGAGCTGCACTCAGCTGGATCGCTTTCCTTCATTTTCTCACTGCTGCGGCCAGGGCAGGGCCGGATCCGTGTCTGAGGTGCGGTGAGGTCAGACGTGGGTGAGCTGGATTCCATTACAAGTTTCTACATTGCCTTCCGTGCTCCCCTATCGACCAGCAAATCTCTGATGCATCCAGACAGCGCTGTGGAGAAAGTCTCCTCTTGGTTTTAATACAATCAGCGCTTTAATAAGGTAAAGAAACGTTTAACTTTATTATAGATTACCGCCAGCAAAGGTGTGAGCGGGCCAGGGAATTATTTACAAAGTTGAATGATAACCCTAAAAATCCTGATAATGAAAGTGCTGCAGCCAAGATTATCAAGTCAGCAGAAAAAGAAAACCGCTTATGGTGGAATTTAACGTCATTAAAAAATTATTCTGACAGAACAATCATTCCAAGAGGTCTAAGATTGAAAAAAGTCCCTAATCATGTTTATTCAGAGGACTTTGTGACACAGTGGAATACAGATTGCTCCTTTAAATTAATTAATCTTATAATAAAACATGAAGAGGAAGAGCTCACAAAGGTCCAAAAAGATCTGGACATTTTGAAACAGGATTATTTAAAGGATGCAACACAAGCACAAATTGATGAACTGGAAACCAACATGAAAAAATCTGTTGATAAAGCTGAAAATAAAATTATGGACATTAAAAAAAGGAAATTCAATAGAGATCTATACGATTATACAAATAATCAAGTTTATGAATGGGGCCGTTGGGAAAATCCACAAAGATCTATCTTGAGGACTCCTCGCATTAACAAAAATTGGAATAAATTACAACCCACTAGGGTTTCATTCAGCTCGACTGAGCCGGATACGTCAGCAAGACAGACTGAAGATTCAGAATTGGATCAAGGAAACCGTCAGCAAGTCCAAACCCCTAGGTCAAAAAACTACTATCTCAGGAACAGAACTTTCTCAAAAAGAAAACTAGGAGAAGAGGAGGGAGAAAACATCGATCCCTGGGTATTCCACAAGCACAATCCACGACGCCGACGCCGAAAGACATAGGGAAGTATGATATTATTAATCTGTCTAATTTTCCTCTTAATGATGAGCAAAAAAAAGTTCTTTCTTTGGGGTTAAATTTTTCCCCTACTTGCAATTTTGATTTATTTACAACAATTTGTGATATCAATAAGTTTGTGAGAGATTTGGTTTTAAGAAAACATTTTTATAATGAAAATAATTCAAACATTAATGATGGTGATACTGCTAGTTTGGATCAGAATAATTCATTTGAATCATTTAACTTTGAGGATCAGGTTACTCTCTCTTGTCTAAACGATCTAGCCAGAGACTCAAATGCAGAGATTTGTAATATCATTGAGAAAAACCATCCCAAAGTCAAAAACAAGAGATTTTATCCAGCGCAGGACCGTTGTCCTGCCATGGATAAATGCCAAGTTACTATGGAACGAGACCTTCGTAATCTATCACTTCAGAATGATAAATGTCAAAAAATTGCATTTAATAACAACTTATCTATTGAAGCAAGACTTGCATTGAAACAATTAAAAGATAATCTGGATATTACCATCAAATGTTCAGATAAAGGGGGCTCGGTGGTGGTGATGAATACTGTGGATTACATTGAGTGACACCTCCACGTACTCGCCACTACCATTGGACCCCACAAATAGATTGAAAATCCATTTTGACAGGCTCATAGACAAGGGTTTTCACTTAGGTTGTTTTAATATCAGAGAGGTGAAATTTCTTAAAGAAACAGAAGCCACAACACCAATTATGCATGCACTGCCCAAAACTCATAAAGGGATTTCACCCCCCCCCCATGCGACCGATCATATCTGGAATCGGTTCTATCAGTGAACAATTGGGGGAATGGCTGGATAGAATATTGCAACCCCTGGTATGTGGAGGCCCTGGTTATCTCAAAGATACTTCTTCTGTTTTACAAAGTATGAAAAATATTTGTTGGTCCCCTCAATACGGTTGGTTGACTATAGATGTAGTGTCTTTGTACCAATCCATTCCTGTGGCAGTGGCTTTATCGGCACTTAAACATCATTTGACCACATATTCTGACACGACTATAGATATTATTGATTACATCATAAATGTGGTTCAATTTCTCATGTTAAACAATTATTTTTATTTTAATGGCAAGTATTTTGTTCAGAGTGCTGGAGTCTCAATGGGAGCTAAATATTCACCCTCTGTGGCTAATTTGACCATGAGTTGGTGGGAAGGAATATATATTTACGATTCACAGAACCCCTTCTTAAAGGACATAATATGGTACGGCAGATTCATAGACGATATGTTAATCATATGGACGGGCTATGAGTCTGCCGTACAAGATTTCATTTTTTATTTAAACAATAACGTCTTCAATCTTGAATTTAAAGTCCAATATAGTCGCAACATTACTCAGTTTTTGGATTTAACCCTAGAGGGGAAAATGTTCTCCAAAATTTCCACCAAAACATATAGAAAACAAATAGCAGGGAACACAATTTTACATGCTACTGGTCACCATCCAGCACATACGATTAAAGCAATCCCTTTGGGTGAAATTATTAGAGCAATTCGTAATTGCAATACCCCTGAATCCTATTCTGTAGAACTAAACAACATTGAGACTTGCCTACAAGCTAGAGGTTATAAAAATTGGATGATTACTAGGGCCAAAAAAATCATTAATAAAAGAATTATTGATAATGATTCTCACTCATTGGAATTAGAACCTAATGACAACTCAAAAAAAACAAACAAATCAAAAAAATGGAATGTCAGAATTTCTGAAATTCAAAGAACACCCACCCGCCCTCCCTGGAGAAGGAATTTCACATGCACATGGCCAAAGAGCTACAGCTCATACTTTAAAGGCTTCTTATTGTGTCCTGATACGTGAAACCAAAGAATTCATTGAAGATGTACTTATTCTCATGATTGTATGAATCTGACAATGAAAAATAAATACTTCTAAATAAAATATTTCCTTTCTACCTCAGGGGTTTTATAAAATATACCATTTTTATTATAGAGGATACGTAGTAGGCATCACACATGACATTGTGAGAGAATTGTGGAAATACTTGTGTGTGTTTGCTTCTAGGCAGGTCGACTGGATGAAAAATCACCGAAGGCAATCCCTTTCACATTTGTATCAGGAGATAAAGGTTTTCAAGAACTAAAAAATCGGTTAGAAAAAACTCAGCGGCCTGCTGATATCCTTAATCCGCATAAATTAGGAGGAGATCAAATGTCTGCCAAACTGAACAACATTGCATAAATAACACAAGGTATGAAATCTTTACCACATGCAGAAGGTATCCATTATCCAACAAGAAAAAGACATCTGTTTTTACGGCATCTTTACACGGAAGGTGTCGCGGTTTTTATTTTCGTATTAAAAGTAGTGATTATGATATCAAGTATTTTTAATACAAAATTAAAATCACTGCTTATATAGTTTTTATTTAATTCTAATTTTACTGGAGGCACTGGGGGCTGCCATGCTGGATTTGCTGTGTGTGTGTAACGACAGTTACTCACTGCTTTATGGCAGCCCCTGTGCATAGACTCTTAGGGTACCGTCACACTTTAGCGACGCAGCAGCGATCCCACCAGCGATCTGACCTGGTCAGGATCGCTGCTGCATTGCTACATGGTCGCTGGTGAGCTGTCAAACAGGCAGATCTCACTAGCGACCAGTGACCAGCCCCCAGCCAGCAGCGACGTGCAAGCGTCTGGAAATTTGTAAATAAAAGCAGGGGCTTTCCATCAGCTGTCTGTCAGAATTTCTGAAAATCAAAGAAGAACACCTACCCGCCTTCCCTGGAGAAGGAATTTCTCGTGGAGGATCGCTCTCGTCGTGACGTTTGTTAGAGGGAAAAGTCGTCAGCTTTGCTGGTGGACTAGTTTATGGACTGTGGTTATGAAATGGTTAATAAAGAGTTGGTTATTTATTGGTATTTATTGGAAATTTTAATATGCTATTTAACCCTTAATAAATGTCACGCCCATTTAATGCCATCACATTATTCAGAGTGTCACGTCTATTTATTTTAGATAGGCCTTGTGTTATCATGTTTCTAGGCAGGTCGAGTAGATGAAAAATTACCGAAGACAATCCCTTTCACTTTTGTGTCAGGAGATGAAGGTTTGCAAGAGTTAAAAAATCAGTTAAAAAAACCCCAGCGGCCTGCTCATATTCTTAATCCACACAAATTAGGAGGAGATGAAATGTCTGCCAAACTGAACAGCATAGTGTAAATAACACAAGGTATGAGGCGCCGCCGTCCGCTCCCTCAGCGCGACCTCCGGCCTGCCCTCAGCCGCCTGCTCCCCGTCCTCCGCGCCGGGCCCGCGCGCGGGGGGTCGAGCGGGGACGGGCGGCCGGGCGGGCCGGGTACGGTCGGGCGGGGGGTCCAGGCGGGCGGTGGCGACTCTGGACGCGCGCCGGGCCCTTCCCGTGGATCGCCCCGGCTGCGGCGGGCGCCTCTCCGCCGCCCCCTTCCTGTCCCGCCGGGTTTGCCGCCAGCGGGCGCGGCGCGGGAGAGCCGGGCCGGACAGCGCCTCGCCTTGGCCGGCGCCTAGCAGCTGACTTAGAACTGGTGCGGACCAGGGGAATACGACTGTTTAATTAAAACAAAGCATCACGAAGGCCCGAGACGGGTGTTGACGCGATGTGATTTCTGCCCAGTGCTCTGAATGTCAAAGTGAAGAAATTCAATGAAGCGCGGGTAAACGGCGGGAGTAACTATGACTCTCTTAAGGTAGCCAAATGCCTCGTCATCTAATTAGTGACGCGCATGAATGGATGAACGAGATTCACACTGTCCCTACCTACTATCTAGCGAAACCACAGCCAAGGGAACGGGCTTGGCGGAATCAGCGGGGAAAGAAGACCCTATTGAGGATCGCTTTCGTCGTGACGTTTGTTGGAGGGAAAAGTCGTCAGCTTTGCTGGCGGACTAGTTTATGGACTGTGGTTATGAAATGGTTAATAAAGAGTTGGTTATTTATTGGTATTTATTGGAAATTATTATTAATTATTGGAAATTTTAATATGCTAATTAACCCTTAATAAATGAATATTAATATTCTTAATCCACAAAAATTACGAGGAGATGAAATGTCTGCCAAACTGAACAACATAGCGTAAATAACACAAGGTATGAAATCTTTACCACAGGCAGAAGGTATCCATTATCCAATAAGAAAAAGACATCTGTTTTTACGGCATCTTTAAAGGGAAGGTGTCAGCTGTTAGAAAAGTGCGGGAAATTTGTAAATAAAAGCAGGGGCTTTTCATCAGCTGTCTGTCAGAATTTCTGAAATTCAAAGAACACCCACCCGCCCTCCCTGGAGAAGGAATTTCACATGCACATGACCAAAGAGCTACAGCTCATACTTTAAAGGCTTCTTATTGTGTCCTGATACGTGAAACCAAAGAATTAATTGAAGATGTACTTATTCTCATGATTGTATGAATCTGACAATGAAAAATAAATACTTGTAAATAAAATATTTCCTTTCTACCTCAGGGGTTTTATAAAATATACCATTTTTATTATAGAGGATACGTAGTAGGCATCACACATGACATTGTGAGAGAATTGTGGAAATACTTGTGTGTGTTTGCTTCTAGGCAGGTCGACTGGATGAAAAATCACCGAAGGCAATCCCTTTCACATTTGTATCAGGAGATAAAGGTTTTCAAGAACTAAAAAATCGGTTAGAAA
This sequence comes from Anomaloglossus baeobatrachus, assembly GCF_048569485.1. Lineage (NCBI taxonomy): Eukaryota > Metazoa > Chordata > Amphibia > Anura > Aromobatidae > Anomaloglossus > Anomaloglossus baeobatrachus. The sequence goes on from NC_134359.1 coordinate 247,056,926, forward strand.
AAACTCAGCGGCCTGCTGATATCCTTAATCCGCATAAATTAGGAGATCAAATGTCTGCCAAACTGAACAACATTGCATAAATAACACATAAATAACACCTAGTGATCTAGCTTTAAAATGGATCTGTGTAACTATATTAATTCCTTGCATTTGTTTTCAAGGTGGAAGAAGAACTTGGAAGCCCCCTGTGACCTGCTCGATTTAGAAGTCTCTGTCAGACAGTGGCTGTTTTTTCCTACATCCTCGCTGCAGCAAATTGAAAAATGCAGCTGATTTTGCCATTTGCATGCATGTAAGTTCAACATTTTTGTGGTGTGTGTGTAAAAACTAAGCACACCCTATTTGAATTCTATGGTTTTACTTGTCATGACTTTATAAGCTTCTGGAGTTTAGAAGGTTCTAAATAAGTTAAAGGGCTCGTGCGCACGTGCATGCTGAATATTCTGCAGCGATTTCACAGCACATGTGTGCTTCAAATTGCTGCAGAAACACTGCATAAGTCCCCCTTCACACGTCAGTGATTCTGGTACGTTTGTGCTTTTATTAAAACGTACCAGAATCACTGATAGACGCAGACCCATTATAGTCAATGGGTCTGCTCACACATCAGTGATTTTTCACTGAACATGTCTCCGTGCAGCGTACACCCGTGGCCGTGATTCTGAACGGAGACAAGTCAGTTTTTTTCTGGCATCACTGATGACGCACAGACCACACTATGGTGTGGTCCGTGTGTGATTAGTGAAACACGTACCAGAAAATCACGGACATATTAAATATGAAATATTTTCAACTTACCTTGCCTGCGATTCGCTCTGCAGCCTCCGCTCTCGGCAGCTTCTGCCCGGCACATGAATATTCATAAGAGCAGGAATTGCCGACCAGGAAGTAAGTGCTCAGAGCGGTGGGCGGACACTGCAGAGCTGGAGACTTCAGCACCATGGACAGCAGTAGCGAAGGCAGGTGCGTAATGTCCATATGCAATCACGGATTGCACATGGACAACCCACGTTTGCCGTGAGTCATGGAACACGGAGGGACATGTGCTTGTTTTACATGTCAGTGAAGAATGTCTGTGTTTTTCACTGACGTATGAAACAGGCCTAATGGATGCAGTGTTTCAGAAGAAAAAAAGCCGATTTCATGCGCTATGGCTACTGCCCCCACCATAGAAAGAGTGGGAGCTGCACTCAGCTGGATCGCTTTCCTTCATTTTCTCACTGCTGCGGCCAGGACAGGGCCGGATCCGTGTCTGAGGTGCAGTGAGGTCAGACGTGGGTGAGCTGGATTCCATTACAAGTTTCTACATTGCCTTCCGTGCTCCCCTATCGACCAGCAAATCTCTGATGCATCCAGACAGCGCTGTGGAGAAAGTCTCCTCTTGGTTTTAATACAATCAGCGCTTTAATAAGGTAAAGAAACGTTTAACTTTATTATAGATTACCGCCAGCAAAGGTGTGAGCGGGCCAGGGAATTATTTACAAAGTTGAATGATAACCCTAAAAATCCTGATAATGAAAGTGCTGCAGCCAAGATTATCAAGTCAGCAGAAAAAGAAAACCGCTTATGGTGGAATTTAACGTCATTAAAAAATTATTCTGACAGAACAATCATTCCAAGAGGTCTAAGATTGAAAAAAGTCCCTAATCATGTTTATTCAGAGGACTTTGTGACACAGTGGAATACAGATTGCTCCTTTAAATTAATTAATCTTATAATAAAACATGAAGAGGAAGAGCTCACAAAGGTCCAAAAAGATCTGGACATTTTGAAACAGGATTATTTAAAGGATGCAACACAAGCACAAATTGATGAACTGGAAACCAACATGAAAAAATCTGTTGATAAAGCTGAAAATAAAATTATGGACATTAAAAAAAGGAAATTCAATAGAGATCTATACGATTATACAAATAATCAAGTTTATGAATGGGGCCGTTGGGAAAATCCACAAAGATCTATCTTGAGGACTCCTCGCATTAACAAAAATTGGAATAAATTACAACCCACTAGGGTTTCATTCAGCTCGACTGAGCCGGATACGTCAGCAAGACAGACTGAAGATTCAGAATTGGATCAAGGAAACCGTCAGCAAGTCCAAACCCCTAGGTCAAAAAACTACTATCTCAGGAACAGAACTTTCTCAAAAAGAAAACTAGGAGAAGAGGAGGGAGAAAACATCGATCCCTGGGTATTCCACAAGCACAATCCACGACGCCGACGCCGAAAGACATAGGGAAGTATGATATTATTAATCTGTCTAATTTTCCTCTTAATGATGAGCAAAAAAAAGTTCTTTCTTTGGGGTTAAATTTTTCCCCTACTTGCAATTTTGATTTATTTACAACAATTTGTGATAACAATAAGTTTGTGAGAGATTTGGTTTTAAGAAAACATTTTTATAATGAAAATAATTCAAACATTAATGATGGTGATACTGCTAGTTTGGATCAGAATAATTCATTTGAATCATTTAACTTTGAGGATCAGGTTACTCTCTCTTGTCTAAACGATCTAGCCAGAGACTCAAATGCAGAGATTTGTAATATCATTGAGAAAAACCATCCCAAAGTCAAAAACAAGAGATTTTATCCAGCGCAGGACCGTTGTCCTGCCATGGATAAATGCCAAGTTACTATGGAACGAGACCTTCGTAATCTATCACTTCAGAATGATAAATGTAAAAAAATTGCATTTAATAACAACTTATCTATTGAAGCAAGACTTGCATTGAAACAATTAAAAGATAATCTGGATATTACCATCAAATGTTCAGATAAAGGGGGCTCGGTGGTGGTGATGAATACTGTGGATTACATTGAGTGACACCTCCACGTACTCGCCACTACCATTGGACCCCACAAATAGATTGAAAATCCATTTTGACAGGCTCATAGACAAGGGTTTTCACTTAGGTTGTTTTAATATCAGAGAGGTGAAATTTCTTAAAGAAACAGAAGCCACAACACCAATTATGCATGCACTGCCCAAAACTCATAAAGGGATTTCACCCCCCCCCCCCCCCATGCGACCGATCATATCTGGAATCGGTTCTATCAGTGAACAATTGGGGGAATGGCTGGATAGAATATTGCAACCCCTGGTATGTAGAGTCCCTGGTTATCTCAAAGATACTTCTTCTGTTTTACAAAGTATGAAAAATATTTGTTGTTCCCCTCAATACGGTTGGTTGACTATAGATGTAGTGTCTTTGTACCAATCCATTCCTGTGGCAGTGGCTTTATCGGCACTTAAACATCATTTGACCACATATTCTGACACGACTATAGATATTATTGATTACATCATAAATGTGGTTCAATTTCTCATGTTAAACAATTATTTTTATTTTAATGGCAAGTATTTTGTTCAGAGTGCTGGAGTCTCAATGGGAGCTAAATATTCACCCTCTGTGGCTAATTTGACCATGAGTTGGTGGGAAGGAATATATATTTACGATTCACAGAACCCCTTCTTAAAGGACATAATATGGTACGGCAGATTCATAGACGATATGTTAATCATATGGACGGGCTATGAGTCTGCCGTACAAGATTTCATTTTTTATTTAAACAATAACGTCTTCAATCTTGAATTTAAAGTCCAATATAGTCGCAACATTACTCAGTTTTTGGATTTAACCCTAGAGGGGAAAATGTTCTCCAAAATTTCCACCAAAACATATAGAAAACAAATAGCAGGGAACACAATTTTACATGCTACTGGTCACCATCCAGCACATACGATTAAAGCAATCCCTTTGGGTGAAATTATTAGAGCAATTCGTAATTGCAATACCCCTGAATCCTATTCTGTAGAACTAAACAACATTGAGACTTGCCTACGAGCCAGAGGTTATAAAAATTGGATGATTACTAGGGCCAAAAAAATCATTAATAAAAGAATTATTGATAATGATTCTCACTCATTGGAATTAGAACCTAATGACAACTCAAAAAAAACAAACAAATCAAAAAAATGGAATGTCAGAATTTCTGAAATTCAAAGAACACCCACCCGCCCTCCCTGGAGAAGGAATTTCACATGCACATGGCCAAAGAGCTACAGCTCATACTTTAAAGGCTTCTTATTGTGTCCTGATACGTGAAACCAAAGAATTCATTGAAGATGTACTTATTCTCATGATTGTATGAATCTGACAATGAAAAATAAATACTTCTAAATAAAATATTTCCTTTCTACCTCAGGGGTTTTATAAAATATACCATTTTTATTATAGAGGATACGTAGTAGGCATCACACATGACATTGTGAGAGAATTGTGGAAATACTTGTGTGTGTTTGCTTCTAGGCAGGTCGACTGGATGAAAAATCACCGAAGGCAATCCCTTTCACATTTGTATCAGGAGATAAAGGTTTTCAAGAACTAAAAAATCGGTTAGAAAAAACTCAGCGGCCTGCTGATATCCTTAATCCGCATAAATTAGGAGGAGATCAAATGTCTGCCAAACTGAACAACATTGCATAAATAACACAAGGTATGAAATCTTTACCACGTGCAGAAGGTATCTATTATCCAACAAGAAAAAGACATCTGTTTTTACGGCATCTTTACACGGAAGGTGTCGCGGTTTTTATTTTCGTATTAAAAGTAGTGATTATGATATCAAGTATTTTTAATACAAAATTAAAATCACTGCTGATTTAGTTTTTATTTAATTCTAATTTTACTGGAGGCACTGGGGGCTGCCATGCTGGATTTGCTGTGTGTGTGTAACGACAGTTACTCACTGCTTTATGGCAGCCCCTGTGCATAGACTCTTAGGGTACCGTCACACTTTAGCGACGCAGCAGCGATCCCACCAGCGATCTGACCTGGTCAGGATCGCTGCTGCATTGCTACATAGTCGCTGGTGAGCTGTCAAACAGGCAGATCTCACTAGCGACCAGTGACCAGCCCCCAGCCAGCAGCGACGTGCAAGCGTCTGGAAATTTGTAAATAAAAGCAGGGGCTTTCCATCAGCTGTCTGTCAGAATTTCTGAAAATCAAAGAAGAACACCTACCCGCCTTCCCTGGAGAAGGAATTTCTCGTGGAGGATCGCTCTCGTCGTGACGTTTGTTAGAGGGAAAAGTCGTCAGCTTTGCTGGCGGACTAGTTTATGGACTGTGGTTATGAAATGGTTAATAAAGAGTTGGTTATTTATTGGTATTTATTGGAAATTTTAATATGCTATTTAACCCTTAATAAATGTCACGCCCATTTAATGCCATCACATTATTCAGAGTGTCACGTCTATTTATTTTAGATAGGCCTTGTGTTATCATGTTTCTAGGCAGGTCGAGTAGATGAAAAATTACCGAAGACAATCCCTTTCACTTTTGTGTCAGGAGATGAAGGTTTGCAAGAGTTAAAAAATCAGTTAAAAAAACCCCAGCGGCCTGCTCATATTCTTAATCCACACAAATTAGGAGGAGATGAAATGTCTGCCAAACTGAACAGCATAGTGTAAATAACACAAGGTATGAGGCGCCGCCGTCCGCTCCCTCAGCGCGACCTCCGGCCTGCCCTCAGCCGCCTGCTCCCCGTCCTCCGTGCCGGGCCCGCGCGCGGGGGGTCGAGCGGGGACGGGCGGCCGGGCGGGCCGGGTACGGTCGGGCGGGGGGTCCAGGCGGGCGGCGGCGACTCTGGACGCGCGCCGGGCCCTTTCCGTGGATCGCCCCGGCTGCGGCGGGCGCCTCTCCGCCGCCCCCTTCCTGTCCCGCCGGGTTTGCTGCCAGCGGGCGCGGCGCGGGAGAGCCGGGCCGGACGGCGCCTCGCCTTGGCCAGCGCCTAGCAGCTGACTTAGAACTGGTGCGGACTAGGGGAATCCGACTGTTTAATTAAAACAAAGCATCACGAAGGCCCGAGACGGGTGTTGACGCGATGTGATTTCTGCCCAGTGCTCTGAATGTCAAAGTGAAGAAATTCAATGAAGCGCGGGTAAACGGCGGGAGTAACTATGACTCTCTTAAGGTAGCCAAATGCCTCGTCATCTAATTAGTGACGCGCATTAATGGATGAACGAGATTCACACTGTCCCTACCTACTATCTAGCGAAACCACAGCCAAGGGAACGGGCTTGGCGGAATCAGCGGGGAAAGAAGACCCTGTTGAGGATCGCTTTCGTCGTGACGTTTGTTGGAGGGAAAAGTCGTCAGCTTTGCTGGCGGACTAGTTTATGGACTGTGGTTATGAAATGGTTAATAAAGAGTTGGTTATTTATTGGTATTTATTGGAAATTATTATTAATTATTGGAAATTCTAATATGCTAATTAACCCTTAATAAATGAATATTAATATTCTTAATCCACAAAAATTACGAGGAGATGAAATGTCTGCCAAACTGAACAACATAGCGTAAATAACACAAGGTATGAAATCTTTACCACAGGCAGAAGGTATCCATTATCCAATAAGAAAAAGACATCTGTTTTTACGGCATCTTTAAAGGGAAGGTGTCAGCTGTTAGAAAAGTGCGGGAAATTTGTAAATAAAAGCAGGGGCTTTTCATCAGCTGTCTGTCAGAATTTCTGAAATTCAAAGAACACCCACCCGCCCTCCCTGGAGAAGGAATTTCACATGCACATGGCCAAAGAGCTACAGCTCATACTTTAAAGGCTTCTTATTGTGTCCTGATACGTGAAACCAAAGAATTAATTGAAGATGTACTTATTCTCATGATTGTATGAATCTGACAATGAAAACTAAATACTTCTAAATAAAATATTTCCTTTCTACCTCAGGGGTTTTATAAAATATACCATTTTTATTATAGAGGATACGTAGTAGGCATCACACATGACATTGTGAGAGAATTGTGGAAATACTTGTGTGTGTTTGCTTCTAGGCAGGTCGACTGGATGAAAAATCACCGAAGGCAATCCCTTTCACATTTGTATCAGGAGATAAAGGTTTTCAAGAACTAAAAAATCGGTTAGAAAAAACTCAGCGGCCTGCTGATATCCTTAATCCGCATAAATTAGGAGGAGATCAAATGTCTGCCAAACTGAACAACATTGCATAAATAACACATAAATAACACCTAGTGATCTAGCTTTAAAATGGATCTGTGTAACTATATTAATTCCTTGCATTTGTTTTCAAGGTGGAAGAAGAACTTGGAAGCCCCCTGTGACCTGCTCGATTTAGAAGTCTCTGTCAGACAGTGGCTGTTTTTTCCTACATCCTCGCTGCAGCAAATTGAAAAATGCAGCTGATTTTGCCATTTGCATGCATGTAAGTTCAACATTTTTGTGGTGTGTGTGTAAAAACTAAGCACACCCTATTTGAATTCTATGGTTTTACTTGTCATGACTTTATAAGCTTCTGGAGTTTAGAAGGTTCTAAATAAGTTAAAGGGCTCGTGCGCACGTGCATGCTGAATATTCTGCAGCGATTTCACAGCACATGTGTGCTTCAAATCGCTGCAGAAACACTGCATAAGTCCCCCTTCACACGTCAGTGATTCTGGTACGTTTGTGCTTTTATTAAAACGTACCAGAATCACTGATAGACGCAGACCCATTATAGTCAATGGGTCTGCTCACACATCAGTGATTTTTCACTGAACATGTCTCCGTGCAGCGTACACCCGTGGCCGTGATTCTGAACGGAGACAAGTCAGTTTTTTTCTGGCATCACTGATGACGCACAGACCACACTATGGTGTGGTCCGTGTGTGATTAGTGAAACACGTACCAGAAAATCACGGACATATTAAATATGAAATATTTTCAACTTACCTTGCCTGCGATTCGCTCTGCAGCCTCCGCTCTCGGCAGCTTCTGCCCGGCACATGAATATTCATAAGAGCAGGAATTGCCGACCAGGAAGTAAGTGCTCAGAGCGGTGGGCGGACACTGCAGAGCTGGAGACTTCAGCACCATGGACAGCAGTAGCGAAGGCAGGTGCGTAATGTCCATATGCAATCACGGATTGCACATGGACAACCCACGTTTGCCGTGAGTCATGGAACACGGAGGGACATGTGCTTGTTTTACATGTCAGTGAAGAATGTCTGTGTTTTTCACTGACGTATGAAACAGGCCTAATGGATGCAGTGTTTCAGAAGAAAAAAAGCCGATTTCATGCGCTATGGCTACTGCCCCCACCATAGAAAGAGTGGGAGCTGCACTCAGCTGGATCGCTTTCCTTCATTTTCTCACTGCTGCGGCCAGGGCAGGGCCGGATCCGTGTCTGAGGTGCGGTGAGGTCAGACGTGGGTGAGCTGGATTCCATTACAAGTTTCTACATTGCCTTCCGTGCTCCCCTATCGACCAGCAAATCTCTGATGCATCCAGACAGCGCTGTGGAGAAAGTCTCCTCTTGGTTTTAATACAATCAGCGCTTTAATAAGGTAAAGATACGTTTAACTTTATTATAGATTACCGCCAGCAAAGGTGTGAGCGGGCCAGGGAATTATTTACAAAGTTGAATGATAACCCTAAAAATCCTGATAATGAAAGTGCTGCAGCCAAGATTATCAAGTCAGCAGAAAAAGAAAACCGCTTATGGTGGAATTTAACGTCATTAAAAAATTATTCTGACAGAACAATCATTCCAAGAGGTCTAAGATTGAAAAAAGTCCCTAATCATGTTTATTCAGAGGACTTTGTGACACAGTGGAATACAGATTGCTCCTTTAAATTAATTAATCTTATAATAAAACATGAAGAGGAAGAGCTCACAAAGGTCCAAAAAGATCTGGACATTTTGAAACAGGATTATTTAAAGGATGCAACACAAGCACAAATTGATGAACTGGAAACCAACATGAAAAAATCTGTTGATAAAGCTGAAAATAAAATTATGGACATTAAAAAAAGGAAATTCAATAGAGATCTATACGATTATACAAATAATCAAGTTTATGAATGGGGCCGTTGGGAAAATCCACAAAGATCTATCTTGAGGACTCCTCGCATTAACAAAAATTGGAATAAATTACAACCCACTAGGGTTTCATTCAGCTCGACTGAGCCGGATACGTCAGCAAGACAGACTGAAGATTCAGAATTGGATCAAGGAAACCGTCAGCAAGTCCAAACCCCTAGGTCAAAAAACTACTATCTCAGGAACAGAACTTTCTCAAAAAGAAAACTAGGAGAAGAGGAGGGAGAAAACATCGATCCCTGGGTATTCCACAAGCACAATCCACGACGCCGACGCCGAAAGACATAGGGAAGTATGATATTATTAATCTGTCTAATTTTCCTCTTAATGATGAGCAAAAAAAAGTTCTTTCTTTGGGGTTAAATTTTTCCCCTACTTGCAATTTTGATTTATTTACAACAATTTGTGATATCAATAAGTTTGTGAGAGATTTGGTTTTAAGAAAACATTTTTATAATGAAAATAATTCAAACATTAATGATGGTGATACTGCTAGTTTGGATCAGAATAATTCATTTGAATCATTTAACTTTGAGGATCAGGTTACTCTCTCTTGTCTAAACGATCTAGCCAGAGACTCAAATGCAGAGATTTGTAATATCATTGAGAAAAACCATCCCAAAGTCAAACACAAAAGATTTTATCCAGCGCAGGACCGTTGTCCTGCCATGGATAAATGCCAAGTTACTATGGAACGAGATCTTCGTAATCTATCACTTCAGAATGATAAATGTCAAAAAATTGCATTTAATAACAACTTATCTATTGAAGCAAGACTTGCATTGAAACAATTAAAAGATAATCTGGATATTACCATCAAATGTTCAGATAAAGGGGGCTCGGTGGTGGTGATGAATACTGTGGATTACATTGAGTGACACCTCCACGTACTCGCCACTACCATCGGACTCCACAAATAGATTGAAAATCCATTTTGACAGGCTCATAGACAAGGGTTTTCACTTAGGTTGTTTTAATATCAGAGAGGTGAAATTTCTTAAAGAAACAGAAGCCACAACACCAATTATGCATGCACTGCCCAAAACTCATAAAGGGATTTCACCCCCCCCCACCCCCCCATGCGACCGATCATATCTGGAATCGGTTCTGTCAGTGAACAATTGGGGGAATGGCTGGATAGAATATTGCAACCCCTGGTATGTAGAGTCCCTGGTTATCTCAAAGATACTTCTTCTGTTTTACAAAGGTAAGAAAAATATTTGTTGGTCCCCTCAATACGGTTGGTTGACTATAGATGTAGTGTCTTTGTACCAATCCATTCCTGTGGCAGTGGCTTTATCGGCACTTAAACATCATTTGACCACATATTCTGACACGACTATAGATATTATTGATTACATCATAAATGTGGTTCAATTTCTCACGTTAAACAATTATTTTTATTTTAATGGCAAGTATTTTGTTCGGAGTGCTGGAGTCTCAATGGGAGCTAAATATTCACCCTCTGTGGCTAATTTGACCATGAGTTGGTGGGAAGGAATATATATTTACGATTCACAGAACCCCTTCTTAAAGGACATAATATGGTACGGCAGATTCATAGACGATATGTTAATCATATGGACGGGCTATGAGTCTGCCGTACAAGATTTCATTTTTTATTTAAACAATAACGTCTTCAATCTTGAATTTAAAGTCCAATATAGTCGCAACATTACTCAGTTTTTGGATTTAACCCTAGAGGGGAAAATGTTCTCCAAAATTTCCACCAAAACATATAGAAAACAAATAGCAGGGAACACAATTTTACATGCTACTGGTCACCATCCAGCACATACGATTAAAGCAATCCCTTTGGGTGAAATTATTAGAGCAATTCGTAATTGCAATACCCCGGAATCCTATTCTGTAGAAATAAACAACATTGAGACTTGCCTACAAGCTAGAGGTTATAAAAATTGGATGATTACTAGGGCCAAAAAAATCATTAATAAAAGAATTATTGATAATGATTCTCACTCATTGGAATTAGAACCTAATGACAACTCAAAAAAAACAAACAAATCAAAAAAATGGAATGTCAGAATTTCTGAAATTCAAAGAACACCCACCCGCCCTCCCTGGAGAAGGAATTTCACATGCACATGGCCAAAGAGCTACAGCTCATACTTTAAAGGCTTCTTATTGTGTCCTGATACGTGAAACCAAAGAATTCATTGAAGATGTACTTATTCTCATGATTGTATGAATCTGACAATGAAAAATAAATACTTCTAAATAAAATATTTCCTTTCTACCTCAGGGGTTTTATAAAATATACCATTTTTATTATAGAGGATACGTAGTAGGCATCACACATGACATTGTGAGAGAATTGTGGAAATACTTGTGTGTGTTTGCTTCTAGGCAGGTCGACTGGATGAAAAATCACCGAAGGCAATCCCTTTCACATTTGTATCAGGAGATAAAGGTTTTCAAGAACTAAAAAATCGGTTAGAAAAAACTCAGCGGCCTGCTGATATCCTTAATCCGCATACATTAGGAGGAGATGAAATGTCTGCCAAACTGAACAACGTTGCATAAATAACACAAGGTATGAAATCTTTACCATGTGCAGAAGGTATCCATTATCCAACAAGAAAAAGACATCTGTTTTTACGGCATCTTTACACGGAAGGTGTCGCGGTTTTTATTTTCGTATTAAAAGTAGTGATTATGATATCAAGTATTTTTAATACAAAATTAAAATCACTGCTTATTTAGTTTTTATTTAATTCTAATTTTACTGGAGGCACTGGGGGCTGCCATGCTGGATTTGCTGTGTGTGTGTAACGACAATTACTCACTGCTTTATGGCAGCCCCTGTGCATAGACTCTTAGGGTACCGTCACACTTTAGCGACGCAGCAGCGATCCCACCAGCGATCTGACCTGGTCAGGATCGCTGCTGCATTGCTACATGGTCGCTGGTGAGCTGTCAAACAGGCAGATCTCACTAGCGACCAGTGACCAGCCCCCAGCCAGCAGCGACGTGCAAGCGTCTGGAAATTTGTAAATAAAAGCAGGGGCTTTCCATCAGCTGTCTGTCAGAATTTCTGAAAATCAAAGAAGAACACCTACCCGCCTTCCCTGGAGAAGGAATTTCTCGTGGAGGATCGCTCTCGTCGTGACGTTTGTTAGAGGGAAAAGTCGTCAGCTTTGCTGGCGGACTAGTTTATGGACTGTGGTTATGAAATGGTTAATAAAGAGTTGGTTATTTATTGGTATTTATTGGAAATTTTAATATGCTATTTAACCCTTAATAAATGTCACGCCCATTTAATGCCATTACATTATTCAGAGTGTCACGTCTATTTATTTTAGATAGGCCCTGTGTAATCATGTTTCTAGGCAGGTCGAGTAGATGAAAAATTACCGAAGACAATCCCTTTCACTTTTGTGTCAGGAGATGAAGGTTTGCAAGAGTTAAAAAATCAGTTAAAAAAACCCCAGCGGCCTGCTCATATTCTTAATCCACACAAATTAGGAGCAGATGAAATGTCTGCCAAACTGAACAGCATAGTGTAAATAACACAAGGTATGAGGCGCCGCCGTCCGCTCCCTCAGCGCGACCTCCGGCCTGACCTCAGCCGCCCACTCCCCGTCCTCCGCGCCGGGCCCGCGCGCGGGGGTCGAGCGGGGACGGGCGGCCGGGCGGGCCGGGTACGGTCGGGCGGGGGGTCCAGGCGGGCGGCGGCGACTCTGGACGCGCGCCGGGCCCTTCCCGTGGATCACCCCGGCTGCGGCGGGCGCCTCTCCGCCGCCCCCTTCCTGTCCCGCTGGGTTTGCCGCCAGCGGGCGCGGCGCGGAAGAGCCGGGCCGGACGGCGCCTCGCCTTGGCCGGCACCTAGCAGCTGACTTAGAACTGGTGCGGACCAGGGGAATCCGACTGTTTAATTAAAACAAAGCATCACGAAGGCCCGAGATGGGTGTTGACGCAATGTGATTTCTGCCCAGTGCTCTGAATGTCAAAGTGAAGAAATTCAATGAAGCGCGGGTAAACGGCGGGAGTAACTATGACTCTCTTAAGGTAGCCAAATGCCCCGTCATCTAATTAGTGACGCGCATTAATGGATGAACGAGATTCACACTGTCCCTACCTACTATCTAGCGAAACCACAGCCAAGGGAACGGGCTTGGCGGAATCAGCGGGGAAAGAAGACCCTGTTGAGGATCGCTTTCGTCGTGACGTTTGTTGGAGGGAAAAGTCGTCAGCTTTGCTGGCGGACTAGTTTATGGACTGTGGTTATGAAATGGTTAATAAAGAGTTGGTTATTTATTGGTATTTATTGGAAATTATTATTAATTATTGGAAATTTTAATATGCTAATTAACCCTTAATAAATGAATATTAATATTCTTAATCCACAAAAATTACGAGGAGATGAAATGTCTGCCAAACTGAACAACATAGCGTAAATAACACAAGGTATGAAATCTTTACCACAGGCAGAAGGTATCCATTATCCAATAAGAAAAAGATATCTGTTTTTACGGCATCTTTAAAGGGAAGGTGTCAGCTGTTAGAAAAGTGCGGGAAATTTGTAAATAAAAGCAGGGGCTTTTCATCAGCTGTCTGTCAGAATTTCTGAAATTCAAAGAACACCCACCCGCCCTCCCTGGAGAAGGAATTACACATGCACATGGCCAAAGAGCTACAGCTCATACTTTAAAGGCTTCTTATTGTGTCCTGATACGTGAAACCAAAGAATTAATTGAAGATGTACTTATTCTCATGATTGTATGAATCTGACAATGAAAACTAAATACTTCTAAATAAAATATTTCCTTTCTACCTCAGGGGTTTTATAAAATATACCATTTTTATTATAGAGGATACGTAGTAGGCATCACACATGACATTGTGAGAGAATTGTGGAAATACTTGTGTGTGTTTGCTTCTAGGCAGGTCGACTGGATGAAAAATCACCGAAGGCAATCCCTTTCACATTTGTATCAGGAGATAAAGGTTTTCAAGAACTAAAAAATCGGTTAGAAAAAACTCAGCGGCCTGCTGATATCCTTAATCCGCATAAATTAGGAGGAGATCAAATGTCTGCCAAACTGAACAACATTGCATAAATAACACATAAATAACACCTAGTGATCTAGCTTTAAAATGGATCTGTGTAACTATATTAATTCCTTGCATTTGTTTTCAAGGTGGAAGAAGAACTTGGAAGCCCCCTGTGACCTGCTCGATTTAGAAGTCTCTGTCAGACAGTGGCTGTTTTTTCCTACATCCTCGCTGCAGCAAATTGAAAAATGCAGCTGATTTTGCCATTTGCATGCATGTAAGTTCAACATTTTTGTGGTGTGTGTGTAAAAACTAAGCACACCCTATTTGAATTCTATGGTTTTACTTGTCATGACTTTATAAGCTTCTGGAGTTTAGAAGGTTCTAAATAAGTTAAAGGGCTCGTGCGCACGTGCATGCTGAATATTCTGCAGCGATTTCACAGCACATGTGTGCTTCAAATCGCTGCAGAAACACTGCATAAGTCCCCCTTCACACGTCAGTGATTCTGGTACGTTTGTGCTTTTATTAAAACGTACCAGAATCACTGATAGACGCAGACCCATTATAGTCAATGGGTCTGCTCACACATCAGTGATTTTTCACTGAACATGTCTCCGTGCAGCGTACACCCGTGGCCGTGATTCTGAACGGAGACAAGTCAGTTTTTTTCTGGCATCACTGATGACGCACAGACCACACTATGGTGTGGTCCGTGTGTGATTAGTGAAACACGTACCAGAAAATCACGGACATATTAAATATGAAATATTTTCAACTTACCTTGCCTGCGATTCGCTCTGCAGCCTCCGCTCTCGGCAGCTTCTGCCCGGCACATGAATATTCATAAGAGCAGGAATTGCCGACCAGGAAGTAAGTGCTCAGAGCGGTGGGCGGACACTGCAGAGCTGGAGACTTCAGCACCATGGACAGCAGTAGCGAAGGCAGGTGCGTAATGTCCATATGCAATCACGGATTGCACATGGACAACCCACGTTTGCCGTGAGTCATGGAACACGGAGGGACATGTGCTTGTTTTACATGTCAGTGAAGAATGTCTGTGTTTTTCACTGACGTATGAAACAGGCCTAATGGATGCAGTGTTTCAGAAGAAAAAAAGCCGATTTCATGCGCTATGGCTACTGCCCCCACCATAGAAAGAGTGGGAGCTGCACTCAGCTGGATCGCTTTCCTTCATTTTCTCACTGCTGCGGCCAGGGCAGGGCCGGATCCGTGTCTGAGGTGCGGTGAGGTCAGACGTGGGTGAGCTGGATTCCATTACAAGTTTCTACATTGCCTTCCGTGCTCCCCTATCGACCAGCAAATCTCTGATGCATCCAGACAGCGCTGTGGAGAAAGTCTCCTCTTGGTTTTAATACAATCAGCGCTTTAATAAGGTAAAGATACGTTTAACTTTATTATAGATTACCGCCAGCAAAGGTGTGAGCGGGCCAGGGAATTATTTACAAAGTTGAATGATAACCCTAAAAATCCTGATAATGAAAGTGCTGCAGCCAAGATTATCAAGTCAGCAGAAAAAGAAAACCGCTTATGGTGGAATTTAACGTCATTAAAAAATTATTCTGACAGAACAATCATTCCAAGAGGTCTAAGATTGAAAAAAGTCCCTAATCATGTTTATTCAGAGGACTTTGTGACACAGTGGAATACAGATTGCTCCTTTAAATTAATTAATCTTATAATAAAACATGAAGAGGAAGAGCTCACAAAGGTCCAAAAAGATCTGGACATTTTGAAACAGGATTATTTAAAGGATGCAACACAAGCACAAATTGATGAACTGGAAACCAACATGAAAAAATCTGTTGATAAAGCTGAAAATAAAATTATGGACATTAAAAAAAGGAAATTCAATAGAGATCTATACGATTATACAAATAATCAAGTTTATGAATGGGGCCGTTGGGAAAATCCACAAAGATCTATCTTGAGGACTCCTCGCATTAACAAAAATTGGAATAAATTACAACCCACTAGGGTTTCATTCAGCTCGACTGAGCCGGATACGTCAGCAAGACAGACTGAAGATTCAGAATTGGATCAAGGAAACCGTCAGCAAGTCCAAACCCCTAGGTCAAAAAACTACTATCTCAGGAACAGAACTTTCTCAAAAAGAAAACTAGGAGAAGAGGAGGGAGAAAACATCGATCCCTGGGTATTCCACAAGCACAATCCACGACGCCGAAAGACATAGGGAAGTATGATATTATTAATCTGTCTAATTTTCCTCTTAATGATGAGCAAAAAAAAGTTCTTTCTTTGGGGTTAAATTTTTCCCCTACTTGCAATTTTGATGTATTTACAACAATTTGTGATATCAATAAGTTTGTGAGAGATTTGGTTTTAAGAAAACATTTTTATAATGAAAATAATTCAAACATTAATGATGGTGATACTGCTAGTTTGGATCAGAATAATTCATTTGAATCATTTAACTTTGAGGATCAGGTTACTCTCTCTTGTCTAAACGATCTAGCCAGAGACTCAAATGCAGAGATTTGTAATATCATTGAGAAAAACCATCCCAAAGTCAAAAACAAGAGATTTTATCCAGCGCAGGACCGTTGTCCTGCCATGGATAAATGCCAAGTTACTATGGAACGAGATCTTCGTAATCTATCACTTCAGAATGATAAATGTCAAAAAATTGCATTTAATAACAACTTATCTATTGAAGCAAGACTTGCATTGAAACAATTAAAAGATAATCTGGATATTACCATCAAATGTTCAGATAAAGGGGGCTCGGCAGTGGTGATGAATACTGTGGATTACATTGAGTGGATAATGAAAATATTAAGTGACACCTCCACGTACTCGCCACTACCATCGGACCCCACAAATAGATTGAAAATCCATTTTGACAGGCTCATAGACGAGGGTTTTCACTTAGGTTGTTTTAATATCAGAGAGGTGAAATTTCTTAAAGAAACAGAAGCCACAACACCAATTATGCATGCACTGCCCAAAACTCATAAAGGGATTTCACCCCCCCCCATGCGACCGATCATATCTGGAATCGGTTCTATCAGTGAACAATTGGGGGAATGGCTGGATAGAATATTGCAACCCCTGGTATGTAGAGTCCCTGGTTATCTCAAAGATACTTCTTCTGTTTTACAAAGTATGAAAAATATTTGTTGGTCCCCTCAATACGGTTGGTTGACTATAGATGTAGTGTCTTTGTACCAATCCATTCCTGTGGCAGTGGCTTTATCGGCACTTAAACATCATTTGACCACATATTCTGACACGACTATAGATATTATTGATTACATCATAAATGTGGTTCAATTTCTCATGTTAAACAATTATTTTTATTTTAATGGCAAGTATTGTGTTCAGAGTGCTGGAGTCTCAATGGGAGCTAAATATTCACCCTCTGTGGCTAATTTGACCATGAGTTGGTGGGAAGGAATATACATTTACGATTCACAGAACCCCTTCTTAAAGGACATAATATGGTACGGCAGATTCATAGACGATATGTTAATCATATGGACGGGCTATGAGTCTGCCGTACAAGATTTTATTTTTTATTTAAACAATAACGTCTTCAATCTTGAATTTAAAGTCCAATATAGTCGCAACATTACTCAGTTTTTGGATTTAACCCTAGAGGGGAAAATGTTCTCCAAAATTTCCACCAAAACATATAGAAAACAAATAGCAGGGAACACAATTTTACATGCTACTGGTCACCATCCAGCACATAAGATTAAAGCAATCCCTTTGGGTGAATTTATTAGAGCAAATCGTAATTGCAATACCCCTGATTCCTATTCTGTAGAACTGAACAACATTGAGACTTGCCTACAAGCTAGAGGTTATAAAAATTGGATGATTACTAGGGCCAAAAAAATCATTAATAAAAGAATTATTGATAATGATTCTCACTCATTGGAATTAGAACCTAATGACAACTAAAAAAAAACAAATAAATCAAAAAAATGGACCAAAAAAAATTATACACCACAAAATAATTCACTTACTCTTGTTCTGAAATACAGTAACCAATTTGACCTCATTAAACGTATGTTCCATAAGAATATTTCTATTTTGAGAGAAGATGATACCTTAAACCATATTTTACATAACAACTATAGAGCAGTGTACAAAAAAGCAACCACATTGGCCAATATTCTCTCACCTAGTGCTGTCAGATTTCCAAAAACTAAAGGTAATTGGTTATCATTAAAGGGTTTTTATAAGTGCGGTTTGCACAATTGTAAGATGTGTACAGTTGCAAAAAAATGTAAATTTTTCACTGACACATCCAATAACAACAAGTATCAAATTAATTCCTTTTTAAACTGCAATACGAGATGGGCCACTTACATTATAGAGTGCAATAAATGCAATCTAAAATATGTTGGTAGCACAAAGCCAATGGTTTGCACCAGAATAAAGGAACATCTCCATGATATTGTCAAATATAACCCAATAAAAAACGCATCACAAGCTTCCAAACATTTTATTCAAGAACATAATAGGTCAATTGAATTTTTTCTGCATATCCAATTGAAAACCTGCATAAAAAACCCAGACATGGTTTCAGCTTAAATAGTCTGAGAAATAGAGAGGCATGGTGGATTTTCCAATTGAATACCAGAGTTCCCCATGGCTTGAATCTCAGACGCGATATAATGCTACATTATTGGGGGGTGTGGCCTGACCATGGAGGGATGAGGACGTGTGTCTGATCAGCTCCAGCATCTGTGCAGTGAATCACCACTCCAGAGTACCACCACAGAGCCCATTCTGGGCGAATGGGTAATAGAAAAAAGAAAGAAGACCCCCAGCCCACCTCAGCCCAGCCAAAAGCACCAGTTCCAAGCATCAGGCGCTACATGGTGAGGACAGCTCCAGCAGGAGATACACTTAAGATGGCCGACGTGTCCATAAACACCAGGAGCAGCCATGCTATGTGCAGAGAGGCAGCAGCAGCATTGGAGGCAGAGCCTGCAGTGAAAGTGAAAGAAACAGAAGTCCGTGGAGCAGTGAGTGCTGATTGCCCCAGTGAGAGGAGGATGACATCCTCATCTGAGATAAAAGAGCAAGATAATGCTGGGTCTGCAGGAGCCGGTGTCCAGGCAGGCCACACAGTGCAGTGCCATGCAGACGCTGAGGTGAGGGGGATGGGAGGCACAGACAGTGTTGTGACAGCCAGAGAGCCCAGTAAAGATAAAGAGAAGAGTGTGCAGCCTCACATAACCAAGGCTCTATTCTCCAGCTGCCCGGGCTCAGATAATCACAGCAGGGGCAGTCTGAGCACTAGTGCTCCACAGACCAACAGTCAGGAGGGATCACAAAACCACCAGGATATCAGCCAGGTATGGCGGGCCATTGGGGAATTAAGTGCACATATTAAAAATATCCCCACAAAGGAAGACATGGAGCAGTATGTATCCAGACTGGAGAGCTCTTATAAAGCAGAGCTCTCTGGGCTCAGAGATGAAGTGCTGCAGATGGGAGAAAGGGTCACCGCAGTGGAATCTTCTGTACAGTCATTATCGTCCAGGGCGACAGACCAAGAGGCTGGAATTGCATCCCATACTATGCAGCTTCAATACCTGGCGGATATGCTGGATGATATAGAAAACAGAAATAGGCGCAACAACATAAGGGTGCGCGGCCTCTCCGAGTCAATTGAACCCGCAGCTTTGGATGAGACTTTATGCCATATTTTCAATAAAATTTTGCAAGTTCCTGTGGACTCTCCCTTGGAGCTGGATCGGGTACACAGAGCACTGGGCCCTAAAGCGCAGGATCCAGATTATCCCAGAGATGTTATCTGCAAAGTGCACAAATACCGACTTAAAGATAATATCATGGCTCATGCCCGCCAATCTGAGAACCTACTTTATCAAGGTCGAAAGATCCAGATTTTACCGGACCTGTCCAGATGGACTCTGCAGAAGAGAAAGGCTCTGAGACCCCTGCTGGAGTTATTGCGTCAGCGAAATATTCCATATACATGGGGGTTTCCCTTTCGCCTGAGAGTCCGGAGGGCAGGAAGGATGCATGTTCTTAGCCACCCTGGCGGAATTCCAGCATTTACAGCGGCTCTCCAAATACCTTCAGTAACAATCCAGGACTGGCCATTCTTACCCCCGGGAATCCTGGGAGGTGAGCCACCTGCAGCCGCCCTCCGGAGGAATCGGAGAGGGGCACCTGTGGATCTCGGCTGAGATTGCCGGGGGGCCGTTCAGAGAGGATATGTCGAATCACTCTGGTAACAGGGGGTGTGTGCCCCGTCGCAGCAGTTAGATGGGTTTAAAAGTCGGCATTGTAACCTATATTTCCATTTACAGTTACTTGAGAAGTGTGGGTCCCGACCTACGGAGACGATCCGACGTTCATTATTTGATGAGTTTGGTATTATCTCATATTGGGTTATAGGATGGGAAATGTTATGGTTTACTTTCTGGTATATTATAGCTAGTAACATACAAGTTTAAGAAAGGTGGTGCAGATCCGTGCAGGTGGGAGCGTATCTCCCTGGAAAGTCCACTTCCCCATAGGGGGTGCTATACCGTGCTGGCCAAGGTATAGCTGTATACAGTTTTCCCCAGCAGCGTGGACAGAGGTCCTTAGGCGTTATCCTTTGAATTGTTTTCTTGGTTATTGTCTTCTCTCTAATTCTTTTTTTCTTCCTTTTCTGACCTATTTCTATACTCTTTTTTTTTTTTCTATTGTCTACCCCGTATCTGATATTCATCTTCCCGTTCCCCGTGTTCCTTCCTTGTCCTTTAAGCAGCTAGGAGTGTAACTATGGCAGAGTTGAAATTTGGGTCCTTAAATACGAAGGGGTTTAATACTCCACAAAAACGGTCAAAAATATTAAACGAAATGCACAATCAGAGGGTCCATATCCTGTTACTTCAGGAAACACACTTCAAAGTGGGTCATGTCCCAAACCTGAGAGATCGCAATTACGTGACATGGTTTCACAGTGCCAACACTGAATCTCGTTCCAGGGGTGTATCGCTGGCTATACATAGGAGCGTGCCACACTCTATTATAGACACAAAACTAGACGCAGAGGGCAGATATGTGCTTATCAAACTCCGGATATCTAATACAGTGTATACAGTTGCAGGATGGTACGCCCCCAATGTGGGTCAGGCACAGGCGTGTAGGGACTTTCTGCAAGTGGTTTCTGGGTTCGCAGAGGGAATAGTGATACTAGGAGGAGATTTTAATTTGTCTTTGAATCCCTCAGTGGATACTTCATCTGGAAGGATCGCCGTGCCTTTGAAGCGCCTGACATCTCTGAAGCGGGATATTCATCAAATGCAATTGATCGACATATGGCGTGGTATACATCCTACGGGTAGGGACTATACCTTTTATTCCAGCCCCCATGACTCATATAGTCGTATAGACTTGTTTCTAGTTAGCCACTGTGTGTTAGCTTGGCGACCAAACCCCACGATCGGTAACATTGTGTGGTCCGATCATGCCCCGATCTTTTTGGTTTTTTCACCCCCGGATAGCTTGAGACGGGAGTGGACATGGAGGCTCAATGACAATTTGCTTAAGGATTCAATTTGCATGAATGATATTAAAAATTCTATTGGGACCTTCCTGTCTACTCACGAATTGGATTCCACTTCATTGCCTCTACAATGGGAGGCTTTCAAGTGTGTGATCAGAGGGGTGCTGATAAAGCACGGGGCACGTATCAAGAAACTGAAAGTCATTCAAACACAGGAGCTGTTAGATCGGATACACAGGCTAGAGACAATGCATAAACGTAACCAAACGACGGAGACGTTGGCAGAGCTCACGAGATGTAGGGAGGAGCTTAGGACCCTTTTAAATGAAAAATACCTTCGGTATCGCAATCATTATAAACGTTTCCTCTACCAGCATTCAGATAAGTGTGGCAGGCCCCTATCCCGTCTCCTGCACCCGCGAAATAATACAACGTTCATTCCTTGTCTGAAGCGGAGAGGAGGGGGGGAAGTGAGTAACCCAACAGAAATCTAGGGAGGGCTGAGGGTGTTCTATTCTGATTTATATAATATCCAAGGGAAATTCTCCGATTTGGAGTCACAGACTCGGACTAAACGAATGGAGGAGTACATGATGGACACTGCCTTACCGATTTTGGAAAATGATGATGTTCAACAACTAGAGGTTCGGTTTACAGAGGAGGAGGTGGGTATGGTCATTAAGAATACCCCGGCTGGAAAGAGTCCAGGCCCTGACGGCTTCTCTCCAGCATTTTATAAAATTTTTCAAGAGTTGCTTACTCCATTCCTCACAAAAGTCTTTAATGCAATCTCTGAGACAACCCCATTTGCAGCTCAGTCATTAGAGGCCCATATTACGGTCCTTCCGAAACCCGGCAAGGACCCTACTGTGGTGTCTAATTATAGACCAATATCATTACTAAACATTGATATAAAGCTATTTTCTAAGGTACTGGCTAATAGGCTGGGCCCCCTCCTCCCCTCTATAATCGATGCAGATCAGGTGGGGTTCATACAGGGTAGGGAAGCACGAGACAATGTTAATAAAACTTTGTTGCTCATAGCGCACGCTAGATCAAAGTCCCAGCCGCTCGGCCTGCTATCCATAGATGCAGAAAAAGCATTCGACCGTGTGCATTGGGATTTCCTGAGGGCAGCTTTAAAACAAATAGGAATGGGTCCATGTTTCTTAAATAAAATTTTGTCCTTATACACATGCCCATCAGCCCGCATTAAAGCAAATGGCTCACTATCAAAACCTATTAACATTCAAAATGGAACAAGGCAGGGATGCCCTCTTTCCCCGCTATTGTATGTTATAACAATGGAACATCTTGCTAATGCGATTAGAGGAAATCCCAGTGTACACGGTCTGCGCATAGGAGGACGAACATATAAGGCGGCATTGTATGCTGATGATTTATTACTATATGTTTCCCAACCACACATCACATTTCCCTCTCTGTTGGTGGAATTTGAAAGGTTCGGGGACCTAAGCAATTTTAGGGTCAATCACTCCAAATCGGAAGCTCTAAATGTCACTTTACAATCTCAGGAGGTGTCAATGGCCAAAAGTAACTTTCCATTTAAATGGCAGCCTAAAGCAATAAAATATTTGGGAATAAATGTCCCTGCTGATTTGGAATCCCTTTATTCCATGAATTATCAGACGCTTTTGTCACGAACGGTCAAAGATCTATTAACTTATCATAAAAAACCCATTTCCTGGTTTGGACGTATAAATACGTTTAAGATGGACATACTCCCTCGATTTCTGTACATTTTTCAGGCGGTCCCGATACTCCCTCCAGCGAGCTTTTTTCGAACCCTCAGGTCCGCACTGATTCAATTTGTCTGGGGACACTCCAGAGCTAGAGTAAAATATCAAACGCTTACTCGTTGCACTTCTACGAGGGATGCTGGACTTCCAGACCTCCGTGGATATCATCGGGCGGCCCTGCTGGTTCGATTATTTGACTGGCATTTCAATGCAAATTCTAAAAAATGGATCACATTGGAACAGGAGAGCTCATCAGTCCCCTTAAAATATTTACCATGGATAGAGTCCCGGGAGGGGGTGGGATTAACTTCTGCAGATTTTTTGATTCGTGCTACATTGAAGGTATGGGATCAAATAAAACAGAAAGGCGGGTTGGTGGGGTGTCCTTTCCTCCTTGCACCAATTTTGTCCAATCCAGAATTCCCTCCGGGAATCGGCCGTTCCAATTTTCTGAGATGGAGCGTGCGGCGGGAGGACAGGTTATACCACGCCATGGCTGGGTCCAATTTGATGTCTTTTGCAGACATGCAGAATATGGATCCCCCCCAGACCCTATCGTGGATTGAGTATAGGCAATTACTCTCATTTGTTAGTGCTCGATCAAAGGGAGGACGACATTTGGCAATTGCTTCAGCTTTACCCTTTGAGAAATTGTTCATGCAGGAATCGTTGCCCCCCCATCTGATATCAATTATTTATAAGTTGTTGGGGCGGGCTGTTCCCTCTGCGGACTCAGATCCTAATTTTATGACCAACTGGGAGGAGGAGATGGGGACGACCTTCACAGACGAGCAAAAACAGAAAGCATATATATTTACTCACAAAATGTCTACTGCTGGACACGCAAAAGAGAAAAACTATAAGATTTTGACAAGGTGGTATCAATACCCGGTGAGGCTCCACAGGATTTTTCCATCGGTTTCTGAGATGTGTTGGCGCTGTGAAACTGAACGTGGTACAATGTTACATGTGTGGTGGGACTGTTCTAAAATCAAACCGTTTTGGGAGGCAGTTTTTCAGACATACACGAAAATAACTGGAGAGGTGGTGCCACAGTCCCCTCAAATAGCATTATTATCCATGCTTCCTGGGTCCTTCAAAGCCCAAAAGGGGGGCCTATTACGGTTTTGTCTAACGGCAGCAAGGGCAGTGATACCCAGACATTGGCGATCAATAGAGGTTCCGTCCTTGGGGGAGTGGCAGCAGGAATTTGCATATATCCATCATATGGAGGATCTGTCAGCAGAAGCGGAGGGCAATACGGAAAGGTTCCTGAAAATATGGACGCCATGGATATTATATAAGGATACTAATGATTATCGAACCCTTTTTGACACCCGTCACTCCTAGCTCTCCTTCCCTTCCCCTTGGCCCTTCTTGTGCACCCTTCTAATACTACCCTTCTTTTCTTCAGTTCTTACTCTTTCTTATCTCGTTCTTACTTTTTTCTTTTGATCAAAAATTCAAGTTTGGAAGTGCATATAACCTCAGTGGGGTATTAGAATTTTTTCAATGTAAAGGTGTGGACACAGAAGAGATTCCCCACATGATGTGAAAAACTGTTTTACAACAACTGATATATAAGTATTCCTTCTGTTTCAAATGTAAGAATATATAGTAGTTTTAGCTACAATAAGTTGTTAGTTAATATAGGGCATAATTGTGGCAATAATATGAGGAATACAGGATGAAAATCAATCTAAGTCTGTAACAAGATGTATACGTCATGTTGATGATACTGATGATCTTTTTCTCTTTCTGTTCTTTGTCTTTTTGTTGTGAATTATTCAATAAAGAAAGATTAAACATAATGCTACATTATTAATGTCTGGGCTTTGTATTGCAATTAGTTTGGAATGTCATTGCACTATGATCTAAATCGCAATTACAGTCTTTCTTTCATGCGATGAGTGTCACTTTTTCTTCTATTTCCCCTTTTGTGGAGACTTTTGGTATTGATGGAAATACTGTGCACAATCATGGCAGTTTTATGACATGGGTGTGCCTGCTTGTTCACAGCAACATTCCGGTCCAGTGTGTCACTGGTCTGTTTACTCATTTATCTTTCAGACCATTTCAGATGGCTAATCTAATACTATCTGTTCTTTACAGTGATTAATAGTAATTTGCAATATTACTGTGTCAAGGGTCTTGAATTGGCCACTTGATTTTGCCTAAAATATTTGACAAATTTGATAAAGGTTTTGGCTGCTAATGTGCCATGTTTTTTAATTATTGTGATAATCTGTATAATAGTGCAGTGGTACAAAGTCCTTTCTTGACCAAATTGTTGTTATACCTGAAACAATTTTGTTAATGTTAATCTGATCTTGTTTAAAACTAAAATACTTTTGCATTCTACAGAAACATCTTGTAAAAGAATGCCTCAATTTTACTATAAATTTTTTGTATAAAAAGATTTTTTTCATATAAATTTTTTTTTTTTTTCACAAAATGATGCTTGAATTAATCGATGTAGGACTTTATTCACATTGATCTACAATGATACGAACTTTCCAACTGAATCTGACCTGGAGTTTCCCCAAAAAGTCGCAACTGAGATACTGGCTTAATACAAAGGAATTTCTCTTGTTGTTTCCAAACGAAATGAACTGCTTTATTTCAATCAAAATGGACTATTTGATATGGCACTTGCCACAATGTCTGATGAATCTGTATACAATTTATCATGTTTCTTGTATAAATATGACAAATGTGAATTACTTTAACTAATTTTGCATAAATTAGTGGTTTTCCAGTTTTGTGAAAAATCTTAATGGAAATTTTATGATCACTCACTGTTCATTCAAAGTATTTTTTCCACCTTAATACAACAATATAATATTGTATCATATTGATATTAAACTTGTGAAACCCCATATGATTGCTCTATATTTTAACTCATGCATTCTTATATTTTGATATAAATTAATAATATATAAGTATAATATACATATAAACAAATAGAAGAGTCATGTAGATAAATATATATATATATATATATATATATATATATATATATATGATTCTTTCTTGTTGTTGTTGGCATAAATAGCATGAATGTTTGATACATTCATTTGTTATTTGGTATCATTCATGTATGAGATTTTTGTTCTTGATTATCAGGGACATTTAACAATAATAAAAAATAATAGCGCATTCATATGTGGTTCTAACAAAAGTACTTTGTTCCACATATACATATATATGTTTTTTTTCACTTGCTCACTTTTTCTCATCCAGTTTTGCCTGCTGACCCATATGTTTCCATTTCCGCTTGATTGCCCCAGAGGGAGAGGGGAGTATATAGCGGCACTGGCAACATTCACTAGTTGTTATGATTAAGGGCGTTAAGCCAGAAACGCGTTAACCACGACTATGCCATGTCTGTACTGCACTGAATAAATCACCTGGTCACTCAGCTGGATCGCTTTCCTTCATTTTCATAATATTATTATAACTAATTAATTTAAAAATTAGTCTGAATAGCTGTTTGTAGCATCAATGCTGACAAACAATACACCTCCTCTATAAAATAATTGTAATAGATTTTAAAGTGTGCTCATTATGCTATTTGTGACTTTTTGCACCCTTACAAAAATGAGAAAAGCAGACTACGTTTTTGTCAGATATTGTAGAAAGGTAAAGAAAAAGAGCTATCCATATAAAAATGTGAAGATAAAAATGAAATAACATTTGGGTCCCATTTGAAGGACCAAAAAAGGGAAAAAAAAGTTAAAAGTTCTAAAAACCTTAAATATGGGGGGGGGGGAAATATGAAAATGTACCTAGTGATCTAGCTTTAAAATGGATCTGTGTAACTATATTAATTCCTTGCATTTGTTTTCAAGGTGGAAAAAGAACGTGGAAGCCCCCTGTGACCTACTCGATTTAGAAGTCTCTGTCAGACAGTGGCTGTTTTTTCCTACATCCTCGCTGCAGAAAATTGAAAAATGCAGCTGATTTTGCCATTTGCATGCATGTAAGTTCAACATTTTTGTGGTGTGTGTGTAAAAACTAAGCACACCCTACTTGAATTCTATGGTTTTACTTGTCATGACTTTATAAGCTTCTGGAGTTTAGAAGGTTCTAAATAAGTTAAAGGGCTCGTGCGCACGTGCATGCTGAATATTCTGCAGCGATTTCACAGCACATGTGTGCTTCAAATCGCTGCAGAAACACTGCATAAGTCCCCCTTCACACGTCAGTGATTCTGGTACGTTTGTGCTTTTATTAAAACGTACCAGAATCACTGATAGACGCAGACCCATTATAGTCAATGGGTCTGCTCACACATCAGTGATTTTTCACTGAACATGTCTCCGTGCAGCGTACACCCGTGGCCGTGATTCTGAACGGAGACAAGTCAGTTTTTTTCTGGCATCACTGATGACCCACAGACCACACTATGGTGTGATCCGTGTGTGATCAGTGAAACACGTACCAGAAAATCACGGACATATTAAATATGAAATATTTTCAACTTACCTTGCCTGCGATTCGCTCTGCAGCCTCCGCTCTCGGCAGCTTCTGCCCGGCACATGAATATTCATAAGAGCAGGAATTGCCGACCAGGAAGTAAGTGCTCAGAGCGGTGGGCGGACACTGCAGAGCTGGAGACTTCTGCACCATGGACAGCAGTAGCGAAGGCAGGTGCGTAATGTCCATATGCAATCACGGATTGCACATGGACAACCCACGTTTGCCGTGAGTCATGGAACACGGAGGGACATGTGCTTGTTTTACATGTCAGTGAAGAATGTCTGTGTTTTTCACTGACGTATGAAACAGGCCTAATGGATGCAGTGTTTCAGAAGAAAAAAAGCCGATTTCATGCGCTATGGCTACTGCCCCCACCATAGAAAGAGTGGGAGCTGCACTCAGCTGGATCGCTTTCCTTCATTTTCTCACTGCTGCGGCCAGGGCAGGGCCGGATCCGTGTCTGAGGTGCGGTGAGGTCAGACGTGGGTGAGCTGGATTCCATTACAAGTTTCTACATTGCCTTCCGTGCTCCCCTATCGACCAGCAAATCTCTGATGCATCCAGACAGCGCTGTGGAGAAAGTCTCCTCTTGGTTTTAATACAATCAGCGCTTTAATAAGGTAAAGAAACGTTTAACTTTATTATGGATTACCGCCAGCAAAGGTGTGAGCGGGCCAGGGAATTATTTACAAAGTTGAATGATAACCCTAAAAATCCTGATAATGAAAGTGCTGCAGCCAAGATTATCAAGTCAGCAGAAAAAGAAAACCGCTTATGGTGGAATTTAACGTCATTAAAAAATTATTCTGACAGAACAATCATTCCAAGAGGTCTAAGATTGAAAAAAGTCCCTAATCATGTTTATTCAGAGGACTTTGTGACACAGTGGAATACAATACTGTCAGATTGCTCCTTTAAATTAATTAATCTTATAATAAAACATGAAGAGGAAGAGCTCACAAAGGTCCAAAAAGATCTGGACATTTTGAAACAGGATTATTTAAAGGATGCAACACAAGCACAAATTGATGAACTGGAAACCAACATGAAAAAATCTGTTGATAAAGCTGAAAATAAAATTATGGACATTAAAAAAAGGAAATTCAATAGAGATCTATACGATTATACAAATAATCAAGTTTATGAATGGGGCCGTTGGGAAAATCCACAAAGATCTATCTTGAGGACTCCTCGCATTAACAAAAATTGGAATAAATTACAACCCACTAGGGTTTCATTCAGCTCGACTGAGCCGGATACGTCAGCAACACAGACTGAAGATTCAGAATTGAATCAAGGAAACCGTCAGCAAGTCCAAACCCCTAGGTCAAAAAACTACTATCTCAAGAACAGAACTTTCTCAAAAAGAAAACTAGGAGAAGAGGAGGGAGAAAACATCGATCCCTGGGTATTCCACAAGCACAATCCACGACGCCGAAAGACATAGGGAAGTATGATATTATTAATCTGTCTAATTTTCCTCTTAATGATGAGCAAAAAAAAGTTCTTTCTTTGGGGTTAAATTTTTCCCCTACTTGCAATTTTGATTTATTTACAACAATTTGTGATATCAATAAGTTTGTGAGAGATTTGGTTTTAAGAAAACATTTTTATAATGAAAATAATTCAAACATTAATGATGGTGATACTGCTAGTTTGGATCAGAATAATTCATTTGAATTTTTTAACTTTGAGGATCAGGTTACTCTCTCTTGTCTAAACGATCTAGCCAGAGACTCAAATGCAGAGATTTGTAATATCATTGAGAAAAACCATCCCAAAGTCAAAAACAAGAGATTTTATCCAGCGCAGGACCGTTGTCCTGCCATGGATAAATGCCAAGTTACTATGGAACGAGATCTTCGTAATCTATCACTTCAGAATGATAAATGTCAAAAAATTGCATTTAATAACAACTTATCTATTGAAGCAAGACTTGCATTGAAACAATTAAAAGATAATCTGGATATTACCATCAAATGTTCAGATAAAGGGGGCTCGGTAGTGGTGATGAATACTGTGGATTACATTGAGTGGATAATGAAAATGTTAAGTGACACCTCCACGTACTCGCCACTACCATCGGACCCCACAAATAGATTGAAAATCCATTTTGACAGGCTCATAGACGAGGGTTTTCACTTAGGTTGTTTTAATATCAGAGAGGTGAAATTTCTTAAAGAAACAGAAGCCACAACACCAATTATGCATGCACTGCCCAAAACTCATAAAGGGATTTCACCCCCCCATGCGACCGATCATATCTGGAATCGGTTCTATCAGTGAACAATTGGGGGAATGGCTGGATAGAATATTGCAACCCCTGGTATGTAGAGTCCCTGGTTATCTCAAAGATACTTCTTCTGGTTTTTTTTTCGAAAACTTTTTATTGATTTTCCAATTTTTTATAAACATAAGATATTCAAGGTTACACAAGGAAAAACATTTGTCTGACAATATGTGACATAATAGGGTGCAATGCCCCAACTTGATATTTTAAACTGTTTATCTGATTGATATGGTCTCTATTAAACCAAGGCAAAAGTACTAAGAAATAACAGACGCGATACAAGTCAATTAGAATCATTAAGCCCCTAAGCCAACCCCGAATACTTCCAAATTTTCTGGCACGTCTTGTTGCTACCTTAGCGTCTCGTCTCCCTTTCCTCCGGAACCCACACCTCCGTGATTTTCAATTTACCCAGTTTGTCCTGGCTATCATTCAGAAGGTACCATTCCGATTGTAGAAAAGGTGTCATCAGATTATTTATTTCTCCCTGAGTAAATTGACTTTCAATGAAATTTCTCCATTTCCCAAAGAACTTGGGTGTCAACCTATCTTTGTCCCTTTCCGCTTCCACTTTCTCCAGCCTCAATAAATTATGTAGTTCACCGATGACCTCTTTTATGGATGGTCCCTCCCTTTGTATCCAATGCTTTAATATGGACCGTTTGACTATCATGGCTATGTCATGTACTATTGTATATTTCTTCTTTCCCGGCATGTCCGATCCCCCTCTTACTCCTCCCTCAAAGGAATGGAAAATCCACACCATTAGCTCTAGATTTCCAGAAATTCCCCATGTTGCCTGGACAAATAATCTAACTTGATTCCAGAACCTGTGAATTTCCGTACACTCCCATAGTCCATGTAGCATATCTGTTTTTTCTCTTTGACATTTAGGACACCGCATATCTCTTCCCGGAATGTTGAAGCCCATAATAGCCCTGTGTAAAATTCTAAATTGGGTGTCTCTCCATCTCTCATTGGTAACATGTTTCCGCATCTGTACCCATCCCTTCAATATATCCCCTACAACTTCCTGCCCTTTCAATTGTTTCCCCCACGCTGTTAGAGTACGGCTATCCTCCCCAGATATAAGCATTCCCCGAAATGTTCGGTAAATTTTGGAAACATTTACACTTGCTACATCACTTTCCATAAGCTCATCAATCAAACTCTTATTCAATTCCTTTCCAAGCTCCCCCAAATCTACAAATACTCCATGCTTCAGTTGTTCATACTGGATGATATGTGAGCTATTAAGTTCATACTTGTCAAGCACTTCCCGTCCTGTCAGCCACCTTCTCTCCTCCACATTCATGACATCCTTCATTCTCTCGACGCCCTTCTCTTTCGATCTAGTAAATAGCTTATTTTCCCGTCCCATGGGAAAGTTCGGAGATGCCCAGGGATTTAAGTACTTAGATACTTTCCATGACAGTCCCAATTTCTTTCTTATCAGTTTCCATGTTAGCATAGTGTCTCGGAATAAGATTGAGTTCCTTATATGCCCATCCGCCCTGGACAATTGGGAGTGTAAAATGGACGCCAAATCCCACGGTGATGCATACTTGGCTTCCATGCCATGGTCTGAGTGCCTGCTCGTTCCTCTCAACCAATCAAACACATGTCTCATTATACACACCAGGTTATAACCCCGAACATCCGGGAAACTAAGACCTCCTTCCTCCGTTGACTTCATCAATGTTCGTAACTTTATTCTAGGTTTCCTTCCCCGCCATATAAAATCCGCATACGCTGAGTTGAGCCTATTTACGTCCCTCATTTTTAGCAATATCGGGATCGTCTGGAATGGGTACAACAGTCTAGGAAAGCTCATCATTTTTATCAGGTGGCACCTTGCCAGTAGTGGTAGAGGCAGACCCTTCCATCCCTTTAGTTGTGCTATAATTTTCCTAATTAGTGGGCCATAATTCATCTCGTAAATTGATTCCACCGTTCTTCCTATATGAATTCCCAGATATTTAAGTGATGTCTGTGCTATAGGAATGCCACATATACAACCATCTCTTACATTCCCCCCTTTTAGGAACAGGATCTCACACTTTTTTTTATTCAATTTGAATCCTGAGACTAATCCAAATTTTTCAATTAGGGCTAGAGTCTGTGGCAAATCCACGTTAGGGTCCCCCATATATAGTATGACATCATCGGCAAAAAGTGCTGTCTTTATTTCAGTTCCCCTTACCTTAATCCCTTTAAAACTATTCGGGCCCTGCAGTATTCTTGACAATGGTTCAATGGCCAAGTTGAATAAAAGGGGAGATAGCGGGCAGCCTTGTCTTGTTCCCTTCATCAAAGGGAACACGTCTGATAAAAAACCTGGAGTGTGTACCCTAGCTCCCGAGTTAGCGTAAAGATTCCTAATGTAAAGCCTCATTTTGCCTACAATCCCTGTGGCCTCTAGTACTTTGTCCAGCCAGCTCCAATTTACATTGTCAAACGCTTTTTCTGCGTCGAGTGTAACTAGAGCGGGTCTTGCCCCCCTCTCTATCTGTTCCAATCTCACCGCATCCACCACTAGTATTGTCTTCCGGATATTAGTGACAGCGTTTCTCCCTTTAATAAACCCTACCTGGTGCTCTGTAATGATCCTTGGAAGAATCATGGCCAATCTATTAGCCATAATCTTAGATATTATTTTTAAATCCTGGTTTATAAGTGATATGGGTCTATAACTAGAGGGATCATCCAGGTCTTTAGTTCCCTTAGGGAGTAATTTGATATATGCTACGTTTGAATTTTTAGGAATTTCCTCTCCTTCCAAAAATGCATTAAATACCGCAGTTCAATCTGGCGAGATCAGATCCCTCATAGCCTTATAAAACTCGCTGTTAAAACCGTCGGGGCCTGGTGCCTTGTTGGTGTTAAGCTCCCCGATTGTTCTAGTCACCTCCTCAACTGTGATATCTGCATTTAGGTCACTCAGATCTTCCTCTGTTACGCTAGGCAAGTGCGCTTGTCTTAACCACTCTGCCTCGTCAGTCATGTCGTTGTTTCCTGGCCCATATAGTTTTCTATAAAAATGTCCCAGCAATTTATTAATTTCCTTAGGATCTGTGGTCACCTCCCCCCCCTTTCTTTTTAGTTTGGAAATCACTGTCATTTTCCTGCTACCCCTTGCCAAATTTGCCAGCATCCTCCCCGCCTTGTTGCCAAATCTATGTAGCTCTGCTTCCCTGTGCGACCAAAATAATTGTTCCTTTTTTTTTGCCCATTCGTCA
This sequence comes from Anomaloglossus baeobatrachus, assembly GCF_048569485.1. Lineage (NCBI taxonomy): Eukaryota > Metazoa > Chordata > Amphibia > Anura > Aromobatidae > Anomaloglossus > Anomaloglossus baeobatrachus. The sequence continues at coordinate 247,090,130 of NC_134359.1, forward strand.
AACCCCCTTTTTGCCTCCAACCATCTGTCTTTCGTCGTGGGAGATCTATTAGCCAAATACTTTGTGTATGCTACCCGCACTGCTTCACTCTGGGCATTATAATTCTCATTGGTTTTCCTTTTGATCATGGCTGCATATCCAATCAGGCGACCCCTCAAGACCGCTTTTGCTGTTTCCCAGTATAGCACTGGGTTCCCTTTGTGTTCCTTGTTTTCCTCTGTGAATTCTCCCCACCACTCTCGTAATACCCTGTGGAAATTATCTTGTCTGAGAAGAAACGATGGAAATCTCCATATGATATCTGTACCTCTCTTGAACTGCTCTCTGATACCCAATCTCAACGGACTATGATCAGATATCACCATGTTTTCTATCACACATTCTTGTGCCCCATAAACTAGGCCTTGAGAAATCCAAAATTGATCAATACGCGACCAGCTATCATGAGGATGCGAGAAGTGTGTATATTCTCTATCATGCGGGTGAGCTAATCTCCAGATGTCCTTCAAACCCACGTCTTCTAATGTCACATCCCTATGGTCCGGCCTTCTGTCCACATCCTCTGTCCTCTTCTTCCCCCTCCTCCTGTCTTCAGCTGAGTCTGGAACTGTGTTAAAATCACCTCCTACTATGATGTTGGTCTCCCCATCTGCTAGTATGTTGGCCTTTATGCCATCATGGAATATGCTCTGTTGGGAGTTTGGACCGTAAACATTGTAGATACTTAATTTACCCGCTGGACTAATGATTGTTAAATGTTGCCACCGTCCCTGATCGTCTGCCTCGTGTGTCACTACTTCATGGCTGAGCTGTTTATGTATTAGAATCATTGTCCCCGCTTTCCTACCTTGTGCCTCTGCCCCATATACAGTACCCACCCAGTATTTCTTCATGCGAAAAAAGTCCTCCTTCCTCAAATGCGTTTCCTGTAATAATGCAATATCTGTTTTTAGTCTTTTCAGATGTCTTAGTATCATTGCTCGTTTGTTAGGAGATCTCAAGCCTTTCACATTCCATGTAGTTATTTGTACCATATTTGCCTTTGTATTTTGCTCTTACTACTTCCTCCCCTGTGGGCCCTGAACTCACAAGAGACGAGACAATTATTACCAGGTATAGAATTTGCCCCCCAGGCTTGATATATCTTTTCCCCACCTTGTAGGTATAACAAATATAACAATAAACAACTGTAGAACACGTTTTCCCTTCTGGGAAATTTTTGGCTCTTTTCGCCATGCTGATGACTTCCCCTTTTCCTAGCCAAACTGTTGAGCTCCCTAGTCACCCCCCTTAGAGTATACGTTCTAGCCCCGGATTCACATGAGTCACATGAACGAGCCTTAAATAATGTCAAAAATAGTACAGTATGACAAAAACTCTATAAGGACTTCAAGTCCAACTTAGCTCTATTTTCTGGTGGTCGTCCCAGCACTCAGAGCAGACAGATCCACTTCATTTACGCCTGGAAGTCGTTCCTGGACAAAGGCGAGTGAAAGTAAGAATGAAAGTGAATCTGGAAGTGGAACTGAAAGTAAGCGTGAGACTGAATATGCGAGAGAAAAAGAGTGAGACAGAGCGCGTGAGGTACTGAAAGTGAGCGTGAGACTGAAAATGAAACTGAGTATGAGAGTGAGTGTGAAACTGAAAGTAAGCGTGAAACTGAAAATGAGACTGAATATGTGAGGGAGGGAAAAAAAAAAAAAAGTGTGGGACTGAGGGTGAGTGTGAGAGTGTGAGACTGAACGTTAGGAGTAAGACTGAAAGTGGAACTGATAGCAAGCGTGAAAGCAAAACTGGACATGAGAGAGTGAAATCAAGAGAGCAAGAGAGTGCGAGAACAGGACCAGCAATATCTAGTTCAGTTCAGTTGTCATGGACCATTTCCAACAGTTAGTCTCTGTGTTCCGAGCGAGGATTATTTTGTTGTTTTGGGCTCAATCTCCTTTCCTCTCTACTCTCCACCCGCGATTGCTCCTCAAAGCTTCTCGAGTCTTTCCCTGGGCCTCTTGGAGATCCTCCTCTGCTGGTCCCTTCTCCATTGTTTCCTCTTTTTTGTCCATCAGCCTGATTCTTATCCTGTTCTGCCATGAGAGTACGCTCTGCTTCTTTAAAGTCTTTGTAATATGCAAACGAGCCATTAAGATTTCTGACTTTCAGTGTGGCAGGGTATAGCAGTTGGCACTTGACTTTTTTGTTATACAGGAATGAACATACTTTGCTGAATTCTTTTCTCTTTCTGGAGACTTCTGCTGAATAATCGCCGAAAATTAGCAGTCTGTTGCCTTGGTAATGCAATGGTCGCTGTCTGTCTCTAAAGGCTCTCAGTATTTCCTCTTTATGTTTATAATCAAGATATTTGACTATCACTTGTCTAGCCCTCAGCGGGGCTTTCTTGTTTGGGTTTGGATCCTCTCCCCTATTCGCTTCTTGTCTTAGTGGTCCCACTCTGTGCGCTCTTTCCACTCTGAATTTAGCCTTAATGCCCAGGGCCTGAGGTAACTCGTGTTCACATATGTTATCCAGCTGTCCCAAAGATACCGATTCTGGCAGCCCGACAATGCGCAAATTATTTCGCCTCGATCGGTTCTCTAAGTCTTCCGCTTTATCTCTCAAATAATCGTTAGATTTCACTAGAGCTGCTATTTGCTCTTGCATAGCCATTATTTTCTCCTCTGAGTCAGATATTCTCTGCTCTGTTTCTGCCAGTCTAGATGCATGTCCACTAATCTGCTTTTGCATAGCTGCTAGGGATGTTTGTATGGCTGTTTCAATGGCCACTTTAATCTCTTTTGACAGATGTGATGTCACTTCGGCAGCCAATTTTTTATAATCAACATTGAGCTCTTGTGCATGCTTGTCTTGGCCTGCAGGTGGTGCTGGTTTCTTAGTTCTCTTATTCTGTGCTGGGGATTTTCCACCCTCCCCCATTTGTTAACAGTATTTAGATAATGGTGTGGCCGGCAGTTTCTTGTTTGCTTTAGGAGTGTTAAGCTGGGTTTACATGCTGCAACATCGCAAAGGACATCGCTGTAACGTCACCGGTTTGGTGACGCAATAGCGACCTCCCTAAGTCTCTGCTAAGTCTCTGGTGAGCGTTCAAACAGGCAAACCTGGCCAACAACTCAACAGCGATCCGGACCGGCAGAGCGACCTAGCTGGTTGTTGGGGACGTTGATAAGCAGCCTTTTGAAAGGGAAGTTGCTAACAAAGTCGCTGAAAAGGCTTCACACACTGAAACTTCATGCTGCACAGCGGGAAACAAAGGACCTAGGAATGGTCCTGAACGATTTGTAACGATTACAACTTCACAGCAGGGGCCGGGTCGCTGATAGGATTCACACACTGCAACATCGCAAACATCGCTATTGCGTCACAAAACCGGTGACGTTACAGCGATGTCGTTTGAGATGTTGCAGTGTGTAAACCCAGCTTTACTGTTTCTAACATGCAGCTTCTGCTGGCGTTGATCAAGATTAGACACCTTATACTGCGTGTCTAAGTGATCAGTCCGGTCTCCTGCGTCTCTGAGCACTCTTTGCTTGCTGCACTCCTCCTCCTCCTCTCTTTCTTGTTCCTCCATGTCCCCTTCCTCTATCCATTGTGTTTCTCCCTCTGCAATCCCCTGCAGCGATTTCTCTCCTGCTCCATCCTCCCCCGACCCCCCGCTCTCATCTCCTTCACTTCTCCCTCTCCTGGCTTCCATTACCACATCTTGCACTGGGGACTCTGGCTCCTCCTCCATCAGGCTTGTCGGTGCCATGACAGTCTCCTCTTCTCCCCGCCGGCAGTCAGAATCTCCATTCCCGCAGGTCCCCTCACCACCACCAGCACTCCTCAGTAAGTACCGCTCCATAGCTGTGTGCTTCCTGCTACCAGACGTGCTGCTCTCTGCTCGCTCACTTGCCCGGGTATGCTGTTTATCGTCGGTTTCTCAGAGGGGTGTCGGGAGCTTCTCCTCTATGCTGCCTCCTCAGCCAGGACCGGAACCGGAAGTTGCCCTTCTTCTGTTTTACAAAGTATGAAAAATATTTGTTGGTCCCCTCAATACGGTTGGTTGACTATAGATGTAGTGTCTTTGTACCAATCCATTCCTGTGGCAGTGGCTTTATCGGCACTTAAACATCATTTGACCACATATTCTGACACGACTATAGATATTATTGATTACATCATAAATGTGGTTCAATTTCTCATGTTAAACAATTATTTTTATTTTAATGGCAAGTATTTTGTTCAGAGTGCTGGAGTCTCAATGGGAGCTAAATATTCACCCTCTGTGGCTAATTTGACCATGAGTTGGTGGGAAGGAATATACATTTACGATTCACAGAACCCCTTCTTAAAGGACATAATATGGTACGGCAGATTCATAGACGATATGTTAATCATATGGACGGGCTATGAGTCTGCCGTACAAGATTTCATTTTTTATTTAAACAATAACGTCTTCAATCTTGAATTTAAAGTCCAATATAGTCGCAACATTACTCAGTTTTTGGATTTAACCCTAGAGGGGAAAATGTTCTCCAAAATTTCCACCAAAACATATAGAAAACAAATAGCAGGGAACACAATTTTACATGCTACTGGTCACCATCCACCACATACGATTAAAGCAATCCCTTTGGGTGAAATTATTAGAGCAAATCGTAATTGCAATACCCCTGATTCCTATTCTGTAGAACTAAACAACATTGAGACTTGCCTACAAGCTAGAGGTTATAAAAATTGGATGATTACTAGGGCCAAAAAAATCATTAATAAAAGAATTATTGATAATGATTCTCACTCATTGGAATTAGAACCTAATGACAACTCAAAAAAACAAACAAATAAAAAAAATGGACCAAAAAAAATTATACACCACAAAATAATTCACTTACTCTTGTTCTGAAATACAGTAACCAATTTGACCTCATTAAACGTATGTTCCATAAGAATATTTCTATTTTGAGAGAAGATGATACCTTAAACCATATTTTACATAACAACTATAGAGCAGTGTACAAAAAAGCAACCACATTGGCCAATATTCTCTCACCTAGTGCTGTCAGATTTCCAAAAACTAAAGGTAATTGGTTATCATTAAAGGGTTTTTATAAGTGCGGTTTGCACAATTGTAAGATGTGTACAGTTGCAAAAAAAGTAAATTTTTCACTGACACATCCAATAACAAGTATCAAATTAATTCCTTTTTAAACTGCAATACGAGATGGGCCACTTACATTATAGAGTGCAATAAATGCAATCTAAAATATGTTGGTAGCACAAAGCCAACGGTTTGCACCAGAATAAAGGAACATCTCCATGATATTGTCAAATATAACCCAATAAAAAACACATCACAAGCTACCAAACATTTTATTCAAGAACATAATAGGTCAATTGAATTTTTTTCTGCATATGCAATTGAAAACCTGCATAAAAAACCCAGACATGGTTTCAGCTTAAATAGTCTGAGAAATAGAGAGGCATGGTGGATTTTCCAATTGAATACCAGAGTTCCCCATGGCTTGAATCTCAGACGCGATATAATGCTACATTATTAATGTCTGGGCTTTGTATTGCAATTAGTTTGGAATGTCATTGCACTATGATCTAAATCGCAATTACAGTCTTTCTTTCATGCGATGAGTGTCACTTTTTCTTCTATTTCCCCTTTTGTGGAGACTTTTGGTGTTGATGGAAATACTGTGCACAATCATGGCAGTTTTATGACATGGGTGTGCCTGCTTGTTCACAGCAACATTCCGGTCCAGTGTGTCACTGGTCTGTTTACTCATTTATCTTTCAGACCATTTCAGATGGCTAATCTAATACTATCTGTTCTTTACAGTGATTAATAGTAATTTGCAATATTACTGTGTCAAGGGTCTTGAATTGGCCACTTGATTTTGCCTGAAATATTTGACAAATTTGATAAAGGTTTTGGCTGCTAATGTGCCATGTTTTTTAATTATTGTGATAATCTGTATAATAGTGCAGTGGTACAAAGTCCTTTCTTGACCAAATTGTTGTTATACCTGAAACAATTTTGTTAATGTTAATCTGATCTTGTTTAAAACTAAAATACTTTTGTATTCTACAGAAACATCTTGTAAAAGAATGCCTCAATTTTACTATAATTTTTTTGTATAAAAAGATTTTTTTCATATAAAAAATTTTTTTTTCACAAAATGATGCTTGAATTAATCGATGTAGGACTTTATTCACATTGATCTACAATGATACGAACTTTTCAACTGAATCTGACCTGGAGTTTCCCCAAAAAGTCGCAACTGAGATACTGGCTTAATACAAAGGAATTTCTCTTGTTGTTTAAAAACGAAATGAACTGCTTTATTTCAATCAAAATGGACTATTTGATATGGCACTTGCCACAATGTCTGATGAATCTGTATACAATTTATCATGTTTCTTGTATAAATATGACAAATGTGAATTACTTTAACTAATTTTGCATAAATTAGTGGTTTTCCAGTTTTGTGAAAAATCTTAATGGAAAATTTATGATCACTCACTGTTCATTCAAAGTATTTTTTCCACCTTAATACAACAATATAATATTGTATCATATTGATATTAAACTAGTGAAACCCCATATGATTGCTCTATATTTTCACTCATGCATTCTTATATTTTGATATAAATTAATAATATATAAGTATAATATACATATAAACAAATAGAAGAGTCATGTAGATAAATATATATATATATATATATATATATATATATGATTCTTTCTTGTTATTGTTGGCATAAATAGCATGAATGTTTGATACATTCATTTGTTATTTGGTATCATTCATGTATGAGATTTTTGTTCTTGATTATCAGGGACATTTAACAATAATAAAAAATAATAGAGCATTCATATGTGGTTCTAACAAAAGTACTTTGTTCCACATATACATATATATGTTTTTTTTCACTTGCTCACTTTTTCTCATCCAGTTTTGCCTGCTGACCCATATGTTTCCATTTCCGCTTGATTGCCCCAGAGGGAGAGGGGAGTATATAGCGGCACTGGCAACATTCACTAATTGTTATGATTAAGGGCGTTAAGCCAGAAACGCGTTAACCACGACTATGCCATGTCTGTACTGCACTGAATAAATCACCTGGTCACTCAGCTGGATCGCTTTCCTTCATTTTCATAATATTATTATAACTAATTAATTTAAAAACAAGTTATCACCAGTCTGAATAGCTGTTTGTAGCATCAATGCTGACAAACAATACACCTCCTCTATAAAATAATTGTAATAGATTTTAAATTGTGCTCATTATGCTATTTGTGACTTTTTGCACCCTTACAAAAATGAGAAAAGCAGACTACGTTTTTGTCAGATATTGTAGAAAGGTAAAGAAAAAGAGCTATCCATATAAAAATGTGAAGATAAAAATGAAATAACATTTGGGTCCCATTTGAAGGACCAAAAAAGGGAAAAAAAAGTTAAAAGTTCTAAAAACCTTAAATATAGGGGGGAGAAAAATATGAAAATGTACCTAGTGATCTAGCTTTAAAATGGATCTGTGTAACTATATTAAATCCTTGCATTTGTTTTCAAGGTGGAAGAAGAACGTGGAAGCCCCCTGTGACCTGCTCGATTTAGAAGTCTCTGTCAGACAGTGGCTGTTTTTTCCTACATCCTCGCTGCAGCAAATTGAAAAATGCAGCTGATTTTGCCATTTGCATGCATGTAAGTTCAACATTTTTGTGGTGTGTGTGTAAAAACTAAGCACACCCTATTTGAATTCTATGGTTTTACTTGTCATGACTTTATAAGCTTCTGGAGTTTAGAAGGTTCTAAATAAGTTAAAGGGCTCGTGCGCACGTGCATGCTGAATATTCTGCAGCGATTTCACAGCACATGTGTGCTTCAAATCGCTGCAGAAACACTGCATAAGTCCCCCTTCACACGTCAGTGATTCTGGTACGTTTGTGCTTTTATTAAAACGTACCAGAATCACTGATAGACGCAGACCCATTATAGTCAATGGGTCTGTTCACACATCAGTGATTTTTCACTGAACATGTCTCCGTGCAGCGTACACCCGTGGCCGTGATTCTGAACGGAGACAAGTCAGTTTTTTTCTGGCATCACTGATGACGCAGAGACCACACTATGGTGTGGTCCGTGTGTGATTAGTGAAACACGTACCAGAAAATCACGGACATATTAAATATGAAATATTTTCAACTTACCTTGCCTGCGATTTGCTCTGCAGCCTCCGCTCTCAGCAGCTTCTGCCCGGCACATGAATATTCATAAGAGCAGGAATTGCCGACCAGGAAGTAAGTGCTCAGAGCGGTGGGCGGACACTGCAGAGCTGGAGACTTCAGCACCATGGACAGCAGGAGCGAAGGCAGGTGCGTAATGTCCATATGCAATCACGGATTGCACATGGACAACCCACGTTTGCCGTGAGTCATGGAACATGTATGTAACATGTAAGGGACATGTGCTTGTTTTACATGTCAGTGAAGAATGTCTGTGTTTTTCTCTGACGTATGAAACAGGCCTAATGGATGCAGTGTTTCAGAAGAAAAAAAGCCGATTTCATGCGCTATGGCTACTGCCCCCACCATAGAAAGAGTGGGAGCTGCACTCAGCTGGATCGCTTTCCTTCATTTTCTCACTGCTGCGGCCAGGGCAGGGCCGGATCCGTGTCTGAGGTGCGGTGAGGTCAGACGTGGGTGAGCTGGATTCCATTACAAGTTTCTACATTGCCTTCCGTGCTCCCCTATCGACCAGCAAATCTCTGATGCATCCAGACAGCGCTGTGGAGAAAGTCTCCTCTTGGTTTTAATACAATCAGCGCTTTAATAAGGTAAAGAAACGTTTAACTTCATTATGGATTACCGCCAGCAAAGGTGTGAGCGGGCCAGGGAATTATTTACAAAGTTGAATGATAACCCTAAAAATCCTGATAATGAAAGTGCTGCAGCCAAGATTATCAAGTCAGCAGAAAAAGAAAACCGCTTATGGTGGAATTTAACGTCATTAAAAAATTATTCTGACAGAACAATCATTCCAAGAGGTCTAAAGCTGGTGTCACACATAACGACGACGACAACGACGTCGCTGCTACGTCACCATTTTCTGTGACGTTGCAGCGACGTCCCGTCGCTGTCGCTGTGTGTGACATCCAGCAACGACCTGGCCCCTGCTGTGAGGTCGCCGGTCGTTGCTGAATGTCCAGCTTCATTTTTTGGTCGTCACTCTCCCGCTGTGACACACACATCGCTGTGTGTGACAGCGAGAGAGCGACGAAATGAAGCGATCAGGAGCCGGCACTGGCAGCTGCGGTAAGCTGTAACCAGCGTAAACATCGGGTAACCAAGGGAAGACCTTTCCCTAGTTACCCGATGTTTACGCTGGTTACCGGCCTCCGCTCTTGCTGCCAGTGCCGGCTCCTGCACTGTGACATGTGGCTGCAGTATGCATCGGGTAATTAACCCGATGTATACTGTAGCAAGGAGAGCAAGGAGCCAGCGCTAAGCAGTGCGCGCGGCTCCTTGCTCTCTGCACTGTGACATGTAGCTGCAGCACACATCGGGTTAATTAACCCGATGTGTACTGTACCTAGGAGAGCAAGGAGCCAGCGCTAAGCGCGGCTCCCTGCTCTCTGCACATGCAGCACAGCGACGTTATGATCGCTGCTTCTGCTGTGTTTGACAGCTAAGCAGCGATCATAACAGCGACTTACAAGGTCGCTGTTACGTCACCGAAAATGGTGACGTAACAGCGACGTCGTTGTCGCTGTCGCTTAGTGTGACACCAGCTTTAGATTGAAAAAAGTCCCTAATCATGTTTATTCAGAGGACTTTGTGACACAGTGGAATACAATACTGTCAGATTGCTCCTTTAAATTAATTAATCTTATAATAAAACATGAAGAGGAAGAGCTCACAAAGGTCCAAAAAGATCTGGACATTTTGAAACAGGATTATTTAAAGGATGCAACACAAGCACAAATTGATGAACTGGAAACCAACATGAAAAAATCTGTTGATAAAGCTGAAAATAAAATTATGGACATTAAAAAAAGGAAATTCAATAGAGATCTATACGATTATACAAATAATCAAGTTTATGAATGGGGCCGTTGGGAAAATCCACAAAGATCTATCTTGAGGACTCCTCGCATTAACAAAAATTGGAATAAATTACAACCCACTAGGGTTTCATTCAGCTCGACTGAGCCGGATACGTCAGCAAGACAGACTGAAGATTCAGAATTGGATCAAGGAAACCGTCAGCAAGTCCAAACCCCTAGGTCAAAAAACTACTATCTCAGGAACAGAACTTTCTCAAAAAGAAAACTAGGAGAAGAGGAGGGAGAAAACATCGATCCCTGGGTATTCCACAAGCACAATCCACGACGCCGAAAGACATAGGGAAGTATGATATTATTAATCTGTCTAATTTTCCTCTTAATGATGAGCAAAAAAAAGTTCTTTCTTTGGGGTTAAATTTTTCCCCTACTTGCAATTTTGATTTATTTACAACAATTTGTGATATCAATAAGTTTGTGAGAGATTTGGTTTTAAGAAAACATTTTTATAATGAAAATAATTCAAACATTAATGATGGTGATACTGCTAGTTTGGATCAGAATAATTCATTTGAATCATTTAACTTTGAGGATCAGGTTACTCTCTCTTGTCTAAACGATCTAGCCAGAGACTCAAATGCAGAGATTTGTAATATCATTGAGAAAAACCATCCCAAAGTCAAAAACAAGAGATTTTATCCAGAGCAGGACCGTTGTCCTGCCATGGATAAATGCCAAGTTACTATGGAACGAGATCTTCGTAATCTATCACTTCAGAATGATAAATGTCAAAAAATTGCATTTAATAACAACTTATCTATTGAAGCAAGACTTGCATTGAAACAATTAAAAGATAATCTGGATATTACCATCAAATGTTCAGATAAAGGGGGCTCGGTGGTGGTGATGAATACTGTGGATTACATTGAGTGGATAATGAAAATGTTAAGTGACACCTCCACGTACTCGCCACTACCATCGGACCCCACAAATAGATTGAAAATCCATTTTGACAGGCTCATAGACGAGGGTTTTCACTTAGGTTGTTTTAATATCAGAGAGGTGAAATTTCTTAAAGAAACAGAAGCCACAACACCAATTATGCATGCACTGCCCAAAACTCATAAAGGGATTTCACCCCCCCCATGCGACTGATCATATCTGGAATCGGTTCTATCAGTGAACAATTAGGGGAATGGCTGGATAGAATATTGCAACCCCTGGTACGTAGAGTCCCTGGTTATCTCAAAGATACTTCTTCTGTTTTACAAAGTATGAAAAATATTTGTTGGTCCCCTCAATACGGTTGGTTGACTATAGATGTAGTGTCTTTGTACCAATCCATTCCTGTGGCAGTGGCTTTATCGGCACTTAAACATCATTTGACCACATATTCTGACACGACTATAGATATTATTGATTACATCATAAATGTGGTTCAATTTCTCATGTTAAACAATTATTTTAATGGCAAGTATTTTGTTCAGAGTGCTGGAGTCTCAATGGGAGCTAAATATTCACCCTCTGTGGCTAATTTGACCATGAGTTGGTGGGAAGGAATATACATTTACGATTCACAGAACCCCTTCTTAAAGGACATAATATGGTACGGCAGATTCATAGACGATATGTTAATCATATGGACGGGCTAGGAGTCTGCCGTACAAGATTTCATTTTTTATTTAAACAATAATGTCTTCAATCTTGAATTTAAAGTCCAATATAGTCGCAACATTACTCAGTTTTTGGATTTAACCCTAGAGGGGAAAATGTTCTCCAAAATTTCCACCAAAACATATAGAAAACAAATAGCAGGGAACACAATTTTACATGCTACTGGTCACCATCCAGCACATACGATTAAAGCAATCCCTTTGGGTGAAATTGTTAAGGTTGTTGGGATACAAGTGATCCCTTTTTCCGATCTGACCGTTGTTCCAAATAAAGATATCGTGTGTGCACGGCGAAAAAGAATAATAATTAATTGGAATCAATTATAACTCTTCCTCTCACGACCAAGGCTGAGGCAAGACTGAAATCTTTATTCTTAGACAATTAGACCACGAAGTAAAAAAATGGACCAAAAAAAATTATACACCACAAAATAATTCACTTACTCTTGTTCTGAAATACAGTAACCAATTTGACCTCATTAAACGTATGTTCCATAAGAATATTTCTATTTTGAGAGAAGATGATACCTTAAACCATATTTTACATAACAACTATAGAGCAGTGTACAAAAAAGCAACCACATTGGCCAATATTCTCTCACCTAGTGCTGTCAGATTTCCAAAAACTAAAGGTAATTGGTTATCATTAAAGGGTTTTTATAAGTGCGGTTTGCACAATTGTAAGATGTGTACAGTTGCAAAAAAATGTAAATTTTTCACTGACACATCCAATAACAACAAGTATCAAATTAATTCCTTTTTAAACTGCAATACGAGATGGGCCACTTACATTATAGAGTGCAATAAATGCAATCTAAAATATGTTGGTAGCACAAAGCCAACGGTTTGCACCAGAATAAAGGAACATCTCCATGATATTGTCAAATATAACCCAATAAAAAACACATCACAAGCTACCAAACATTTTATTCAAGAACATAATAGGTCAATTGAATTTTTTTCTGCATATGCAATTGAAAACCTGCATAAAAAACCCAGACATGGTTTCAGCTTAAATAGTCTGAGAAATAGAGAGGCATGGTGGATTTTCCAATTGAATACCAGAGTTCCCCATGGCTTGAATCTCAGACGCGATATAATGCTACATTATTAATGTCTGGGCTTTGTATTGCAATTAGTTTGGAATGTCATTGCACTATGATCTAAATCGCAATTACAGTCTTTCTTTCATGCGATGAGTGTCACTTTTTCTTCTATTTCCCCTTTTGTGGAGACTTTTGGTATTGATGGAAATACTGTGCACAATCATGGCAGTTTTATGACATGGGTGTGCCTGCTTGTTCACAGCAACATTTCGGTCCAGTGTGTCACTGGTCTATTTACTCATTTATCTTTCAGACGAATTCCGATGGCTAATCTAATACTATCTGTTCTTTACAGTGATTAATAGTAATTTGCAATATTACTGTGTCAAGGGTCTTGAATTGGCCACTTGATTTTGCCTAAAATATTTGACAAATTTGATAAAGGTTTTGGCTGCTAATGTGCCATGTTTTTTAATTATTGTGATAATCTGTATAATAGTGCAGTGGTACAAAGTCCTTTCTTGACCAAATTGTTGTTATACCTGAAACAATTTTGTTAATGTTAATCTGATCTTGTTTAAAACTAAAATACTTTTGTATTCTACAGAAACATCTTGTAAAAGAATGCCTCAATTTTACTATAAATTTTTTGTATAAAAAGATTTTTTTCATATAAAATTTTTTTTTTTTTCACAAAATGATGCTTGAATTAATCGATGTAGGACTTTATTCACATTGATCTACAATGATACGAACTTTCCAACTGAATCTGACCTGGAGTTTCCCCAAAAAGTCGCAACTGAGATACTGGCTTAATACAAAGGAATTTCTCTTGTTGTTTCCAAACGAAATGAACTGCTTTATTTCAATCAAAATGGACTATTTGATATGGCACTTGCCACAATGTCTGATGAATCTGTATACAATTTATCATGTTTCTTGTATAAATATGACAAATGTGAATTACTTTAACTAATTTTGCATAAATTAGTGGTTTTCCAGTTTTGTGAAAAATCTTAATGGAAATTTTATGATCACTCGCTGTTTATTCAAAGTATTTTTTCCACCTTAATACAACAATATAATATTGTATCATATTGATATTAAACTTGTGAAACCCCATATGATTGCTCTATATTTTCACTCATGCATTCTTATATTTTGATATAAATTAATAATATATAAGTATAATATACATATAAACAAATAGAAGAGTCATGTAGATAAAAATATATATATATATATATATATGATTCTTTCTTGTTATTGTTGGCATAAATAGCATGAATGTTTGATACATTCATTTGTTATTTGGTACCATTCATGTATGAGATTTTTGTTCTTGATTATCAGGGACATTTAACAATAATAAAAAATAATAGAGCATTCATATGTGGTTCTAACAAAAGTACTTTGTTCCACATATACATATATATGTTTTTTTTCACTTGCTCACTTTTTCTCATCCAGTTTTGCCTGCTGACCCATATGTTTCCATTTCCGCTTGATTGCCCCAGAGGGAGAGGGGAGTATATAGTGGCACTGGCAACATTCACTAGTTGTTATGATTAAGGGCGTTAAGCCAGAAACGCGTTAACCACGACTATGCCATGTCTGTACTGCACTGAATAAATCACCTGGTCACTCAGCTGGATCGCTTTCCTTCATTTTCATAATATTATTATAACTAATTAATTTAAAAACAAGTTATCACCAGTCTGAATAGCTGTTTGTAGCATCAATGCTGACAAACAATACACCTCCTCTATAAAATAATTGTAATAGATTTTAAAGTGTGCTCATTATGCTATTTGTGACTTTTTGCACCCTTACAAAAATGAGAAAAGCAGACTACGTTTTTGTCAGATATTGTAGAAAGGTAAAGAAAAAGAGCTATCCATATAAAAATGTGAAGATAAAAATGAAATAACATTTGGATCCCATTTGAAGGACCAAAAAAGGGAAAAAAAAGTTAAAAGTTCTAAAAACCTTAAATATGGGGGGGGGGAAATATGAAAATGTACCTAGTGATCTAGCTTTAAAATGGATCTGTGTAACTATATTAATTCCTTGCATTTGTTTTCAAGGTGGAAGAAGAACGTGGAAGCCCCCTGTGACCTGCTCGATTTAGAAGTCTCTGTCAGATAGTGGCTGTTTTTTCATACATCCTCGCTGCAGAAAATTGAAAAATGCAGCTGATTTTGCCATTTGCATGCATGTAAGTTCAACATTTTTGTGGTGTGTGTGTAAAAACTAAGCACACCCTATTTGAATTCTATGGTTTTACTTGTCATGACTTTATAAGCTTCTGGAGTTTAGAAGGTTCTAAATAAGTTAACCCTTTCACGACCGGCCGATTTTTCGCTTTCCGTTTTTTTTTTTCGCCATTCTTTTTCTGAGAGACGTAACTTTTTTATTTTTCAGTCAATATGGTCATGTGAGGGCTCATTTTTTGCGGAACGAGCTGTACTTTTAAATGAAACCATCAGTTTTACCATATTATGTACTAGAAAATGGCAAAAAAATTCCAAATGCTGAAAAATTGCAAAAAAAGTGCGATAGCACTATGGTTTTTGAGATATTTTATTCACTGTGTTCACTATATGGTAAAACTGATGTGTGGGTGTGATGCCTCAGGTCAGTGCGAGTTCGTAGACACCAAACATGTATAGGTTTACTTTTATATAAGGGGTTAAAAAAAAATCGGAAGTTTGTCCGAAAAAAGTGGCGCACATTTTACGCCATATTCCGTGACCCGTAGCGTTCTCATTTTTCGGGATCTTAGGCTCAATGACGGCTTATTTTTTCCGTCTCGAGCTGACGTTTTTAACGGTACCATTTTTGCGCAGATGCTACGTTTTGATCGCCTCTTATTGCATTTTGCGCAAAAGTTGTGGCGACAAAAAAACGTCGTTTTGGCGTTTGGAATTTTTTTGCCGCTACGCCGTTTACTGATCAGATTAATTGATTTTATATTTTGATAGATCGGGCGTTTCTGAACGCGGCGATACCAAATGTGTGTATATTTTTTATTTTTTTAACCCTTTAATTTTTAATGGGGCGAATGGGGGGTGATTTGAACTTTTAGGTTTTTTTGTTTTTTTTTAATTTTTTAAAACTTATTTTTTTACTTTTTTTTTTTATTTTACTAGTCCCCCTAGGGGGCTATTGCGATCAGCATTCCGATCGCTCTGCAGTATCTGCTGATCACAGCTGGAAGGCTGTAAACAGCAGATACGCTGTCTTTCTCTTTTGCTGTGCTCCGGGCACAGCGAAAGTGAAACCAATTCATGTGTAGTACAGGAGTCATCACATGACCCTGTACTACCATGGCAACTATCGGGAGTCACGTGATCGCGTCACGTGACTTCCGGTTTCGGCGGTAAGTAAAACTTTACCGCGATTGCGCTTATAATGGCGCTGTCATGTATTGACAGCGCCATTATAAGGGGTTAATCGGCACGAGCAGATAACGATTCTGCTCGTGCCTAGCAGGCACACATCTCAGCTGTGAAAATCAGCTGAGATGTGTGCCGATCGCGGCATGCTGCCGCCGGAGGACCGCGGGCAGTAACATTATGTCATTTAGGACGTAATTTTACGGCCCGCGGTCGTTAAGGGGTTAAAGGGCTCGTGCGCACGTGCATGCTGAATATTCTGCAGCGATTTCACAGCACATGTGTGCTTCAGATCGCTGCAGAAACACTGCATAAGTCCCCCTTCACACGTCAGTGATTCTGGTACGTTTGTGCTTTTATTAAAACGTACCGGAATCACTGACAGACGCAGACCCATTATAGTCAATGGGTCTGCTCACACATCAGTGATTTTTCACTGAACATGTCTCCGTGCAGCGTACACCCGTGGCCGTGATTCTGAACGGAGACAAGTCAGTTTTTTTCTGGCATCACTGATGACGCAGAGACCACACTATGGTGTGGTCCGTGTGTGATTAGTGAAACACGTACCAGAAAATCACGGACATATTAAATATGAAATATTTTCAGCTTACCTTGCCTGCGATTCGCTCTGCAGCCTCCGCTCTCGGCAGCTTCTGCCCGGCACATGAATATTCATAAGAGCAGGAATTGCCGACCAGGAAGTAAGTGCTCAGAGCGGTGGGCGGACACTGCAGAGCTGGAGACTTCAGCACCATGGACAGCAGTAGCGAAGGCAGGTGCGTAATGTCCATATGCAATCACGGATTGCACATGGACAACCCACGTTTGCCGTGAGTCATGGAACACGGAGGGACATGTGCTTGTTTTACATGTCAGTGAAGAATGTCTGTGTTTTTCACTGACGTATGAAACAGGCCTAATGGATGCAGTGTTTCAGAAGAAAAAAAGCCGATTTCATGCGCTATGGCTACTGCCCCCACCATAGAAAGAGTGGGAGCTGCACTCAGCTGGATCGCTTTCCTTCATTTTCTCACTGCTGCGGCCAGGGCAGGGCCGGATCCGTGTCTGAGGTGCGGTGAGGTCAGACGTGGGTGAGCTGGATTCCATTACAAGTTTCTACATTGCCTTCCGTGCTCCCCTATCGACCAGCAAATCTCTGATGCATCCAGACAGCGCTGTGGAGAAAGTCTCCTCTTGGTTTTAATACAATCAGCGCTTTAATAAGGTAAAGAAACGTTTAACTTTATTATGGATTACCGCCAGCAAAGGTGTGAGCGGGCCAGGGAATTATTTACAAAGTTGAATGATAACCCTAAAAATCCTGATAATGAAAGTGCTGCAGCCAAGATTATCAAGTCAGCAGAAAAAGAAAACCGCTTATGGTGGAATTTAACGTCATTAAAAAATTATTCTGACAGAACAATCATTCCAAGAGGTCTAAAGCCCACTACACACGCTTCAATATATCTCACAATCCGTCGTTGGGGTCAAGTTGTAAGTGACGCACATCCGGCATCGTTTGTGAGGTATCTGCGTGTGACAGCTACGTGCGATCAGGATTGAACGCAAAACCGTTGATCGCAAACACATCGTATCATTCTCTAGAATTGAGCGTTTTCTTGCACGAACCTAGTGAATTGTAACGTGTGACATCCCTCATACGATTTTGGTGTCTGATGCTATGTGCGCAGGTGTGCGCTCTGCACCGCAGCTTAAAAAAGGTCCGCTTCAGAGCGCAGCTGAAAAGCTGCGTTCTGAAGCGCCTCACAATGTCTGTCATTCACTAATTTCTGTCAGTCGGTCACTATCTCTGTCCCTCACTCTCTGTCCATGTCAGTCTATCCCCCTCTCTCATATACTCACCGATCCACGACGCTGCACGGCGTTCACACTGCTCCGGCGGCTTTTACTGTTTTGAAAAAGCCGGCCGCCCATTAAACAATCTCGTATTCCCTGCTTTCCCCGCCCACCGGCGCCTATGATTGGTTACAGTGAGACACGCCCCCACTCTGAGTGACAGGTGTCACACTGCACCCAATCACAGCAGCCGGTGGGCGTGTCTATACTGTGTAGTGAAATAAATAATTAAATAATGAAAAAAAACGGCGTGCGGTTCCCCCCAATTTTAAAACCAGCCAGATAAAGCCATACGGCTGAAGGCTGGTATTCTCAGGATGGGGAGCTCCACGTTATGGGGAGCCCCCCAGCCTAACAATATCAGCCAACAGCCGCCCAGAATTGCCGCATACATTATATGCGACAGTTCTGGGACTGTACCCGGCTCTTCCCGATTTGCCCTGGTGCGTTGGCAAATCGGGGTAATAAGGAGTTATTGGCAGCCCATAGCTGCCAATAAGTCCTAGATTAATCATGTCAGGCGTCTATGAGACACCCTCCATGATTAATCTGTAAATTACAGTAAATAAACACACACACGCCCGAAAAAATCCTTTATTAGAAATAAAAAACACAAACATATACCCTGGTTAACCACTTTAATCAGCCCCAAAAAGCCCTCCATGTCCGGCGGAATCCAGGATGCTCCAGCGTTGCTTCCAGCGCTGCTGCATGGAGGTGACCGGAGCTGCAGAATACACCGCCGCTCCGGTCACCTCCACGCAGGTAATGAAGACAGCCGCGCGATCAGCTGCTGTCACTGAGGTTACCCGCTGTCACTGGATCCAGCGGTGGCCACGGGTAACCTCAGTGACAGCTCAGCTGATCGCGCTACTCACCTCAGTTGCTGCGTGGAGGTGAGAGGAGCGGCGGTGAGTAGCGCGATCAGCTGAGCTGTTTCTGAGGTTACCCGCGGCCACCGCTGGATCCAGTGACAGCGGGTAACCTCAGTGACAGCTCAGCTGATCGCGCGGCTGTGTTCATTAGCTGTGTGGAGGTGACCGGAGCAGCGGTGTGTCCTGCAGCTCTGGTCACCTCCATGCAGCAGCGCTGGAAGCGACGCTGGAGCATCCTGGATTCCGCCGGACATGGAGGGCTTTTTGGGGCTGATTAAAGTGGTGAACCAGGGTATATGTTTGTGTTTTTTATTTCTAATAAAGGATTTTTTCGTGTGTGTGTGTGTTTATTTACTGTAATTTACAGATTAATCATGGAGGGTGTCTCATAGACGCCTGACATGATTAATCTAGGACTTATTGGCAGCTATGGGCTGCCAATAACTCCTTATTACCCCGATTTGCCAACGCACCAAGGCAAATCGGGAAGAGCCGGGTACAGTCCCAGAACTGTCGCATATAATGTATGCGGCAATTCTGGGCGGCTGTTGGCTGATATTGTTAGGCTGGGGGGCTCCCCATAACGTGGAGCTCCCCATCCTGAGAATACCAGCCTTCAGCCGTATGGCTTTATCTGGCTGGTTTTAAAATTGGGGGGAACCGCACGCCGTTTTTTTTCATTATTTAATTATTTATTTCACTACACAGTATAGACACGCCCACCGGCTGCTGTGATTGGGTGCAGTGAGACACCTGTCACTCAGCATGGGGGCATGTCTCACTGCAACCAATCATAGGCGCCGGTGGGCGGGGAAAGCAGGGAATACGAGATTGGTTTTTTTTTTAACCAATCAGTTTTTATTAAAGATTTCCATAACAGAAACAGATTAAACATAAGAATACAGAAAGAAAAATAAGAGAATATTAGCCACTTCAAGTTCCGTAGGTGGGCCGCTACCCTTGGTGTTTATACAATCTACATAATACATTACTGACAAGAATGTATTTCCACCCGTGTTTTGATAGATTATCTGTGACTATACCATATTCATAGGTTACTGTTTGTCACCTTTTACTTCCAAAGGGCTAGACCCGCCTGTCTATATGAAGAACCTTACTAGAAAAGTGGTCAAGATATAGAGTGAGTAGATAGCAGAATAGAAAGAGAGGGGAGAAGGAAAAGGAAGGGACTTATACAAGGGGTTGCGGGAGGGAGGTAAGACGGGGGTTGTTTATGCACTGTCACTAGAACAGGCTCCTGAATGCAGGGGACTCCTTGAACAGTATCCACGGCTGCCATAGTTTGGTAAACTTCTCATTTGTGCCCGATACCCAAGAGGAGAGTTCCTCCATGTGACAAAGATGCGTTAACTCTGTCAGCCATTCCCCTATTCCGGGGGTCACTGTGGTCCTCCAGTGTCGTGAAATGACTGCTCTGGCCGCAATCAAAAAGAACCGCAACAGGCGCTTCTTTTGGCATCCCAGTGAACCGGGTAAAATAGACAGTAGGGCGATCTTAATGGAAGGAGTTACGCTTTCTCCTGCCATTTGGTTGTAGGTCGCAAACACCTGAGTCCAAAAGTTGGATAGTTTGTTACAACCCCACCAACTGTGTGGCAGCGTACCTTTGTCTGAGCCACAGCGCCAACACTCCTCCGGGACCATAGGGAAGGCTCTATGGAGGTTGACCGGGCATTGATACCATCTTGCCAGTAGCTTAAAGCTCTTTTCCTGGGCATTGCATGCTACTGAGATCTTGTGGGAGAACACATACGCCTTTCGTTTTTCGTCCTCAGTAAGGCTGAAACCTAATTCCGATTCCCATCTTCCAATGTAACTGGGGTCCTCAGAATAGAGGTTCCTGTTCATCATATTGCAAATGAGGGAGATCTGGTGCGTCGGAGGCAAACTCTGCAGGAATAAGTGTTCAAATGGGGTGGATGTATCCGGGGAGGGGGGCCTCTTCCCACCCAGCCAGGATCGCACAAAGGAGTGAAGTTGTATGTATTCGAGCCACCTCAATCTCAATCCGGGGAACGCGGCCTGAAAGTCTTCAAAAGAGGGCAAGTCTCTGCCCTGTAATATCTGCCCCAGTCTAATATCCAAACTTCGTTGCCAGCCCAGAAATCTCTCCACCGTACACCCCGGAGGGAAGCCCGGATTGCCGAACAAAGGCATCAGAGAAGTGGGCGAGCCAATCAGGCCGCTTTTCAGCTTTGTGGCCTCCCATACCTCCAGTGTCGCCCTGAGCAAAATCCCATCAGGCTCCACCTGTCTCCTTACATCCTCCAACTCTTTTGGTAATAGCCAGGGAAGTGCCCCAAGCGGAACTGGGGAATAAAGCTGCTCTAGTGCCACCCACTGCTTGGTCTGCCGGTGAAAATGCCAGTCTAACAACCTAGCCACCAGGACAGCATGGTGATAGGTACGTAAATCAGGCAATCCGGCTCCCCCCCTCTGTTTGGGTCGTATCAGAGTCTGATATTTGATCCTTGGTTTTCCCCCTTTCCACACAAAACGAACCAGTGCGGACCTCAATGTCTTAAAGAAGGCCGGAGGGGGATTTATAGGTATCGCCTGAAAGATGTAAAGGAATCGTGGTAGTATGTCCATTTTGAATGTGTTTACGCGGCCGAACCACGAAAGGGGTCGTTTGTTGTACTCTTCCATATCTTTTAGGGTTCTGTTTAATAAGACTTGGTAATTCAGGGAATAAAGTGTCTCCAAATTAGATGGGATCGTTACCCCTAAATATTTTATTGAGGATGCCTGCCATCGAAACGGGAATTTTTCTTTTAGTAGGGCGACTTCCTCTATTTTAAGGGAGATGTTTAGCGCTTCTGTTTTGGAATAATTTATTTTAAAATTGCTCAAATTTCCAAATCGTTCAAATTCTTTTAGTAGTGAAGGGAATGTGATCAGAGGTTGGGACGTATAGAGAAGGAGGTCATCTGCATATATAGCCGTCTTAAATTCCCTGTCTCCAATGCTCAGACCGTGTACATTGGGGTTCTGTCTAATGGCCACTGCAAGGTGCTCCATAACAATGACATATAGAAGGGGGGATAAAGGGCACCCCTGACGGGTGCCATTTCTGATTTCCACCGGATCCGAGAGGGCCCCGTTAACCCGAACTCGGGCCGACGGTCTAGAGTACAAGGCCATTATCTTACTCATAAAGTTCGGGCCTAAACCAATTTGTCTTAATGCTGAGTTCATGAATCCCCAATGCACACGGTCAAATGCTTTTTCTGCATCTATTGAGAGCAGCCCTAGGGGCTCCCTTCTCGATGCGGCTCTGGCTATTAGGTGAATTGTTTTGGTCACATTGTCGCGGGCCTCCCTACCCTGCACGAACCCAACCTGATCTGTGTGTATAATGGAGGGCAACAGAGGTGCCAACCGGCTAGCCAGTACTTTTGCGAAGATTTTTACGTCAATATTTATTAGTGAGATCGGGCGGTAGTTGGCTACCATTGTTTGGTCTTTACCATGTTTAGGTAGAACTGTGATGTGGGCTTCTAAGGATTGTGGGGTGAAAGGGGACGATTCTGATACCGAGTTATATACTTTTGTGAGGAATGGAGTGATTTGGGTTTTAAAAAGTTTATAAAAAGCAGGAGAGAACCCATCAGGTCCCGGGCTTTTACCGCTTGGGGAGATCTCTATCGCTGTGGCCACCTCCTCCTCCTCGATTGTCCTGTCCAGTCCCCTGGCATCTTCCCCATCTAATGCAGGGAGAGCTGTCTCTGTAATGTATGACTCAATTCGGGCTTGTAATTCACCCGGGGCCATATCTGAGAATGTACCCCGTATATTGTATAAATCTGCATAGTATTCTTTAAAGTGATTTAAAATTTTTGCGGGGTCTTGCGTGTCTGAGTTTCCCCGAGTCTTTATTTTAGTAACGTGCGAAGCTTGATTTCGTGGGTGTAATAGCCGCGCAAGTTGTCGCCCGCTTTTGTCCGAGTGATTATATAATAGCCTTTTGAATTGATTTTGAAACCTAAGAAGTCTCCAATCCAGTAGCTTTCTTAATTTGTCCCTTGTTGTTGTCAGATTGGCTAGAATATCCGAAGAGGGATTATTTTTGTGTGTTGTCTCTAGAGAATTAATCGTTCTGAGAAGTTGGGCCACCTCCTGTGTTCTCTCTTTTTTGATCCTTGTCCCATGTTTTATTAGGATTCCTCTTATTACACATTTAAATGCCTCCCACTGAAACGGTAGGGGTGTAGAATCCGTCGCGTGGGTGGACATAAAGACGTCCATTGTCTCCCTTAGGTCTGTTACACATGTTTCATCTCTTAATAAGGAATCATTGAGCCGCCACGTCCACGCCCTGTTTGGGTAGTCCGGTGGGGAGATCTCCAGGAATACTGGAGCATGATCAGACCAGACCGCATTCCCTATAGCCGCGACCGGGTGCCACGAAATAACTCTTTGGCTGACCAGAATAAAGTCAATGCGACTGTAAGTCTGGTGGGGATTAGAGAAGAAAGTATAATCTTTATCTGTGGGGTGCATGATTCTCCACACATCAACCATGTGGAGATCTGCTAACTTACGTTTTAGGGCGCTCAAGCATCTCTGAGGTATGGCGCTCCTCCCCGTTGACACATCCATTGTGGGATTCAGTGCAAAGTTAAAGTCTCCTCCCACCAGCACCTCCCCCTCCGCGAATTCTGATAGATCCTTTAAAAAAGAGCAGCATGCATTAGTTTGATTAATATTTGGTCCGTACCACCCCGCGATCGTGTAGACCACCGAGCCTATTTTAACTTTTAGCAAAGCATATCTGCCTGTCTCGTCTGTCTTAGAGTCTAAAACCGTGTGGACCAGGTTTTTGTGTATTGCGATTGAGACCCCTTTCGATCTTGATTCATTGTTCGTGCTGTGAAGCCAATGTGCAAAGTATCTGTTATGTAGATTTGGTATGTGGCCAGTTTTAAAGTGCGTTTCCTGAATGATGAAAATTTGAACTCTTTGTTTGTGCATCTCATATAGGATATGTGATCTCTTTTGGGGCACGTTGAATCCCCTAACATTCAGTGAGCCTATTTTTAACCCCGGCATTCTATCCCAGCGCAGCACTATCTCCTAAGGAAAAGAACACTCCGGGTACTAGGGGATTAACACAGGGAAGAGGGAAAGGAGGGGAAGAAAAAGTTATGGTTATAAGTGGGGAGAAGACTAGAGTTCCTTTAGGAGGAAGATGAAGGTAAAAAAGGGAAAAGAAAAAAGAATACAAGAAAGTCAAGAAGTCAGCACTTCGGGTCCACCTCTATCTCCCTGACTTTCCTCTAAGGGTGGGTCAGAGGAGAATAAAAAAAAAAAAAAAAAAAAAAAAAAAAACCTTCAAATTCTCGTCTTCCTCACCCCCAGCCACAAGAAAGGAGGGTGATACTTTTAACTAATCCTCGCAACGTGAGGAATAGAACCCTCTATAGGGGTTGTGCTTTCCAAGGGGAGAATCTCCCCCCGAGCCAAGAACTTTCAATATATGTAAGCTTAACAAAATATTATTGCGAGCATTTAAACCGATGCCCCCTACAGGTGTCAAAACTATATAATGGTACCAGTATTTGCTGTTGGTCTGCCTTTGCGGATCATGTTATCAATGCATATATTTATACATTTTCTTTATTATGAGGGAGCGACGGTCCCTCTCCACTTGCTCCTCCGCTCTTCTGTGTTACTCCTAGGTTTGTGCTCAGAGGCCGGTCACAGTGGGGCCCTTAATGAGAGGCAACTGCCTCTAATCCTTAGAAAATAAGCATAACTGGGTTGTCTTGGGACGTGTGTGACCGGCCTCCGCAGCCCGACCATCAACAATAAATTTTATCAGTATAACCGTGATAAAGACCACTCGCTCAGAGCCTCATTCACTACTGCTCCATTTCCTCTCGTCTCATCCTTCTCCTCGGGTCTCTGCGCCGTTGTGGCTGCGGGTGATTCGGACCATCTGCATGCAGACCTGATGGTAGCTCCGGCCACTCTGTTATCTGGACCCGCGGTAGATTCAATGCTGCCGTAAAGTCCTGAAGACCTCTGGGATGGGTAAGCATATGCATCCGGCCCTCTCGGTGTACTCTCAGACGAAATGGGAAGCCCCATGAGTATGGTATATTGCGTTCCCTGAGGACGTTTAGCAATGGCCTTAGAGCTTTCCTTTTCTGTAGGGTCCATCTAGATAAGTCCGGAAGGATCTGCAGGCGGGTTCCCTGGAAACGAACATCTCCCACTGCCCGAGCTTGGGTCATTATAGAGTCTTTCACTTGATATCTGTGGACTCTGCAGATTACATCCCGTGGGAAGTTTGGATCCACGGGTTTAGGGCCCAGGGCTCTATGGGCTCTATCCAGCTCCAGGTGTGCCTCCCCGGGGGAACCGAGTAGGGGGTTAAAGATTTCTTTGAGTGTTGCATGCAGCTCTCCCGTGGGTACCGATTCTGGGAGCCCTCTGACCCTTATGTTGTTTCTTCGTCCCCTGTTTTCTGCATCGTCTATCATATCCGCCAGGTAGTGGAGTTGAAAAGAGTGAATAGATGTATCCTCTTTTTGTGTTGTAATTTGGGCAGACAATGTGGATGCAGTAGCCTCGATTGCTGTGACTCTTTCACCCCAGTGCTGGACCTCATCTTTCAGCATTGTCAATTCAGCTTTATAAGAACTTTCCAGTCTTTCAACATATTTCTCCATGTCATGTTTGGTTGGGATGTTTCTGATATGAGCAGCCAGGCTTTGAATATCCATGGCCAGTGTATGGCCCCCTAGAGCGGATCTGTTGTCTGTTTCAGCTTCTGTGCTTTGGAGCCGTGGAGGGAGCTCCCAGCTTGTTATTATATTGGTATGTGGCATTATGATGGTATCTGCTTTCTGCCCTGGTTCCTGGCGTGCATTCATGTGGGGTAGATTAGAGTGAGAGGGGGGGCTTTGTTGGGAAAAGCTATGTGGTCTGCTGTCTGCTCCTTCATTCCCCTCCCCCCTCACCACATTACTGTTCTCAGCAGTTATCTCACTCTGTGTGCCAGCCCCTGTCATCCAGGCTTCTGTCTTATCACTGTTTAATGTCAGTGCGTGTGGCTGCTCTGCTTGTCTCCTGCCGCCGCTGCATGAAACAATAACCCCTTCTCCCTCCCAGACAGAGACTCACGTTCAAGTGGTGACCTTTGTGTTATCAGCAGCGTCTCCTCTGCACTCTCGGCGCCATCTTCCCTCCACGTGGGCACTGACTCACTGCTCATCGGAGGTCCCTGCAGCTCCTGATTCACTCCACCGGAGGCCCGTGGGGCTGTGCTGAGCATCGCTTCTGTCCCCTGCCTGTCTGCAGCACTCCTCAGGGACATGCGTGGGTGGATGGCCTCTGAAGCTGCTGCACGGTCTGTCATGCCTGCCTGACTGGGGCCTGTCAGGTATCTGGTTATGTCTCCCGTTGTCGCTGCAGGTGGTCTAACGGGTGCTGCTTTTGATCTCTGCCTCTTCCTGACTCCCATGGACTGGTTTTGATTGTGTTTACTGCTCTGTTTCTCCGTTTATTCTTGACTCGGGTCAGGAGCGGTGCTCACATGCGTCTTGTCTCCACCATGGCCCATACGAGATTGTTTAATGGGCGTCCGGCTTTTTCAAAACAGTAAAAGCCACCGGAGCAGTGTGAACGCCGTGCAGCGCCTGGGATCGGGGATTGGTGAGTATGAGAGAGGGCTGCTAACTTCAGTAACTTAGGAGATTAGCGGTCACCGGTGAGTCCTTCACAGGTGACCGCTAATCAGGGCGCGACACAGACAGAGCCGCAGCATGACCGTGAAGTCGGGTGAAGTTCACCCGAGTTCATTCTGACAGTGCGGCTCTGTCTGTGTCTGCTGTCATCTGCCATTCAGCTCTGCTACATGGCCGCTAACAGCAGACACAGACAGCCATGTAGCAGAGCTGAACGGCAGATGACATAGTAAAAACGCATCCCTACACAGTACACACGCTTGGCAAATCAATAAATAAAAAAAAGGTACCCAATGCATACGTCACAGAACACATGATCTAAAGGATCGCACACAAAATTGACCAATTTAACATAGACTACTAACGCTCGTGTGACAGCAAATGAACGACCAACGTGCAATCTCATAAGATCCCGTATGCAACCTGGGCGTGTCACATCGCAAATGCGATTGTACAACTAATTGCAACGTGTAAAGTGGGCTTAAGATTGAAAAAAGTCCCTAATCATGTTTATTCAGAGGACTTTGTGACACAGTGGAATACAATACTGTCAGATTGCTCCTTTAAATTAATTAATCTTATAATAAAACATGAAGAGGAAGAGCTCACAAAGGTCCAAAAAGATCTGGACATTTTGAAACAGGATTATTTAAAGGATGCAACACAAGCACAAATTGATGAACTGGAAACCAACATGAAAAAATCTGTTGATAAAGCTGAAAATAAAATTATGGACATTAAAAAAAGGAAATTCAATAGAGATCTATACGATTATACAAATAATCAAGTTTATGAATGGGGCCGTTGGGAAAATCCACAAAGATCTATCTTGAGGACTCCTCGCATTAACAAAAATTGGAATAAATTACAACCCACTAGGGTTTCATTCAGCTCGACTGAGCCGGATACGTCAGCAAGACAGACTGAAGATTCAGAATTGGATCAAGGAAACCGTCAGCAAGTCCAAACCCCTAGGTCAAAAAACTACTATCTCAGGAACAGAACTTTCTCAAAAAGAAAACTAGGAGAAGAGGAGGGAGAAAACATCGATCCCTGGGTATTCCACAAGCACAATCCACGACGCCGACGCCGAAAGACATAGGGAAGTATGATATTATTAATCTGTCTAATTTTCCTCTTAATGATGAGCAAAAAAAAGTTCTTTCTTTGGGGTTAAATTTTTCCCCTACTTGCAATTTTGATTTATTTACAACAATTTGTGATATCAATAAGTTTGTGAGGGATTTGGTTTTAAGAAAACATTTTTATAATGAAAATAATTCAAACATTAATGATGGTGATACTGCTAGTTTGGATCAGAATAATTCATTTGAATTTTTTAACTTTGAGGATCAGGTTACTCTCTCTTGTCTAAACGATCTAGCCAGAGACTCAAATGCAGAGATTTGTAATATCATTGAGAAAAACCATCCCAAAGTCAAAAACAAGAGATTTTATCCAGCGCAGGACCGTTGTCCTGCCATGGATAAATGCCAAGTTACTATGGAACGAGAGCTTCGTAATCTATCACTTCAGAATGATAAATGTCAAAAAATTGCATTTAATAACAACTTATCTATTGAAGCAAGACTTGCATTGAAACAATTAAAAGATAATCTGGATATTACCATCAAATGTTCAGATAAAGGGGGCCTGGTAGTGGTGGTGATGAATACTGTGGATTACATTGAGTGGATAATGAAAATTTAAGCAAAGGGAGAAAAAAGGAACAGCACAGGTGGGTGGTAAGACCCGTCGAAGCCCCACCTACAGGGGCGAAACGGCCGTAGTCTTTTTGTGCTAACCATCCTCATTCCCTCCCTGTAACGCCGAAGCATGTATCCTCCGACCATGAAATAAACCTGAATACTTCACAGCAATTACCGGTGAGTGCTGTTCCTTTTTTCTCCCTTTGCTTAATGTCTCATGCTCTGTTGCTTTTGGAACAAGCACCCCGTAGCTGTATTCAGTATAGTCCGACCTGGAAGTTTTCTCTTGTCACAGCAGAGATCAATAGCACCGTGTGTGCTTTCTGCAACTAGCCGCTGGTTGTTTGATGTGGACAGTCCTCAGTGGAAGTAGTGCCCCGCAAATCCTTCTTGTTATTACTGGATAATGAAAATGTTAAGTGACACCTCCACGTACTCGCCACTACCATCGGACCCCACAAATAGATTGAAAATCCATTTTGACAGGCTCATAGACGAGGGTTTTCACTTAGGTTGTTTTAATATCAGAGAGGTGAAATTTCTTAAAGAAACAGAAGCCACAACACCAATTATGCATGCACTGCCCAAAACTCATAAAGGGATTTCACCCCCCCCCCATGCGACCTATCATATCTGGAATCGGTTCTATCAGTGAACAATTGGGGGAATGGCTGGATAGAATATTGCAACCCCTGGTATGTAGAGTCCCTGGTTATCTCAAAGATACTTCTCCTCTCTTTTACAAAGTATGAAAAATATTTGTTGGTCCCCTCAATACGGTTGGTTGACTATAGATGTAGTGTCTTTGTACCAATCCATTCCTGTGGCAGTGGCTTTATCGGCACTTAAACATCATTTGACCACATATTCTGACACGACTATAGATATTATTGATTACATCATAAATGTGGTTCAATTTCTCATGTTAAACAATTATTTTTATTTTAATGGCAAGTATTTTGTTCAGAGTGCTGGAGTCTCAATGGGAGCTAAATATTCACCCTCTGTGGCTAATTTGACCATGAGTTGGTGGGAAGGAATATACATTTACGATTCACAGAACCCCTTCTTAAAGGACATAATATGGTACGGCAGATTCATAGACGATATGTTAATCATATGGACGGGCTATGAGTCTGCCGTACAAGATTTCATTTTTTATTTAAACAATAACGTCTTCAATCTTGAATTTAAAGTCCAATATAGTCGCAACATTACTCAGTTTTTGGATTTAACCCTAGAGGGGAAAATGTTCTCCAAAATTTCCACCAAAACATATAGAAAACAAATAGCAGGGAACACAATTTTACATGCTACTGGTCACCATCCAGCACATACGATTAAAGCAATCCCTTTGGGTGAAATTGTTAAGGTTGTTGGGATACATTGATCCCTTTTTCCGATCTGACCGTTGTTCCCAATAAAGATATCGTGTGTGCATGGCGAAAAAGAATAATAATTAATTGGAATCAATTATAACTCTTCCTCTCACGACCAAGGCTGAGGCAAGACTGAAATCTTTATTCTTAGACAATTAGACCACGAAGTAAAAGGGGTGTAAACAAAAGTTTTAGTCCAATCAAGTATCGCAGGTCAGGGCTTCATGACGTAGAGATATCTACACATCCTCCTTGGATTGGTCAGTCCAGACTCCAGGAATTTCCTTTGTCCATCTGTCTTGGGTGCAAAACAGGAAATTGCAGCCATCTTTACAATTACATGTGCTGGTATATACTGTGTCTAAGGAAAATACACTGAATATGCAATATACCTATATAGACGTATTAGTAAAAGAATAAAAGAGAACAAAGACATGCATAGATATGTGTGTTAGTTTACATCATACTAAACTATATACCTGAGTCTATGAAATGGCTGAACTAAGTATTTTTGTATACTCAGTTCTCATCCTCAACAGTCCCCCCTAAAGACTTATTTCTGCCATTTCTGAATTCTAAGGGTACTGTGTTCCCTTAGGAAAAGAGGTAGAAAGACCTATCGGAAAACCTGCCTAACTGAACGTTGAGGCATGGGCGGAAAGGGGAAGTGGGTTTTTTCACCAGTTTGAGACCAAGGACTCCTAGGCGAGTTCTCACCCTTTGTAGTTGGACTTTCCCATGTCCCAAGGTTCTCTAAGTCCTCTCTTCTAACAGTTTATTCTAGCAGAATCGTTTTGTAACTGGGGGAGAGGGTCGTGTTGGTCTTTATGGGCATGTCGTCTGTCATATCTAGGTCTTCTGTTTCGAGTAAAGGAAAGGTCCCTCCTAATGTGACTTCAGCTGTTTTGGAAAATATTTTCTTTAAACACGGAATTACACAAACCAGAATGGCTAGTAATATAACTAATACTATACTTAAGGCGGTCCCTATCTGGATCAACCAGCCTTTAAAAGAACTCGTCCATCCAAAATAGTCTCCCCAAGGGTCGGTCACTCCTGAATTTTTCTTTAATTCTTCAGACAGTGTAGTAAGTTTCTTTATAGCTAAGGTGACCTTCCCATCCACTCCAGTGTTATCTGGTATATATGTGCAACAAACATCCCCCACCATTTTACAGACTCCACCTTTCTCTGCGAGGATCATATCCAAAGCCATTCTGTTTTGATAAGCCATGATGGAATAATAACAGTGTCAGCAGCAGATCCCCCATAACAGTGTCAGCAGCAGATCCCCCATAACAGTGTCAGCAGCAGATCCCCCATAACAGTGTCAGCAGCAGATCCCCCATAACAGTGTCAGCAGCAGATCCCCCATAACAGTGTCAGCAGCAGATCCCCCATAACAGTGTTAGCAGCAGATCCCCCATAACAGTGTTAGCATCAGATCCCCCATAACAGTGTCAGCAGCAGATCCCCCATAACAGTGTCAGCAGCAGATCCCCCATAACAGTGTCAGCAGCATATCCCCCCATAACAGTGTAAGCAGCAGATCCCCCATAGGTGTCAGCAGCAGATCCCCCATAAGTGTCAGCAGCAGATCCCCCATAACAGTGTCAGCAGTAGATACCCCTCATAAGTGTCAGCAGAAGATCCCCCCCCATAACTACGGTATGAAGGATACAGTGTTGATAATTGTCATTACTATATCTTGTTGCAGAACAATATCTTAGCGTACCATAGTCGACTGCTGAAGATACTGTACCGTAATTGTGGGAAGATGTCAAAGCAAAAAAGGATTTCATATAAAATTCCTTTTAAACTGGAGGTAGTGAAGTACGCCAAAGAACATGGGAACAGAGCAGCGGCGAGACACTTTGGGCCGCCTCCAACGGAAAAAATGATACGGGAATGGAGGAAACAGGAGGATCAGCTACAAAAAATGGACAAAACTAAACAATGTCTTCGTGGGCATGCTCCAAAATGGCCACAGTTAGAAGTGGATATGAAAGAGTGGATCACACGTCACAGGAACAATGGCTTTTCAGTATCCACCAAAATGATCATTTATGAAGCCAAACGTCTTGCTGCAGAGAAAGGGATTACGGACTTCACTGGATCACCATCGTGGTGCTACAGGTTTATGAAGAGATATGGCCTGGCTATGCGCACCAAAACAAGGATTGCACAAAAAATGCCTAGAGAGTATGAGTCCAAGATTGTGTCTTTTCACAAATTTGTACTGGATGCAAGAAAGAAATATGGGTATCAAATAAACCAGATTGCTAACATGGATGAAGTCCCATTAACCTTTGATGTTCCATCAAACAGGACGGTTGATGTGAAAGGTGCGAAAACCATAACCGTGAAAACCTCAGGGCATGAGAAAACCCATTATACGGTCGTGTTGTCCTGCTGTGCAGATGGCACCTAATTGCCACCAATGCTGATATTCAAGAGAAAAACCATGCCAACAGAGTCAATCCCAAGAGGAGTTGTTGTTCATGTGCACGACAAAGGATGGATGGACGAAAATGGCATGAAGATATGGATAGAAAAAGTGTGGTCCAAACGTCCTGGAGGACTTCTGAAAAAAACTGCACTATTAGTGTTTGACCAATTTAGGGCACATATCACTGAAGCTACAAAAAAAGACTTAAAGAAGAGAAAACCCATCTAGCCGTGATTCCTGGGGGGCTTACCAGCCAGTTGCAACCTTTGGATGTTTCCATCAACAAGCCATTTAAAGTTTTCATGAGAGAAGAGTGGAGTAAATGGATGGCTGCTGGGAATCATGATTTAACACCAACGGGACGAATTAAAAGGCCCACTATCCCCCAAGTTTGTGAGTGGGTGAAATCCTCTTAGCAGTCAGTTAAGGATGAAACTGTTGTGAAGTCTTTCAAGAAATGTGGCATCAGCAATGTCTTAGACGGCTCTGAAGATGACATACTCTATGAACAGAGTGATGATAGTGATTCTGAGGAACTGAGCTTAAATTCGGATAGTAGTGATGAGGAGTTCTTGGGATTTCCCTGATAATTACAGGAGTTTCTGGACTTAAAGCTCAAAGTCAGAAATAATGGTTGTTAATGCTGCTGTTGAGTTGTTTACAGTTACATTAGTGAAATATTACAGTGTTATTTAGGTTATTAAATATTTTACCACATTTTTGCTTCCAAATTATTTTTTCCTATTTTACACATCTAAAACCTGGGTGCGTCTTATGGTCCCGGTGCGTCTTATAGTCCGAAAAATACGGTAGATATTGAGAAAAAGGAATTACCGAATCTAGAATTTCTGGGAACAATGAAGCAGATAGTGAGTGTGGATTTGGACAACTGGTCACTATTTTTTACCAAGTTGCCACAGGAATTGAAACAAGGAACATTTGTCTGGGGATGTCAAGGTAAACCTTTCCATCTACACTGCTATATAAAGACATTCTGTATACATAAATCTTTTATAAAGCGTATACCCAGCCTTCAATAAACCTTATGCACATTTGCAAGTTAGTGACTTGAAGAAGTCTCAGTAATATTTTTTTAAATAAACCTAATTATGTATTTAATATAGTGCTAGTGTAATAAAATTCTTACGGATTGCAAATCTTCCCTAGTTTCTAATGCTGTTCCGAATCTCTTGTGGCCCCCATGATCGCTCTTTCTTTGCGGGCTGATATTGTGTACCGTGGTATTTATTTTTCAATGCAAGTCTGAGAACTAAAATGAGTCTCCATAGACTTGAATTAAGTGGCTTCTGCTCCACACACAAACCCCTGGATGAGCCGGCTAGTCTGTGTTCATGTCAAATGACCCCAAAAAAGGATCGGAACAGCGCTGGAAACTGGTGAAGACTGACATTGATAAGTATTTTAATGCACATACATGACATCTCACACATTATTAGGAGGGTTTAGTGAAAATAAAAAAATGTTGAGATCTCTTCTTTAAGCTGGTCATCCAGTTTACATATAAGCAGCTAAACCTGCCAATTCCAGTATTATCTATTGGAAATGGGGGGCCTCTGAACCCTTCGATAGCAAATGTATGAAGATTAGACATTTGGATTTTAAGTAGCCTCTTTATCCTTAAGAGGAGGAGTCTGGCTATGATTTACTCCTCTCTTCCTACTGAGAGCACATGCACACTTAACCAGACTCAGTGCACCTGTCTATGGGAGAGAGAATTGGTATATGTTGGCCTTAAATTAAAAATCCAGCAAAGGTGGATTTTTATGCCAGTGTGATGTTTCATACACTTATGAATGGAGATTCTCACTTTTGCCGTGATGCGAGGTAGCACAGCAACACCATTCATTTAAAAGTCCATTCAGTTTATTCAGCATAAACTGCAGATCACACACAGATTTCTGGTCTGTAACAGTCACGGTATGCCCCACATAGGTCTGGATACGCTTCTCCACAGAAGGTTCCCACAGATAACAGTCCGTACACTCAGAGAGGTTTTGTTGCTTCTATTCTAAGTACAGCAGCCTCTTTCCTCCTCAGATACCCGAAATTCTAGTCTGTATAAGTCTCGGTACCTCCAATATCTGAGTGGAGCTCCCAAAGCCTCCGCTCACTCACTTCCAGCTGGTTGAAGCTAACTCACGCGTCCCTCAGCTGGGTTCCATCCAGAGGCTCCAACCTCTGAGATTAGCTACCGCTTTCCTCTCTGAGGCTGCTTCTCATGCAGTGCTTCCACACATAGTGGCTCACTCTCTCTTTGCCATGTGTCACACAACCTAATTAAACACCTGTCTGACACACCCATAGATGGGGAATGTGGATGGCCAGTCCCACCCATCTGTTAACCTGGGCAAACACTTTGCAAAAAACATGTGGCACTAAAATTGCCAGAACGAACCTCCCAGGTTCTCACCACTTTCGTGGTACATACCACCCATTTATAATGTAGACGGTCACCTTCTTACATCGGGCATACATAACCTAGTTTCAATGAGTTTCTTATGCAGTTGTTTTTACCCAAAACTCAAATTGCAGCTAAGAAACTGTTCAAAAAGTACCAGAATTGTGTTTGGATCCTTTTTGAGAAATACATGATTAGACTGTAGGTATTTGCATTTTTAAGCACCTTCTTACAGAAATAATAGAATATGATCATATTTATTTATAAAAGGCATTTGCATACAACCACTACACTGCCGGCAGAAGTAGGAATTTCCCCTGTAACTCTGGTTCATCTACCAGCCCCAGTTACAGAGGATATTGGCACTTAAAATAAAATGTACCGTATTTTTCGGATTATAAGACACACTTCTCCTCCCAAAAATTTGGGAGGAAAATGAAAGGTGCGTCTTAAAATCTGAATGTAGCTTACTGGGGGGTTGTAAAGAGGGATCAAAGGAGGCAGGGGTAATGCTATGTGGTATGCTGCCGGCGCTGGCCTGTGCTGCGCCGTTCTGTGCATCAGTCAGTGCCGTTCTTCTCGGCTCTGTTCTGCTCGGCGCGCAACTGTTCTCTGCGGTGGCCGGTCATTGTGAAGATGACGATGGTCAGGGATTCAAATAATGACACCTAGAGTCAGCGCCTGCGCAGATCGAGCTTTCAGCTCAAGCTCTCATCTGCACATGCGCCGACTCCGGCTGCCATTATTTGAAGCCCTCACCGCCGACGGTTGACATTTTCAGAATGGCTGGTGACTCACCGCCCCCCGCAGAGAGCAGAGCTGCGTCACCAGCCCCGCACTGAGCAGAGCCCACAGTGAGTATCTGGGCCCCTCTCTGTACCACTGGCAGCTTTGCTGTACTCCATTACCGCCTTTTCCTCCTGTGACTCCCGCACTGCTGCTGCCCCCTCTCGATGGTAAGACACCACCAGATTATAAAACAGACCCCATATTTTTTTTTTAGTTTTTTTTTCTCTAAATTTGGGGGTGCGTCTTATAATCCGATAAGCCGGTGCGTCTTATAAAACGAAAAATACGGAATGATCTTATGGAGAGCACAATATGTGAAATATATAAAACAAAGACAAAATAAAAAAATATAACTAATAATTTAACTGATATATTAATAGTAATTATAGTATATTATATATTACATATATATATATATATATATATATATATATATATATATATATATACACACACACACACATATTGTTATAACTACTTAATTTAAAAACAAGCTATCACCAGTCTGAATAGCTGTTTGTAGCATCAATGCTGACAAACAATACACCCCCTCTATAAAATAATTGCCCATCACTGCGTGCGATTTCAGCACCACCGGAGATGGACAGCGGCTGTGCATATTATATGAGTGGGAGCAGGAGATCAAACGTTGCCGCCGCAGAATTCACCTGCGCTCCAGAGCTGCCCCTACCTCCCCTGGACCCTGCAGTATATACACACATTATATATATATATATATATATATATATATATATATATATATATACACACACACACCCCGTATATTCGACTTATAAGACGCACCCCCTACTTTCCCCCAAAATTTGGGGGAACAAAAGTGCGTCTTATAAAGCGAAAAATACGGTATATATATATATACACACACATATTATTATAACTACTTAATTTAAAAACAAGCTATCACCAGTCTGAATAGCTGTTTGTAGCATCAATGCTGACAAACAATACACCTTCTCTATAAAATAATTGTAATAGCATAATGAGCACACTTTAAAATTTATTTGTGACTTTTTGCACCCTTAAAAAAATGTGAAAAACTGACTAAGTTTTTGTCAGATATTATAGAAAGCTAAAGAAAAAGAGCTATCCATATAAAAATGTGAACATAAAAATGAAATAACATTTGGGTCCCATTTGAAGGACCAAAAGAGGGAAAAAAAAAATCCTTTATTTGAAATAAAAAACACACACAAATTCCCTCATTACCAATTTATTAACCCCGACAAACCCTCCATGTCCGGCGTACTCCACGGACCTCCAGCGTCGCGTCCAGCTCTGCTGCATGGAGGTGACAGGAGCAGCAGAAGACACCGCCGCTCCGGTCACCTCCACACAGCAAATGAGGTGAGTAGCGCAATCAGCTGCTGTCAGTCAGGTAACTCGCGGCCACCGCTGGATCCAGCGGTGGCCGCGGGTAACCTCAGTGACAGCAGCTGATCGCGCTACTCATCTCATTAGCTGCGTGGAGGTGACCGGAGCGGCGGTGTCTTCTGCTGCTCCTGTCACCTCCATGCAGAAGAGCTGGACGCGACGCTGGAGGTCCGTGGAGTACGCCGGACATGGAGGGTTTGTCGGGGTTAATAAATTGGTAATGAGGGAATTTGTGTGTGTTTTTTATTTCAAATAAAGGATTTTTTCGGGTGTGTGTGTTTTTTTACTGTAACTTACAGATTAATCATGGAGGGTGTCTCATAGACGCCTGACATGATTAATCTAGGACTTATTGGCAGCTATGGGCTGCCAATAACTCCTTATTACCCCGATTTGCCAACGGCACCAGGGCAAATCGGGAAGAGCCGGGTACAGCCCCAGAACTGTCGCATATAATGTATGCGGCAATTCTGGGCGGCTGCTGACTGATATTGTTAGGGTGGGGGGCTCCCCATAACGTGGAGCTCCCCATCCTGAGAATACCAGCCTTCAGCCGTATGGCTTTATCTGGCTGGCATTAAAATTGGGGGGAACCGCACGCCGTTTTTTTTTAATTATTTATTTATTTATTTTACTGCACAGTATAGACACGCCCACCGGCTGCTGTGATTGGGTGCAGTGTGACACCTGTCACTCAGCGTGGGGGCGTGTCTCACTGTAACCAATCATAGGCGCCGGTGGGCGGGGAAAGCAGGGAATACGAGATTGTTTAATGGGCGGCCGGCTTTTTCAAAATAGTAAAAGCCGCCGCAGCAGTGTGAATGCCGTGCAGCGCTGCGCCGGAGATCGGGGAACGGTAAGTATGAGAGAGGGGGGGAAACTGACCGACAGACTGTGAGAGAGGGACAGACAGACAGAGAGACCGACAGAGAGACTGACCGACGGACTCAGGGAGATTGACCGACATACACAGAAATAGAAAGAATAGCCGACATCACTAGAAATAAAAACACCAAACGGACAAGGACTATAGGTATATGCATACGTGTTTACTAACGTGTGTGCACATACCCATAGACTTTCATTGTGTCCACGTGTGCGTGCTCCGTGCAGATAACGGACATGCATCCGTGCCAAACGCAAACACATACGGATCACGGACACGCACACACGGACATAATGAAATAACGGACGTGTGACCACAATCATAGATTAACATTGGTGCACGTTTGGCCGTGTCTCCGGTATATACGGAAACGGACCAAACACGCACGTGTATCACGGACGTGTGAAGGGGGCCTTAGACAGTGGCTGTTTTTTCCTACATCCTCGCTGCAGCAAATTGAAAAATGCAGCTGATTTTGCCATTTGCATGCATGTAAGTTCAACATTTTTGTGGTGTGTGTAAAAACTAAGCACACCCTATTTGAATTCTATGGTTTTAGTTGTCATGACTTTATAAGCTTCTGGATTTTAGAAGGTTCTAAATAAGTTAAAGGGCTCGTGCGCACGTATATGCTGAATATTCTGCAGCGATTTCACAGCACATGTGCGCTTCAAATCGCTGCAGAAACACTGCATAAGGCCCCCTTCACACGTCAGTGATTCTGGTACGTTTGTGCTTTTTTTAAAACGTACCAGAATCACTGACATACGCAGACCCATTATAATCAATGGGTCTGCTCACACATCAGTGATTTTTCACTGAATGTGTCTCCGTGCAGCGTACACGTGTGGCTGTGATTCTGCACGGAGACAAGTCAGTTTTTTTCTGGCATCGCTGATGACCCACAGACCACACTATGGTGTGATCCGTGTGTGATCAGTGAAACACGTACCAGAAAATCACGGACATATTAAATATTTTCAACTTGGGGGTGTGGCCTGGCCTGAGATGTGAGAGGAAGCTAAGAGGAGAGCTCCTGGAACTGCCGATTATCCTGACTTCCACTGGGCCGTGGAGAGGACAAAAATCATCCATGCAGCAACCAGAGACCACCCTGCACTTACTGCACAGCTTGGACGGAGGTTACATAGCTGGGGGGATGAGCAGGAGGCAGAAGGAGGCGGCAGCAGGAATGGAAGGTACTGCACAAAATGGGGGTGGGACACAGACACCAACCTCCAAAGTAGGGAGAGCTGCAGCCATGCATGCTACTGAAAAACTGTATGAGTATGCTAGGGGCACAGAATGCAGGGCTCCCACGGTACACAGGGATGAAGGAGCTGAACTGGGGAGCTCCAGGCAGCACAGCCCTCACAATGCAGTGGAGGAGGAAGGAGGAAATAGTGCAGACTCATTATTATTATAGCAAGGCTTGCAAAACAAGCTGGAGCTTGTATAAAGTGGTTAAATAATGGCATAGTAGCTGCAGAGCTGAGTAAAATGTTGGTTTATATAGTTAATTCTCTTACTTGTGTTGCAAAATTAATTAGCTTATAAAGTTTATATGCTAATTTCCTCTTCAACCAAGGGGGCATGAGCATAAGTAATTGATAGGAGACGGTCACTTTTCCCCCTGTGTGACATTGACCAATGATTGATTGCTCTCAGTGAGAGAAACAAAATTAAAATTTTGTAGTTGTGATTCCTTTTTATGGCTAACTAAAATAAAATGATGTTACAAAGCAAGCTTTCGAGACATTTCAGGTCTCTTCCTCTGGCATGGTATGACAAAATATCTGAAGGATACAAGTGAAAAGGTTTTGGTACCGTGTTAGCCAGTTGAAAATGTATTGAATGTTCTCAGTGAGAGGAACAAAATTTTGTTCCTCTCACTGAGAACATTCAATAAAATATCTGAAGAAACACAAATATATACACAAAACAGGGTAGAGGGATGCATAGTAAAAGGACATTTAAATAAACAAACACTGAGCTTAGAGAGTGAATCCTTAATTAGCTTAAATTAGTGGTGTGAGATTTTTATTGTCCTAATATCCATGTAGGATCAGAGGCATGGTGCCCTGGCAGTCTCTGGAGCAGACGCCTCAGATTTTATAATGAGTCTTAAATCCTCCTGACAGGTTGAGTCCTGTGTCCACAGAGTTAAACATTGTGATGAACTTGTATTCCCAGACCCTGAGATGGCTCTGTGATCTGAAGTTGCCTTTTAATATGACTACTTTCATGTGGTTTATGTTGTGTCCTGGAGCACAAAAATATTTGGCCACAGGTAAATGAGTTTTTTTTGTCTGTTATTGTGTGGTGGTGAGATCTATCTCATCCTTGCTCTCAGTCTCTGTCCTGTTTCTAAGATTTGGTGCGTTTTTGGCTGCGTTTTAGATATCTGTGTTTTTCTGCGTTTTTCCAATGCATTGCATGGGGGGAAAACGCAGAAAAACGCAGGAAAGAATTGACATGTACATTTTTTTTTTAAGCTCAAAAACGCAGCTTAAAAAAAAAGTTGTGCGCGGACAGCAAAAAAGAAAACTCATAGACTTTGCTGGGGAAGCAAAGTCATGCAGTTTTAAGGCCAAAAACGCACCCGAAAAAATGCGCAAAAACGCAGCGAAAAACGCACTGTGTGCACATAGCCTAAAAGGCTTAGAACTGGCTTTATCGTCTTTAGGTCATACATCTTGATATTGGCATCGACTGTGATTACAAGCTGGGTAAAGAGATGAGAGCTT
Organism: Anomaloglossus baeobatrachus; assembly: GCF_048569485.1. Taxonomy (NCBI): domain Eukaryota; kingdom Metazoa; phylum Chordata; class Amphibia; order Anura; family Aromobatidae; genus Anomaloglossus; species Anomaloglossus baeobatrachus. Next base: position 247,130,532 of record NC_134359.1, read on the forward strand.
TGGGTAATCACAAATGCACCTCTGCATCTATGCCATGTATAGCGGAATAATGCCCTGATTGCTTGCATAGACTCAAAGTGGTGTATATGCAGCTTTCATCTCGCAGGACTGTTGGCTCTACACCTCCTCCCACTCTGCAGACTCTGCAGACACCTAGGCAACAGAGTGACGAAATCAAGATCTGTACATACTAGTCCAATCCTTGCAATAAATGCAAATCCGTGTATGTAATGTCACACAGTTCTGCTCTCCTCCCTTCTCTCTCTTTCTAAACACACAGAATGGTGAGATATATAAAATTGGGAGGAAAAGCAGAGCTGTGCATCATTACATATATTATCATATTGTTATTATCTCCACAATAAAATATAAGTGATTATAAAAAAAAATAAAATATAGAGACTGCAGCCTTTATTGCATGATATGACCGGTTTAATGCTCAAGCCAATAAAGGGTCCTTTTTAAATCGGCGTTTTTTGAAACACAATTCAACCACTTAAGTACAGTATGTGAAAATAACCTCTGACATGTTAAAGGCGTAGTTTTTGATATACAGGTGTTCTGTCCTTAACTAGATATTGAGAAAAAGGAATTACCGGATCTGGAATTTCTGGGAACAATGAAGCAGATAGTGAGTGTGGATTTGGACAACTGGTCACCATTTTTTACAAAGTTGCCACAAGAATTGAAACAAGGAACATTTGTCTGGGGATTTCAAGGTAAACCTTTCCATCTACACTGCTATATAAAGAGATTCTGTATACATAAATCTTTTATAGAGGCTCGTGGGCGGAGCCAATGACGTAGCAGCAAGTGAAAGTGAGCTCCCTTGGATTTCCTCAAAAGCAACGATATTAAAAATTTCAAGACTGTGATCCTTCTACATTAGTACTACTTTTTTTTTTTTTTGTTATGTCACTTTTGGTGTGTAAATAATCTCTATCATTTCTTATAGGCAAGACCTTGACAAAGGCCTAACATAGGCCGAAACGTTGGCTTGGCTTTGCTCTACTGGTAGTGGCTCTTTTTTCTTTTTGCTCACAATCCACAAATAAAAAAACTTTTGCATTATCCTTGTATCTGACTGAGTGCTTGGGATTTATCACAGTATCTGGAGATTTTTTCCTTTATAGCACCTCCCCCATTTAACCAGTTGAGCCCGACTTTATTCCTACTATTTGACTATTTATTTATGTTGGTGCTCCTGTATAGCACCTCTAATGTCTCTCCCAACGCTTTCATATAGTAACGATCAAGCTGCGACTGTCCTGGCTGGGATATCCGCAACTAACCAATTTCTTACTATACCCACGGAGGAACTCCGCACCAGGGATTACCTGAAGGAGGTAAAGCGGCACACGTCGCTGGAGCTCCATGCAGTGACCCTCGCGGAGTATCACCGTGCTCAACGAATCCCCAGAGGACTCAGAGTCCCTTTAAGGCCAACTCTTTTTGCTGATAATCCTACATACTGTGATCAGTTCGAAGGCATCCTCAACAAGTGTTCTCTCGATATCATTATACTAACACTGGATTATTTGCAAAAAGAAATCAACACTGTTGATGCGAACATTAAAACCATAGAGGAACACTGTCCCAGACCCTCCCAGCCACGGATCTCTCTACATTGAAAACCAAAAACAAGGAGATCGTCACAGATTTCCAGCAGACCCTTCAGACCCGCAAACGCTCAAAATTTATTCGTGATCAAGACGATTACCTCAAGAACAGCGTTTACAGATGGCGCACCACCTCATTTCCTTCAGAACGCAGACCTTCCCATCGAGGCAATTACACAAGTGCCTACAGCTCGGACAGCGATCAGAGCAACTCTGGTCCCTCCTCTTCTTTTTTAGGCACCGGTCCACAAACACGAGGCAAACCAGGAGGGGCAAGAAACAGGGCTCCACCACACAGAATAACCACGCGGTCCCAGGTTGGGAGAACATCGTGTACAATATTTCCTCTCTTACACTCACACCCACAGAGATCAAGGTTCTACAGAAAGGTTTAACTTTTTGTCCTACACCCCCGCTCAACACCTTTGCCTTGGAACAGGAACTCAATCGATTTTTCAGAAACCTCCGATTGAAAGCCCATTTCTCCACCTCCCATGGCTTCCCCAACATCAACCCTGTTGTTCCCCTAACTAACTCATGCCCACCAACCTCCTTCACTTTACGTGAATTAGGCCTCAATAACCCAAGCACTTTTCAACCTCCCAGACACTACCACCCAATTGAAACTTACATATCCTTGGTCACACGTGACATTAACAAAGTCAAAACAGACATTAGTCAGGGACACATGCACCTCCGTCACAATATGACGAATGACGAATCAAGAGCCCTTCTTGCTCTTAAGAACAATCCTCATTTAGTTATAAAACCTGCGGACAAAGGTGGCGCAATTGTCGTACTTGACAAATCCTACTACATAACCGAGATCAAGAACCAGCTCAGTGACTCTACTACTTACACTTCTATCCCACGGGACCCCACCGCAACCATTCGCTCTATCATTCAGGACCTTGTCAACTTTTACTCCAACAATGCCACCATAGACAACAAATTGTCCAGTTTTCTAATCAATAACCACCCCATCACACCCGTATTTTATACCCTCCCCAAAATACACAAAAATCTCACTTCTCCCCCCGGCCGACCTATCGTTGCTTCAACAGACTCCATCCTATCACCACTGGCACGCCCTCTGGAAAAAATACTTACGCCTCTCATTCCCAACACCCTCTCATTTCTGAAAGACACCACTCATTTTCTAGAAACTCTATCTAATGCCAACTGTCCCACTGAGAATTGCTTCATGGTCACCATGGACGTAACCAGCTTGTACACCAGCATTGATCACCATGGGGGTCTCAAGGCCGTTCAATGGTTCCTCAATACATACACTGACTTTGACGATTTGAAGAAACAATTCTGTTTGGATGTCCTTAAGATAATCCTGGAAAACAACTTCTTTCTCTTTGAGGATACCTTCTACATACAGCGGAAAGGGACCGCTATGGGATCTCACGTAGCGCCCCCGTACGCTAACATTTACATGGCCAAATTTGAGGAAGATTATATCTATTCTCATCCCCTTTTCTCTAGTAACATCCCCCTTTGGAAACGATTTATCGATGACGTATTTCGCATCTGGATCGGCAATGAGGAATCGCTTATTGAATTCTTCAATGACATTAACACCGTCTGCCCCAACATTTCGTTCACCCTACATTATGACCGCGATTCAGTGAGCTTTCTGGACACTCTTGTCATCAGGGGTTCTGATGGAAAAATATCCACCGATATCTATACTAAACCAACGGACAAGAATAGTCTTCTTTTATACAGCAGCTGCCACCCTAAGCACGTCAAAAAATCTTTGCCTATCTCTCAACATTGTAGAGTAGATAGAATAGTCTCCAATCCCGTAACTCGTGAACTCCGGCACCGGGAGATGAGTACTAAGTTTCTGGACAGAGATTACCCTCACCACATTGCATCCACTACCACCCCTACACGCAACCCGGAACCCAATAAAAACCCACGGATACCATTTGTCAACACCTATCATCCATTTTCCCCGTCCTTCAGTCAGGTCATTAGGAAACACTGGTCAATTCTTGGCAATGCATATCCGGATATCACGGAATTCCAACATCCACCATTGATTTGTCACAAACGCCCCCGGAACATCAAGGACACTCTAGTCCGAGCCGATATTGGTTCCTCCGTGAGCAAGGACAGACAGAGTTTTCTAGCCACACCACGGAAGGGAACGTTTCCATGCCTCCATTGTGTCCAATGTTCTAACGTCACCAAGGGCGAACACTTCTCGCACCCTAGAACTGGCAAGCAGTACCCCATTAAAGGCTTCTATACCTGCGACACCAATTTTGTTGTGTACCTGATAAAATGTCCGTGCGGTCTCGGATATGTTGGGGAGACCACCCAGCATATCCGAGACCGCATAAGTAAACATAAGTCTACTATACGTTGCGGCCAGACCATACTTCCCATTCCAGCACATTTTGCTGCCAGAGGACACTCTGTGTCCCAACTCAGATTTCAGGTGCTTGAATATGTTCCATTGCCCAGAAGGGGAGGCAATAGGGTACAAATCCTCCGGGACCGCGAGGCTTACTGGATTCACACACTACAAACTCTGGCACCATTAGGCATGAATAGGGAATATGAAACAAATTATTAATTATTATCAGAGGTGGCTACTTTGTATACATATATAGGTGTTGTTGTCAATACGTATGTGTTTTATACTTACATATCTTGTGTACCCGGCAGTCTTAACCCATCTTTTTCTTTTTTTCAGAGATATTGAACACCCTTTTCACTGGCAGGATCCATTCCTCACACTTTCTTTATAGGCACCACCTTTCTATAAGGTAGCATCTCTAACCCATTACTTTTCAGGTTGCTGTGCTTCCAGGTTCACACACTTGTCACACTACACACCTTGGAAACTTTCTATAGATAGTGACCCCTATCCCCTGAGCCTTAGTCAACATCCATCCATCCCACGTCTCCTGATTTACATGATTTACATTTATACATAATTCTTTCTTTACCCCACTCATACACACCCACCATTCCTCCACATTTATCTGCCCTTTCCCATAGTGGTACTTCCACAATTCCCCCATATCCTCTCTCTACACTTTCCTTCTTGCTTCATTCCCCTAAACCAGACATATACACATATCTCCACAGTAGCCGTTCATCACATCTCCTTTATTCTTTACCCCTTCTTATACACACTCCATAGGTCCACCCCTCAGTTTATGCCCTATGCAGCATGTTTCCTACATATGCATTGACGTTCCACATAGATGCATTAGCCCAATCCAGAATTTTCTCAACCGGCCCCCTTGATGACGCAGCGCACACGCGCATAATACACATATATACACTGCCCATTCATAGTTCTGTCCTTCCCCCCTTCATGACGCGGCGCGCACACGCGCGCTCATACACATATACACACCGCCCATCTATGATTCTGTTCTCTCCCCCCTCTGTTGACACGTCGCGCGCACGCGCGCGCACAGTACACACACACACACCGCCCATCCATGGTTCTGTCCTTCCCACTTTGATGACGCGTCACGCATGCGCAGACACGCGCTCGCATCACCGCTGACGTCACGCGTGCATGCGCAGTGACGCACATCACTCACACCAGGAAGTGCCGGCCACCCTTTAAATGGTCGCTCTTCAACACACCACAGCGCCACATGCCTCCTGCCTGCTCCTCTGGGACCCCGTCCCCATGCCAGATGCCCTAAAGGTAAAATCCTGCCTTATCATATACTCTGCTATATACTTATATGCTCTACCTTGTACACTGCATACCTGTGTTTGGTTTTTCTCTGGGACCCTGCCCCCATGCCATATACCCTAAAGGTAAAATCCTGCCTTAGTATACACTCTGCTATATACTTACATGCTCTACCTTGTATACTGCATACCTGTATTTGGTTATTCTCTGGGACTCCGTCCCCAGGCCATATGCCCTAAAGGTAAAATCCTGCCTTATTGTACAAACTGCTATATACTTACATGCTCTGCCTTATATACTGCATACCTGTATTTGTCTTTCCTTGATACAGCCATTGAGCATTCTCTTATTTTCCCTTTTTCCTCAGGCACCTCCTCTACCTCACCATCAGCTTCTCACTTCTCCCTGACTGTGGGTATGTTGTGTTCTCTCTTGTGACCTCATGTCTCCCATAAGATGCTTACACATCATGACGCTAAATTCTGACACAAACCTATTTGTAGCCATTCATATGTCCGTTCATGCCTATCATAGGCTGGATGGTAACCGTATTACAATGCTTATCCATTGTCTAGTCGGATACCTCCTCCTGGTTACTGCCTCCTGGACTCACAGTATTACAATGACGCCTATTCCGATGTTATTTTTCCCACTACCTGTGATTGCTCACTAAGACGCTGTTCATACGATTTCATCCCCCCACTATCAGACGGTCTGCTCGCATTTACATGCTATACCTTTGTAACATTGTTATTTAACTATTGGTATGCCTTTTTGATTCTGCGATTATACCAACGCAAGCTTGTGCCTTCTATATGGCTTCTTTATACTGTACCTTTGGTGCTTAAAATGTTCCTCCTCTCCGTTTAGCGAACTACGCCGGAAAAGTAAAAACGCCCTACCTACGATAGAATCTCTGGACGTCTAACTCGTCCATACTCATTGGTCTCTCACATAAGTATGTGTATATACATTATCTGTAAATATGTAAAAAAAAAATTTTGTTATGTCACTTTTGGTGTGTAAATAATCTCTATCATTTCTTATAGGCAAAACCTTGACAAAGGCCTAACATAGGCCGAAACGTTGGCTTGGCTTTGCTCTACTGGTAGTGGCTCTTTTTTCTTTTTGCTCACAATCCACAAATAAAAAAACTTTTGCATTATCCTTGTATCTGACTGAGTGCTTGGGATTTATCACAGTATCTGGAGATTTTTTCCTTTATAGCACCTCCCCCATTTAACCAGTTGAGCCCGACTTTATTCCTACTATGTGAAAATAACCTCTGACATGTTAAAGGCGTAGTTTTTGATATACAGGTGTTCTGTCCTTAACTAGATATTGAGAAAAAGGAATTACCGGATCTGGAATTTCTGGGAACAATGAAGCAGATAGTGAGTGTGGATTTGGACAACTGGTCACCATTTTTCACAAAGTTGCCACAAGAATTGAAACAAGGAACATTTGTCTGGGGATTTCAAGGTAAACCTTTCCATCTACACTGCTATATAAAGAGATTCTGTATACAGTTAGGTCCAGAAATATTTGGACAGTGACACAATTTTCGCGAGTTGGGCTCTGCATGCCACCACATTGGATTTGAAATTAAACCTCTACAACAGAATTCAAGTGCAGATTGTAAGGTTTAATTTGAAGGTTTGAACAAAAATATCTGATAGAAATTGTAGGAATTGTACACATTTCTTTACAAACACTCCACATTTTAGGAGGTCAAAAGTAATTGGACAAATAAACCAAACCCAAACAAAATATTTTTATTTTCAATATTTTGTTGCGAATCCTTTGGAGGCAATCACTGCCTTAAGTCTGGAACCCATGGACATCACCAAACGCTGGGTTTCCTCCTTCTTAATGCTTTGCCAGGCCTTTACAGCCGCAGCCTTCAGGTCTTGCTTGTTTGTGGGTCTTTCCGTCTTAAGTCTGGATTTGAGCAAGTGAAATGCATGCTCAATTGGGTTAAGATCTGGTGATTGACTTGGCCATTGCAGAATGTTCCACTTTTTTGCACTCATGAACTCCTGGGTAGCTTTGGCTGTATGCTTGGGGTCATTGTCCATCTGTACTATGAAGCGCCGTCCGATAAACTTTGCGGCATTTGGCTGAATCTGGGCTGAAAGTATATCCCGGTACACTTCAGAATTCATCCGGCTACTCTTGTCTGCTGTTATGTCATCAATAAACACAAGTGACCCAGTGCCATTGAAAGCCATGCATGGCCATGCCATCACGTTGCCTCCACCATGTTTTACAGAGGATGTGGTGTGCCTTGGATCATGTGCCGTTCCCTTTCTTCTCCAAACTTTTTTCTTCCCATCATTCTGGTACAGGTTGATCTTTGTCTCATCTGTCCATAGAATACTTTTCCAGAACTGAGCTGGCTTCATGAGGTGTTTTCCAGCAAATGTAACTCTGGCCTGTCTATTTTTGGAATTGATGAATGGTTTGCATCTAGATGTGAACCCTTTGTATTTACTTTCATGGAGTCTTCTCTTTACTGTTGACTTAGAGACAGATACACCTACTTCACTGAGAGTGTTCTGGACTTCAGTTGATGTTGTGAACGGGTTCTTCTTCACCAAAGAAAGTATGCGGCGATCATCCACCACTGTTGTCATCCGTGGACGCCCAGGCCTTTTTCAGTTCCCAAGCTCACCAGTCAATTCCTTTTTTCTCAGAATGTACCCGACTGTTGATTTTGCTACTCCAAGCATGTCTGATATCTCTCTGATAGATTTTTTCTTTTTTTTCAGCCTCAGGATGTTCTGCTTCACCTCAATTGAGAGTTCCTTAGACCGCATGTTGTCTGGTCACAGCAACAGCTTCCAAATGCAAAACCACACACCTGTAATCAACCTCAGACCTTTTAACTACTTCATTGATTACAGGTTAACGAGGGAGACGCCTTCAGAGTTAATTGCAGCCCTTAGAGTCCTTTGTCCAATTACTTTTGGTCCCTTGAAAAAGAGGAGGCTATGCATTACAGAGCTATGATTCCTAAACCCTTTCTCCGATTTGGATGTGAAAACTCTCATATTGCAGCTGGGAGTGTGCACTTTCAGCCCATATTATATATATAATTGTATTTCTGAACATGTTTTTGTAAACAGCTAAAATAACAAAACTTGTGTCACTGTCCAAATATTTCTGGACCTAACTGTACATAAATCTTTTATAGAGGCTCGTGGGCGGAGCTGGGTTCCATCCAGAGGCTCCAACCTCTGAGATTAGCTACCGCTTTCCTCTCTGAGGCTGCTTCTCATGCAGTGCTTCCACACACAGTGGCTCACTCTCTCTTTGCCATGTGTCACACAACCTAATTAAACACCTGTCTGACACACCCATAGATGGGGAATATGGATGGCCAGTCCCACCCATCTCTCCAGCCATCTGTTAACCTGGGCAAACACTTTGCAAAAAACATGTGGCACTAAAATTGCCAGAACGAACCTCCCGGGTTCTCACCACTTTCGTGGTACATACCACCCATTTATAATGTAGATAATGTAGACGGTCACCTTCTTACATCGGGCATACATAACCTAGTTTCAATGAGTTTCTTATGCAGTTGTTTTTACCCAAAACTCAAATTGCAGCTAAGAAACTGTTCAAAAAGTACCAGAATTGTGTTTGGATCCTTTTTGAGAAATACATGATTAGACTGTAGTTATTTGCATTTTTAAGCACCTTCTTACAGAAATAATAGAATATGATCATATTTATTTATAAAAGGCATTTGCATACAACCACTACACTGCCGGCAGAAGGAGGAATTTCCCCTGTAACTCTGGTTCATCTACCAGCCCCAGTTACAGAGGATATTGGCACTTAAAATAAAATGTACCGTATTTTTCGGATTATAAGACACACTTTTCCTCCCAAAAAATTGGGAGGAAAATGAGGACTGCGTCTTAAAATCTGAATGTAGCTTACTGGGGGGGTTGTAAAGAGGGATCAAAGGAGGCAGGGGTCATGCTATGTGGTATGCTGCCGGCGCTGGCCTGTGCGGCGTAGTTCTGTGCATTAGTCAGTGCCGTTCTGCTCGGCTCTGTTCTGCTCGGCACGCAGCTGTTCTCTGCGGTGGCCGGTCATTGTGAAGATGTCGATGGTCAGGGATTCAAATAATGACACCTAGAGTCAGCGCCTGCGCAGATCGAGCTTTCAGCTCAAGCTCTTATCTGCGCACGCGCCGACTCCGGCTGCCATTATTTGAAACCCTCACCGCCGACGGTTGACATTTTGAGAATGGCTGGTGACTCACCGCCCCCAGCACAGAGAAGAGCTGCGTCACCAGCCCCACACAGAGCAGAGCTCACAGTGAGTATCTGGGCCCCTCTCTGTACCACTGACAGCTTTGCCGTACTCCAGTACCGCCTTTTCCTCCTGTGACTCCCGCACTGCTGCTGCCCCCTCTCGATGGTAAGAGACCACCAGATTATAAAACAGACCCCATATTTTTTTTTTTAGTTTTTCTTTCTCTAAATTTGGGGTGCGTCTTATAATCCGATAAGCCGCTGCGTCTTATAAAACGTAAAATATGGTATGATCTTATGGAGAGCACAATATGTGAAATATATAAAACAAAGGCAAAAATAAAAAAAATAACTAATAATTTAACTAATATATTATTAATATTAATTATAGTATATTATATATTACATATATATATATATATATATATATATATACACACACATATTATTATAACTACTTAATTTAAAAACAAGCTATCACCAGTCTGAATAGCTGTTTGTAGCATCAATGCTGACAAACAATACACCTCCTCTATAACATAATTGTAATAGCATAATGAGCACACTTTAAAATCTATTTATGACTTTTTGCACCCTTAAAAAAATGTGAAAAACAGACTAAGTTTTTGTCAGATATTGTAGAAAGCTAAAGAAAAAGAGCTATCCATATACAAATGTGAACATAAAAATGAAATAACATTTGGGTCCCATTTGAAGGACCAAAAGAGGGGAAAAAAAGTTCTAAAAACCTTAAATATGAGGGGAAAAAAAAATATGAAACTGTACCTAGTGATGATCTAGTTTTAAAATGAATCTGTGTAACTATATTAATTCCTTGCATTTGTTTTGAAGGTGGAAGAAGAACTTGGAAGCCCCCTGTGACCTGCATGATTTATAAATCTCTGTCAGACAGTGGCTATTTTTTCCTACATCCTCGCTGCAGCAAATTGAAAAATGCAGCTGATTTTGCCATTTGCATGCATGCAAGTTCAACATTTTTGTGGTGTGTGTGTAAAAACTAAGCACACCCTATTTGAATTCTATGGTTTTACTTGTCATGACTTTATAAGCTTCTGGATTTTAGAAGGTTCTAAATAAGTTAAAGGGCTCGTGCGCACGTATATGCTGAATATTCTGCAGCGATTTCACAGCACATGTGCGCTTCAAATCGCTGCAGAAACACTGCATAAGGCCGCCTTCACACGTCAGTGATTCTGGTACGTTTGTGCTTTTTTTAAAACGTACCAGAATCACTGACATACGCAGACCCATTATAATCAATGGGTCTGCTCACACATCAGTGATTTTTCACTGAATGTGTCTCCGTGCAGCGTGCACGTGTGGCTGTGATTCTGCACGGAGACAAGTCAGTTTTTTTCTGGCATCGCTGATGACCCACAGACCACACTATGGTGTGATCCGTGTGTGATCAGTGAAACACGTACCAGAAAATCACGGACATATTAAATATTTTCAACTTGGGGGTGTGGCCTGGCCTGAGATGTGAGAGGAAGCTAAGAGGAGAGCTCCTGGAACTGCCGATTATCCTGACTTCCACTGGGCCGTGGAGAGGACAAAAATCATCCATGCAGCAACCAGAGACCACCCTGCACTTACTGCACAGCTTGGACAGAGGTTACATAGCTGGGGGGACGAGCAGGAGGCAGAAGGAGGCGGCGGCAGGAATAGAAGGTACTGCATAAAATGGGGTGGGACACAGACACCAACCTCCAAAGTAGGGAGAGCTGCAGCCATGCATGCTACTGAAAAACTGTCTGAGTATGCCAGGGGCACAGAATGCAGGGCTCCCACGGTACACAGGGATGAAGGAGCTGAACTGGGGAGCTCCAGGCAGCACAGCCCTCACAATGCAGTGGAGGAGGAAGGAGGAAATAGTGCAGACTCATTATTATTATAGCAAGGCTTGCAAAACAAGCTGGAGCTTGTATAAAGTGGTTAAATCATGGCATAGTAGCTGCAGAGCTGAGTATAATGTTGGTTTATATAGTTAATTCTCTTACTTGTGTTGCAAAATTAATTAGCTTATAAAGTTTATATGTTAATTTCCTCTTCAACCAAGGGGGCATGAGCATAAGTAATTGATAGGAGACGGTCACTTTTTCCCCTGTGTGACATTGATCAATGATTGATTGCTCTCAGTGAGAGAAACAAAATTAAAATTTTGTAGTTGTGATTCCTTTTTATGGCTAACTAAAACAAAATGATGTTACAAAGCAAGCTTTCGAGACATCTCAGGTCTCTTCCTCTGGCATGGTATGACAAAATATCTGAAGGATACAAGTGAAAAGGTTTTGGTACCGTGTTAGCCAGTTGAAAATGTATTGAATGTTCTCAGTGAGAGGAACAAAATTTTGTTCCTCTCACTGAGAACATTCAATAAAATATCTGAAGAAACACAAATATATACACAAAACAGGGTAGAGGGATGCATAGTAAAAGGACATTTAAATAAACAAACACTGAGCTTAGAGAGTGAATCCTTAATTAGCTTAAATTAGTGGTGTGAGATTTTTATTGTCCCAATATCCATGTAGGATCAGAGGCATGGTGCCCTAGCAGTCTCTGGAGCAGACGCCTCAGATTTTATAATGAGTCTTAAATCCTCCTGACAGGTTGAGTCCTGTGTCCACAGAGTTAAACATTGTGATGAATTTGTATTCCCAGACCCTGAGATGGCTCTGTGATCTGAAGTTGCCTTTTAATATGACTACTTTCATGTGGTTTATGTTGTGTCCTGGAGCACAAAAATATTTGGCCACAGGTAAATGAGTTTTTTTTGTCTGTTATTGTGTGGTGGTGAGATCTATCTCATCCTTGCTCTCAGTCTCTGTCCTGTTTCTAAGATTTGGTGCGTTTTTGGCTGCGTTTTAGATATCTGTGTTTTTCTGCGTTTTTCCAATGCATTGCATGGGGGGAAAACGCAGAAAAACGCAGGAAAGAATTGACATGTACATTTTTTTTTAAGCTCAAAAACGCAGCTTAAAAAAAAAGTTGTGCGCGGACAGCAAAAAAGAAAACTCATAGACTTTGCTGGGGAAGCAAAGTCATGCAGTTTTAAGGCCAAAAACGCACCCGAAAAATGCGCAAAAACGCAGCGAAAAACGCACTGTGTGCACATAGCCTAAAAGGCTTAGAACTGGCTTTATCGTCTTTAGGTCATACATCTTGATATTGGCATCTACTGTGATTACAAGCTGGGTAAAGAGATGAGAGCTTTGGGTAATCACAAATGCACCTCTGCATCTATGCCATGTATAGCGGAATAATGCCCTGATTGCTTGCATAGACTCAAAGTGGTGTATATGCAGCTTTCATCTCGCAGGACTGTTGGCTCTACACCTCCTCCCACTCTGCAGACTCTGCAGACACCTAGGCAACAGAGTGACGAAATCAAGATCTGTACATACTAGTCCAATCCTTGCAATAAATGCAAATCCGTGTATGTAATGTCACACAGTTCTGCTCTCCTCCCTTCTCTCTCTTTCTAAACACACAGAATGGTGAGATATATAAAATTGGGAGGAAAAGCAGAGCTGTGCATCATTACATATATTATCATATTGTTATTATCTCCACAATAAAATATAAGTGATTATAAAAAAAAATAAAATATAGAGACTGCAGCCTTTATTGCATGATATGACCGGTTTAATGCTCAAGCCGATAAAGGGTCCTTTTTAAATCGGCGTTTTTTGAAACACAATTCAACCACTTAAGTACAGTATGTGAAAATAACCTCTGACATGTTAAAGGCGTAGTTTTTGATATACAGGTGTTCTGTCCTTAACTAGATATTGAGAAAAAGGAATTACCGGATCTGGAATTTCTGGGAACAATGAAGCAGATAGTGAGTGTGGATTTGGACAACTGGTCACCATTTTTTACAAAGTTGCCACAAGAATTGAAACAAGGAACATTTGTCTGGGGATTTCAAGGTAAACCTTTCCATCTACACTGCTATATAAAGAGATTCTGTATACATAAATCTTTTATAGAGGCTCGTGGGCGGAGCCAATGACGTAGCAGCAAGTGAAAGTGAGCTCCCTTGGATTTCCTCAAAAGCAATGATATTAAAAATCTCAAGACTGTGATCCTTCTACATTAGTACTACTTTTTTTTTTTTTTTGTTATGTCACTTTTGGTGTGTAAATAATCTCTATCATTTCTTATAGGCAAGACCTTGACAAAGGCCTAACATAAGCCGAAACGTTGGCTTGGCTTTGCTCTACTGGTAGTGGCTCTTTTTTCTTTTTGCTCACAATCCACAAATAAAAAAACTTTTGCATTATCCTTGTATCTGACTGAGTGCTTGGGATTTATCACAGTATCTGGAGATTTTTTCCTTTATAGCACCTCCCCCATTTAACCAGTTGAGCCCGACTTTATTCCTACTATTTGACTATTTATTTATGTTGGTGCTCCTGTATAGCACCTCTAATGTCTCTCCCAACGCTTTCATATAGTAACGATCAAGCTGCGACTGTCCTGGCTGGGATATCCGCAACTAATCAATTTCTTACTATACCCACGGAGGAACTCCGCACCAGGGATTACCTGAAGGAGTTAAAGCGGCACACGTCGCTGGAGCTCCATGCAGTGACCCTCGCGGAGTATCACCGTGCTCAACGAATCCCCAGAGGACTCAGAGTCCCTTTAAGGCCAACTCTTTTTGCTGATAATCCCACATACTGTGATCAGTTCGAAGGCATCCTCAACAAGTGTTCTCTCGATATCATTATACTAACACTGGATTATTTGCAAAAAGAAATCAACACTGTTGATGCGAACATTAAAACCATAGAGGAACAGCTGTCCCAGACCCTCCCAGCCACGGATCTCTCTACATTGAAAACCAAAAACAAGGAGATCGTCACAGATTTCCAGCAGACCCTTCAGGCCCGCAAACGCTCAAAATGTATTCGTGATCAAGACGATTACCTCAAGAACCGCGTTTACAGATGGCGCACCACCTCATTTCCTTCAGAACGCAGACCTTCCCATCGAGGCAATTACACAAGTGCCTACAGCTCGGACAGCGATCAGAGCTACTCTGGTCCCTCCTCTTCTTTTTTAGGCACCGGTCCACAAACACGAGGCAAACCAGGAGGGGCAAGAAACAGGGCTCCACCACACAGAATAACCACGCGGTCCCAGGTTGGGAGAACATCGTGTACAATATTTCCTCTCTTACACTCACACCCACAGAGATCAAGGTTCTACAGAAAGGTTTAACTTTTTGTCCTACACCCCCGCTCAACACCTTTGCCTTGGAACAGGAACTCAATCGATTTTTCAGAAACCTCCGATTGAAAGCCCATTTCTCCACCTCCCATGGCTTCCCCAACATCAACCCTGTTGTTCCCCTAACTAACTCATGCCCACCAACCTCCTTCACTTTACGTGAATTAGGCCTCAATAACCCAAGCACTTTTCAACCTCCCAGACACTACCACCCAATTGAAACTTACATATCCTTGGTCACACGTGACATTAACAAAGTCAAAACAGACATTAGTCAGGGACACATGCACCTCCGTCACTGTCATGATGTAATTTACCCTCTCACTGTATATGCTGTGATACTATGTCATGATATTATATTTCCCTGGTTGTATTAGTTGTAATTCATGTATTTCCTTGGGCTCTCATACAATTGTAGTCTTGGCATCTAATGTGATTATGTAAATAGCCTGTCCTCTTCTTTCCAGAGTTGTGTATCTAATCTGTAATTGCATTGGCCAGTGAAGGAATAGTCATTGTTCTGCACAGCAGGGGATCCCTTCATCTACTGTGGCTGGCAGACATATTGGAGCCCTGTGATGGACCAAACCATTGATGATAGGATGTGTGACCCCTACCCCCTGAACAAACATGGTGGGCTGGTCAAGGAGCACAGACAATGCATTTCCCTTTTTGTAACTTCAGAGTGAGCTGGAACTAAGAGAAGAAGGAGCTCCAGCCTGGGTGGCTGTGGACACGGACGGAGCTAGGCCTGTGTGGCGGCCCGTGGGATTGTGTGGAACTCTTTGGACTACTGTAAGGACGATTGCTTTGTAATCCGGTCCGAGGATTGTCGGGAAGGGCCCCCGAATCTGTTTTACGTGGACTTATCGTGTGCTGTTCCAGTGTTCTTGTGAATAAACCTGTTGGATCGTTCCTCGGCCTGTTGTCTCTCCTTGCTCTGCTGTACACCCCGTCACAGTCACAATATGACGAATGACGAATCAAGAGCCCTTCTTGCTCTTAAGAACAATCCTCATTTAGTTATAAAACCTGCGGACAAAGGTGGCGCAATTGTCGTACTTGACAAATCCTACTACATAACCGAGATCAAGAACCAGCTCAGTGACTCTACTACTTACACTTCTATCCCACGGGACCCCACCGCAACCATTCGCTCTATCATTCAGGACCTTGTCAACTTTTACTCCAACAATGCCACCATAGACAACAAATTGTCCAGTTTTCTAATCAATAACCACCCCATCACACCCGTATTTTATACCCTCCCCAAAATACACAAAAATCTCACTTCTCCCCCCGGCCGACCTATCGTTGCTTCAACAGACTCCATCCTATCACCACTGGCACGCACTCTGGAAAAAATACTTACGCCTCTCATTCCCAACACCCTCTCATTTCTGAAAGACACCACTCATTTTCTAGAAACTCTATCTAATGCCAACTGTCCCACTGAGAATTGCTTCATGGTCACCATGGACGTAACCAGCTTGTACACCAGCATTGATCACCATGGGGGTCTCAAGGCCGTTCAATGGTTCCTCAATACATACACTGACTTTGACGATTTGAAGAAACAATTCTGTTTGGATGTCCTTAAGATAATCCTGGAAAACAACTTCTTTCTCTTTGAGGATACCTTCTACATACAGCGGAAAGGGACCGCTATGGGATCTCACGTAGCGCCCCCGTACGCTAACATTTACATGGCCAAATTTGAGGAAGATTATATCTATTCTCATCCCCTTTTCTCTAGTAACATCCCCCTTTGGAAACGATTTATCGATGACGTATTTTGCATCTGCATCGGCAATGAGGAATCGCTTATTGAATTCTTCAATGACATTAGCACCGTCTGCCCCAACATCTCGTTCACCCTACATTATGACCGCGATTCAGTGAGCTTTCTGGACACTCTTGTCATCAGGGGTTCTGATGGAAAAATATCCACCGATATCTATACTAAACCAACGGACAAGAATAGTCTTCTTTTATACAGCAGCTGCCACCCTAAGCACATCAAAAAATCTTTTAAAATAATGAAGGAAAAAATCTGTACAGAGACTTTATAGTTGAAATAGATATAAATTTTATTAAATACAAATACAAAAGACAAAAGATTGTTGTGGTTAAAATTTGTAGAGACAGGTGATGATAGCCACCAATGATACCCTCATACCAACCTGGCACGCTTTACATGTTTAAGGGCAGTCAGAACAACAAAGCAAAAACTAGCTGGTCAAAAAGCGAATGATCAACATGGATGCAAACATGCTGCTGCATAAGCCCTGTGCTGAAATTGTAATCTTGTTCACACAGCAAATGTATGTGTGACTGATGTCACAGGGCATCAACCCCCATTATGCTGACCCACTATGAAATATCCACCACGTTATACAAATGTGTGGAACATATAGTCAGCCTATGGGAGTCCTAATCCAAATCACCAAAGCTATTAGTAGCAGCAGTGTAATTACCGCTCAAAGAGACGGAGTCATACATGCAAAACAGCACAAAGGCAGCCATGTGATCAATCGAAAGGAGTGTAAAGGCTACTGACTGCTAGAGACATCATGTGCCAACACCCTATATAATACCAGTAAAGACCCAAAGTGCAGTTATAGCTAGTGGCACATGGTATCAAAATACAGATCAATATCGTACCTGAGGTGTGGTATGAGAGTAGGGCACCCCGACCTATAGGTTTCGTAATTCTTCTTCCGGGAAGAATTGATCACATGGCTGCCTTTGTGCTGTTTTGCATGTATGACTCCGTCTCTTTGAGCGGTAATTACACTGCTGCTACTAATAGCTTTGGTGATTTGGATTAGGACTCCCATAGGCTGACTATATGTTCCACACATTTGTATAACGTGGTGGATATTTCATAGTGGGTCAGCATAATGGGGGTTGATGCCCTGTGACATCAGTCACACATACATTTGCTGTGTGAACAAGATTACTATTTCAGCACAGGGCTTATGCAGCAGCATGTTTGCATCCATGTTGATCATTCGCTTTTTGACCAGCTAGTTTTTGCTTTGTTGTTCTGACTGCCCTTAAACATGTAAAGCGTGCCAGGTTGGTATGAGGGTATCATTGGTGGCTATCATCACCTGTCTCTACAAATTTTAACCACAACAATCTTTTGTCTTTTGTATTTGTATTTAATAAAATTTATATCTATTTCAACTATAAAGTCTCTGTACAGATTTTTTCCTTCATTATTTCATTTATATTCTGTATATGGCTTTCTCCATATGCTAACTATGGCACGAGACTTCTCGTGTTTACTGGTATTGTTTGTTTATTTGTTATCAAAAAATCTTTGCCTATCTCTCAACATTGTAGAGTAGATAGAATAGTCTCCAATCCCGTAACTCGTGAACTCCGGCACCGGGAGATGAGTACTAAGTTTCTGGACAGAGATTACCCTCACCACATTGCATCCACTACCACCCCTACACGCAACCCGGAACCCAATAAGAACCCACGGATACCATTCGTCAACACCTATCATCCGTTTTCCCCGTCCTTCAGTCAGGTCATTAGGAAACACTGGTCAATTCTTGGCAATGCATATCCGGACATCACGGAATTCCAACATCCACCATTGATTTGTCACAAACGCCCCCGGAACATCAAGGACACTCTAGTCCGAGCCGATATTGGTTCCTCCGTGAGCAAGGACAGACAGAGTTTTCTAGCCACACCACGGAAGGGAACGTTTCCATGCCTCCATTGTGTCCAATGTTCTAACGTCACCAAGGGCGAACACTTCTCGCACCCTAGAACTGGCAAGCAGTACCCCTTTAAAGGCTTCTATACCTGCGACACCAATTTTGTTGTGTACCTGATAAATGTCCGTGCGGTCTCGGATATGTTGGGGAGACCACCCAGCATATCCGAGACCGCATAAGTAAACATAAGTCTACTATACGTTGCGGCCAGACCATACTTCCCATTCCAGCACATTTTGCTGCCAGAGGACACTCTGTGTCCCAACTCAGATTTCAGGTGCTTGAATATGTTCCATTGCCCAGAAGGGGAGGCAATAGGGTACAAATCCTCCGGGACCGCGAGGCTTACTGGATTCACACACTACAAACTCTGGCACCATTAGGCATGAATAGGGAATATGAAACAAATTATTAATTATTATCAGAGGTGGCTACTTTGTATACATATATAGGTGTTGTTGTCAATACGTATGTGTTTTATACTTACATATCTTGTGTACCCGGCAGTCTTAACCCATCTTTTTCTTTTTTTCAGAGATATTGAACACCCTTTTCACTGGCAGGATCCATTCCTCACACTTTCTTTATAGGCACCACCTTTCTATAAGGTAGCATCTCTAACCCATTACTTTTCAGGTTGCTGTGCTTCCAGGTTCACACACTTGTCACACTACACACCTTGGAAACTTTCTATAGATAGTGACCCCTATCCCCTGAGCCTTAGTCAACATCCATCCATCCCACGTCTCCTGATTTACATGATTTACATTTATACATAATTCTTTCTTTACCCCACTCATACACACCCACCATTCCTCCACATTTATCTGCCCTTTCCCATAGTGGTACCTCCACAATTCCCCCATATCCTCTCTCTACACTTTCCTTCTTGCTTCATTCCCCTAAACCAGACATATACACATATCTCCACAGTAGCCGTTCATCACATCTCCTTTATTCTTTACCCCTTCTTATACACACTCCATAGGTCCACCCCTCAGTTTATGCCCTATGCAGCATGTTTCCTACATATGCATTGACGTTCCACATAGATGCATTAGCACAATCCAGAATTTTCTCAACCGGCCCCCTTGATGACGCAGCGCACACGCGCATAATACACATATATACACTGCCCATTCATAGTTCTGTCCTTCCCCCCTTCATGACGCGGCGTGCACACGCGCGCTCATACACATATACACACCGCCCATCTATGATTCTGTTCTCTCCCCCCTCTGTTGACACGTCGCGCGCACGCGCGCGCACAGTACACACACACACACCGCCCATCCATGGTTCTGTCCTTCCCACTTTGATGACGCGTCACGCATGCGCAGACACGCGCTCGCATCACCGCTGACGTCACGCGTGCATGCGCAGTGACGCACATCACTCACACCAGGAAGTGCCGGCCACCCTTTAAATGGTCGCTCTTCAACACACCACAGCGCCACATGCCTCCTGCCTGCTCCTCTGGGACCCCGTCCCCATGCCAGATGCCCTAAAGGTAAAATCCTGCCTTATCATATACTCTGCTATATACTTATATGCTCTACCTTGTACACTGCATACCTGTGTTTGGTTTTTCTCTGGGACCCTGCCCCCATGCCATATACCCTAAAGGTAAAATCCTGCCTTAGTATACACTCTGCTATATACTTACATGCTCTACCTTGTATACTGCATACCTGTATTTGGTTATTCTCTGGGACTCCGTCCCCAGGCCATATGCCCTAAAGGTAAAATCCTGCCTTATTGTACAAACTGCTATATACTTACATGCTCTGCCTTATATACTGCATACCTGTATTTGTCTTTCCTTGATACAGCCATTGAGCATTCTCTTATTTTCCCTTTTTCCTCAGGCACCTCCTCTACCTCACCATCAGCTTCTCACTTCTCCCTGACTGTGGGTATGTTGTGTTCTCTCTTGTGACCTCATGTCTCCCATAAGATGCTTACACATCATGACGCTAAATTCTGACACAAACCTATTTGTAGCCATCCATATGTCCGTTCATGCCTATCATAGGCTGGATGGTAACCGTATTACAATGCTTATCCATTGTCTAGTCGGATACCTCCTCCTGGTTACTGCCTCCTGGACTCACAGTATTACAATGACGCCTATTCCGATGTTATTTTTCCCACTACCTGTGATTGCTCACTAAGACGCTGTTCATACGATTTCATCCCCCCACTATCAGACGGTCTGCTCGCATTTACATGCTATACCTTTGTAACATTGTTATTTAACTATTGGTATGCCTTTTTGATTCTGCGATTATACCAACGCAAGCTTGTGCCTTCTATATGGCTTCTTTATACTGTACCTTTGGTGCTAAAAATGTTCCTCCTCTCCGTTTAGCGAACTACGCCGGAAAAGTAAAAACGCCCTACCTACGATAGAATCTCTGGACGTCTAACTCGTCCATACTCATTGGTCTCTCACATAAGTATGTGTATATACATTATCTGTAAATATGTAAAAAAAAAATTTTGTTATGTCACTTTTGGTGTGTAAATAATCTCTATCATTTCTTATAGGCAAGACCTTGACAAAGGCCTAACATAGGCCGAAACGTTGGCTTGGCTTTGCTCTACTGGTAGTGGCTCTTTTTTCTTTTTGCTCACAATCCACAAATAAAAAAACTTTTGCATTATCCTTGTATCTGACTGAGTGCTTGGGATTTATCACAGTATCTGGAGATTTTTTCCTTTATAGCACCTCCCCCATTTAACCAGTTGAGCCCGACTTTATTCCTACTATGTGAAAATAACCTCTGACATGTTAAAGGCGTAGTTTTTGATATACAGGTGTTCTGTCCTTAACTAGATATTGAGAAAAAGGAATTACCGGATCTGGAATTTCTGGGAACAATGAAGCAGATAGTGAGTGTGGATTTGGACAACTGGTCACCATTTTTCACAAAGTTGCCACAAGAATTGAAACAAGGAACATTTGTCTGGGGATTTCAAGGTAAACCTTTCCATCTACACTGCTATATAAAGAGATTCTGTATACAGTTAGGTCCAGAAATATTTGGACAGTGACACAATTTTCGCGAGTTGGGCTCTGCATGCCACCACATTGGATTTGAAATTAAACCTCTACAACAGAATTCAAGTGCAGATTGTAAGGTTTAATTTGAAGGTTTGAACAAAAATATCTGATAGAAATTGTAGGAATTGTACACATTTCTTTACAAACACTCCACATTTTAGGAGGTCAAAAGTAATTGGACAAATAAACCAAACCCAAACAAAATATTTTTATTTTCAATATTTTGTTGCGAATCCTTTGGAGGCAATCACTGCCTTAAGTCTGGAACCCATGGACATCACCAAACGCTGGGTTTCCTCCTTCTTAATGCTTTGCCAGGCCTTTACAGCCGCAGCCTTCAGGTCTTGCTTGTTTGTGGGTCTTTCCGTCTTAAGTCTGGATTTGAGCAAGTGAAATGCATGCTCAATTGGGTTAAGATCTGGTGATTGACTTGGCCATTGCAGAATGTTCCACTTTTTTGCACTCATGAACTCCTGGGTAGCTTTGGCTGTATGCTTGGGGTCATTGTCCATCTGTACTATGAAGCGCCGTCCGATAAACTTTGCGGCATTTGGCTGAATCTGGGCTGAAAGTATATCCCGGTACACTTCAGAATTCATCCGGCTACTCTTGTCTGCTGTTATGTCATCAATAAACACAAGTGACCCAGTGCCATTGAAAGCCATGCATGGCCATGCCATCACGTTGCCTCCACCATGTTTTACAGAGGATGTGGTGTGCCTTGGATCATGTGCCGTTCCCTTTCTTCTCCAAACTTTTTTCTTCCCATCATTCTGGTACAGGTTGATCTTTGTCTCATCTGTCCATAGAATACTTTTCCAGAACTGAGCTGGCTTCATGAGGTGTTTTCCAGCAAATGTAACTCTGGCCTGTCTATTTTTGGAATTGATGAATGGTTTGCATCTAGATGTGAACCCTTTGTATTTACTTTCATGGAGTCTTCTCTTTACTGTTGACTTAGAGACAGATACACCTACTTCACTGAGAGTGTTCTGGACTTCAGTTGATGTTGTGAACGGGTTCTTCTTCACCAAAGAAAGTATGCGGCGATCATCCACCACTGTTGTCATCCGTGGACGCCCAGGCCTTTTTCAGTTCCCAAGCTCACCAGTCAATTCCTTTTTTCTCAGAATGTACCCGACTGTTGATTTTGCTACTCCAAGCATGTCTGCTATCTCTCTGATAGATTTTTTCTTTTTTTTCAGCCTCAGGATGTTCTGCTTCACCTCAATTGAGAGTTCCTTAGACCGCATGTTGTCTGGTCACAGCAACAGCTTCCAAATGCAAAACCACACACCTGTAATCAACCTCAGACCTTTTAACTACTTCATTGATTACAGGTTAACGAGGGAGACGCCTTCAGAGTTAATTGCAGCCCTTAGAGTCCTTTGTCCAATTACTTTTGGTCCCTTGAAAAAGAGGAGGCTATGCATTACAGAGCTATGATTCCTAAACCCTTTCTCCGATTTGGATGTGAAAACTCTCATATTGCAGCTGGGAGTGTGCACTTTCAGCCCATATTATATATATAATTGTATTTCTGAACATGTTTTTGTAAACAGCTAAAATAACAAAACTTGTGTCACTGTCCAAATATTTCTGGACCTAACTGTACATAAATCTTTTATAGAGGCTCGTGGGCGGAGCTGGGTTCCATCCAGAGGCTCCAACCTCTGAGATTAGCTACCGCTTTCCTCTCTGAGGCTGCTTCTCATGCAGTGCTTCCACACACAGTGGCTCACTCTCTCTTTGCCATGTGTCACACAACCTAATTAAACACCTGTCTGACACACCCATAGATGGGGAATATGGATGGCCAGTCCCACCCATCTCTCCAGCCATCTGTTAACCTGGGCAAACACTTTGCAAAAAACATGTGGCACTAAAATTGCCAGAACGAACCTCCCGGGTTCTCACCACTTTCGTGGTACATACCACCCATTTATAATGTAGATAATGTAGACGGTCACCTTCTTACATCGGGCATACATAACCTAGTTTCAATGAGTTTCTTATGCAGTTGTTTTTACCCAAAACTCAAATTGCAGCTAAGAAACTGTTCAAAAAGTACCAGAATTGTGTTTGGATCCTTTTTGAGAAATACATGATTAGACTGTAGTTATTTGCATTTTTAAGCACCTTCTTACAGAAATAATAGAATATGATCATATTTATTTATAAAAGGCATTTGCATACAACCACTACACTGCCGGCAGAAGGAGGAATTTCCCCTGTAACTCTGGTTCATCTACCAGCCCCAGTTACAGAGGATATTGGCACTTAAAATAAAATGTACCGTATTTTTCGGATTATAAGACACACTTTTCCTCCCAAAAAATTGGGAGGAAAATGAGGACTGCGTCTTAAAATCTGAATGTAGCTTACTGGGGGGGTTGTAAAGAGGGATCAAAGGAGGCAGGGGTCATGCTATGTGGTATGCTGCCGGCGCTGGCCTGTGCGGCGTAGTTCTGTGCATTAGTCAGTGCCGTTCTGCTCGGCTCTGTTCTGCTCGGCACGCAGCTGTTCTCTGCGGTGGCCGGTCATTGTGAAGATGTCGATGGTCAGGGATTCAAATAATGACACCTAGAGTCAGCGCCTGCGCAGATCGAGCTTTCAGCTCAAGCTCTTATCTGCGCACGCGCCGACTCCGGCTGCCATTATTTGAAGCCCTCACCGCCGACGGTTGACATTTTGAGAATGGCTGGTGACTCACCGCCCCCAGCACAGAGAAGAGCTGCGTCACCAGCCCCACACAGAGCAGAGCTCACAGTGAGTATCTGGGCCCCTCTCTGTACCACTGACAGCTTTGCCGTACTCCAGTACCGCCTTTTCCTCCTGTGACTCCCGCACTGCTGCTGCCCCCTCTCGATGGTAAGAGACCACCAGATTATAAAACAGACCCCATATTTTTTTTTTTAGTTTTTCTTTCTCTAAATTTGGGGTGCGTCTTATAATCCGATAAGCCGCTGCGTCTTATAAAACGTAAAATATGGTATGATCTTATGGAGAGCACAATATGTGAAATATATAAAACAAAGGCAAAAATAAAAAAAATAACTAATAATTTAACTAATATATTATTAATATTAATTATAGTATATTATATATTACATATATATATATATATATATACACACACATATTATTATAACTACTTAATTTAAAAACAAGCTATCACCAGTCTGAATAGCTGTTTGTAGCATCAATGCTGACAAACAATACACCTCCTCTATAACATAATTGTAATAGCATAATGAGCACACTTTAAAATCTATTTATGACTTTTTGCACCCTTAAAAAAATGTGAAAAACAGACTAAGTTTTTGTCAGATATTGTAGAAAGCTAAAGAAAAAGAGCTATCCATATACAAATGTGAACATAAAAATGAAATAACATTTGGGTCCCATTTGAAGGACCAAAAGAGGGGAAAAAAAGTTCTAAAAACCTTAAATATGAGGGGAAAAAAAAATATGAAACTGTACCTAGTGATGATCTAGTTTTAAAATGGATCTGTGTAACTATATTAATTCCTTGCATTTGTTTTGAAGGTGGAAGAAGAACTTGGAAGCCCCCTGTGACCTGCATGATTTATAAATCTCTGTCAGACAGTGGCTATTTTTTCCTACATCCTCGCTGCAGCAAATTGAAAAATGCAGCTGATTTTGCCATTTGCATGCATGCAAGTTCAACATTTTTGTGGTGTGTGTGTAAAAACTAAGCACACCCTATTTGAATTCTATGGTTTTAGTTGTCATGACTTTATAAGCTTCTGGATTTTAGAAGGTTCTAAATAAGTTAAAGGGCTCGTGCGCACGTATATGCTGAATATTCTGCAGCGATTTCACAGCACATGTGCGCTTCAAATCGCTGCAGAAACACTGCATAAGGCCGCCTTCACACGTCAGTGATTCTGGTACGTTTGTGCTTTTTTTAAAACGTACCAGAATCACTGACATACGCAGACCCATTATAATCAATGGGTCTGCTCACACATCAGTGATTTTTCACTGAATGTGTCTCCGTGCAGCGTGCACGTGTGGCTGTGATTCTGCACGGAGACAAGTCAGTTTTTTTCTGGCATCGCTGATGACCCACAGACCACACTATGGTGTGATCCGTGTGTGATCAGTGAAACACGTACCAGAAAATCACGGACATATTAAATATTTTCAACTTGGGGGTGTGGCCTGGCCTGAGATGTGAGAGGAAGCTAAGAGGAGAGCTCCTGGAACTGCCGATTATCCTGACTTCCACTGGGCCGTGGAGAGGACAAAAATCATCCATGCAGCAACCAGAGACCACCCTGCACTTACTGCACAGCTTGGACAGAGGTTACATAGCTGGGGGGACGAGCAGGAGGCAGAAGGAGGCGGCGGCAGGAATAGAAGGTACTGCATAAAATGGGGTGGGACACAGACACCAACCTCCAAAGTAGGGAGAGCTGCAGCCATGCATGCTACTGAAAAACTGTCTGAGTATGCCAGGGGCACAGAATGCAGGGCTCCCACGGTACACAGGGATGAAGGAGCTGAACTGGGGAGCTCCAGGCAGCACAGCCCTCACAATGCAGTGGAGGAGGAAGGAGGAAATAGTGCAGACTCATTATTATTATAGCAAGGCTTGCAAAACAAGCTGGAGCTTGTATAAAGTGGTTAAATCATGGCATAGTAGCTGCAGAGCTGAGTATAATGTTGGTTTATATAGTTAATTCTCTTACTTGTGTTGCAAAATTAATTAGCTTATAAAGTTTATATGTTAATTTCCTCTTCAACCAAGGGGGCATGAGCATAAGTAATTGATAGGAGACGGTCACTTTTTCCCCTGTGTGACATTGATCAATGATTGATTGCTCTCAGTGAGAGAAACAAAATTAAAATTTTGTAGTTGTGATTCCTTTTTATGGCTAACTAAAACAAAATGATGTTACAAAGCAAGCTTTCGAGACATCTCAGGTCTCTTCCTCTGGCATGGTATGACAAAATATCTGAAGGATACAAGTGAAAAGGTTTTGGTACCGTGTTAGCCAGTTGAAAATGTATTGAATGTTCTCAGTGAGAGGAACAAAATTTTGTTCCTCTCACTGAGAACATTCAATAAAATATCTGAAGAAACACAAATATATACACAAAACAGGGTAGAGGGATGCATAGTAAAAGGACATTTAAATAAACAAACACTGAGCTTAGAGAGTGAATCCTTAATTAGCTTAAATTAGTGGTGTGAGATTTTTATTGTCCCAATATCCATGTAGGATCAGAGGCATGGTGCCCTAGCAGTCTCTGGAGCAGACGCCTCAGATTTTATAATGAGTCTTAAATCCTCCTGACAGGTTGAGTCCTGTGTCCACAGAGTTAAACATTGTGATGAATTTGTATTCCCAGACCCTGAGATGGCTCTGTGATCTGAAGTTGCCTTTTAATATGACTACTTTCATGTGGTTTATGTTGTGTCCTGGAGCACAAAAATATTTGGCCACAGGTAAATGAGTTTTTTTTGTCTGTTATTGTGTGGTGGTGAGATCTATCTCATCCTTGCTCTCAGTCTCTGTCCTGTTTCTAAGATTTGGTGCGTTTTTGGCTGCGTTTTAGATATCTGTGTTTTTCTGCGTTTTTCCAATGCATTGCATGGGGGGAAAACGCAGAAAAACGCAGGAAAGAATTGACATGTACATTTTTTTTTAAGCTCAAAAACGCAGCTTAAAAAAAAAGTTGTGCGCGGACAGCAAAAAAGAAAACTCATAGACTTTGCTGGGGAAGCAAAGTCATGCAGTTTTAAGGCCAAAAACGCACCCGAAAAATGCGCAAAAACGCAGCGAAAAACGCACTGTGTGCACATAGCCTAAAAGGCTTAGAACTGGCTTTATCGTCTTTAGGTCATACATCTTGATATTGGCATCTACTGTGATTACAAGCTGGGTAAAGAGATGAGAGCTTTGGGTAATCACAAATGCACCTCTGCATCTATGCCATGTATAGCGGAATAATGCCCTGATTGCTTGCATAGACTCAAAGTGGTGTATATGCAGCTTTCATCTCGCAGGACTGTTGGCTCTACACCTCCTCCCACTCTGCAGACTCTGCAGACACCTAGGCAACAGAGTGACGAAATCAAGATCTGTACATACTAGTCCAATCCTTGCAATAAATGCAAATCCGTGTATGTAATGTCACACAGTTCTGCTCTCCTCCCTTCTCTCTCTTTCTAAACACACAGAATGGTGAGATATATAAAATTGGGAGGAAAAGCAGAGCTGTGCATCATTACATATATTATCATATTGTTATTATCTCCACAATAAAATATAAGTGATTATAAAAAAAAATAAAATATAGAGACTGCAGCCTTTATTGCATGATATGACCGGTTTAATGCTCAAGCCGATAAAGGGTCCTTTTTAAATCGGCGTTTTTTGAAACACAATTCAACCACTTAAGTACAGTATGTGAAAATAACCTCTGACATGTTAAAGGCGTAGTTTTTGATATACAGGTGTTCTGTCCTTAACTAGATATTGAGAAAAAGGAATTACCGGATCTGGAATTTCTGGGAACAATGAAGCAGATAGTGAGTGTGGATTTGGACAACTGGTCACCATTTTTTACAAAGTTGCCACAAGAATTGAAACAAGGAACATTTGTCTGGGGATTTCAAGGTAAACCTTTCCATCTACACTGCTATATAAAGAGATTCTGTATACATAAATCTTTTATAGAGGCTCGTGGGCGGAGCCAATGACGTAGCAGCAAGTGAAAGTGAGCTCCCTTGGATTTCCTCAAAAGCAATGATATTAAAAATCTCAAGACTGTGATCCTTCTACATTAGTACTACTTTTTTTTTTTTTTTGTTATGTCACTTTTGGTGTGTAAATAATCTCTATCATTTCTTATAGGCAAGACCTTGACAAAGGCCTAACATAAGCCGAAACGTTGGCTTGGCTTTGCTCTACTGGTAGTGGCTCTTTTTTCTTTTTGCTCACAATCCACAAATAAAAAAACTTTTGCATTATCCTTGTATCTGACTGAGTGCTTGGGATTTATCACAGTATCTGGAGATTTTTTCCTTTATAGCACCTCCCCCATTTAACCAGTTGAGCCCGACTTTATTCCTACTATTTGACTATTTATTTATGTTGGTGCTCCTGTATAGCACCTCTAATGTCTCTCCCAACGCTTTCATATAGTAACGATCAAGCTGCGACTGTCCTGGCTGGGATATCCGCAACTAATCAATTTCTTACTATACCCACGGAGGAACTCCGCACCAGGGATTACCTGAAGGAGTTAAAGCGGCACACGTCGCTGGAGCTCCATGCAGTGACCCTCGCGGAGTATCACCGTGCTCAACGAATCCCCAGAGGACTCAGAGTCCCTTTAAGGCCAACTCTTTTTGCTGATAATCCCACATACTGTGATCAGTTCGAAGGCATCCTCAACAAGTGTTCTCTCGATATCATTATACTAACACTGGATTATTTGCAAAAAGAAATCAACACTGTTGATGCGAACATTAAAACCATAGAGGAACAGCTGTCCCAGACCCTCCCAGCCACGGATCTCTCTACATTGAAAACCAAAAACAAGGAGATCGTCACAGATTTCCAGCAGACCCTTCAGGCCCGCAAACGCTCAAAATGTATTCGTGATCAAGACGATTACCTCAAGAACCGCGTTTACAGATGGCGCACCACCTCATTTCCTTCAGAACGCAGACCTTCCCATCGAGGCAATTACACAAGTGCCTACAGCTCGGACAGCGATCAGAGCTACTCTGGTCCCTCCTCTTCTTTTTTAGGCACCGGTCCACAAACACGAGGCAAACCAGGAGGGGCAAGAAACAGGGCTCCACCACACAGAATAACCACGCGGTCCCAGGTTGGGAGAACATCGTGTACAATATTTCCTCTCTTACACTCACACCCACAGAGATCAAGGTTCTACAGAAAGGTTTAACTTTTTGTCCTACACCCCCGCTCAACACCTTTGCCTTGGAACAGGAACTCAATCGATTTTTCAGAAACCTCCGATTGAAAGCCCATTTCTCCACCTCCCATGGCTTCCCCAACATCAACCCTGTTGTTCCCCTAACTAACTCATGCCCACCAACCTCCTTCACTTTACGTGAATTAGGCCTCAATAACCCAAGCACTTTTCAACCTCCCAGACACTACCACCCAATTGAAACTTACATATCCTTGGTCACACGTGACATTAACAAAGTCAAAACAGACATTAGTCAGGGACACATGCACCTCCGTCACTGTCATGATGTAATTTACCCTCTCACTGTATATGCTGTGATACTATGTCATGATATTATATTTCCCTGGTTGTATTAGTTGTAATTCATGTATTTCCTTGGGCTCTCATACAATTGTAGTCTTGGCATCTAATGTGATTATGTAAATAGCCTGTCCTCTTCTTTCCAGAGTTGTGTATCTAATCTGTAATTGCATTGGCCAGTGAAGGAATAGTCATTGTTCTGCACAGCAGGGGATCCCTTCATCTACTGTGGCTGGCAGACATATTGGAGCCCTGTGATGGACCAAACCATTGATGATAGGATGTGTGACCCCTACCCCCTGAACAAACATGGTGGGCTGGTCAAGGAGCACAGACAATGCATTTCCCTTTTTGTAACTTCAGAGTGAGCTGGAACTAAGAGAAGAAGGAGCTCCAGCCTGGGTGGCTGTGGACACGGACGGAGCTAGGCCTGTGTGGCGGCCCGTGGGATTGTGTGGAACTCTTTGGACTACTGTAAGGACGATTGCTTTGTAATCCGGTCCGAGGATTGTCGGGAAGGGCCCCCGAATCTGTTTTACGTGGACTTATCGTGTGCTGTTCCAGTGTTCTTGTGAATAAACCTGTTGGATCGTTCCTCGGCCTGTTGTCTCTCCTTGCTCTGCTGTACACCCCGTCACAGTCACAATATGACGAATGACGAATCAAGAGCCCTTCTTGCTCTTAAGAACAATCCTCATTTAGTTATAAAACCTGCGGACAAAGGTGGCGCAATTGTCGTACTTGACAAATCCTACTACATAACCGAGATCAAGAACCAGCTCAGTGACTCTACTACTTACACTTCTATCCCACGGGACCCCACCGCAACCATTCGCTCTATCATTCAGGACCTTGTCAACTTTTACTCCAACAATGCCACCATAGACAACAAATTGTCCAGTTTTCTAATCAATAACCACCCCATCACACCCGTATTTTATACCCTCCCCAAAATACACAAAAATCTCACTTCTCCCCCCGGCCGACCTATCGTTGCTTCAACAGACTCCATCCTATCACCACTGGCACGCACTCTGGAAAAAATACTTACGCCTCTCATTCCCAACACCCTCTCATTTCTGAAAGACACCACTCATTTTCTAGAAACTCTATCTAATGCCAACTGTCCCACTGAGAATTGCTTCATGGTCACCATGGACGTAACCAGCTTGTACACCAGCATTGATCACCATGGGGGTCTCAAGGCCGTTCAATGGTTCCTCAATACATACACTGACTTTGACGATTTGAAGAAACAATTCTGTTTGGATGTCCTTAAGATAATCCTGGAAAACAACTTCTTTCTCTTTGAGGATACCTTCTACATACAGCGGAAAGGGACCGCTATGGGATCTCACGTAGCGCCCCCGTACGCTAACATTTACATGGCCAAATTTGAGGAAGATTATATCTATTCTCATCCCCTTTTCTCTAGTAACATCCCCCTTTGGAAACGATTTATCGATGACGTATTTTGCATCTGCATCGGCAATGAGGAATCGCTTATTGAATTCTTCAATGACATTAGCACCGTCTGCCCCAACATCTCGTTCACCCTACATTATGACCGCGATTCAGTGAGCTTTCTGGACACTCTTGTCATCAGGGGTTCTGATGGAAAAATATCCACCGATATCTATACTAAACCAACGGACAAGAATAGTCTTCTTTTATACAGCAGCTGCCACCCTAAGCACATCAAAAAATCTTTTAAAATAATGAAGGAAAAAATCTGTACAGAGACTTTATAGTTGAAATAGATATAAATTTTATTAAATACAAATACAAAAGACAAAAGATTGTTGTGGTTAAAATTTGTAGAGACAGGTGATGATAGCCACCAATGATACCCTCATACCAACCTGGCACGCTTTACATGTTTAAGGGCAGTCAGAACAACAAAGCAAAAACTAGCTGGTCAAAAAGCGAATGATCAACATGGATGCAAACATGCTGCTGCATAAGCCCTGTGCTGAAATTGTAATCTTGTTCACACAGCAAATGTATGTGTGACTGATGTCACAGGGCATCAACCCCCATTATGCTGACCCACTATGAAATATCCACCACGTTATACAAATGTGTGGAACATATAGTCAGCCTATGGGAGTCCTAATCCAAATCACCAAAGCTATTAGTAGCAGCAGTGTAATTACCGCTCAAAGAGACGGAGTCATACATGCAAAACAGCACAAAGGCAGCCATGTGATCAATCGAAAGGAGTGTAAAGGCTACTGACTGCTAGAGACATCATGTGCCAACACCCTATATAATACCAGTAAAGACCCAAAGTGCAGTTATAGCTAGTGGCACATGGTATCAAAATACAGATCAATATCGTACCTGAGGTGTGGTATGAGAGTAGGGCACCCCGACCTATAGGTTTCGTAATTCTTCTTCCGGGAAGAATTGATCACATGGCTGCCTTTGTGCTGTTTTGCATGTATGACTCCGTCTCTTTGAGCGGTAATTACACTGCTGCTACTAATAGCTTTGGTGATTTGGATTAGGACTCCCATAGGCTGACTATATGTTCCACACATTTGTATAACGTGGTGGATATTTCATAGTGGGTCAGCATAATGGGGGTTGATGCCCTGTGACATCAGTCACACATACATTTGCTGTGTGAACAAGATTACTATTTCAGCACAGGGCTTATGCAGCAGCATGTTTGCATCCATGTTGATCATTCGCTTTTTGACCAGCTAGTTTTTGCTTTGTTGTTCTGACTGCCCTTAAACATGTAAAGCGTGCCAGGTTGGTATGAGGGTATCATTGGTGGCTATCATCACCTGTCTCTACAAATTTTAACCACAACAATCTTTTGTCTTTTGTATTTGTATTTAATAAAATTTATATCTATTTCAACTATAAAGTCTCTGTACAGATTTTTTCCTTCATTATTTCATTTATATTCTGTATATGGCTTTCTCCATATGCTAACTATGGCACGAGACTTCTCGTGTTTACTGGTATTGTTTGTTTATTTGTTATCAAAAAATCTTTGCCTATCTCTCAACATTGTAGAGTAGATAGAATAGTCTCCAATCCCGTAACTCGTGAACTCCGGCACCGGGAGATGAGTACTAAGTTTCTGGACAGAGATTACCCTCACCACATTGCATCCACTACCACCCCTACACGCAACCCGGAACCCAATAAGAACCCACGGATACCATTCGTCAACACCTATCATCCGTTTTCCCCGTCCTTCAGTCAGGTCATTAGGAAACACTGGTCAATTCTTGGCAATGCATATCCGGACATCACGGAATTCCAACATCCACCATTGATTTGTCACAAACGCCCCCGGAACATCAAGGACACTCTAGTCCGAGCCGATATTGGTTCCTCCGTGAGCAAGGACAGACAGAGTTTTCTAGCCACACCACGGAAGGGAACGTTTCCATGCCTCCATTGTGTCCAATGTTCTAACGTCACCAAGGGCGAACACTTCTCGCACCCTAGAACTGGCAAGCAGTACCCCTTTAAAGGCTTCTATACCTGCGACACCAATTTTGTTGTGTACCTGATAAATGTCCGTGCGGTCTCGGATATGTTGGGGAGACCACCCAGCATATCCGAGACCGCATAAGTAAACATAAGTCTACTATACGTTGCGGCCAGACCATACTTCCCATTCCAGCACATTTTGCTGCCAGAGGACACTCTGTGTCCCAACTCAGATTTCAGGTGCTTGAATATGTTCCATTGCCCAGAAGGGGAGGCAATAGGGTACAAATCCTCCGGGACCGCGAGGCTTACTGGATTCACACACTACAAACTCTGGCACCATTAGGCATGAATAGGGAATATGAAACAAATTATTAATTATTATCAGAGGTGGCTACTTTGTATACATATATAGGTGTTGTTGTCAATACGTATGTGTTTTATACTTACATATCTTGTGTACCCGGCAGTCTTAACCCATCTTTTTCTTTTTTTCAGAGATATTGAACACCCTTTTCACTGGCAGGATCCATTCCTCACACTTTCTTTATAGGCACCACCTTTCTATAAGGTAGCATCTCTAACCCATTACTTTTCAGGTTGCTGTGCTTCCAGGTTCACACACTTGTCACACTACACACCTTGGAAACTTTCTATAGATAGTGACCCCTATCCCCTGAGCCTTAGTCAACATCCATCCATCCCACGTCTCCTGATTTACATGATTTACATTTATACATAATTCTTTCTTTACCCCACTCATACACACCCACCATTCCTCCACATTTATCTGCCCTTTCCCATAGTGGTACCTCCACAATTCCCCCATATCCTCTCTCTACACTTTCCTTCTTGCTTCATTCCCCTAAACCAGACATATACACATATCTCCACAGTAGCCGTTCATCACATCTCCTTTATTCTTTACCCCTTCTTATACACACTCCATAGGTCCACCCCTCAGTTTATGCCCTATGCAGCATGTTTCCTACATATGCATTGACGTTCCACATAGATGCATTAGCCCAATCCAGAATTTTCTCAACCGGCCCCCTTGATGACGCAGCGCACACGCGCATAATACACATATATACACTGCCCATTCATAGTTCTGTCCTTCCCCCCTTCATGACGCGGCGTGCACACGCGCGCTCATACACATATACACACCGCCCATCTATGATTCTGTTCTCTCCCCCCTCTGTTGACACGTCGCGCGCACGCGCGCGCACAGTACACACACACACACCGCCCATCCATGGTTCTGTCCTTCCCACTTTGATGACGCGTCACGCATGCGCAGACACGCGCTCGCATCACCGCTGACGTCACGCGTGCATGCGCAGTGACGCACATCACTCACACCAGGAAGTGCCGGCCACCCTTTAAATGGTCGCTCTTCAACACACCACAGCGCCACATGCCTCCTGCCTGCTCCTCTGGGACCCCGTCCCCATGCCAGATGCCCTAAAGGTAAAATCCTGCCTTATCATATACTCTGCTATATACTTATATGCTCTACCTTGTACACTGCATACCTGTGTTTGGTTTTTCTCTGGGACCCTGCCCCCATGCCATATACCCTAAAGGTAAAATCCTGCCTTAGTATACACTCTGCTATATACTTACATGCTCTACCTTGTATACTGCATACCTGTATTTGGTTATTCTCTGGGACTCCGTCCCCAGGCCATATGCCCTAAAGGTAAAATCCTGCCTTATTGTACAAACTGCTATATACTTACATGCTCTGCCTTATATACTGCATACCTGTATTTGTCTTTCCTTGATACAGCCATTGAGCATTCTCTTATTTTCCCTTTTTCCTCAGGCACCTCCTCTACCTCACCATCAGCTTCTCACTTCTCCCTGACTGTGGGTATGTTGTGTTCTCTCTTGTGACCTCATGTCTCCCATAAGATGCTTACACATCATGACGCTAAATTCTGACACAAACCTATTTGTAGCCATCCATATGTCCGTTCATGCCTATCATAGGCTGGATGGTAACCGTATTACAATGCTTATCCATTGTCTAGTCGGATACCTCCTCCTGGTTACTGCCTCCTGGACTCACAGTATTACAATGACGCCTATTCCGATGTTATTTTTCCCACTACCTGTGATTGCTCACTAAGACGCTGTTCATACGATTTCATCCCCCCACTATCAGACGGTCTGCTCGCATTTACATGCTATACCTTTGTAACATTGTTATTTAACTATTGGTATGCCTTTTTGATTCTGCGATTATACCAACGCAAGCTTGTGCCTTCTATATGGCTTCTTTATACTGTACCTTTGGTGCTAAAAATGTTCCTCCTCTCCGTTTAGCGAACTACGCCGGAAAAGTAAAAACGCCCTACCTACGATAGAATCTCTGGACGTCTAACTCGTCCATACTCATTGGTCTCTCACATAAGTATGTGTATATACATTATCTGTAAATATGTAAAAAAAAAATTTTGTTATGTCACTTTTGGTGTGTAAATAATCTCTATCATTTCTTATAGGCAAGACCTTGACAAAGGCCTAACATAGGCCGAAACGTTGGCTTGGCTTTGCTCTACTGGTAGTGGCTCTTTTTTCTTTTTGCTCACAATCCACAAATAAAAAAACTTTTGCATTATCCTTGTATCTGACTGAGTGCTTGGGATTTATCACAGTATCTGGAGATTTTTTCCTTTATAGCACCTCCCCCATTTAACCAGTTGAGCCCGACTTTATTCCTACTATGTGAAAATAACCTCTGACATGTTAAAGGCGTAGTTTTTGATATACAGGTGTTCTGTCCTTAACTAGATATTGAGAAAAAGGAATTACCGGATCTGGAATTTCTGGGAACAATGAAGCAGATAGTGAGTGTGGATTTGGACAACTGGTCACCATTTTTCACAAAGTTGCCACAAGAATTGAAACAAGGAACATTTGTCTGGGGATTTCAAGGTAAACCTTTCCATCTACACTGCTATATAAAGAGATTCTGTATACAGTTAGGTCCAGAAATATTTGGACAGTGACACAATTTTCGCGAGTTGGGCTCTGCATGCCACCACATTGGATTTGAAATTAAACCTCTACAACAGAATTCAAGTGCAGATTGTAAGGTTTAATTTGAAGGTTTGAACAAAAATATCTGATAGAAATTGTAGGAATTGTACACATTTCTTTACAAACACTCCACATTTTAGGAGGTCAAAAGTAATTGGACAAATAAACCAAACCCAAACAAAATATTTTTATTTTCAATATTTTGTTGCGAATCCTTTGGAGGCAATCACTGCCTTAAGTCTGGAACCCATGGACATCACCAAACGCTGGGTTTCCTCCTTCTTAATGCTTTGCCAGGCCTTTACAGCCGCAGCCTTCAGGTCTTGCTTGTTTGTGGGTCTTTCCGTCTTAAGTCTGGATTTGAGCAAGTGAAATGCATGCTCAATTGGGTTAAGATCTGGTGATTGACTTGGCCATTGCAGAATGTTCCACTTTTTTGCACTCATGAACTCCTGGGTAGCTTTGGCTGTATGCTTGGGGTCATTGTCCATCTGTACTATGAAGCGCCGTCCGATAAACTTTGCGGCATTTGGCTGAATCTGGGCTGAAAGTATATCCCGGTACACTTCAGAATTCATCCGGCTACTCTTGTCTGCTGTTATGTCATCAATAAACACAAGTGACCCAGTGCCATTGAAAGCCATGCATGGCCATGCCATCACGTTGCCTCCACCATGTTTTACAGAGGATGTGGTGTGCCTTGGATCATGTGCCGTTCCCTTTCTTCTCCAAACTTTTTTCTTCCCATCATTCTGGTACAGGTTGATCTTTGTCTCATCTGTCCATAGAATACTTTTCCAGAACTGAGCTGGCTTCATGAGGTGTTTTCCAGCAAATGTAACTCTGGCCTGTCTATTTTTGGAATTGATGAATGGTTTGCATCTAGATGTGAACCCTTTGTATTTACTTTCATGGAGTCTTCTCTTTACTGTTGACTTAGAGACAGATACACCTACTTCACTGAGAGTGTTCTGGACTTCAGTTGATGTTGTGAACGGGTTCTTCTTCACCAAAGAAAGTATGCGGCGATCATCCACCACTGTTGTCATCCGTGGACGCCCAGGCCTTTTTCAGTTCCCAAGCTCACCAGTCAATTCCTTTTTTCTCAGAATGTACCCGACTGTTGATTTTGCTACTCCAAGCATGTCTGCTATCTCTCTGATAGATTTTTTCTTTTTTTTCAGCCTCAGGATGTTCTGCTTCACCTCAATTGAGAGTTCCTTAGACCGCATGTTGTCTGGTCACAGCAACAGCTTCCAAATGCAAAACCACACACCTGTAATCAACCTCAGACCTTTTAACTACTTCATTGATTACAGGTTAACGAGGGAGACGCCTTCAGAGTTAATTGCAGCCCTTAGAGTCCTTTGTCCAATTACTTTTGGTCCCTTGAAAAAGAGGAGGCTATGCATTACAGAGCTATGATTCCTAAACCCTTTCTCCGATTTGGATGTGAAAACTCTCATATTGCAGCTGGGAGTGTGCACTTTCAGCCCATATTATATATATAATTGTATTTCTGAACATGTTTTTGTAAACAGCTAAAATAACAAAACTTGTGTCACTGTCCAAATATTTCTGGACCTAACTGTACATAAATCTTTTATAGAGGCTCGTGGGCGGAGCTGGGTTCCATCCAGAGGCTCCAACCTCTGAGATTAGCTACCGCTTTCCTCTCTGAGGCTGCTTCTCATGCAGTGCTTCCACACACAGTGGCTCACTCTCTCTTTGCCATGTGTCACACAACCTAATTAAACACCTGTCTGACACACCCATAGATGGGGAATATGGATGGCCAGTCCCACCCATCTCTCCAGCCATCTGTTAACCTGGGCAAACACTTTGCAAAAAACATGTGGCACTAAAATTGCCAGAACGAACCTCCCGGGTTCTCACCACTTTCGTGGTACATACCACCCATTTATAATGTAGATAATGTAGACGGTCACCTTCTTACATCGGGCATACATAACCTAGTTTCAATGAGTTTCTTATGCAGTTGTTTTTACCCAAAACTCAAATTGCAGCTAAGAAACTGTTCAAAAAGTACCAGAATTGTGTTTGGATCCTTTTTGAGAAATACATGATTAGACTGTAGTTATTTGCATTTTTAAGCACCTTCTTACAGAAATAATAGAATATGATCATATTTATTTATAAAAGGCATTTGCATACAACCACTACACTGCCGGCAGAAGGAGGAATTTCCCCTGTAACTCTGGTTCATCTACCAGCCCCAGTTACAGAGGATATTGGCACTTAAAATAAAATGTACCGTATTTTTCGGATTATAAGACACACTTTTCCTCCCAAAAAATTGGGAGGAAAATGAGGACTGCGTCTTAAAATCTGAATGTAGCTTACTGGGGGGGTTGTAAAGAGGGATCAAAGGAGGCAGGGGTCATGCTATGTGGTATGCTGCCGGCGCTGGCCTGTGCGGCGTAGTTCTGTGCATTAGTCAGTGCCGTTCTGCTCGGCTCTGTTCTGCTCGGCACGCAGCTGTTCTCTGCGGTGGCCGGTCATTGTGAAGATGTCGATGGTCAGGGATTCAAATAATGACACCTAGAGTCAGCGCCTGCGCAGATCGAGCTTTCAGCTCAAGCTCTTATCTGCGCACGCGCCGACTCCGGCTGCCATTATTTGAAGCCCTCACCGCCGACGGTTGACATTTTGAGAATGGCTGGTGACTCACCGCCCCCAGCACAGAGAAGAGCTGCGTCACCAGCCCCACACAGAGCAGAGCTCACAGTGAGTATCTGGGCCCCTCTCTGTACCACTGACAGCTTTGCCGTACTCCAGTACCGCCTTTTCCTCCTGTGACTCCCGCACTGCTGCTGCCCCCTCTCGATGGTAAGAGACCACCAGATTATAAAACAGACCCCATATTTTTTTTTTTAGTTTTTCTTTCTCTAAATTTGGGGTGCGTCTTATAATCCGATAAGCCGCTGCGTCTTATAAAACGTAAAATATGGTATGATCTTATGGAGAGCACAATATGTGAAATATATAAAACAAAGGCAAAAATAAAAAAAATAACTAATAATTTAACTAATATATTATTAATATTAATTATAGTATATTATATATTACATATATATATATATATATATATACACACACATATTATTATAACTACTTAATTTAAAAACAAGCTATCACCAGTCTGAATAGCTGTTTGTAGCATCAATGCTGACAAACAATACACCTCCTCTATAACATAATTGTAATAGCATAATGAGCACACTTTAAAATCTATTTATGACTTTTTGCACCCTTAAAAAAATGTGAAAAACAGACTAAGTTTTTGTCAGATATTGTAGAAAGCTAAAGAAAAAGAGCTATCCATATACAAATGTGAACATAAAAATGAAATAACATTTGGGTCCCATTTGAAGGACCAAAAGAGGGGAAAAAAAGTTCTAAAAACCTTAAATATGAGGGGAAAAAAAAATATGAAACTGTACCTAGTGATGATCTAGTTTTAAAATGGATCTGTGTAACTATATTAATTCCTTGCATTTGTTTTGAAGGTGGAAGAAGAACTTGGAAGCCCCCTGTGACCTGCATGATTTATAAATCTCTGTCAGACAGTGGCTATTTTTTCCTACATCCTCGCTGCAGCAAATTGAAAAATGCAGCTGATTTTGCCATTTGCATGCATGCAAGTTCAACATTTTTGTGGTGTGTGTGTAAAAACTAAGCACACCCTATTTGAATTCTATGGTTTTAGTTGTCATGACTTTATAAGCTTCTGGATTTTAGAAGGTTCTAAATAAGTTAAAGGGCTCGTGCGCACGTATATGCTGAATATTCTGCAGCGATTTCACAGCACATGTGCGCTTCAAATCGCTGCAGAAACACTGCATAAGGCCGCCTTCACACGTCAGTGATTCTGGTACGTTTGTGCTTTTTTTAAAACGTACCAGAATCACTGACATACGCAGACCCATTATAATCAATGGGTCTGCTCACACATCAGTGATTTTTCACTGAATGTGTCTCCGTGCAGCGTGCACGTGTGGCTGTGATT
This sequence comes from Anomaloglossus baeobatrachus, assembly GCF_048569485.1. Lineage (NCBI taxonomy): Eukaryota > Metazoa > Chordata > Amphibia > Anura > Aromobatidae > Anomaloglossus > Anomaloglossus baeobatrachus. The sequence continues at coordinate 247,170,990 of NC_134359.1, forward strand.
CTGCACGGAGACAAGTCAGTTTTTTTCTGGCATCGCTGATGACCCACAGACCACACTATGGTGTGATCCGTGTGTGATCAGTGAAACACGTACCAGAAAATCACGGACATATTAAATATTTTCAACTTGGGGGTGTGGCCTGGCCTGAGATGTGAGAGGAAGCTAAGAGGAGAGCTCCTGGAACTGCCGATTATCCTGACTTCCACTGGGCCGTGGAGAGGACAAAAATCATCCATGCAGCAACCAGAGACCACCCTGCACTTACTGCACAGCTTGGACAGAGGTTACATAGCTGGGGGGACGAGCAGGAGGCAGAAGGAGGCGGCGGCAGGAATAGAAGGTACTGCATAAAATGGGGTGGGACACAGACACCAACCTCCAAAGTAGGGAGAGCTGCAGCCATGCATGCTACTGAAAAACTGTCTGAGTATGCCAGGGGCACAGAATGCAGGGCTCCCACGGTACACAGGGATGAAGGAGCTGAACTGGGGAGCTCCAGGCAGCACAGCCCTCACAATGCAGTGGAGGAGGAAGGAGGAAATAGTGCAGACTCATTATTATTATAGCAAGGCTTGCAAAACAAGCTGGAGCTTGTATAAAGTGGTTAAATCATGGCATAGTAGCTGCAGAGCTGAGTATAATGTTGGTTTATATAGTTAATTCTCTTACTTGTGTTGCAAAATTAATTAGCTTATAAAGTTTATATGTTAATTTCCTCTTCAACCAAGGGGGCATGAGCATAAGTAATTGATAGGAGACGGTCACTTTTTCCCCTGTGTGACATTGATCAATGATTGATTGCTCTCAGTGAGAGAAACAAAATTAAAATTTTGTAGTTGTGATTCCTTTTTATGGCTAACTAAAACAAAATGATGTTACAAAGCAAGCTTTCGAGACATCTCAGGTCTCTTCCTCTGGCATGGTATGACAAAATATCTGAAGGATACAAGTGAAAAGGTTTTGGTACCGTGTTAGCCAGTTGAAAATGTATTGAATGTTCTCAGTGAGAGGAACAAAATTTTGTTCCTCTCACTGAGAACATTCAATAAAATATCTGAAGAAACACAAATATATACACAAAACAGGGTAGAGGGATGCATAGTAAAAGGACATTTAAATAAACAAACACTGAGCTTAGAGAGTGAATCCTTAATTAGCTTAAATTAGTGGTGTGAGATTTTTATTGTCCCAATATCCATGTAGGATCAGAGGCATGGTGCCCTAGCAGTCTCTGGAGCAGACGCCTCAGATTTTATAATGAGTCTTAAATCCTCCTGACAGGTTGAGTCCTGTGTCCACAGAGTTAAACATTGTGATGAATTTGTATTCCCAGACCCTGAGATGGCTCTGTGATCTGAAGTTGCCTTTTAATATGACTACTTTCATGTGGTTTATGTTGTGTCCTGGAGCACAAAAATATTTGGCCACAGGTAAATGAGTTTTTTTTGTCTGTTATTGTGTGGTGGTGAGATCTATCTCATCCTTGCTCTCAGTCTCTGTCCTGTTTCTAAGATTTGGTGCGTTTTTGGCTGCGTTTTAGATATCTGTGTTTTTCTGCGTTTTTCCAATGCATTGCATGGGGGGAAAACGCAGAAAAACGCAGGAAAGAATTGACATGTACATTTTTTTTTAAGCTCAAAAACGCAGCTTAAAAAAAAAGTTGTGCGCGGACAGCAAAAAAGAAAACTCATAGACTTTGCTGGGGAAGCAAAGTCATGCAGTTTTAAGGCCAAAAACGCACCCGAAAAATGCGCAAAAACGCAGCGAAAAACGCACTGTGTGCACATAGCCTAAAAGGCTTAGAACTGGCTTTATCGTCTTTAGGTCATACATCTTGATATTGGCATCTACTGTGATTACAAGCTGGGTAAAGAGATGAGAGCTTTGGGTAATCACAAATGCACCTCTGCATCTATGCCATGTATAGCGGAATAATGCCCTGATTGCTTGCATAGACTCAAAGTGGTGTATATGCAGCTTTCATCTCGCAGGACTGTTGGCTCTACACCTCCTCCCACTCTGCAGACTCTGCAGACACCTAGGCAACAGAGTGACGAAATCAAGATCTGTACATACTAGTCCAATCCTTGCAATAAATGCAAATCCGTGTATGTAATGTCACACAGTTCTGCTCTCCTCCCTTCTCTCTCTTTCTAAACACACAGAATGGTGAGATATATAAAATTGGGAGGAAAAGCAGAGCTGTGCATCATTACATATATTATCATATTGTTATTATCTCCACAATAAAATATAAGTGATTATAAAAAAAAATAAAATATAGAGACTGCAGCCTTTATTGCATGATATGACCGGTTTAATGCTCAAGCCGATAAAGGGTCCTTTTTAAATCGGCGTTTTTTGAAACACAATTCAACCACTTAAGTACAGTATGTGAAAATAACCTCTGACATGTTAAAGGCGTAGTTTTTGATATACAGGTGTTCTGTCCTTAACTAGATATTGAGAAAAAGGAATTACCGGATCTGGAATTTCTGGGAACAATGAAGCAGATAGTGAGTGTGGATTTGGACAACTGGTCACCATTTTTTACAAAGTTGCCACAAGAATTGAAACAAGGAACATTTGTCTGGGGATTTCAAGGTAAACCTTTCCATCTACACTGCTATATAAAGAGATTCTGTATACATAAATCTTTTATAGAGGCTCGTGGGCGGAGCCAATGACGTAGCAGCAAGTGAAAGTGAGCTCCCTTGGATTTCCTCAAAAGCAATGATATTAAAAATCTCAAGACTGTGATCCTTCTACATTAGTACTACTTTTTTTTTTTTTTTGTTATGTCACTTTTGGTGTGTAAATAATCTCTATCATTTCTTATAGGCAAGACCTTGACAAAGGCCTAACATAAGCCGAAACGTTGGCTTGGCTTTGCTCTACTGGTAGTGGCTCTTTTTTCTTTTTGCTCACAATCCACAAATAAAAAAACTTTTGCATTATCCTTGTATCTGACTGAGTGCTTGGGATTTATCACAGTATCTGGAGATTTTTTCCTTTATAGCACCTCCCCCATTTAACCAGTTGAGCCCGACTTTATTCCTACTATTTGACTATTTATTTATGTTGGTGCTCCTGTATAGCACCTCTAATGTCTCTCCCAACGCTTTCATATAGTAACGATCAAGCTGCGACTGTCCTGGCTGGGATATCCGCAACTAATCAATTTCTTACTATACCCACGGAGGAACTCCGCACCAGGGATTACCTGAAGGAGTTAAAGCGGCACACGTCGCTGGAGCTCCATGCAGTGACCCTCGCGGAGTATCACCGTGCTCAACGAATCCCCAGAGGACTCAGAGTCCCTTTAAGGCCAACTCTTTTTGCTGATAATCCCACATACTGTGATCAGTTCGAAGGCATCCTCAACAAGTGTTCTCTCGATATCATTATACTAACACTGGATTATTTGCAAAAAGAAATCAACACTGTTGATGCGAACATTAAAACCATAGAGGAACAGCTGTCCCAGACCCTCCCAGCCACGGATCTCTCTACATTGAAAACCAAAAACAAGGAGATCGTCACAGATTTCCAGCAGACCCTTCAGGCCCGCAAACGCTCAAAATGTATTCGTGATCAAGACGATTACCTCAAGAACCGCGTTTACAGATGGCGCACCACCTCATTTCCTTCAGAACGCAGACCTTCCCATCGAGGCAATTACACAAGTGCCTACAGCTCGGACAGCGATCAGAGCTACTCTGGTCCCTCCTCTTCTTTTTTAGGCACCGGTCCACAAACACGAGGCAAACCAGGAGGGGCAAGAAACAGGGCTCCACCACACAGAATAACCACGCGGTCCCAGGTTGGGAGAACATCGTGTACAATATTTCCTCTCTTACACTCACACCCACAGAGATCAAGGTTCTACAGAAAGGTTTAACTTTTTGTCCTACACCCCCGCTCAACACCTTTGCCTTGGAACAGGAACTCAATCGATTTTTCAGAAACCTCCGATTGAAAGCCCATTTCTCCACCTCCCATGGCTTCCCCAACATCAACCCTGTTGTTCCCCTAACTAACTCATGCCCACCAACCTCCTTCACTTTACGTGAATTAGGCCTCAATAACCCAAGCACTTTTCAACCTCCCAGACACTACCACCCAATTGAAACTTACATATCCTTGGTCACACGTGACATTAACAAAGTCAAAACAGACATTAGTCAGGGACACATGCACCTCCGTCACTGTCATGATGTAATTTACCCTCTCACTGTATATGCTGTGATACTATGTCATGATATTATATTTCCCTGGTTGTATTAGTTGTAATTCATGTATTTCCTTGGGCTCTCATACAATTGTAGTCTTGGCATCTAATGTGATTATGTAAATAGCCTGTCCTCTTCTTTCCAGAGTTGTGTATCTAATCTGTAATTGCATTGGCCAGTGAAGGAATAGTCATTGTTCTGCACAGCAGGGGATCCCTTCATCTACTGTGGCTGGCAGACATATTGGAGCCCTGTGATGGACCAAACCATTGATGATAGGATGTGTGACCCCTACCCCCTGAACAAACATGGTGGGCTGGTCAAGGAGCACAGACAATGCATTTCCCTTTTTGTAACTTCAGAGTGAGCTGGAACTAAGAGAAGAAGGAGCTCCAGCCTGGGTGGCTGTGGACACGGACGGAGCTAGGCCTGTGTGGCGGCCCGTGGGATTGTGTGGAACTCTTTGGACTACTGTAAGGACGATTGCTTTGTAATCCGGTCCGAGGATTGTCGGGAAGGGCCCCCGAATCTGTTTTACGTGGACTTATCGTGTGCTGTTCCAGTGTTCTTGTGAATAAACCTGTTGGATCGTTCCTCGGCCTGTTGTCTCTCCTTGCTCTGCTGTACACCCCGTCACAGTCACAATATGACGAATGACGAATCAAGAGCCCTTCTTGCTCTTAAGAACAATCCTCATTTAGTTATAAAACCTGCGGACAAAGGTGGCGCAATTGTCGTACTTGACAAATCCTACTACATAACCGAGATCAAGAACCAGCTCAGTGACTCTACTACTTACACTTCTATCCCACGGGACCCCACCGCAACCATTCGCTCTATCATTCAGGACCTTGTCAACTTTTACTCCAACAATGCCACCATAGACAACAAATTGTCCAGTTTTCTAATCAATAACCACCCCATCACACCCGTATTTTATACCCTCCCCAAAATACACAAAAATCTCACTTCTCCCCCCGGCCGACCTATCGTTGCTTCAACAGACTCCATCCTATCACCACTGGCACGCACTCTGGAAAAAATACTTACGCCTCTCATTCCCAACACCCTCTCATTTCTGAAAGACACCACTCATTTTCTAGAAACTCTATCTAATGCCAACTGTCCCACTGAGAATTGCTTCATGGTCACCATGGACGTAACCAGCTTGTACACCAGCATTGATCACCATGGGGGTCTCAAGGCCGTTCAATGGTTCCTCAATACATACACTGACTTTGACGATTTGAAGAAACAATTCTGTTTGGATGTCCTTAAGATAATCCTGGAAAACAACTTCTTTCTCTTTGAGGATACCTTCTACATACAGCGGAAAGGGACCGCTATGGGATCTCACGTAGCGCCCCCGTACGCTAACATTTACATGGCCAAATTTGAGGAAGATTATATCTATTCTCATCCCCTTTTCTCTAGTAACATCCCCCTTTGGAAACGATTTATCGATGACGTATTTTGCATCTGCATCGGCAATGAGGAATCGCTTATTGAATTCTTCAATGACATTAGCACCGTCTGCCCCAACATCTCGTTCACCCTACATTATGACCGCGATTCAGTGAGCTTTCTGGACACTCTTGTCATCAGGGGTTCTGATGGAAAAATATCCACCGATATCTATACTAAACCAACGGACAAGAATAGTCTTCTTTTATACAGCAGCTGCCACCCTAAGCACATCAAAAAATCTTTTAAAATAATGAAGGAAAAAATCTGTACAGAGACTTTATAGTTGAAATAGATATAAATTTTATTAAATACAAATACAAAAGACAAAAGATTGTTGTGGTTAAAATTTGTAGAGACAGGTGATGATAGCCACCAATGATACCCTCATACCAACCTGGCACGCTTTACATGTTTAAGGGCAGTCAGAACAACAAAGCAAAAACTAGCTGGTCAAAAAGCGAATGATCAACATGGATGCAAACATGCTGCTGCATAAGCCCTGTGCTGAAATTGTAATCTTGTTCACACAGCAAATGTATGTGTGACTGATGTCACAGGGCATCAACCCCCATTATGCTGACCCACTATGAAATATCCACCACGTTATACAAATGTGTGGAACATATAGTCAGCCTATGGGAGTCCTAATCCAAATCACCAAAGCTATTAGTAGCAGCAGTGTAATTACCGCTCAAAGAGACGGAGTCATACATGCAAAACAGCACAAAGGCAGCCATGTGATCAATCGAAAGGAGTGTAAAGGCTACTGACTGCTAGAGACATCATGTGCCAACACCCTATATAATACCAGTAAAGACCCAAAGTGCAGTTATAGCTAGTGGCACATGGTATCAAAATACAGATCAATATCGTACCTGAGGTGTGGTATGAGAGTAGGGCACCCCGACCTATAGGTTTCGTAATTCTTCTTCCGGGAAGAATTGATCACATGGCTGCCTTTGTGCTGTTTTGCATGTATGACTCCGTCTCTTTGAGCGGTAATTACACTGCTGCTACTAATAGCTTTGGTGATTTGGATTAGGACTCCCATAGGCTGACTATATGTTCCACACATTTGTATAACGTGGTGGATATTTCATAGTGGGTCAGCATAATGGGGGTTGATGCCCTGTGACATCAGTCACACATACATTTGCTGTGTGAACAAGATTACTATTTCAGCACAGGGCTTATGCAGCAGCATGTTTGCATCCATGTTGATCATTCGCTTTTTGACCAGCTAGTTTTTGCTTTGTTGTTCTGACTGCCCTTAAACATGTAAAGCGTGCCAGGTTGGTATGAGGGTATCATTGGTGGCTATCATCACCTGTCTCTACAAATTTTAACCACAACAATCTTTTGTCTTTTGTATTTGTATTTAATAAAATTTATATCTATTTCAACTATAAAGTCTCTGTACAGATTTTTTCCTTCATTATTTCATTTATATTCTGTATATGGCTTTCTCCATATGCTAACTATGGCACGAGACTTCTCGTGTTTACTGGTATTGTTTGTTTATTTGTTATCAAAAAATCTTTGCCTATCTCTCAACATTGTAGAGTAGATAGAATAGTCTCCAATCCCGTAACTCGTGAACTCCGGCACCGGGAGATGAGTACTAAGTTTCTGGACAGAGATTACCCTCACCACATTGCATCCACTACCACCCCTACACGCAACCCGGAACCCAATAAGAACCCACGGATACCATTCGTCAACACCTATCATCCGTTTTCCCCGTCCTTCAGTCAGGTCATTAGGAAACACTGGTCAATTCTTGGCAATGCATATCCGGACATCACGGAATTCCAACATCCACCATTGATTTGTCACAAACGCCCCCGGAACATCAAGGACACTCTAGTCCGAGCCGATATTGGTTCCTCCGTGAGCAAGGACAGACAGAGTTTTCTAGCCACACCACGGAAGGGAACGTTTCCATGCCTCCATTGTGTCCAATGTTCTAACGTCACCAAGGGCGAACACTTCTCGCACCCTAGAACTGGCAAGCAGTACCCCTTTAAAGGCTTCTATACCTGCGACACCAATTTTGTTGTGTACCTGATAAATGTCCGTGCGGTCTCGGATATGTTGGGGAGACCACCCAGCATATCCGAGACCGCATAAGTAAACATAAGTCTACTATACGTTGCGGCCAGACCATACTTCCCATTCCAGCACATTTTGCTGCCAGAGGACACTCTGTGTCCCAACTCAGATTTCAGGTGCTTGAATATGTTCCATTGCCCAGAAGGGGAGGCAATAGGGTACAAATCCTCCGGGACCGCGAGGCTTACTGGATTCACACACTACAAACTCTGGCACCATTAGGCATGAATAGGGAATATGAAACAAATTATTAATTATTATCAGAGGTGGCTACTTTGTATACATATATAGGTGTTGTTGTCAATACGTATGTGTTTTATACTTACATATCTTGTGTACCCGGCAGTCTTAACCCATCTTTTTCTTTTTTTCAGAGATATTGAACACCCTTTTCACTGGCAGGATCCATTCCTCACACTTTCTTTATAGGCACCACCTTTCTATAAGGTAGCATCTCTAACCCATTACTTTTCAGGTTGCTGTGCTTCCAGGTTCACACACTTGTCACACTACACACCTTGGAAACTTTCTATAGATAGTGACCCCTATCCCCTGAGCCTTAGTCAACATCCATCCATCCCACGTCTCCTGATTTACATGATTTACATTTATACATAATTCTTTCTTTACCCCACTCATACACACCCACCATTCCTCCACATTTATCTGCCCTTTCCCATAGTGGTACCTCCACAATTCCCCCATATCCTCTCTCTACACTTTCCTTCTTGCTTCATTCCCCTAAACCAGACATATACACATATCTCCACAGTAGCCGTTCATCACATCTCCTTTATTCTTTACCCCTTCTTATACACACTCCATAGGTCCACCCCTCAGTTTATGCCCTATGCAGCATGTTTCCTACATATGCATTGACGTTCCACATAGATGCATTAGCCCAATCCAGAATTTTCTCAACCGGCCCCCTTGATGACGCAGCGCACACGCGCATAATACACATATATACACTGCCCATTCATAGTTCTGTCCTTCCCCCCTTCATGACGCGGCGTGCACACGCGCGCTCATACACATATACACACCGCCCATCTATGATTCTGTTCTCTCCCCCCTCTGTTGACACGTCGCGCGCACGCGCGCGCACAGTACACACACACACACCGCCCATCCATGGTTCTGTCCTTCCCACTTTGATGACGCGTCACGCATGCGCAGACACGCGCTCGCATCACCGCTGACGTCACGCGTGCATGCGCAGTGACGCACATCACTCACACCAGGAAGTGCCGGCCACCCTTTAAATGGTCGCTCTTCAACACACCACAGCGCCACATGCCTCCTGCCTGCTCCTCTGGGACCCCGTCCCCATGCCAGATGCCCTAAAGGTAAAATCCTGCCTTATCATATACTCTGCTATATACTTATATGCTCTACCTTGTACACTGCATACCTGTGTTTGGTTTTTCTCTGGGACCCTGCCCCCATGCCATATACCCTAAAGGTAAAATCCTGCCTTAGTATACACTCTGCTATATACTTACATGCTCTACCTTGTATACTGCATACCTGTATTTGGTTATTCTCTGGGACTCCGTCCCCAGGCCATATGCCCTAAAGGTAAAATCCTGCCTTATTGTACAAACTGCTATATACTTACATGCTCTGCCTTATATACTGCATACCTGTATTTGTCTTTCCTTGATACAGCCATTGAGCATTCTCTTATTTTCCCTTTTTCCTCAGGCACCTCCTCTACCTCACCATCAGCTTCTCACTTCTCCCTGACTGTGGGTATGTTGTGTTCTCTCTTGTGACCTCATGTCTCCCATAAGATGCTTACACATCATGACGCTAAATTCTGACACAAACCTATTTGTAGCCATCCATATGTCCGTTCATGCCTATCATAGGCTGGATGGTAACCGTATTACAATGCTTATCCATTGTCTAGTCGGATACCTCCTCCTGGTTACTGCCTCCTGGACTCACAGTATTACAATGACGCCTATTCCGATGTTATTTTTCCCACTACCTGTGATTGCTCACTAAGACGCTGTTCATACGATTTCATCCCCCCACTATCAGACGGTCTGCTCGCATTTACATGCTATACCTTTGTAACATTGTTATTTAACTATTGGTATGCCTTTTTGATTCTGCGATTATACCAACGCAAGCTTGTGCCTTCTATATGGCTTCTTTATACTGTACCTTTGGTGCTAAAAATGTTCCTCCTCTCCGTTTAGCGAACTACGCCGGAAAAGTAAAAACGCCCTACCTACGATAGAATCTCTGGACGTCTAACTCGTCCATACTCATTGGTCTCTCACATAAGTATGTGTATATACATTATCTGTAAATATGTAAAAAAAAAATTTTGTTATGTCACTTTTGGTGTGTAAATAATCTCTATCATTTCTTATAGGCAAGACCTTGACAAAGGCCTAACATAGGCCGAAACGTTGGCTTGGCTTTGCTCTACTGGTAGTGGCTCTTTTTTCTTTTTGCTCACAATCCACAAATAAAAAAACTTTTGCATTATCCTTGTATCTGACTGAGTGCTTGGGATTTATCACAGTATCTGGAGATTTTTTCCTTTATAGCACCTCCCCCATTTAACCAGTTGAGCCCGACTTTATTCCTACTATGTGAAAATAACCTCTGACATGTTAAAGGCGTAGTTTTTGATATACAGGTGTTCTGTCCTTAACTAGATATTGAGAAAAAGGAATTACCGGATCTGGAATTTCTGGGAACAATGAAGCAGATAGTGAGTGTGGATTTGGACAACTGGTCACCATTTTTCACAAAGTTGCCACAAGAATTGAAACAAGGAACATTTGTCTGGGGATTTCAAGGTAAACCTTTCCATCTACACTGCTATATAAAGAGATTCTGTATACAGTTAGGTCCAGAAATATTTGGACAGTGACACAATTTTCGCGAGTTGGGCTCTGCATGCCACCACATTGGATTTGAAATTAAACCTCTACAACAGAATTCAAGTGCAGATTGTAAGGTTTAATTTGAAGGTTTGAACAAAAATATCTGATAGAAATTGTAGGAATTGTACACATTTCTTTACAAACACTCCACATTTTAGGAGGTCAAAAGTAATTGGACAAATAAACCAAACCCAAACAAAATATTTTTATTTTCAATATTTTGTTGCGAATCCTTTGGAGGCAATCACTGCCTTAAGTCTGGAACCCATGGACATCACCAAACGCTGGGTTTCCTCCTTCTTAATGCTTTGCCAGGCCTTTACAGCCGCAGCCTTCAGGTCTTGCTTGTTTGTGGGTCTTTCCGTCTTAAGTCTGGATTTGAGCAAGTGAAATGCATGCTCAATTGGGTTAAGATCTGGTGATTGACTTGGCCATTGCAGAATGTTCCACTTTTTTGCACTCATGAACTCCTGGGTAGCTTTGGCTGTATGCTTGGGGTCATTGTCCATCTGTACTATGAAGCGCCGTCCGATAAACTTTGCGGCATTTGGCTGAATCTGGGCTGAAAGTATATCCCGGTACACTTCAGAATTCATCCGGCTACTCTTGTCTGCTGTTATGTCATCAATAAACACAAGTGACCCAGTGCCATTGAAAGCCATGCATGGCCATGCCATCACGTTGCCTCCACCATGTTTTACAGAGGATGTGGTGTGCCTTGGATCATGTGCCGTTCCCTTTCTTCTCCAAACTTTTTTCTTCCCATCATTCTGGTACAGGTTGATCTTTGTCTCATCTGTCCATAGAATACTTTTCCAGAACTGAGCTGGCTTCATGAGGTGTTTTCCAGCAAATGTAACTCTGGCCTGTCTATTTTTGGAATTGATGAATGGTTTGCATCTAGATGTGAACCCTTTGTATTTACTTTCATGGAGTCTTCTCTTTACTGTTGACTTAGAGACAGATACACCTACTTCACTGAGAGTGTTCTGGACTTCAGTTGATGTTGTGAACGGGTTCTTCTTCACCAAAGAAAGTATGCGGCGATCATCCACCACTGTTGTCATCCGTGGACGCCCAGGCCTTTTTCAGTTCCCAAGCTCACCAGTCAATTCCTTTTTTCTCAGAATGTACCCGACTGTTGATTTTGCTACTCCAAGCATGTCTGCTATCTCTCTGATAGATTTTTTCTTTTTTTTCAGCCTCAGGATGTTCTGCTTCACCTCAATTGAGAGTTCCTTAGACCGCATGTTGTCTGGTCACAGCAACAGCTTCCAAATGCAAAACCACACACCTGTAATCAACCTCAGACCTTTTAACTACTTCATTGATTACAGGTTAACGAGGGAGACGCCTTCAGAGTTAATTGCAGCCCTTAGAGTCCTTTGTCCAATTACTTTTGGTCCCTTGAAAAAGAGGAGGCTATGCATTACAGAGCTATGATTCCTAAACCCTTTCTCCGATTTGGATGTGAAAACTCTCATATTGCAGCTGGGAGTGTGCACTTTCAGCCCATATTATATATATAATTGTATTTCTGAACATGTTTTTGTAAACAGCTAAAATAACAAAACTTGTGTCACTGTCCAAATATTTCTGGACCTAACTGTACATAAATCTTTTATAGAGGCTCGTGGGCGGAGCTGGGTTCCATCCAGAGGCTCCAACCTCTGAGATTAGCTACCGCTTTCCTCTCTGAGGCTGCTTCTCATGCAGTGCTTCCACACACAGTGGCTCACTCTCTCTTTGCCATGTGTCACACAACCTAATTAAACACCTGTCTGACACACCCATAGATGGGGAATATGGATGGCCAGTCCCACCCATCTCTCCAGCCATCTGTTAACCTGGGCAAACACTTTGCAAAAAACATGTGGCACTAAAATTGCCAGAACGAACCTCCCGGGTTCTCACCACTTTCGTGGTACATACCACCCATTTATAATGTAGATAATGTAGACGGTCACCTTCTTACATCGGGCATACATAACCTAGTTTCAATGAGTTTCTTATGCAGTTGTTTTTACCCAAAACTCAAATTGCAGCTAAGAAACTGTTCAAAAAGTACCAGAATTGTGTTTGGATCCTTTTTGAGAAATACATGATTAGACTGTAGTTATTTGCATTTTTAAGCACCTTCTTACAGAAATAATAGAATATGATCATATTTATTTATAAAAGGCATTTGCATACAACCACTACACTGCCGGCAGAAGGAGGAATTTCCCCTGTAACTCTGGTTCATCTACCAGCCCCAGTTACAGAGGATATTGGCACTTAAAATAAAATGTACCGTATTTTTCGGATTATAAGACACACTTTTCCTCCCAAAAAATTGGGAGGAAAATGAGGACTGCGTCTTAAAATCTGAATGTAGCTTACTGGGGGGGTTGTAAAGAGGGATCAAAGGAGGCAGGGGTCATGCTATGTGGTATGCTGCCGGCGCTGGCCTGTGCGGCGTAGTTCTGTGCATTAGTCAGTGCCGTTCTGCTCGGCTCTGTTCTGCTCGGCACGCAGCTGTTCTCTGCGGTGGCCGGTCATTGTGAAGATGTCGATGGTCAGGGATTCAAATAATGACACCTAGAGTCAGCGCCTGCGCAGATCGAGCTTTCAGCTCAAGCTCTTATCTGCGCACGCGCCGACTCCGGCTGCCATTATTTGAAGCCCTCACCGCCGACGGTTGACATTTTGAGAATGGCTGGTGACTCACCGCCCCCAGCACAGAGAAGAGCTGCGTCACCAGCCCCACACAGAGCAGAGCTCACAGTGAGTATCTGGGCCCCTCTCTGTACCACTGACAGCTTTGCCGTACTCCAGTACCGCCTTTTCCTCCTGTGACTCCCGCACTGCTGCTGCCCCCTCTCGATGGTAAGAGACCACCAGATTATAAAACAGACCCCATATTTTTTTTTTTAGTTTTTCTTTCTCTAAATTTGGGGTGCGTCTTATAATCCGATAAGCCGCTGCGTCTTATAAAACGTAAAATATGGTATGATCTTATGGAGAGCACAATATGTGAAATATATAAAACAAAGGCAAAAATAAAAAAAATAACTAATAATTTAACTAATATATTATTAATATTAATTATAGTATATTATATATTACATATATATATATATATATATATACACACACATATTATTATAACTACTTAATTTAAAAACAAGCTATCACCAGTCTGAATAGCTGTTTGTAGCATCAATGCTGACAAACAATACACCTCCTCTATAACATAATTGTAATAGCATAATGAGCACACTTTAAAATCTATTTATGACTTTTTGCACCCTTAAAAAAATGTGAAAAACAGACTAAGTTTTTGTCAGATATTGTAGAAAGCTAAAGAAAAAGAGCTATCCATATACAAATGTGAACATAAAAATGAAATAACATTTGGGTCCCATTTGAAGGACCAAAAGAGGGGAAAAAAAGTTCTAAAAACCTTAAATATGAGGGGAAAAAAAAATATGAAACTGTACCTAGTGATGATCTAGTTTTAAAATGGATCTGTGTAACTATATTAATTCCTTGCATTTGTTTTGAAGGTGGAAGAAGAACTTGGAAGCCCCCTGTGACCTGCATGATTTATAAATCTCTGTCAGACAGTGGCTATTTTTTCCTACATCCTCGCTGCAGCAAATTGAAAAATGCAGCTGATTTTGCCATTTGCATGCATGCAAGTTCAACATTTTTGTGGTGTGTGTGTAAAAACTAAGCACACCCTATTTGAATTCTATGGTTTTAGTTGTCATGACTTTATAAGCTTCTGGATTTTAGAAGGTTCTAAATAAGTTAAAGGGCTCGTGCGCACGTATATGCTGAATATTCTGCAGCGATTTCACAGCACATGTGCGCTTCAAATCGCTGCAGAAACACTGCATAAGGCCGCCTTCACACGTCAGTGATTCTGGTACGTTTGTGCTTTTTTTAAAACGTACCAGAATCACTGACATACGCAGACCCATTATAATCAATGGGTCTGCTCACACATCAGTGATTTTTCACTGAATGTGTCTCCGTGCAGCGTGCACGTGTGGCTGTGATTCTGCACGGAGACAAGTCAGTTTTTTTCTGGCATCGCTGATGACCCACAGACCACACTATGGTGTGATCCGTGTGTGATCAGTGAAACACGTACCAGAAAATCACGGACATATTAAATATTTTCAACTTGGGGGTGTGGCCTGGCCTGAGATGTGAGAGGAAGCTAAGAGGAGAGCTCCTGGAACTGCCGATTATCCTGACTTCCACTGGGCCGTGGAGAGGACAAAAATCATCCATGCAGCAACCAGAGACCACCCTGCACTTACTGCACAGCTTGGACAGAGGTTACATAGCTGGGGGGACGAGCAGGAGGCAGAAGGAGGCGGCGGCAGGAATAGAAGGTACTGCATAAAATGGGGTGGGACACAGACACCAACCTCCAAAGTAGGGAGAGCTGCAGCCATGCATGCTACTGAAAAACTGTCTGAGTATGCCAGGGGCACAGAATGCAGGGCTCCCACGGTACACAGGGATGAAGGAGCTGAACTGGGGAGCTCCAGGCAGCACAGCCCTCACAATGCAGTGGAGGAGGAAGGAGGAAATAGTGCAGACTCATTATTATTATAGCAAGGCTTGCAAAACAAGCTGGAGCTTGTATAAAGTGGTTAAATCATGGCATAGTAGCTGCAGAGCTGAGTATAATGTTGGTTTATATAGTTAATTCTCTTACTTGTGTTGCAAAATTAATTAGCTTATAAAGTTTATATGTTAATTTCCTCTTCAACCAAGGGGGCATGAGCATAAGTAATTGATAGGAGACGGTCACTTTTTCCCCTGTGTGACATTGATCAATGATTGATTGCTCTCAGTGAGAGAAACAAAATTAAAATTTTGTAGTTGTGATTCCTTTTTATGGCTAACTAAAACAAAATGATGTTACAAAGCAAGCTTTCGAGACATCTCAGGTCTCTTCCTCTGGCATGGTATGACAAAATATCTGAAGGATACAAGTGAAAAGGTTTTGGTACCGTGTTAGCCAGTTGAAAATGTATTGAATGTTCTCAGTGAGAGGAACAAAATTTTGTTCCTCTCACTGAGAACATTCAATAAAATATCTGAAGAAACACAAATATATACACAAAACAGGGTAGAGGGATGCATAGTAAAAGGACATTTAAATAAACAAACACTGAGCTTAGAGAGTGAATCCTTAATTAGCTTAAATTAGTGGTGTGAGATTTTTATTGTCCCAATATCCATGTAGGATCAGAGGCATGGTGCCCTAGCAGTCTCTGGAGCAGACGCCTCAGATTTTATAATGAGTCTTAAATCCTCCTGACAGGTTGAGTCCTGTGTCCACAGAGTTAAACATTGTGATGAATTTGTATTCCCAGACCCTGAGATGGCTCTGTGATCTGAAGTTGCCTTTTAATATGACTACTTTCATGTGGTTTATGTTGTGTCCTGGAGCACAAAAATATTTGGCCACAGGTAAATGAGTTTTTTTTGTCTGTTATTGTGTGGTGGTGAGATCTATCTCATCCTTGCTCTCAGTCTCTGTCCTGTTTCTAAGATTTGGTGCGTTTTTGGCTGCGTTTTAGATATCTGTGTTTTTCTGCGTTTTTCCAATGCATTGCATGGGGGGAAAACGCAGAAAAACGCAGGAAAGAATTGACATGTACATTTTTTTTTAAGCTCAAAAACGCAGCTTAAAAAAAAAGTTGTGCGCGGACAGCAAAAAAGAAAACTCATAGACTTTGCTGGGGAAGCAAAGTCATGCAGTTTTAAGGCCAAAAACGCACCCGAAAAATGCGCAAAAACGCAGCGAAAAACGCACTGTGTGCACATAGCCTAAAAGGCTTAGAACTGGCTTTATCGTCTTTAGGTCATACATCTTGATATTGGCATCTACTGTGATTACAAGCTGGGTAAAGAGATGAGAGCTTTGGGTAATCACAAATGCACCTCTGCATCTATGCCATGTATAGCGGAATAATGCCCTGATTGCTTGCATAGACTCAAAGTGGTGTATATGCAGCTTTCATCTCGCAGGACTGTTGGCTCTACACCTCCTCCCACTCTGCAGACTCTGCAGACACCTAGGCAACAGAGTGACGAAATCAAGATCTGTACATACTAGTCCAATCCTTGCAATAAATGCAAATCCGTGTATGTAATGTCACACAGTTCTGCTCTCCTCCCTTCTCTCTCTTTCTAAACACACAGAATGGTGAGATATATAAAATTGGGAGGAAAAGCAGAGCTGTGCATCATTACATATATTATCATATTGTTATTATCTCCACAATAAAATATAAGTGATTATAAAAAAAAATAAAATATAGAGACTGCAGCCTTTATTGCATGATATGACCGGTTTAATGCTCAAGCCGATAAAGGGTCCTTTTTAAATCGGCGTTTTTTGAAACACAATTCAACCACTTAAGTACAGTATGTGAAAATAACCTCTGACATGTTAAAGGCGTAGTTTTTGATATACAGGTGTTCTGTCCTTAACTAGATATTGAGAAAAAGGAATTACCGGATCTGGAATTTCTGGGAACAATGAAGCAGATAGTGAGTGTGGATTTGGACAACTGGTCACCATTTTTTACAAAGTTGCCACAAGAATTGAAACAAGGAACATTTGTCTGGGGATTTCAAGGTAAACCTTTCCATCTACACTGCTATATAAAGAGATTCTGTATACATAAATCTTTTATAGAGGCTCGTGGGCGGAGCCAATGACGTAGCAGCAAGTGAAAGTGAGCTCCCTTGGATTTCCTCAAAAGCAATGATATTAAAAATCTCAAGACTGTGATCCTTCTACATTAGTACTACTTTTTTTTTTTTTTTGTTATGTCACTTTTGGTGTGTAAATAATCTCTATCATTTCTTATAGGCAAGACCTTGACAAAGGCCTAACATAAGCCGAAACGTTGGCTTGGCTTTGCTCTACTGGTAGTGGCTCTTTTTTCTTTTTGCTCACAATCCACAAATAAAAAAACTTTTGCATTATCCTTGTATCTGACTGAGTGCTTGGGATTTATCACAGTATCTGGAGATTTTTTCCTTTATAGCACCTCCCCCATTTAACCAGTTGAGCCCGACTTTATTCCTACTATTTGACTATTTATTTATGTTGGTGCTCCTGTATAGCACCTCTAATGTCTCTCCCAACGCTTTCATATAGTAACGATCAAGCTGCGACTGTCCTGGCTGGGATATCCGCAACTAATCAATTTCTTACTATACCCACAGAGGAACTCCGCACCAGGGATTACCTGAAGGAGTTAAAGCGGCACACGTCGCTGGAGCTCCATGCAGTGACCCTCGCGGAGTATCACCGTGCTCAACGAATCCCCAGAGGACTCAGAGTCCCTTTAAGGCCAACTCTTTTTGCTGATAATCCCACATACTGTGATCAGTTCGAAGGCATCCTCAACAAGTGTTCTCTCGATATCATTATACTAACACTGGATTATTTGCAAAAAGAAATCAACACTGTTGATGCGAACATTAAAACCATAGAGGAACAGCTGTCCCAGACCCTCCCAGCCACGGATCTCTCTACATTGAAAACCAAAAACAAGGAGATCGTCACAGATTTCCAGCAGACCCTTCAGACCCGCAAACGCTCAAAATGTATTCGTGATCAAGACGATTACCTCAAGAACCGCGTTTACAGATGGCGCACCACCTCATTTCCTTCAGAACGCAGACCTTCCCATCGAGGCAATTACACAAGTGCCTACAGCTCGGACAGCGATCAGAGCTACTCTGGTCCCTCCTCTTCTTTTTTAGGCACCGGTCCACAAACACGAGGCAAACCAGGAGGGGCAAGAAACAGGGCTCCACCACACAGAATAACCACGCGGTCCCAGGTTGGGAGAACATCGTGTACAATATTTCCTCTCTTACACTCACACCCACAGAGATCAAGGTTCTACAGAAAGGTTTAACTTTTTGTCCTACACCCCCGCTCAACACCTTTGCCTTGGAACAGGAACTCAATCGATTTTTCAGAAACCTCCGATTGAAAGCCCATTTCTCCACCTCCCATGGCTTCCCCAACATCAACCCTGTTGTTCCCCTAACTAACTCATGCCCACCAACCTCCTTCACTTTACGTGAATTAGGCCTCAATAACCCAAGCACTTTTCAACCTCCCAGACACTACCACCCAATTGAAACTTACATATCCTTGGTCACACGTGACATTAACAAAGTCAAAACAGACATTAGTCAGGGACACATGCACCTCCGTCACTGTCATGATGTAATTTACCCTCTCACTGTATATGCTGTGATACTATGTCATGATATTATATTTCCCTGGTTGTATTAGTTGTAATTCATGTATTTCCTTGGGCTCTCATACAATTGTAGTCTTGGCATCTAATGTGATTATGTAAATAGCCTGTCCTCTTCTTTCCAGAGTTGTGTATCTAATCTGTAATTGCATTGGCCAGTGAAGGAATAGTCATTGTTCTGCACAGCAGGGGATCCCTTCATCTACTGTGGCTGGCAGACATATTGGAGCCCTGTGATGGACCAAACCATTGATGATAGGATGTGTGACCCCTACCCCCTGAACAAACATGGTGGGCTGGTCAAGGAGCACAGACAATGCATTTCCCTTTTTGTAACTTCAGAGTGAGCTGGAACTAAGAGAAGAAGGAGCTCCAGCCTGGGTGGCTGTGGACACGGACGGAGCTAGGCCTGTGTGGCGGCCCGTGGGATTGTGTGGAACTCTTTGGACTACTGTAAGGACGATTGCTTTGTAATCCGGTCCGAGGATTGTCGGGAAGGGCCCCCGAATCTGTTTTACGTGGACTTATCGTGTGCTGTTCCAGTGTTCTTGTGAATAAACCTGTTGGATCGTTCCTCGGCCTGTTGTCTCTCCTTGCTCTGCTGTACACCCCGTCACAGTCACAATATGACGAATGACGAATCAAGAGCCCTTCTTGCTCTTAAGAACAATCCTCATTTAGTTATAAAACCTGCGGACAAAGGTGGCGCAATTGTCGTACTTGACAAATCCTACTACATAACCGAGATCAAGAACCAGCTCAGTGACTCTACTACTTACACTTCTATCCCACGGGACCCCACCGCAACCATTCGCTCTATCATTCAGGACCTTGTCAACTTTTACTCCAACAATGCCACCATAGACAACAAATTGTCCAGTTTTCTAATCAATAACCACCCCATCACACCCGTATTTTATACCCTCCCCAAAATACACAAAAATCTCACTTCTCCCCCCGGCCGACCTATCGTTGCTTCAACAGACTCCATCCTATCACCACTGGCACGCACTCTGGAAAAAATACTTACGCCTCTCATTCCCAACACCCTCTCATTTCTGAAAGACACCACTCATTTTCTAGAAACTCTATCTAATGCCAACTGTCCCACTGAGAATTGCTTCATGGTCACCATGGACGTAACCAGCTTGTACACCAGCATTGATCACCATGGGGGTCTCAAGGCCGTTCAATGGTTCCTCAATACATACACTGACTTTGACGATTTGAAGAAACAATTCTGTTTGGATGTCCTTAAGATAATCCTGGAAAACAACTTCTTTCTCTTTGAGGATACCTTCTACATACAGCGGAAAGGGACCGCTATGGGATCTCACGTAGCGCCCCCGTACGCTAACATTTACATGGCCAAATTTGAGGAAGATTATATCTATTCTCATCCCCTTTTCTCTAGTAACATCCCCCTTTGGAAACGATTTATCGATGACGTATTTTGCATCTGCATCGGCAATGAGGAATCGCTTATTGAATTCTTCAATGACATTAGCACCGTCTGCCCCAACATCTCGTTCACCCTACATTATGACCGCGATTCAGTGAGCTTTCTGGACACTCTTGTCATCAGGGGTTCTGATGGAAAAATATCCACCGATATCTATACTAAACCAACGGACAAGAATAGTCTTCTTTTATACAGCAGCTGCCACCCTAAGCACATCAAAAAATCTTTTAAAATAATGAAGGAAAAAATCTGTACAGAGACTTTATAGTTGAAATAGATATAAATTTTATTAAATACAAATACAAAAGACAAAAGATTGTTGTGGTTAAAATTTGTAGAGACAGGTGATGATAGCCACCAATGATACCCTCATACCAACCTGGCACGCTTTACATGTTTAAGGGCAGTCAGAACAACAAAGCAAAAACTAGCTGGTCAAAAAGCGAATGATCAACATGGATGCAAACATGCTGCTGCATAAGCCCTGTGCTGAAATAGTAATCTTGTTCACACAGCAAATGTATGTGTGACTGATGTCACAGGGCATCAACCCCCATTATGCTGACCCACTATGAAATATCCACCACGTTATACAAATGTGTGGAACATATAGTCAGCCTATGGGAGTCCTAATCCAAATCACCAAAGCTATTAGTAGCAGCAGTGTAATTACCGCTCAAAGAGACGGAGTCATACATGCAAAACAGCACAAAGGCAGCCATGTGATCAATCGAAAGGAGTGTAAAGGCTACTGACTGCTAGAGACATCATGTGCCAACACCCTATATAATACCAGTAAAGACCCAAAGTGCAGTTATAGCTAGTGGCACATGGTATCAAAATACAGATCAATATCGTACCTGAGGTGTGGTATGAGAGTAGGGCACCCCGACCTATAGGTTTCGTAATTCTTCTTCCGGGAAGAATTGATCACATGGCTGCCTTTGTGCTGTTTTGCATGTATGACTCCGTCTCTTTGAGCGGTAATTACACTGCTGCTACTAATAGCTTTGGTGATTTGGATTAGGACTCCCATAGGCTGACTATATGTTCCACACATTTGTATAACGTGGTGGATATTTCATAGTGGGTCAGCATAATGGGGGTTGATGCCCTGTGACATCAGTCACACATACATTTGCTGTGTGAACAAGATTACTATTTCAGCACAGGGCTTATGCAGCAGCATGTTTGCATCCATGTTGATCATTCGCTTTTTGACCAGCTAGTTTTTGCTTTGTTGTTCTGACTGCCCTTAAACATGTAAAGCGTGCCAGGTTGGTATGAGGGTATCATTGGTGGCTATCATCACCTGTCTCTACAAATTTTAACCACAACAATCTTTTGTCTTTTGTATTTGTATTTAATAAAATTTATATCTATTTCAACTATAAAGTCTCTGTACAGATTTTTTCCTTCATTATTTCATTTATATTCTGTATATGGCTTTCTCCATATGCTAACTATGGCACGAGACTTCTCGTGTTTACTGGTATTGTTTGTTTATTTGTTATCAAAAAATCTTTGCCTATCTCTCAACATTGTAGAGTAGATAGAATAGTCTCCAATCCCGTAACTCGTGAACTCCGGCACCGGGAGATGAGTACTAAGTTTCTGGACAGAGATTACCCTCACCACATTGCATCCACTACCACCCCTACACGCAACCCGGAACCCAATAAGAACCCACGGATACCATTCGTCAACACCTATCATCCGTTTTCCCCGTCCTTCAGTCAGGTCATTAGGAAACACTGGTCAATTCTTGGCAATGCATATCCGGACATCACGGAATTCCAACATCCACCATTGATTTGTCACAAACGCCCCCGGAACATCAAGGACACTCTAGTCCGAGCCGATATTGGTTCCTCCGTGAGCAAGGACAGACAGAGTTTTCTAGCCACACCACGGAAGGGAACGTTTCCATGCCTCCATTGTGTCCAATGTTCTAACGTCACCAAGGGCGAACACTTCTCGCACCCTAGAACTGGCAAGCAGTACCCCTTTAAAGGCTTCTATACCTGCGACACCAATTTTGTTGTGTACCTGATAAATGTCCGTGCGGTCTCGGATATGTTGGGGAGACCACCCAGCATATCCGAGACCGCATAAGTAAACATAAGTCTACTATACGTTGCGGCCAGACCATACTTCCCATTCCAGCACATTTTGCTGCCAGAGGACACTCTGTGTCCCAACTCAGATTTCAGGTGCTTGAATATGTTCCATTGCCCAGAAGGGGAGGCAATAGGGTACAAATCCTCCGGGACCGCGAGGCTTACTGGATTCACACACTACAAACTCTGGCACCATTAGGCATGAATAGGGAATATGAAACAAATTATTAATTATTATCAGAGGTGGCTACTTTGTATACATATATAGGTGTTGTTGTCAATACGTATGTGTTTTATACTTTCATATCTTGTGTACCCGGCAGTCTTAACCCATCTTTTTCTTTTTTTCAGAGATATTGAACACCCTTTTCACTGGCAGGATCCATTCCTCACACTTTCTTTATAGGCACCACCTTTCTATAAGGTAGCATCTCTAACCCATTACTTTTCAGGTTGCTGTGCTTCCAGGTTCACACACTTGTCACACTACACACCTTGGAAACTTTCTATAGATAGTGACCCCTATCCCCTGAGCCTTAGTCAACATCCATCCATCCCACGTCTCCTGATTTACATGATTTACATTTATACATAATTCTTTCTTTACCCCACTCATACACACCCACCATTCCTCCACATTTATCTGCCCTTTCCCATAGTGGTACCTCCACAATTCCCCCATATCCTCTCTCTACACTTTCCTTCTTGCTTCATTCCCCTAAACCAGACATATACACATATCTCCACAGTAGCCGTTCATCACATCTCCTTTATTCTTTACCCCTTCTTATACACACTCCATAGGTCCACCCCTCAGTTTATGCCCTATGCAGCATGTTTCCTACATATGCATTGACGTTCCACATAGATGCATTAGCCCAATCCAGAATTTTCTCAACCGGCCCCCTTGATGACGCAGCGCACACGCGCATAATACACATATATACACTGCCCATTCATAGTTCTGTCCTTCCCCCCTTCATGACGCGGCGTGCACACGCGCGCTCATACACATATACACACCGCCCATCTATGATTCTGTTCTCTCCCCCCTCTGTTGACACGTCGCGCGCACGCGCGCGCACAGTACACACACACACACCGCCCATCCATGGTTCTGTCCTTCCCACTTTGATGACGCGTCACGCATGCGCAGACACGCGCTCGCATCACCGCTGACGTCACGCGTGCATGCGCAGTGACGCACATCACTCACACCAGGAAGTGCCGGCCACCCTTTAAATGGTCGCTCTTCAACACACCACAGCGCCACATGCCTCCTGCCTGCTCCTCTGGGACCCCGTCCCCATGCCAGATGCCCTAAAGGTAAAATCCTGCCTTATCATATACTCTGCTATATACTTATATGCTCTACCTTGTACACTGCATACCTGTGTTTGGTTTTTCTCTGGGACCCTGCCCCCATGCCATATACCCTAAAGGTAAAATCCTGCCTTAGTATACACTCTGCTATATACTTACATGCTCTACCTTGTATACTGCATACCTGTATTTGGTTATTCTCTGGGACTCCGTCCCCAGGCCATATGCCCTAAAGGTAAAATCCTGCCTTATTGTACAAACTGCTATATACTTACATGCTCTGCCTTATATACTGCATACCTGTATTTGTCTTTCCTTGATACAGCCATTGAGCATTCTCTTATTTTCCCTTTTTCCTCAGGCACCTCCTCTACCTCACCATCAGCTTCTCACTTCTCCCTGACTGTGGGTATGTTGTGTTCTCTCTTGTGACCTCATGTCTCCCATAAGATGCTTACACATCATGACGCTAAATTCTGACACAAACCTATTTGTAGCCATCCATATGTCCGTTCATGCCTATCATAGGCTGGATGGTAACCGTATTACAATGCTTATCCATTGTCTAGTCGGATACCTCCTCCTGGTTACTGCCTCCTGGACTCACAGTATTACAATGACGCCTATTCCGATGTTATTTTTCCCACTACCTGTGATTGCTCACTAAGACGCTGTTCATACGATTTCATCCCCCCACTATCAGACGGTCTGCTCGCATTTACATGCTATACCTTTGTAACATTGTTATTTAACTATTGGTATGCCTTTTTGATTCTGCGATTATACCAACGCAAGCTTGTGCCTTCTATATGGCTTCTTTATACTGTACCTTTGGTGCTAAAAATGTTCCTCCTCTCCGTTTAGCGAACTACGCCGGAAAAGTAAAAACGCCCTACCTACGATAGAATCTCTGGACGTCTAACTCGTCCATACTCATTGGTCTCTCACATAAGTATGTGTATATACATTATCTGTAAATATGTAAAAAAAAAATTTTGTTATGTCACTTTTGGTGTGTAAATAATCTCTATCATTTCTTATAGGCAAGACCTTGACAAAGGCCTAACATAGGCCGAAACGTTGGCTTGGCTTTGCTCTACTGGTAGTGGCTCTTTTTTCTTTTTGCTCACAATCCACAAATAAAAAAACTTTTGCATTATCCTTGTATCTGACTGAGTGCTTGGGATTTATCACAGTATCTGGAGATTTTTTCCTTTATAGCACCTCCCCCATTTAACCAGTTGAGCCCGACTTTATTCCTACTATGTGAAAATAACCTCTGACATGTTAAAGGCGTAGTCTTTGATATACAGGTGTTCTGTCCTTAACTAGATATTGAGAAAAAGGAATTACCGGATCTGGAATTTCTGGGAACAATGAAGCAGATAGTGAGTGTGGATTTGGACAACTGGTCACCATTTTTCACAAAGTTGCCACAAGAATTGAAACAAGGAACATTTGTCTGGGGATTTCAAGGTAAACCTTTCCATCTACACTGCTATATAAAGAGATTCTGTATACATAAATCTTTTATAGAGGCTCGTGGGCGGAGCTGGGTTCCATCCAGAGGCTCCAACCTCTGAGATTAGCTACCGCTTTCCTCTCTGAGGCTGCTTCTCATGCAGTGCTTCCACACACAGTGGCTCACTCTCTCTTTGCCATGTGTCACACAACCTAATTAAACACCTGTCTGACACACCCATAGATGGGGAATATGGATGGCTAGTCCCACCCATCTCTCCAGCCATCTGTTAACCTGGGCAAACACTTTGCAAAAAACATGTGGCACTAAAATTGCCAGAACGAACCTCCCGGGTTCTCACCACTTTCGTGGTACATACCACCCATTTATAATGTAGATAATGTAGACGGTCACCTTCTTACATCGGGCATACATAACCTAGTTTCAATGAGTTTCTTATGCAGTTGTTTTTACCCAAAACTCAAATTGCAGCTAAGAAACTGTTCAAAAAGTACCAGAATTGTGTTTGGATCCTTTTTGAGAAATACATGATTAGACTGTAGGTATTTGCATTTTTAAGCACCTTCTTACAGAAATAATAGAATATGATCATATTTATTTATAAAAGGCATTTGCATACAACCACTACACTGCCGGCAGAAGGAGGAATTTCCCCTGTAACTCTGGTTCATCTACCAGCCCCAGTTACAGAGGATATTGGCACTTAAAATAAAATGTACCGTATTTTTCGGATTATAAGACACACTTTTCCTCCCAAAAAATTGGGAGGAAAATGAGGACTGCGTCTTAAAATCTGAATGTAGCTTACTGGGGGGGTTGTAAAGAGGGATCAAAGGAGGCAGGGGTCATGCTATGTGGTATGCTGCCGGCGCTGGCCTGTGCGGCGTAGTTCTGTGCATTAGTCAGTGCCGTTCTGCTCGGCTCTGTTCTGCTCGGCACGCAGCTGTTCTCTGCGGTGGCCGGTCATTGTGAAGATGTCGATGGTCAGGGATTCAAATAATGACACCTAGAGTCAGCGCCTGCGCAGATCGAGCTTTCAGCTCAAGCTCTTATCTGCGCACGCGCCGACTCCGGCTGCCATTATTTGAAGCCCTCAC
This sequence comes from Anomaloglossus baeobatrachus, assembly GCF_048569485.1. Taxonomy (NCBI): domain Eukaryota; kingdom Metazoa; phylum Chordata; class Amphibia; order Anura; family Aromobatidae; genus Anomaloglossus; species Anomaloglossus baeobatrachus. Next base: position 247,197,495 of record NC_134359.1, read on the forward strand.
CGCCGACGGTTGACATTTTGAGAATGGCTGGTGACTCACCGCCCCCAGCACAGAGAAGAGCTGCGTCACCAGCCCCACACAGAGCAGAGCTCACAGTGAGTATCTGGGCCCCTCTCTGTACCACTGGCAGCTTTGCCGTACTCCAGTACCGCCTTTTCCTCCTGTGACTCCCGCACTGCTGCTGCCCCCTCTCGATGGTAAGAGACCACCAGATTATAAAACAGACCCCATATTTTTTTTTTAGTTTTTTTTTCTCTAAATTTGGGGTGTGTCTTATAATCCGATAAGCCGCTGCGTCTTATAAAACGTAAAATATGGTATGATCTTATGGAGAGCACAATATGTGAAATATATAAAACAAAGGCAAAAATAAAAAAAATAACTAATAATTTAACTAATATATTATTAATATTAATTATAGTATATTATATATTACATATATATATATATATATATATATATATATATATATATATACACACATACTATTATAACTACTTAATTTAAAAACAAGCTATCACCAGTCTGAATAGCTGTTTGTAGCATCAATGCTGACAAACAATACACCTCCTCTATAACATAATTGTAATAGCATAATGAGCACACTTTAAAATCTATTTATGACTTTTTGCACCCTTAAAAAAATGTGAAAAACAGACTAAGTTTTTGTCAGATATTGTAGAAAGCTAAAGAAAAAGAGCTATCCATATACAAATGTGAACATAAAAATGAAATAACATTTGGGTCCCATTTGAAGGACCAAAAGAGGGGAAAAAAAGTTAAAAGTTCTAAAAACCTTAAATATGAGGGGAAAAAAAAATATGAAACTGTACCTAGTGATGATCTAGTTTTAAAATGGATCTGTGTAACTATATTAATTCCTTGCATTTGTTTTGAAGGTGGAAGAAGAACTTGGAAGCCCCCTGTGACCTGCATGATTTATAAATCTCTGTCAGACAGTGGCTATTTTTTCCTACATCCTCGCTGCAGCAAATTGAAAAATGCAGCTGATTTTGCCATTTGCATGCATGCAAGTTCAACATTTTTGTGGTGTGTGTGTAAAAACTAAGCACACCCTATTTGAATTCTATGGTTTTAGTTGTCATGACTTTATAAGCTTCTGGATTTTAGAAGGTTCTAAATAAGTTAAAGGGCTCGTGCGCACGTATATGCTGAATATTCTGCAGCGATTTCACAGCACATGTGCGCTTCAAATCGCTGCAGAAACACTGCATAAGGCCGCCTTCACACGTCAGTGATTCTGGTACGTTTGTGCTTTTTTTAAAACGTACCAGAATCACTGACATACGCAGACCCATTATAATCAATGGGTCTGCTCACACATCAGTGATTTTTCACTGAATGTGTCTCCGTGCAGCGTGCACGTGTGGATGTGATTCTGCACGGAGACAAGTCAGTTTTTTTCTGGCATCGCTGATGACCCACAGACCACACTATGGTGTGATCCGTGTGTGATCAGTGAAACACGTACCAGAAAATCACGGACATATTAAATATTTTCAATTTGGGGGTGTGGCCTGGCCTGAGATGTGAGAGGAAGCTAAGAGGAGAGCTCCTGGAACTGCCGATTATCCTGACTTCCACTGGGCCGTGGAGAGGACAAAAATCATCCATGCAGCAACCAGAGACCACCCTGCACTTACTGCACAGCTTGGACAGAGGTTACATAGCTGGGGGGACGAGCAGGAGGCAGAAGGAGGCGGCGGCAGGAATAGAAGGTACTGCATAAAATGGGGTGGGACACAGACACCAACCTCCAAAGTAGGGAGAGCTGCAGCCATGCATGCTACTGAAAAACTGTCTGAGTATGCCAGGGGCACAGAATGCAGGGCTCCCACGGTACACAGGGATGAAGGAGCTGAACTGGGGAGCTCCAGGCAGCACAGCCCTCACAATGCAGTGGAGGAGGAAGGAGGAAATAGTGCAGACTCATTATTATTATAGCAAGGCTTGCAAAACAAGCTGGAGCTTGTATAAAGTGGTTAAATCATGGCATAGTAGCTGCAGAGCTGAGTATAATGTTGGTTTATATAGTTAATTCTCTTACTTGTGTTGCAAAATTAATTAGCTTATAAAGTTTATATGTTAATTTCCTCTTCAACCAAGGGGGCATGAGCATAAGTAATTGATAGGAGACGGTCACTTTTCCCCCTGTGTGACATTGACCAATGATTGATTGCTCTCAGTGAGAGAAACAAAATTAAAATTTTGTAGTTGTGATTCCTTTTTATGGCTAACTAAAATAAAATGATGTTACAAAGCAAGCTTTCGAGACATCTCAGGTCTCTTCCTCTGGCATGGTATGACAAAATATCTGAAGGATACAAGTGAAAAGGTTTTGGTACCGTGTTAGCCAGTTGAAAATGTATTGAATGTTCTCAGTGAGAGGAACAAAATTTTGTTCCTCTCACTGAGAACATTCAATAAAATATCTGAAGAAACACAAATATATACACAAAACAGGGTAGAGGGATGCATAGTAAAAGGACATTTAAATAAACAAACACTGAGCTTAGAGAGTGAATCCTTAATTAGCTTAAATTAGTGGTGTGAGATTTTTATTGTCCTAATATCCATGTAGGATCAGAGGCATGGTGCCCTGGCAGTCTCTGGAGCAGACGCCTCAGATTTTATAATGAGTCTTAAATCCTCCTGACAGGTTGAGTCCTGTGTCCACAGAGTTAAACATTGTGATGAACTTGTATTCCCAGACCCTGAGATGGCTCTGTGATCTGAAGTTGCCTTTTAATATGACTACTTTCATGTGGTTTATGTTGTGTCCTGGAGCACAAAAATATTTGGCCACAGGTAAATGAGTTTTTTTTGTCTGTTATTGTGTGGTGGTGAGATCTATCTCATCCTTGCTCTCAGTCTCTGTCCTGTTTCTAAGATTTGGTGCGTTTTTGGCTGCGTTTTAGATATCTGTGTTTTTCTGCGTTTTTCCAATGCATTGCATGGGGGGAAAACGCAGAAAAACGCAGGAAAGAATTGACATGTACATTTTTTTTTAAGCTCAAAAACGCAGCTTAAAAAAAAAGTTGTGCGCGGACAGCAAAAAAGAAAACTCATAGACTTTGCTGGGGAAGCAAAGTCATGCAGTTTTAAGGCCAAAAACGCACCCGAAAAAATGCGCAAAAACGCAGCGAAAAACGCACTGTGTGCACATAGCCTAAAAGGCTTAGAACTGGCTTTATCGTCTTTAGGTCATACATCTTGATATTGGCATCGACTGTGATTACAAGCTGGGTAAAGAGATGAGAGCTTTGGGTAATCACAAATGCACCTCTGCATCTATGCCATGTATAGCGGAATAATGCCCTGATTGCTTGCATAGACTCAAAGTGGTGTATATGCAGCTTTCATCTCGCAGGACTGTTGGCTCTACACCTCCTCCCACTCTGCAGACTCTGCAGACACCTAGGCAACAGAGTGACGAAATCAAGATCTGTACATACTAGTCCAATCCTTGCAATAAATGCAAATCCGTGTATGTAATGTCACACAGTTCTGCTCTCCTCCCTTCTCTCTCTTTCTAAACACACAGAATGGTGAGATATATAAAATTGGGAGGAAAAGCAGAGCTGTGCATCATTACATATATTATCATATTGTTATTATCTCCACAATAAAATATAAGTGATTATAAAAAAAAATAAAATATAGAGACTGCAGCCTTTATTGCATGATATGACCGGTTTAATGCTCAAGCCAATAAAGGGTCCTTTTTAAATCGGCGTTTTTTGAAACACAATTCAACCACTTAAGTACAGTATGTGAAAATAACCTCTGACATGTTAAAGGCGTAGTTTTTGATATACAGGTGTTCTGTCCTTAACTAGATATTGAGAAAAAGGAATTACCGGATCTGGAATTTCTGGGAACAATGAAGCAGATAGTGAGTGTGGATTTGGACAACTGGTCACCATTTTTTACAAAGTTGCCACAAGAATTGAAACAAGGAACATTTGTCTGGGGATTTCAAGGTAAACCTTTCCATCTACACTGCTATATAAAGAGATTCTGTATACATAAATCTTTTATAGAGGCTCGTGGGCGGAGCCAATGACGTAGCAGCAAGTGAAAGTGAGCTCCCTTGGATTTCCTCAAAAGCAACGATATTAAAAATTTCAAGACTGTGATCCTTCTACATTAGTACTACTTTTTTTTTTTTTGTTATGTCACTTTTGGTGTGTAAATAATCTCTATCATTTCTTATAGGCAAGACCTTGACAAAGGCCTAACATAGGCCGAAACGTTGGCTTGGCTTTGCTCTACTGGTAGTGGCTCTTTTTTCTTTTTGCTCACAATCCACAAATAAAAAAACTTTTGCATTATCCTTGTATCTGACTGAGTGCTTGGGATTTATCACAGTATCTGGAGATTTTTTCCTTTATAGCACCTCCCCCATTTAACCAGTTGAGCCCGACTTTATTCCTACTATTTGACTATTTATTTATGTTGGTGCTCCTGTATAGCACCTCTAATGTCTCTCCCAACGCTTTCATATAGTAACGATCAAGCTGCGACTGTCCTGGCTGGGATATCCGCAACTAACCAATTTCTTACTATACCCACGGAGGAACTCCGCACCAGGGATTACCTGAAGGAGGTAAAGCGGCACACGTCGCTGGAGCTCCATGCAGTGACCCTCGCGGAGTATCACCGTGCTCAACGAATCCCCAGAGGACTCAGAGTCCCTTTAAGGCCAACTCTTTTTGCTGATAATCCTACATACTGTGATCAGTTCGAAGGCATCCTCAACAAGTGTTCTCTCGATATCATTATACTAACACTGGATTATTTGCAAAAAGAAATCAACACTGTTGATGCGAACATTAAAACCATAGAGGAACACTGTCCCAGACCCTCCCAGCCACGGATCTCTCTACATTGAAAACCAAAAACAAGGAGATCGTCACAGATTTCCAGCAGACCCTTCAGACCCGCAAACGCTCAAAATTTATTCGTGATCAAGACGATTACCTCAAGAACAGCGTTTACAGATGGCGCACCACCTCATTTCCTTCAGAACGCAGACCTTCCCATCGAGGCAATTACACAAGTGCCTACAGCTCGGACAGCGATCAGAGCAACTCTGGTCCCTCCTCTTCTTTTTTAGGCACCGGTCCACAAACACGAGGCAAACCAGGAGGGGCAAGAAACAGGGCTCCACCACACAGAATAACCACGCGGTCCCAGGTTGGGAGAACATCGTGTACAATATTTCCTCTCTTACACTCACACCCACAGAGATCAAGGTTCTACAGAAAGGTTTAACTTTTTGTCCTACACCCCCGCTCAACACCTTTGCCTTGGAACAGGAACTCAATCGATTTTTCAGAAACCTCCGATTGAAAGCCCATTTCTCCACCTCCCATGGCTTCCCCAACATCAACCCTGTTGTTCCCCTAACTAACTCATGCCCACCAACCTCCTTCACTTTACGTGAATTAGGCCTCAATAACCCAAGCACTTTTCAACCTCCCAGACACTACCACCCAATTGAAACTTACATATCCTTGGTCACACGTGACATTAACAAAGTCAAAACAGACATTAGTCAGGGACACATGCACCTCCGTCACAATATGACGAATGACGAATCAAGAGCCCTTCTTGCTCTTAAGAACAATCCTCATTTAGTTATAAAACCTGCGGACAAAGGTGGCGCAATTGTCGTACTTGACAAATCCTACTACATAACCGAGATCAAGAACCAGCTCAGTGACTCTACTACTTACACTTCTATCCCACGGGACCCCACCGCAACCATTCGCTCTATCATTCAGGACCTTGTCAACTTTTACTCCAACAATGCCACCATAGACAACAAATTGTCCAGTTTTCTAATCAATAACCACCCCATCACACCCGTATTTTATACCCTCCCCAAAATACACAAAAATCTCACTTCTCCCCCCGGCCGACCTATCGTTGCTTCAACAGACTCCATCCTATCACCACTGGCACGCCCTCTGGAAAAAATACTTACGCCTCTCATTCCCAACACCCTCTCATTTCTGAAAGACACCACTCATTTTCTAGAAACTCTATCTAATGCCAACTGTCCCACTGAGAATTGCTTCATGGTCACCATGGACGTAACCAGCTTGTACACCAGCATTGATCACCATGGGGGTCTCAAGGCCGTTCAATGGTTCCTCAATACATACACTGACTTTGACGATTTGAAGAAACAATTCTGTTTGGATGTCCTTAAGATAATCCTGGAAAACAACTTCTTTCTCTTTGAGGATACCTTCTACATACAGCGGAAAGGGACCGCTATGGGATCTCACGTAGCGCCCCCGTACGCTAACATTTACATGGCCAAATTTGAGGAAGATTATATCTATTCTCATCCCCTTTTCTCTAGTAACATCCCCCTTTGGAAACGATTTATCGATGACGTATTTCGCATCTGGATCGGCAATGAGGAATCGCTTATTGAATTCTTCAATGACATTAACACCGTCTGCCCCAACATTTCGTTCACCCTACATTATGACCGCGATTCAGTGAGCTTTCTGGACACTCTTGTCATCAGGGGTTCTGATGGAAAAATATCCACCGATATCTATACTAAACCAACGGACAAGAATAGTCTTCTTTTATACAGCAGCTGCCACCCTAAGCACGTCAAAAAATCTTTGCCTATCTCTCAACATTGTAGAGTAGATAGAATAGTCTCCAATCCCGTAACTCGTGAACTCCGGCACCGGGAGATGAGTACTAAGTTTCTGGACAGAGATTACCCTCACCACATTGCATCCACTACCACCCCTACACGCAACCCGGAACCCAATAAAAACCCACGGATACCATTCGTCAACACCTATCATCCATTTTCCCCGTCCTTCAGTCAGGTCATTAGGAAACACTGGTCAATTCTTGGCAATGCATATCCGGACATCACGGAATTCCAACATCCACCATTGATTTGTCACAAACGCCCCCGGAACATCAAGGACACTCTAGTCCGAGCCGATATTGGTTCCTCCGTGAGCAAGGACAGACAGAGTTTTCTAGCCACACCACGGAAGGGAACGTTTCCATGCCTCCATTGTGTCCAATGTTCTAACGTCACCAAGGGCGAACACTTCTCGCACCCTAGAACTGGCAAGCAGTACCCCATTAAAGGCTTCTATACCTGCGACACCAATTTTGTTGTGTACCTGATAAAATGTCCGTGCGGTCTCGGATATGTTGGGGAGACCACCCAGCATATCCGAGACCGCATAAGTAAACATAAGTCTACTATACGTTGCGGCCAGACCATACTTCCCATTCCAGCACATTTTGCTGCCAGAGGACACTCTGTGTCCCAACTCAGATTTCAGGTGCTTGAATATGTTCCATTGCCCAGAAGGGGAGGCAATAGGGTACAAATCCTCCGGGACCGCGAGGCTTACTGGATTCACACACTACAAACTCTGGCACCATTAGGCATGAATAGGGAATATGAAACAAATTATTAATTATTATCAGAGGTGGCTACTTTGTATACATATATAGGTGTTGTTGTCAATACGTATGTGTTTTATACTTACATATCTTGTGTACCCGGCAGTCTTAACCCATCTTTTTCTTTTTTTCAGAGATATTGAACACCCTTTTCACTGGCAGGATCCATTCCTCACACTTTCTTTATAGGCACCACCTTTCTATAAGGTAGCATCTCTAACCCATTACTTTTCAGGTTGCTGTGCTTCCAGGTTCACACACTTGTCACACTACACACCTTGGAAACTTTCTATAGATAGTGACCCCTATCCCCTGAGCCTTAGTCAACATCCATCCATCCCACGTCTCCTGATTTACATGATTTACATTTATACATAATTCTTTCTTTACCCCACTCATACACACCCACCATTCCTCCACATTTATCTGCCCTTTCCCATAGTGGTACTTCCACAATTCCCCCATATCCTCTCTCTACACTTTCCTTCTTGCTTCATTCCCCTAAACCAGACATATACACATATCTCCACAGTAGCCGTTCATCACATCTCCTTTATTCTTTACCCCTTCTTATACACACTCCATAGGTCCACCCCTCAGTTTATGCCCTATGCAGCATGTTTCCTACATATGCATTGACGTTCCACATAGATGCATTAGCCCAATCCAGAATTTTCTCAACCGGCCCCCTTGATGACGCAGCGCACACGCGCATAATACACATATATACACTGCCCATTCATAGTTCTGTCCTTCCCCCCTTCATGACGCGGCGCGCACACGCGCGCTCATACACATATACACACCGCCCATCTATGATTCTGTTCTCTCCCCCCTCTGTTGACACGTCGCGCGCACGCGCGCGCACAGTACACACACACACACCGCCCATCCATGGTTCTGTCCTTCCCACTTTGATGACGCGTCACGCATGCGCAGACACGCGCTCGCATCACCGCTGACGTCACGCGTGCATGCGCAGTGACGCACATCACTCACACCAGGAAGTGCCGGCCACCCTTTAAATGGTCGCTCTTCAACACACCACAGCGCCACATGCCTCCTGCCTGCTCCTCTGGGACCCCGTCCCCATGCCAGATGCCCTAAAGGTAAAATCCTGCCTTATCATATACTCTGCTATATACTTATATGCTCTACCTTGTACACTGCATACCTGTGTTTGGTTTTTCTCTGGGACCCTGCCCCCATGCCATATACCCTAAAGGTAAAATCCTGCCTTAGTATACACTCTGCTATATACTTACATGCTCTACCTTGTATACTGCATACCTGTATTTGGTTATTCTCTGGGACTCCGTCCCCAGGCCATATGCCCTAAAGGTAAAAATCCTGCCTTATTGTACAAACTGCTATATACTTACATGCTCTGCCTTATATACTGCATACCTGTATTTGTCCTTCCTTGATACAGCCATTGAGCATTCTCTTATTTTCCCTTTTTCCTCAGGCACCTCCTCTACCTCACCATCAGCTTCTCACTTCTCCCTGACTGTGGGTATGTTGTGTTCTCTCTTGTGACCTCATGTCTCCCATAAGATGCTTACACATCATGACGCTAAATTCTGACACAAACCTATTTGTAGCCATTCATATGTCCGTTCATGCCTATCATAGGCTGGATGGTAACCGTATTACAATGCTTATCCATTGTCTAGTCGGATACCTCCTCCTGGTTACTGCCTCCTGGACTCACAGTATTACAATGACGCCTATTCCGATGTTATTTTTCCCACTACCTGTGATTGCTCACTAAGACGCTGTTCATACGATTTCATCCCCCCACTATCAGACGGTCTGCTCGCATTTACATGCTATACCTTTGTAACATTGTTATTTAACTATTGGTATGCCTTTTTGATTCTGCGATTATACCAACGCAAGCTTGTGCCTTCTATATGGCTTCTTTATACTGTACCTTTGGTGCTTAAAATGTTCCTCCTCTCCGTTTAGCGAACTACGCCGGAAAAGTAAAAACGCCCTACCTACGATAGAATCTCTGGACGTCTAACTCGTCCATACTCATTGGTCTCTCACATAAGTATGTGTATATACATTATCTGTAAATATGTAAAAAAAAATTTTTGTTATGTCACTTTTGGTGTGTAAATAATCTCTATCATTTCTTATAGGCAAGACCTTGACAAAGGCCTAACATAGGCCGAAACGTTGGCTTGGCTTTGCTCTACTGGTAGTGGCTCTTTTTTCTTTTTGCTCACAATCCACAAATAAAAAAACTTTTGCATTATCCTTGTATCTGACTGAGTGCTTGGGATTTATCACAGTATCTGGAGATTTTTTCCTTTATAGCACCTCCCCCATTTAACCAGTTGAGCCCGACTTTATTCCTACTATGTGAAAATAACCTCTGACATGTTAAAGGCGTAGTTTTTGATATACAGGTGTTCTGTCCTTAACTAGATATTGAGAAAAAGGAATTACCGGATCTGGAATTTCTGGGAACAATGAAGCAGATAGTGAGTGTGGATTTGGACAACTGGTCACCATTTTTCACAAAGTTGCCACAAGAATTGAAACAAGGAACATTTGTCTGGGGATTTCAAGGTAAACCTTTCCATCTACACTGCTATATAAAGAGATTCTGTATACAGTTAGGTCCAGAAATATTTGGACAGTGACACAATTTTCGCGAGTTGGGCTCTGCATGCCACCACATTGGATTTGAAATTAAACCTCTACAACAGAATTCAAGTGCAGATTGTAAGGTTTAATTTGAAGGTTTGAACAAAAATATCTGATAGAAATTGTAGGAATTGTACACATTTCTTTACAAACACTCCACATTTTAGGAGGTCAAAAGTAATTGGACAAATAAACCAAACCCAAACAAAATATTTTTATTTTCAATATTTTGTTGCGAATCCTTTGGAGGCAATCACTGCCTTAAGTCTGGAACCCATGGACATCACCAAACGCTGGGTTTCCTCCTTCTTAATGCTTTGCCAGGCCTTTACAGCCGCAGCCTTCAGGTCTTGCTTGTTTGTGGGTCTTTCCGTCTTAAGTCTGGATTTGAGCAAGTGAAATGCATGCTCAATTGGGTTAAGATCTGGTGATTGACTTGGCCATTGCAGAATGTTCCACTTTTTTGCACTCATGAACTCCTGGGTAGCTTTGGCTGTATGCTTGGGGTCATTGTCCATCTGTACTATGAAGCGCCGTCCGATAAACTTTGCGGCATTTGGCTGAATCTGGGCTGAAAGTATATCCCGGTACACTTCAGAATTCATCCGGCTACTCTTGTCTGCTGTTATGTCATCAATAAACACAAGTGACCCAGTGCCATTGAAAGCCATGCATGGCCATGCCATCACGTTGCCTCCACCATGTTTTACAGAGGATGTGGTGTGCCTTGGATCATGTGCCGTTCCCTTTCTTCTCCAAACTTTTTTCTTCCCATCATTCTGGTACAGGTTGATCTTTGTCTCATCTGTCCATAGAATACTTTTCCAGAACTGAGCTGGCTTCATGAGGTGTTTTCCAGCAAATGTAACTCTGGCCTGTCTATTTTTGGAATTGATGAATGGTTTGCATCTAGATGTGAACCCTTTGTATTTACTTTCATGGAGTCTTCTCTTTACTGTTGACTTAGAGACAGATACACCTACTTCACTGAGAGTGTTCTGGACTTCAGTTGATGTTGTGAACGGGTTCTTCTTCACCAAAGAAAGTATGCGGCGATCATCCACCACTGTTGTCATCCGTGGACGCCCAGGCCTTTTTCAGTTCCCAAGCTCACCAGTCAATTCCTTTTTTCTCAGAATGTACCCGACTGTTGATTTTGCTACTCCAAGCATGTCTGCTATCTCTCTGATAGATTTTTTCTTTTTTTTCAGCCTCAGGATGTTCTGCTTCACCTCAATTGAGAGTTCCTTAGACCGCATGTTGTCTGGTCACAGCAACAGCTTCCAAATGCAAAACCACACACCTGTAATCAACCTCAGACCTTTTAACTACTTCATTGATTACAGGTTAACGAGGGAGACGCCTTCAGAGTTAATTGCAGCCCTTAGAGTCCTTTGTCCAATTACTTTTGGTCCCTTGAAAAAGAGGAGGCTATGCATTACAGAGCTATGATTCCTAAACCCTTTCTCCGATTTGGATGTGAAAACTCTCATATTGCAGCTGGGAGTGTGCACTTTCAGCCCATATTATATATATAATTGTATTTCTGAACATGTTTTTGTAAACAGCTAAAATAACAAAACTTGTGTCACTGTCCAAATATTTCTGGACCTAACTGTACATAAATCTTTTATAGAGGCTCGTGGGCGGAGCTGGGTTCCATCCAGAGGCTCCAACCTCTGAGATTAGCTACCGCTTTCCTCTCTGAGGCTGCTTCTCATGCAGTGCTTCCACACACAGTGGCTCACTCTCTCTTTGCCATGTGTCACACAACCTAATTAAACACCTGTCTGACACACCCATAGATGGGGAATATGGATGGCCAGTCCCACCCATCTCTCCAGCCATCTGTTAACCTGGGCAAACACTTTGCAAAAAACATGTGGCACTAAAATTGCCAGAACGAACCTCCCGGGTTCTCACCACTTTCGTGGTACATACCACCCATTTATAATGTAGATAATGTAGACGGTCACCTTCTTACATCGGGCATACATAACCTAGTTTCAATGAGTTTCTTATGCAGTTGTTTTTACCCAAAACTCAAATTGCAGCTAAGAAACTGTTCAAAAAGTACCAGAATTGTGTTTGGATCCTTTTTGAGAAATACATGATTAGACTGTAGTTATTTGCATTTTTAAGCACCTTCTTACAGAAATAATAGAATATGATCATATTTATTTATAAAAGGCATTTGCATACAACCACTACACTGCCGGCAGAAGGAGGAATTTCCCCTGTAACTCTGGTTCATCTACCAGTTACAGAGGATATTGGCACTTAAAATAAAATGTACCGTATTTTTCGGATTATAAGACACACTTTTCCTCCCAAAAAATTGGGAGGAAAATGAGGACTGCGTCTTAAAATCTGAATGTAGCTTACTGGGGGGGTTGTAAAGAGGGATCAAAGGAGGCAGGGGTCATGCTATGTGGTATGCTGCCGGCGCTGGCCTGTGCGGCGTAGTTCTGTGCATTAGTCAGTGCCGTTCTGCTCGGCTCTGTTCTGCTCGGCACGCAGCTGTTCTCTGCGGTGGCCGGTCATTGTGAAGATGTCGATGGTCAGGGATTCAAATAATGACACCTAGAGTCAGCGCCTGCGCAGATCGAGCTTTCAGCTCAAGCTCTTATCTGCGCACGCGCCGACTCCGGCTGCCATTATTTGAAGCCCTCACCGCCGACGGTTGACATTTTGAGAATGGCTGGTGACTCACCGCCCCCAGCACAGAGAAGAGCTGCGTCACCAGCCCCACACAGAGCAGAGCTCACAGTGAGTATCTGGGCCCCTCTCTGTACCACTGACAGCTTTGCCGTACTCCAGTACCGCCTTTTCCTCCTGTGACTCCCGCACTGCTGCTGCCCCCTCTCGATGGTAAGAGACCACCAGATTATAAAACAGACCCCATATTTTTTTTTTTAGTTTTTCTTTCTCTAAATTTGGGGTGCGTCTTATAATCCGATAAGCCGCTGCGTCTTATAAAACGTAAAATATGGTATGATCTTATGGAGAGCACAATATGTGAAATATATAAAACAAAGGCAAAAATAAAAAAAAACTAATAATTTAACTAATATATTATTAATATTAATTATAGTATATTATATATTACATATATATATATATATATATATATATACACACACATATTATTATAACTACTTAATTTAAAAACAAGCTATCACCAGTCTGAATAGCTGTTTGTAGCATCAATGCTGACAAACAATACACCTCCTCTATAACATAATTGTAATAGCATAATGAGCACACTTTAAAATCTATTTATGACTTTTTGCACCCTTAAAAAAATGTGAAAAACAGACTAAGTTTTTGTCAGATATTGTAGAAAGCTAAAGAAAAAGAGCTATCCATATACAAATGTGAACATAAAAATGAAATAACATTTGGGTCCCATTTGAAGGACCAAAAGAGGGGAAAAAAAGTTCTAAAAACCTTAAATATGAGGGGAAAAAAAAATATGAAACTGTACCTAGTGATGATCTAGTTTTAAAATGGATCTGTGTAGACTTCCTGTTCCTGTCCTGGCTGAGGTGGCAGCTTAGGGGAGAAGCTCCTGCCACCCCTCACAGAAACCGACTAAAAACAGACCCCCCGGACGAGCCACCAAACAGAGAGCAGCACAGGAGGTTACCTAAAGCAGACAGCTATGGAACGGTACCTCCTGAGAAGCTCTGGGAGCGGTGAGTCAGCCTGGAGAAGCTTTGATATGGACAGAGGAGAAGATAAGATAATGGCACCGAGCCTGATGGGGGAGGAGCCTGAACGCATGGTGAGAGACTCAGAAAAGCAAACACAGAGCTGGAAGGGGAGAGATAAGGGAGATATGAGCGAGGAGACAGGAGATAAGGAAGATATGAGCGAGGAGTCACAGGAGGACACAGCAGGAGAGAGGTGGATGCAGGGGACTGATGACTGTGGATCGCAATGGGAGGATGAAGGAGATATGGAGGCAGAGGGGAGAGAAGATGCAGGCAAAGCAGGGCAGCTCAAAGACACAGCAGTGTTGGAGGATGAAACTGACAAACAGCACAGGGAGATTAATCCCACTCAGACTCACAGGAAGTCAAATGCAAGAATTCATAGTACCCCTTCCAAAGGAAACAAAAAGCAGCCTACTACACCAACATCACAAGCCTGCAAGCTATTGGGGGATGGAGGTGGTGGCCCAGGCCAGACAAAGAGAACTAAGAAAACAGCACCACCTGCAGGCCAAGACAAGTACACACAAAAGCTTAATGTGGACTATAAAAAACTGGCTGAAGAAGTGACATCACACTTGTCAAAAGAGGTTAAAGTGGCTATTGAGGCAGCCATACAAACATCATTAGCTAATATGCAAAAACAGATAAATGCCCATGCCTCTAGACTGGCAGAATCAGAGCAGAGAATATCTGACTCCGAGGAGACAATACTGGCTATGCAAGCACAAATAGCAGCTCTAGCAAAATCTAATGAATACTTGAAGGATAAAGCGGACGATTTGGAAAACAGATCGAGACGAAACAACTTACGTATAGTCGGGTTGCCAGAGTCTGTGTCGATTGGACGGTTGGATAATATATGCGAGTTGGAGCTACCGCAGGCCCTGGGCATAAAGGCGAAATTCAGAGTTGAAAGAGCCCACAGAGTGGGTCCACTGAGACACCAGGAGGCGAATAAGGGAGAGGGCCAAAACTCAAACAAGAATACCCCGATAAGAGCCAGGCAGGTGATTGTCAAGTACCTTGATTATAAGCATAAGGAGGAAATATTGAGGGCCTTTAGAGAACGAAAGCGTCCACTACAATATCAAGGCAACAGACTGCTAATTTTTGGGGATTATTCAGCGGAAGTATCCAGAAGGAGAAAAGAATTTACCAAAATTTGCTCATTTCTGTACAACAAAAAAGTAAAGTGCCAGCTATTATACCCTGCTACACTGAAAGTTAGAAACCCCAATGGCTCGTTTGTATACTACAAGGACTACAAAGAAGCAGAAAACATTCTCATGGCAGAGCTCAACAAGACTAGGTCAGAAAGGCAAGAACAAGGAGCTAGTGGAGAAGGGAATAATAGAAGAGGATCCCCCACAAGCTCAGGAAGAGATGTGGGACGTCTTGGGGGACAAAAGCAAGTCGAGACCAGGGAGGAAAGGAGGCCAAGCCCGGGTCGACAGCATAATTCTCGCCTGGAACACAGGAACCAACCCTTGGAGAGAAACCATGATACCTGAACTGGAACTCGCTCATTGTTTTTCCTTTTTTTGCCTGTTTTTTTTTTTTTTTTTTTTTTTTCTCTCTTCCCAAACAGGGAGAGGCGTTGAGGAGGATGCATTACGGAGAGAGGGTTGGGGAGGTGAGAGGAGGAGGGGGAAGGGAGAAAAGAGAGGAAAACATCCCAAAGTCTGGGTCCTCTTCCCCCCCTCTTTTTTTTTTTTTTTTTTTTTTTTTTTTGTTCTTCTCCTTTCTTTCTCCATCTTCTCTCCCCTTGGTCTTTTTTTTTTTCTTTTTTTCTTTTTCTCCTTTGTCCAGGAACATCATCCAAATTCAAATGAAGTGGGCCTGTTCTGGGCGGACTGATGGCTACCTGGAGTCAGAGATAAGTAGGACTGGAGAATCTTGCTGAGGTTTTGACATACTGTGCTAATTTTTGCATAATTTTCAAAGGCTTATTCAAGTTAGTCCGGGGATAGAACATATATTTTTTGGGGGGTGATTAGGGAGCTACATATTTTGGCTAGGAATAGGGGAGCTCACCAACGTGGCGGGAAACGCCGTGGATTTCTCGGAAGGGAAAATATGTTTTACAGTTACATGCTTTTTGTTGTATTTGTTATATTTGCAAGGTGGGGAAAGGGAGTGTCGATTTTGTGGTACCAACTGTGATTCTAGTGTCGAACATCTCGTCTTCCTTGATGCAGGGGCCCATAGGGGAGGGAGTAGTAAAAGCAGAATACACAGGTTAACATGATACAGATAACTACGTGGAATGTTAAAGGGCTGAGATCACCTAATAAACGAGCAATGATATTGAGACATCTGAAAAGACTAAAGACAGACATTGCCTTATTACAGGAAACCCACTTGGGGGGGGAGGACTTTTTCCGCATGAAGAAACATTGGGTGGGCACCGTTTACGGGGCAGCGGCACAAGGTAGAAAAGCGGGCACTATGATTCTAATAAATAAACAATTCAGTCATGAGGTAGTGGCACATGAGGCAGACGACCATGGAAGGTGGCAGCACTTAACAATCGTTAGTCCAGCGGGTAAACTCAGTATTTATAATGTCTATGGCCCAAATTCACAACAAATCACATTCCATGATGACATAAAGGCCACCATATTAGCAGATGGGGAGGCTAACATTATAGTGGGAGGCGATTTTAACACTGTCCCAGACTCAGCTGAAGATAGGAGGAGGGGCGAGGAGGGGACAGCTAATGTGGGCAGGAGTTTAGACAATAGGGATGTAACATTAGAAGACGTAGGACTGAAAGACATCTGGAGACTAACTCACCCACATGACAGAGAGTATACACACTTCTCTCACCCTCATGATAGCTGGTCACGTATTGATCAGTTCTGGATCTCGCAAGACTTACTGAGTGGAACGCAAGATTGTGTGATAGAGAATATGGTGATCTCTGATCATAGTCCGGTGAGATTGGGCATTAGAGAGAAATTCAGGAGAGGTACAGATATCATATGGAGATTCCCATCGTTCCTTCTCAGGCAAGATAATTTCCACAAGGTGCTACAGGAGTGGTGGGGAGAATTCGCAGAGGACAATAAGGAACATAGAGAGTCCCCAGTGATATTTTGGGAAACGGCAAAAGCGGTCCTAAGGGGCCGTCTGGTGGGGTACGCAGCCATGATCAAACGGAAAACCAATGAGAATTATAATTTCCATAGTGAAGCAGTACGGGTAGCATATACAAATTATGTGACAAATAGATCTCCCATGACAAAAGGCAGATGGTTGGAGGCAAAAGAGGGATTTGACGAATGGGCCAAAAAAAAGGAACAACTATTCTGGTCGCACAAGGAGGTTGACTTACATAGGTTTGGCAACAAGGCGGGAAGGATGTTGGCCAATCTGGCAAGGGGCAGCAGAAAGATGACAGTGATCTCTAAACTGAAAACAAAGGGGGGAGAGGTGACTACGGATCCTAAGGACATTAATAAACTGTTGGGAGATTACTATAGAAAACTATATGGGTCAGGGAATAACGACATGACTGATGAGGCAGAGTGGCTAAGACAAGCCCAAATGCCTAGCTTGACGGAGGAAGATTTGAGTGCCTTAAACGCAGATATCACAGTAGAGGAGGTGACGAGAACAATTGGGGAGCTTAACACCAACAAGGCACCGGGACCTGACGGTTTCAATAGTGAATTCTATAAGGCTCTGAAGGATCTGATCTCGCCGGATCTAACCTCAGTCTTTAATGCTTTCCTGGGAGGGGCGGAAATACCCAAAAATTCCAACATAGCATATATTAAATTACTCCCCAAGGGAACCAAGGACCTGGATGATCCCTCTAGTTATAGACCTATATCGCTCATAAATCAGGATTTAAAAATTATGTCCAAGATCATGGCTAATAGACTGGCCGAGATCTTACCTAGGATCATTACGAATCACCAGGTGGGGTTTATTAAGGGGAGAAATGCCGTTACCAATATCCGAAAGACAATTCTAGTGGTAGACGCGGTTAGACTGGGTCTCACTGAGGGAGGGGCTAGACCTGCCCTAGTTACACTTGACGCAGAAAAAGCGTTTGATAATGTAAATTGGGGGTGGTTAGACAGGGTAATGGAGGCCATAGGGATTGTAGGCAAGATGAGACTTTACATTAGAAACCTTTATGCCAACTCGGGAGCTAGGGTTCACACTCCGGGCTTTCTATCAGACGTGTTCCCTTTGATGAAGGGAACAAGACAGGGCTGCCCATTATCTCCTCTTTTATTCAACCTGGCAATCGAGCCGTTGTCAAGAATACTACAGGGACAAAATAGCTTTAAAGGAATCAAGATAAGGGGTTCAGAAGTAAAGACAGCGCTTTTTGCTGATGACATCATACTTTATATGGGGGACCCCGGTGCGGATTTGCCACAGACTCTTGCCTTGATTGAAAAATTTGGCTCATTCTCCGGTTTCAAACTGAACAAAAAAAAATGCGAGATCATGTTCCTAAAGGGGCATCATGGGACAATGGGGGGACAAATAAGGGATGGCTGTCTATGTGGAATTCCTATAGCACAATCTTCAATTAAATACCTGGGAGTGCATATAGGAAGATCGGTGGAAACAATCTATAACTTGAATTATGGACCGCTAATCAGGAAAATTATAGTTCAATTAAAGGGATGGAAAGGTCTGCCACTTCCATTACTGGCAAGATGTCACCTGATAAAAATGATGAGCTTTCCTAGGCTGCTGTATCCCTTCCAGACAATCCCGCTATTGCTAAAACTAAAGGATGTGAATAAGCTCAACTCCGCGTATACAGAATTTCTGTGGAGGGGAAGGAAACCCAGAATAAAGCTGCGTACGCTGATGAAGTCAGCACAGGAGGGAGGTCTAAACTTTCCAGATGTCCAAGGGTATAATCTTGTATGTATCATGAGGCATGTAATTGATTGGGTGAGAGGAACGAGTAGGCACTCAGATCATGCGATGGAAACTAAATATGCGTCACCGTGGGATCTGACGTCCATTCTGCACTCCCCACTATCCAGGGTTGAAGGGCACATAAGGAACTCAATTATATTCCGAGACACCATGCTAACATGGAAGTCGGTAAGGAAAAAACTGGGGCTCTCATGGAAAGTGTCCAAGTACTTGAACCCCTGGGCATTCCCAAATTTTCCCCTGGGACGAGAAAACAAGCTATTTACTAGATGGAAAGAGAGGGGAGTCAGGAGAATGATAGATGTTATGAATGTGGAGGACAGGAGGTGGATGACAGGTCGGGAAGTGCTGGATAAGTACAACCTTAATAGCTCACATGTCATCCAGTATGAACAATTGAAACATGGAATAATAGGAGACCTGGGTGTGGTTGGAAGAGAGCTGAACAGAAGTTCGATTGATGAGTTACTGGAATGTGATGTAACAAGTATAAATGTCTCTAAAATTTATCGATCGCTAAGGGGGGTGCTTATCTCTCGGGAGGATAGTCGGACTTTAAAAGCGTGGGGGAAACAATTGGGAAGGGAAGAAGTGGTGGATGATATACTGAGAGGATGGGTACAAGTGCGGAAACACATTACCAATGAGAGATGGAGAGACACTCAATTCAGAATTCTACATAGGGCCATTATAGGTTTCAACATACCAGGTAGGGATAGGTGGTGTCCTAAGTGTCAAAAAGAAAAAACGGATATGCTGCATGGGCTATGGGAATGTGAGACAATCGCTAGGTTCTGGAACCAAGTCAGACTATTTGCCCAGTCAACATGGGGAATTTTCAGCAAACTAGACTTAATGGTGTGGATTTTCCACTCCTTTGAGGGAGGAGTAGGAGGAGGACCGAGCACGCAGGAAAAGAGGAAATACGCAATAATGCATGACATAGCCTTGATAGCTAAGCGTTGCATCTTAAAACACTGGATTCAAAGGGAGGGCCCATCCATAAAGGAGGTTGTGGGCGAACTACACAACCTTCTGAAGTGGGAAAAACTAGAAGCGGAGAGGGATAAAGATGGGTTGACAGCCAAGTTTTTTGTGAGATGGAGACATTTTATTGAAAGCCAATTCACACAGGGAGAAATAATTAACCTGATGGCACCTTTTGTTCACTCGGAGTGGTATATCCTGAGCGATATCCAGGACAGCCTGGGTAAACTGAGAATCACCTAGGAGGGGGCTCTGGCGGGAGGGGGAGACGAGACGGTTGGGAATACCAAGACACGCTAGCAAAATTGAAATCATTCAGGGACGACACAGAGATTTAACGAATTGTATTGCATATGTTATATTATATTTCATTACCTATGTTTTGGTTTAATGTTACTGTATACTATCTTAAATCGAACAGCAACATGGAACTCCAAATTGGGGTATCACCCACCTCTATGTCACATTTTGTCAGACGAATGTTCTTCTTTTGCAATGATACTTGTCATGTTTTTACAAATTTGAAAAATCAATAAAAAACGTTTTGGAAAAAAAAAAAAATGGATCTGTGTAACTATATTAATTCCTTGCATTTGTTTTGAAGGTGGAAGAAGAACTTGGAAGCCCCCTGTGACCTGCATGATTTATAAATCTCTGTCAGACAGTGGCTATTTTTTCCTACATCCTCGCTGCAGCAAATTGAAAAATGCAGCTGATTTTGCCATTTGCATGCATGCAAGTTCAACATTTTTGTGGTGTGTGTGTAAAAACTAAGCACACCCTATTTGAATTCTATGGTTTTAGTTGTCATGACTTTATAAGCTTCTGGATTTTAGAAGGTTCTAAATAAGTTAAAGGGCTCGTGCGCACGTATATGCTGAATATTCTGCAGCGATTTCACAGCACATGTGCGCTTCAAATCGCTGCAGAAACACTGCATAAGGCCGCCTTCACACGTCAGTGATTCTGGTACGTTTGTGCTTTTTTTAAAACGTACCAGAATCACTGACATACGCAGACCCATTATAATCAATGGGTCTGCTCACACATCAGTGATTTTTCACTGAATGTGTCTCCGTGCAGCGTGCACGTGTGGCTGTGATTCTGCACGGAGACAAGTCAGTTTTTTTCTGGCATCGCTGATGACCCACAGACCACACTATGGTGTGATCCGTGTGTGATCAGTGAAACACGTACCAGAAAATCACGGACATATTAAATATTTTCAACTTGGGGGTGTGGCCTGGCCTGAGATGTGAGAGGAAGCTAAGAGGAGAGCTCCTGGAACTGCCGATTATCCTGACTTCCACTGGGCCGTGGAGAGGACAAAAATCATCCATGCAGCAACCAGAGACCACCCTGCACTTACTGCACAGCTTGGACAGAGGTTACATAGCTGGGGGGACGAGCAGGAGGCAGAAGGAGGCGGCGGCAGGAATAGAAGGTACTGCATAAAATGGGGTGGGACACAGACACCAACCTCCAAAGTAGGGAGAGCTGCAGCCATGCATGCTACTGAAAAACTGTATGAGTATGCCAGGGGCACAGAATGCAGGGCTCCCACGGTACACAGGGATGAAGGAGCTGAACTGGGGAGCTCCAGGCAGCACAGCCCTCACAATGCAGTGGAGGAGGAAGGAGGAAATAGTGCAGACTCATTATTATTATAGCAAGGCTTGCAAAACAAGCTGGAGCTTGTATAAAGTGGTTAAATCATGGCATAGTAGCTGCAGAGCTGAGTATAATGTTGGTTTATATAGTTAATTCTCTTACTTGTGTTGCAAAATTAATTAGCTTATAAAGTTTATATGTTAATTTCCTCTTCAACCAAGGGGGCATGAGCATAAGTAATTGATAGGAGACGGTCACTTTTTCCCCTGTGTGACATTGATCAATGATTGATTGCTCTCAGTGAGAGAAACAAAATTAAAATTTTGTAGTTGTGATTCCTTTTTATGGCTAACTAAAACAAAATGATGTTACAAAGCAAGCTTTCGAGACATCTCAGGTCTCTTCCTCTGGCATGGTATGACAAAATATCTGAAGGATACAAGTGAAAAGGTTTTGGTACCGTGTTAGCCAGTTGAAAATGTATTGAATGTTCTCAGTGAGAGGAACAAAATTTTGTTCCTCTCACTGAGAACATTCAATAAAATATCTGAAGAAACACAAATATATACACAAAACAGGGTAGAGGGATGCATAGTAAAAGGACATTTAAATAAACAAACACTGAGCTTAGAGAGTGAATCCTTAATTAGCTTAAATTAGTGGTGTGAGATTTTTATTGTCCCAATATCCATGTAGGATCAGAGGCATGGTGCCCTAGCAGTCTCTGGAGCAGACGCCTCAGATTTTATAATGAGTCTTAAATCCTCCTGACAGGTTGAGTCCTGTGTCCACAGAGTTAAACATTGTGATGAATTTGTATTCCCAGACCCTGAGATGGCTCTGTGATCTGAAGTTGCCTTTTAATATGACTACTTTCATGTGGTTTATGTTGTGTCCTGGAGCACAAAAATATTTGGCCACAGGTAAATGAGTTTTTTTTGTCTGTTATTGTGTGGTGGTGAGATCTATCTCATCCTTGCTCTCAGTCTCTGTCCTGTTTCTAAGATTTGGTGCGTTTTTGGCTGCGTTTTAGATATCTGTGTTTTTCTGCGTTTTTCCAATGCATTGCATGGGGGGAAAACGCAGAAAAACGCAGGAAAGAATTGACATGTACATTTTTTTTTAAGCTCAAAAACGCAGCTTAAAAAAAAAGTTGTGCGCGGACAGCAAAAAAGAAAACTCATAGACTTTGCTGGGGAAGCAAAGTCATGCAGTTTTAAGGCCAAAAACGCACCCGAAAAATGCGCAAAAACGCAGCGAAAAACGCACTGTGTGCACATAGCCTAAAAGGCTTAGAACTGGCTTTATCGTCTTTAGGTCATACATCTTGATATTGGCATCTACTGTGATTACAAGCTGGGTAAAGAGATGAGAGCTTTGGGTAATCACAAATGCACCTCTGCATCTATGCCATGTATAGCGGAATAATGCCCTGATTGCTTGCATAGACTCAAAGTGGTGTATATGCAGCTTTCATCTCGCAGGACTGTTGGCTCTACACCTCCTCCCACTCTGCAGACTCTGCAGACACCTAGGCAACAGAGTGACGAAATCAAGATCTGTACATACTAGTCCAATCCTTGCAATAAATGCAAATCCGTGTATGTAATGTCACACAGTTCTGCTCTCCTCCCTTCTCTCTCTTTCTAAACACACAGAATGGTGAGATATATAAAATTGGGAGGAAAAGCAGAGCTGTGCATCATTACATATATTATCATATTGTTATTATCTCCACAATAAAATATAAGTGATTATAAAAAAAAATAAAATATAGAGACTGCAGCCTTTATTGCATGATATGACCGGTTTAATGCTCAAGCCGATAAAGGGTCCTTTTTAAATCGGCGTTTTTTGAAACACAATTCAACCACTTAAGTACAGTATGTGAAAATAACCTCTGACATGTTAAAGGCGTAGTTTTTGATATACAGGTGTTCTGTCCTTAACTAGATATTGAGAAAAAGGAATTACCGGATCTGGAATTTCTGGGAACAATGAAGCAGATAGTGAGTGTGGATTTGGACAACTGGTCACCATTTTTTACAAAGTTGCCACAAGAATTGAAACAAGGAACATTTGTCTGGGGATTTCAAGGTAAACCTTTCCATCTACACTGCTATATAAAGAGATTCTGTATACATAAATCTTTTATAGAGGCTCGTGGGCGGAGCCAATGACGTAGCAGCAAGTGAAAGTGAGCTCCCTTGGATTTCCTCAAAAGCAATGATATTAAAAATCTCAAGACTGTGATCCTTCTACATTAGTACTACTTTTTTTTTTTTTTTGTTATGTCACTTTTGGTGTGTAAATAATCTCTATCATTTCTTATAGGCAAGACCTTGACAAAGGCCTAACATAAGCCGAAACGTTGGCTTGGCTTTGCTCTACTGGTAGTGGCTCTTTTTTCTTTTTGCTCACAATCCACAAATAAAAAAACTTTTGCATTATCCTTGTATCTGACTGAGTGCTTGGGATTTATCACAGTATCTGGAGATTTTTTCCTTTATAGCACCTCCCCCATTTAACCAGTTGAGCCCGACTTTATTCCTACTATTTGACTATTTATTTATGTTGGTGCTCCTGTATAGCACCTCTAATGTCTCTCCCAACGCTTTCATATAGTAACGATCAAGCTGCGACTGTCCTGGCTGGGATATCCGCAACTAATCAATTTCTTACTATACCCACGGAGGAACTCCGCACCAGGGATTACCTGAAGGAGTTAAAGCGGCACACGTCGCTGGAGCTCCATGCAGTGACCCTCGCGGAGTATCACCGTGCTCAACGAATCCCCAGAGGACTCAGAGTCCCTTTAAGGCCAACTCTTTTTGCTGATAATCCCACATACTGTGATCAGTTCGAAGGCATCCTCAACAAGTGTTCTCTCGATATCATTATACTAACACTGGATTATTTGCAAAAAGAAATCAACACTGTTGATGCGAACATTAAAACCATAGAGGAACACTGTCCCAGACCCTCCCAGCCACGGATCTCTCTACATTGAAAACCAAAAACAAGGAGATCGTCACAGATTTCCAGCAGACCCTTCAGACCCGCAAACGCTCAAAATGTATTCGTGATCAAGACGATTACCTCAAGAACCGCGTTTACAGATGGCGCACCACCTCATTTCCTTCAGAACGCAGACCTTCCCATCGAGGCAATTACACAAGTGCCTACAGCTCGGACAGCGATCAGAGCTACTCTGGTCCCTCCTCTTCTTTTTTAGGCACCGGTCCACAAACACGAGGCAAACCAGGAGGGGCAAGAAACAGGGCTCCACCACACAGAATAACCACGCGGTCCCAGGTTGGGAGAACATCGTGTACAATATTTCCTCTCTTACACTCACACCCACAGAGATCAAGGTTCTACAGAAAGGTTTAACTTTTTGTCCTACACCCCCGCTCAACACCTTTGCCTTGGAACAGGAACTCAATCGATTTTTCAGAAACCTCCGATTGAAAGCCCATTTCTCCACCTCCCATGGCTTCCCCAACATCAACCCTGTTGTTCCCCTAACTAACTCATGCCCACCAACCTCCTTCACTTTACGTGAATTAGGCCTCAATAACCCAAGCACTTTTCAACCTCCCAGACACTACCACCCAATTGAAACTTACATATCCTTGGTCACACGTGACATTAACAAAGTCAAAACAGACATTAGTCAGGGACACATGCACCTCCGTCACTGTCATGATGTAATTTACCCTCTCACTGTATATGCTGTGATACTATGTCATGATATTATATTTCCCTGGTTGTATTAGTTGTAATTCATGTATTTCCTTGGGCTCTCATACAATTGTAGTCTTGGCATCTAATGTGATTATGTAAATAGCCTGTCCTCTTCTTTCCAGAGTTGTGTATCTAATCTGTAATTGCATTGGCCAGTGAAGGAATAGTCATTGTTCTGCACAGCAGGGGATCCCTTCATCTACTGTGGCTGGCAGACATATTGGAGCCCTGTGATGGACCAAACCATTGATGATAGGATGTGTGACCCCTACCCCCTGAACAAACATGGTGGGCTGGTCAAGGAGCACAGACAATGCATTTCCCTTTTTGTAACTTCAGAGTGAGCTGGAACTAAGAGAAGAAGGAGCTCCAGCCTGGGTGGCTGTGGACACGGACGGAGCTAGGCCTGTGTGGCGGCCCGTGGGATTGTGTGGAACTCTTTGGACTACTGTAAGGACGATTGCTTTGTAATCCGGTCCGAGGATTGTCGGGAAGGGCCCCCGAATCTGTTTTACGTGGACTTATCGTGTGCTGTTCCAGTGTTCTTGTGAATAAACCTGTTGGATCGTTCCTCGGCCTGTTGTCTCTCCTTGCTCTGCTGTACACCCCGTCACAGTCACAATATGACGAATGACGAATCAAGAGCCCTTCTTGCTCTTAAGAACAATCCTCATTTAGTTATAAAACCTGCGGACAAAGGTGGCGCAATTGTCGTACTTGACAAATCCTACTACATAACCGAGATCAAGAACCAGCTCAGTGACTCTACTACTTACACTTCTATCCCACGGGACCCCACCGCAACCATTCGCTCTATCATTCAGGACCTTGTCAACTTTTACTCCAACAATGCCACCATAGACAACAAATTGTCCAGTTTTCTAATCAATAACCACCCCATCACACCCGTATTTTATACCCTCCCCAAAATACACAAAAATCTCACTTCTCCCCCCGGCCGACCTATCGTTGCTTCAACAGACTCCATCCTATCACCACTGGCACGCACTCTGGAAAAAATACTTACGCCTCTCATTCCCAACACCCTCTCATTTCTGAAAGACACCACTCATTTTCTAGAAACTCTATCTAATGCCAACTGTCCCACTGAGAATTGCTTCATGGTCACCATGGACGTAACCAGCTTGTACACCAGCATTGATCACCATGGGGGTCTCAAGGCCGTTCAATGGTTCCTCAATACATACACTGACTTTGACGATTTGAAGAAACAATTCTGTTTGGATGTCCTTAAGATAATCCTGGAAAACAACTTCTTTCTCTTTGAGGATACCTTCTACATACAGCGGAAAGGGACCGCTATGGGATCTCACGTAGCGCCCCCGTACGCTAACATTTACATGGCCAAATTTGAGGAAGATTATATCTATTCTCATCCCCTTTTCTCTAGTAACATCCCCCTTTGGAAACGATTTATCGATGACGTATTTTGCATCTGCATCGGCAATGAGGAATCGCTTATTGAATTCTTCAATGACATTAGCACCGTCTGCCCCAACATCTCGTTCACCCTACATTATGACCGCGATTCAGTGAGCTTTCTGGACACTCTTGTCATCAGGGGTTCTGATGGAAAAATATCCACCGATATCTATACTAAACCAACGGACAAGAATAGTCTTCTTTTATACAGCAGCTGCCACCCTAAGCACATCAAAAAATCTTTTAAAATAATGAAGGAAAAAATCTGTACAGAGACTTTATAGTTGAAATAGATATAAATTTTATTAAATACAAATACAAAAGACAAAAGATTGTTGTGGTTAAAATTTGTAGAGACAGGTGATGATAGCCACCAATGATACCCTCATACCAACCTGGCACGCTTTACATGTTTAAGGGCAGTCAGAACAACAAAGCAAAAACTAGCTGGTCAAAAAGCGAATGATCAACATGGATGCAAACATGCTGCTGCATAAGCCCTGTGCTGAAATAGTAATCTTGTTCACACAGCAAATGTATGTGTGACTGATGTCACAGGGCATCAACCCCCATTATGCTGACCCACTATGAAATATCCACCACGTTATACAAATGTGTGGAACATATAGTCAGCCTATGGGAGTCCTAATCCAAATCACCAAAGCTATTAGTAGCAGCAGTGTAATTACCGCTCAAAGAGACGGAGTCATACATGCAAAACAGCACAAAGGCAGCCATGTGATCAATCGAAAGGAGTGTAAAGGCTACTGACTGCTAGAGACATCATGTGCCAACACCCTATATAATACCAGTAAAGACCCAAAGTGCAGTTATAGCTAGTGGCACATGGTATCAAAATACAGATCAATATCGTACCTGAGGTGTGGTATGAGAGTAGGGCACCCCGACCTATAGGTTTCGTAATCCTTCTTCCGGGAAGAATTGATCACATGGCTGCCTTTGTGCTGTTTTGCATGTATGACTCCGTCTCTTTGAGCGGTAATTACACTGCTGCTACTAATAGCTTTGGTGATTTGCATTAGGACTCCCATAGGCTGACTATATGTTCCACACATTTGTATAACGTGGTGGATATTTCATAGTGGGTCAGCATAATGGGGGTTGATGCCCTGTGACATCAGTCACACATACATTTGCTGTGTGAACAAGATTACTATTTCAGCACAGGGCTTATGCAGCAGCATGTTTGCATCCATGTTGATCATTCGCTTTTTGACCAGCTAGTTTTTGCTTTGTTGTTCTGACTGCCCTTAAACATGTAAAGCGTGCCAGGTTGGTATGAGGGTATCATTGGTGGCTATCATCACCTGTCTCTACAAATTTTAACCACAACAATCTTTTGTCTTTTGTATTTGTATTTAATAAAATTTATATCTATTTCAACTATAAAGTCTCTGTACAGATTTTTTCCTTCATTATTTCATTTATATTCTGTATATGGCTTTCTCCATATGCTAACTATGGCACGAGACTTCTCGTGTTTACTGGTATTGTTTGTTTATTTGTTATCAAAAAATCTTTGCCTATCTCTCAACATTGTAGAGTAGATAGAATAGTCTCCAATCCCGTAACTCGTGAACTCCGGCACCGGGAGATGAGTACTAAGTTTCTGGACAGAGATTACCCTCACCACATTGCATCCACTACCACCCCTACACGCAACCCGGAACCCAATAAGAACCCACGGATACCATTCGTCAACACCTATCATCCGTTTTCCCCGTCCTTCAGTCAGGTCATTAGGAAACACTGGTCAATTCTTGGCAATGCATATCCGGACATCACGGAATTCCAACATCCACCATTGATTTGTCACAAACGCCCCCGGAACATCAAGGACACTCTAGTCCGAGCCGATATTGGTTCCTCCGTGAGCAAGGACAGACAGAGTTTTCTAGCCACACCACGGAAGGGAACGTTTCCATGCCTCCATTGTGTCCAATGTTCTAACGTCACCAAGGGCGAACACTTCTCGCACCCTAGAACTGGCAAGCAGTACCCCTTTAAAGGCTTCTATACCTGCGACACCAATTTTGTTGTGTACCTGATAAATGTCCGTGCGGTCTCGGATATGTTGGGGAGACCACCCAGCATATCCGAGACCGCATAAGTAAACATAAGTCTACTATACGTTGCGGCCAGACCATACTTCCCATTCCAGCACATTTTGCTGCCAGAGGACACTCTGTGTCCCAACTCAGATTTCAGGTGCTTGAATATGTTCCATTGCCCAGAAGGGGAGGCAATAGGGTACAAATCCTCCGGGACCGCGAGGCTTACTGGATTCACACACTACAAACTCTGGCACCATTAGGCATGAATAGGGAATATGAAACAAATTATTAATTATTATCAGAGGTGGCTACTTTGTATACATATATAGGTGTTGTTGTCAATATGTATGTGTTTTATACTTACATATCTTGTGTACCCGGCAGTCTTAACCCATCTTTTTCTTTTTTTCAGAGATATTGAACACCCTTTTCACTGGCAGGATCCATTCCTCACACTTTCTTTATAGGCACCACCTTTCTATAAGGTAGCATCTCTAACCCATTACTTTTCAGGTTGCTGTGCTTCCAGGTTCACACACTTGTCACACTACACACCTTGGAAACTTTCTATAGATAGTGACCCCTATCCCCTGAGCCTTAGTCAACATCCATCCATCCCACGTCTCCTGATTTACATGATTTACATTTATACATAATTCTTTCTTTACCCCACTCATACACACCCACCATTCCTCCACATTTATCTGCCCTTTCCCATAGTGGTACCTCCACAATTCCCCCATATCCTCTCTCTACACTTTCCTTCTTGCTTCATTCCCCTAAACCAGACATATACACATATCTCCACAGTAGCCGTTCATCACATCTCCTTTATTCTTTACCCCTTCTTATACACACTCCATAGGTCCACCCCTCAGTTTATGCCCTATGCAGCATGTTTCCTACATATGCATTGACGTTCCACATAGATGCATTAGCCCAATCCAGAATTTTCTCAACCGGCCCCCTTGATGACGCAGCGCACACGCGCATAATACACATATATACACTGCCCATTCATAGTTCTGTCCTTCCCCCCTTCATGACGCGGCGTGCACACGCGCGCTCATACACATATACACACCGCCCATCTATGATTCTGTTCTCTCCCCCCTCTGTTGACACGTCGCGCGCACGCGCGCGCACAGTACACACACACACACCGCCCATCCATGGTTCTGTCCTTCCCACTTTGATGACGCGTCACGCATGCGCAGACACGCGCTCGCATCACCGCTGACGTCACGCGTGCATGCGCAGTGACGCACATCACTCACACCAGGAAGTGCCGGCCACCCTTTAAATGGTCGCTCTTCAACACACCACAGCGCCACATGCCTCCTGCCTGCTCCTCTGGGACCCCGTCCCCATGCCAGATGCCCTAAAGGTAAAATCCTGCCTTATCATATACTCTGCTATATACTTATATGCTCTACCTTGTACACTGCATACCTGTGTTTGGTTTTTCTCTGGGACCCTGCCCCCATGCCATATACCCTAAAGGTAAAATCCTGCCTTAGTATACACTCTGCTATATACTTACATGCTCTACCTTGTATACTGCATACCTGTATTTGGTTATTCTCTGGGACTCCGTCCCCAGGCCATATGCCCTAAAGGTAAAATCCTGCCTTATTGTACAAACTGCTATATACTTACATGCTCTGCCTTATATACTGCATACCTGTATTTGTCTTTCCTTGATACAGCCATTGAGCATTCTCTTATTTTCCCTTTTTCCTCAGGCACCTCCTCTACCTCACCATCAGCTTCTCACTTCTCCCTGACTGTGGGTATGTTGTGTTCTCTCTTGTGACCTCATGTCTCCCATAAGATGCTTACACATCATGACGCTAAATTCTGACACAAACCTATTTGTAGCCATCCATATGTCCGTTCATGCCTATCATAGGCTGGATGGTAACCGTATTACAATGCTTATCCATTGTCTAGTCGGATACCTCCTCCTGGTTACTGCCTCCTGGACTCACAGTATTACAATGACGCCTATTCCGATGTTATTTTTCCCACTACCTGTGATTGCTCACTAAGACGCTGTTCATACGATTTCATCCCCCCACTATCAGACGGTCTGCTCGCATTTACATGCTATACCTTTGTAACATTGTTATTTAACTATTGGTATGCCTTTTTGATTCTGCGATTATACCAACGCAAGCTTGTGCCTTCTATATGGCTTCTTTATACTGTACCTTTGGTGCTAAAAATGTTCCTCCTCTCCGTTTAGCGAACTACGCCGGAAAAGTAAAAACGCCCTACCTACGATAGAATCTCTGGACGTCTAACTCGTCCATACTCATTGGTCTCTCACATAAGTATGTGTATATACATTATCTGTAAATATGTAAAAAAAAAATTTTGTTATGTCACTTTTGGTGTGTAAATAATCTCTATCATTTCTTATAGGCAAGACCTTGACAAAGGCCTAACATAGGCCGAAACGTTGGCTTGGCTTTGCTCTACTGGTAGTGGCTCTTTTTTCTTTTTGCTCACAATCCACAAATAAAAAAACTTTTGCATTATCCTTGTATCTGACTGAGTGCTTGGGATTTATCACAGTATCTGGAGATTTTTTCCTTTATAGCACCTCCCCCATTTAACCAGTTGAGCCCGACTTTATTCCTACTATGTGAAAATAACCTCTGACATGTTAAAGGCGTAGTCTTTGATATACAGGTGTTCTGTCCTTAACTAGATATTGAGAAAAAGGAATTACCGGATCTGGAATTTCTGGGAACAATGAAGCAGATAGTGAGTGTGGATTTGGACAACTGGTCACCATTTTTCACAAAGTTGCCACAAGAATTGAAACAAGGAACATTTGTCTGGGGATTTCAAGGTAAACCTTTCCATCTACACTGCTATATAAAGAGATTCAGATGTGAGAGGAAGCTAAGAGGAGAGCTCCTGGAACTGCCGATTATCCTGACTTCCACTGGGCCGTGGAGAGGACAAAAATCATCCATGCAGCAACCAGAGACCACCCTGCACTTACTGCACAGCTTGGACAGAGGTTACATAGCTGGGGGGACGAGCAGGAGGCAGAAGGAGGCGGCGGCAGGAATAGAAGGTACTGCATAAAATGGGGTGGGACACAGACACCAACCTCCAAAGTAGGGAGAGCTGCAGCCATGCATGCTACTGAAAAACTGTCTGAGTATGCCAGGGGCACAGAATGCAGGGCTCCCACGGTACACAGGGATGAAGGAGCTGAACTGGGGAGCTCCAGGCAGCACAGCCCTCACAATGCAGTGGAGGAGGAAGGAGGAAATAGTGCAGACTCATTATTATTATAGCAAGGCTTGCAAAACAAGCTGGAGCTTGTATAAAGTGGTTAAATCATGGCATAGTAGCTGCAGAGCTGAGTATAATGTTGGTTTATATAGTTAATTCTCTTACTTGTGTTGCAAAATTAATTAGCTTATAAAGTTTATATGTTAATTTCCTCTTCAACCAAGGGGGCATGAGCATAAGTAATTGATAGGAGACGGTCACTTTTCCCCCTGTGTGACATTGACCAATGATTGATTGCTCTCAGTGAGAGAAACAAAATTAAAATTTTGTAGTTGTGATTCCTTTTTATGGCTAACTAAAATAAAATGATGTTACAAAGCAAGCTTTCGAGACATCTCAGGTCTCTTCCTCTGGCATGGTATGACAAAATATCTGAAGGATACAAGTGAAAAGGTTTTGGTACCGTGTTAGCCAGTTGAAAATGTATTGAATGTTCTCAGTGAGAGGAACAAAATTTTGTTCCTCTCACTGAGAACATTCAATAAAATATCTGAAGAAACACAAATATATACACAAAACAGGGTAGAGGGATGCATAGTAAAAGGACATTTAAATAAACAAACACTGAGCTTAGAGAGTGAATCCTTAATTAGCTTAAATTAGTGGTGTGAGATTTTTATTGTCCCAATATCCATGTAGGATCAGAGGCATGGTGCCCTGGCAGTCTCTGGAGCAGACGCCTCAGATTTTATAATGAGTCTTAAATCCTCCTGACAGGTTGAGTCCTGTGTCCACAGAGTTAAACATTGTGATGAACTTGTATTCCCAGACCCTGAGATGGCTCTGTGATCTGAAGTTGCCTTTTAATATGACTACTTTCATGTGGTTTATGTTGTGTCCTGGAGCACAAAAATATTTGGCCACAGGTAAATGAGTTTTTTTTGTCTGTTATTGTGTGGTGGTGAGATCTATCTCATCCTTGCTCTCAGTCTCTGTCCTGTTTCTAAGATTTGGTGCGTTTTTGGCTGCGTTTTAGATATCTGTGTTTTTCTGCGTTTTTCCAATGCATTGCATGGGGGGAAAACGCAGAAAAACGCAGGAAAGAATTGACATGTACATTTTTTTTTTAAGCTCAAAAACGCAGCTTAAAAAAAAAGTTGTGCGCGGACAGCAAAAAAGAAAACTCATAGACTTTGCTGGGGAAGCAAAGTCATGCAGTTTTAAGGCCAAAAACGCACCCGAAAAAATGCGCAAAAACGCAGCGAAAAACGCACTGTGTGCACATAGCCTAAAAGGCTTAGAACTGGCTTTATCGTCTTTAGGTCATACATCTTGATATTGGCATCGACTGTGATTACAAGCTGGGTAAAGAGATGAGAGCTTTGGGTAATCACAAATGCACCTCTGCATCTATGCCATGTATAGCGGAATAATGCCCTGATTGCTTGCATAGACTCAAAGTGGTGTATATGCAGCTTTCATCTCGCAGGACTGTTGGCTCTACACCTCCTCCCACTCTGCAGACTCTGCAGACACCTAGGCAACAGAGTGACGAAATCAAGATCTGTACATACTAGTCCAATCCTTGCAATAAATGCAAATCCGTGTATGTAATGTCACACAGTTCTGCTCTCCTCCCTTCTCTCTCTTTCTAAACACACAGAATGGTGAGATATATAAAATTGGGAGGAAAAGCAGAGCTGTGCATCATTACATATATTATCATATTGTTATTATCTCCACAATAAAATATAAGTGATTATAAAAAAAAATAAAATATAGAGACTGCAGCCTTTATTGCATGATATGACCGGTTTAATGCTCAAGCCAATAAAGGGTCCTTTTTAAATCGGCGTTTTTTGAAACACAATTCAACCACTTAAGTACAGTATGTGAAAATAACCTCTGACATGTTAAAGGCGTAGTTTTTGATATACAGGTGTTCTGTCCTTAACTAGATATTGAGAAAAAGGAATTACCGGATCTGGAATTTCTGGGAACAATGAAGCAGATAGTGAGTGTGGATTTGGACAACTGGTCACCATTTTTTACAAAGTTGCCACAAGAATTGAAACAAGGAACATTTGTCTGGGGATTTCAAGGTAAACCTTTCCATCTACACTGCTATATAAAGAGATTCTGTATACATAAATCTTTTATAGAGGCTCGTGGGCGGAGCCAATGACGTAGCAGCAAGTGAAAGTGAGCTCCCTTGGATTTCCTCAAAAGCAACGATATTAAAAATTTCAAGACTGTGATCCTTCTACATTAGTACTACTTTTTTTTTTTTTGTTATGTCACTTTTGGTGTGTAAATAATCTCTATCATTTCTTATAGGCAAGACCTTGACAAAGGCCTAACATAGGCCGAAACGTTGGCTTGGCTTTGCTCTACTGGTAGTGGCTCTTTTTTCTTTTTGCTCACAATCCACAAATAAAAAAACTTTTGCATTATCCTTGTATCTGACTGAGTGCTTGGGATTTATCACAGTATCTGGAGATTTTTTCCTTTATAGCACCTCCCCCATTTAACCAGTTGAGCCCGACTTTATTCCTACTATTTGACTATTTATTTATGTTGGTGCTCCTGTATAGCACCTCTAATGTCTCTCCCAACGCTTTCATATAGTAACGATCAAGCTGCGACTGTCCTGGCTGGGATATCCGCAACTAACCAATTTCTTACTATACCCACGGAGGAACTCCGCACCAGGGATTACCTGAAGGAGGTAAAGCGGCACACGTCGCTGGAGCTCCATGCAGTGACCCTCGCGGAGTATCACCGTGCTCAACGAATCCCCAGAGGACTCAGAGTCCCTTTAAGGCCAACTCTTTTTGCTGATAATCCTACATACTGTGATCAGTTCGAAGGCATCCTCAACAAGTGTTCTCTCGATATCATTATACTAACACTGGATTATTTGCAAAAAGAAATCAACACTGTTGATGCGAACATTAAAACCATAGAGGAACACTGTCCCAGACCCTCCCAGCCACGGATCTCTCTACATTGAAAACCAAAAACAAGGAGATCGTCACAGATTTCCAGCAGACCCTTCAGACCCGCAAACGCTCAAAATTTATTCGTGATCAAGACGATTACCTCAAGAACAGCGTTTACAGATGGCGCACCACCTCATTTCCTTCAGAACGCAGACCTTCCCATCGAGGCAATTACACAAGTGCCTACAGCTCGGACAGCGATCAGAGCAACTCTGGTCCCTCCTCTTCTTTTTTAGGCACCGGTCCACAAACACGAGGCAAACCAGGAGGGGCAAGAAACAGGGCTCCACCACACAGAATAACCACGCGGTCCCAGGTTGGGAGAACATCGTGTACAATATTTCCTCTCTTACACTCACACCCACAGAGATCAAGGTTCTACAGAAAGGTTTAACTTTTTGTCCTACACCCCCGCTCAACACCTTTGCCTTGGAACAGGAACTCAATCGATTTTTCAGAAACCTCCGATTGAAAGCCCATTTCTCCACCTCCCATGGCTTCCCCAACATCAACCCTGTTGTTCCCCTAACTAACTCATGCCCACCAACCTCCTTCACTTTACGTGAATTAGGCCTCAATAACCCAAGCACTTTTCAACCTCCCAGACACTACCACCCAATTGAAACTTACATATCCTTGGTCACACGTGACATTAACAAAGTCAAAACAGACATTAGTCAGGGACACATGCACCTCCGTCACAATATGACGAATGACGAATCAAGAGCCCTTCTTGCTCTTAAGAACAATCCTAATTTAGTTATAAAACCTGCGGACAAAGGTGGCGCAATTGTCGTACTTGACAAATCCTACTACATAACCGAGATCAAGAACCAGCTCAGTGACTCTACTACTTACACTTCTATCCCACGGGACCCCACCGCAACCATTCGCTCTATCATTCAGGACCTTGTCAACTTTTACTCCAACAATGCCACCATAGACAACAAATTGTCCAGTTTTCTAATCAATAACCACCCCATCACACCCGTATTTTATACCCTCCCCAAAATACACAAAAATCTCACTTCTCCCCCCGGCCGACCTATCGTTGCTTCAACAGACTCCATCCTATCACCACTGGCACGCCCTCTGGAAAAAATACTTACGCCTCTCATTCCCAACACCCTCTCATTTCTGAAAGACACCACTCATTTTCTAGAAACTCTATCTAATGCCAACTGTCCCACTGAGAATTGCTTCATGGTCACCATGGACGTAACCAGCTTGTACACCAGCATTGATCACCATGGGGGTCTCAAGGCCGTTCAATGGTTCCTCAATACATACACTGACTTTGACGATTTGAAGAAACAATTCTGTTTGGATGTCCTTAAGATAATCCTGGAAAACAACTTCTTTCTCTTTGAGGATACCTTCTACATACAGCGGAAAGGGACCGCTATGGGATCTCACGTAGCGCCCCCGTACGCTAACATTTACATGGCCAAATTTGAGGAAGATTATATCTATTCTCATCCCCTTTTCTCTAGTAACATCCCCCTTTGGAAACGATTTATCGATGACGTATTTCGCATCTGGATCGGCAATGAGGAATCGCTTATTGAATTCTTCAATGACATTAACACCGTCTGCCCCAACATTTCGTTCACCCTACATTATGACCGCGATTCAGTGAGCTTTCTGGACACTCTTGTCATCAGGGGTTCTGATGGAAAAATATCCACCGATATCTATACTAAACCAACGGACAAGAATAGTCTTCTTTTATACAGCAGCTGCCACCCTAAGCACGTCAAAAAATCTTTGCCTATCTCTCAACATTGTAGAGTAGATAGAATAGTCTCCAATCCCGTAACTCGTGAACTCCGGCACCGGGAGATGAGTACTAAGTTTCTGGACAGAGATTACCCTCACCACATTGCATCCACTACCACCCCTACACGCAACCCGGAACCCAATAAAAACCCACGGATACCATTCGTCAACACCTATCATCCATTTTCCCCGTCCTTCAGTCAGGTCATTAGGAAACACTGGTCAATTCTTGGCAATGCATATCCGGACATCACGGAATTCCAACATCCACCATTGATTTGTCACAAACGCCCCCGGAACATCAAGGACACTCTAGTCCGAGCCGATATTGGTTCCTCCGTGAGCAAGGACAGACAGAGTTTTCTAGCCACACCACGGAAGGGAACGTTTCCATGCCTCCATTGTGTCCAATGTTCTAACGTCACCAAGGGCGAACACTTCTCGCACCCTAGAACTGGCAAGCAGTACCCCTTTAAAGGCTTCTATACCTGCGACACCAATTTTGTTGTGTACCTGATAAATGTCCGTGCGGTCTCGGATATGTTGGGGAGACCACCCAGCATATCCGAGACCGCATAAGTAAACATAAGTCTACTATACGTTGCGGCCAGACCATACTTCCCATTCCAGCACATTTTGCTGCCAGAGGACACTCTGTGTCCCAACTCAGATTTCAGGTGCTTGAATATGTTCCATTGCCCAGAAGGGGAGGCAATAGGGTACAAATCCTCCGGGACCGCGAGGCTTACTGGATTCACACACTACAAACTCTGGCACCATTAGGCATGAATAGGGAATATGAAACAAATTATTAATTATTATCAGAGGTGGCTACTTTGTATACATATATAGGTGTTGTTGTCAATACGTATGTGTTTTATACTTACATATCTTGTGTACCCGGCAGTCTTAACCCATCTTTTTCTTTTTTTCAGAGATATTGAACACCCTTTTCACTGGCAGGATCCATTCCTCACACTTTCTTTATAGGCACCACCTTTCTATAAGGTAGCATCTCTAACCCATTACTTTTCAGGTTGCTGTGCTTCCAGGTTCACACACTTGTCACACTACACACCTTGGAAACTTTCTATAGATAGTGACCCCTATCCCCTGAGCCTTAGTCAACATCCATCCATCCCACGTCTCCTGATTTACATGATTTACATTTATACATAATTCTTTCTTTACCCCACTCATACACACCCACCATTCCTCCACATTTATCTGCCCTTTCCCATAGTGGTACCTCCACAATTCCCCCATATCCTCTCTCTACACTTTCCTTCTTGCTTCATTCCCCTAAACCAGACATATACACATATCTCCACAGTAGCCGTTCATCACATCTCCTTTATTCTTTACCCCTTCTTATACACACTCCATAGGTCCACCCCTCAGTTTATGCCCTATGCAGCATGTTTCCTACATATGCATTGACGTTCCACATAGATGCATTAGCCCAATCCAGAATTTTCTCAACCGGCCCCCTTGATGACGCAGCGCACACGCGCATAATACACATATATACACTGCCCATTCATAGTTCTGTCCTTCCCCCCTTCATGACGCGGCGTGCACACGCGCGCTCATACACATATACACACCGCCCATCTATGATTCTGTTCTCTCCCCCCTCTGTTGACACGTCGCGCGCACGCGCGCGCACAGTACACACACACACACCGCCCATCCATGGTTCTGTCCTTCCCACTTTGATGACGCGTCACGCATGCGCAGACACGCGCTCGCATCACCGCTGACGTCACGCGTGCATGCGCAGTGACGCACATCACTCACACCAGGAAGTGCCGGCCACCCTTTAAATGGTCGCTCTTCAACACACCACAGCGCCACATGCCTCCTGCCTGCTCCTCTGGGACCCCGTCCCCATGCCAGATGCCCTAAAGGTAAAATCCTGCCTTATCATATACTCTGCTATATACTTATATGCTCTACCTTGTACACTGCATACCTGTGTTTGGTTTTTCTCTGGGACCCTGCCCCCATGCCATATACCCTAAAGGTAAAATCCTGCCTTAGTATACACTCTGCTATATACTTACATGCTCTACCTTGTATACTGCATACCTGTATTTGGTTATTCTCTGGGACTCCGTCCCCAGGCCATATGCCCTAAAGGTAAAATCCTGCCTTATTGTACAAACTGCTATATACTTACATGCTCTGCCTTATATACTGCATACCTGTATTTGTCTTTCCTTGATACAGCCATTGAGCATTCTCTTATTTTCCCTTTTTCCTCAGGCACCTCCTCTACCTCACCATCAGCTTCTCACTTCTCCCTGACTGTGGGTATGTTGTGTTCTCTCTTGTGACCTCATGTCTCCCATAAGATGCTTACACATCATGACGCTAAATTCTGACACAAACCTATTTGTAGCCATCCATATGTCCGTTCATGCCTATCATAGGCTGGATGGTAACCGTATTACAATGCTTATCCATTGTCTAGTCGGATACCTCCTCCTGGTTACTGCCTCCTGGACTCACAGTATTACAATGACGCCTATTCCGATGTTATTTTTCCCACTACCTGTGATTGCTCACTAAGACGCTGTTCATACGATTTCATCCCCCCACTATCAGACGGTCTGCTCGCATTTACATGCTATACCTTTGTAACATTGTTATTTAACTATTGGTATGCCTTTTTGATTCTGCGATTATACCAACGCAAGCTTGTGCCTTCTATATGGCTTCTTTATACTGTACCTTTGGTGCTAAAAATGTTCCTCCTCTCCGTTTAGCGAACTACGCCGGAAAAGTAAAAACGCCCTACCTACGATAGAATCTCTGGACGTCTAACTCGTCCATACTCATTGGTCTCTCACATAAGTATGTGTATATACATTATCTGTAAATATGTAAAAAAAAAATTTTGTTATGTCACTTTTGGTGTGTAAATAATCTCTATCATTTCTTATAGGCAAGACCTTGACAAAGGCCTAACATAGGCCGAAACGTTGGCTTGGCTTTGCTCTACTGGTAGTGGCTCTTTTTTCTTTTTGCTCACAATCCACAAATAAAAAAACTTTTGCATTATCCTTGTATCTGACTGAGTGCTTGGGATTTATCACAGTATCTGGAGATTTTTTCCTTTATAGCACCTCCCCCATTTAACCAGTTGAGCCCGACTTTATTCCTACTATGTGAAAATAACCTCTGACATGTTAAAGGCGTAGTCTTTGATATACAGGTGTTCTGTCCTTAACTAGATATTGAGAAAAAGGAATTACCGGATCTGGAATTTCTGGGAACAATGAAGCAGATAGTGAGTGTGGATTTGGACAACTGGTCACCATTTTTCACAAAGTTGCCACAAGAATTGAAACAAGGAACATTTGTCTGGGGATTTCAAGGTAAACCTTTCCATCTACACTGCTATATAAAGAGATTCTGTATACATAAATCTTTTATAGAGGCTCGTGGGCGGAGCTGGGTTCCATCCAGAGGCTCCAACCTCTGAGATTAGCTACCGCTTTCCTCTCTGAGGCTGCTTCTCATGCAGTGCTTCCACACACAGTGGCTCACTCTCTCTTTGCCATGTGTCACACAA
Organism: Anomaloglossus baeobatrachus; assembly: GCF_048569485.1. Taxonomy (NCBI): domain Eukaryota; kingdom Metazoa; phylum Chordata; class Amphibia; order Anura; family Aromobatidae; genus Anomaloglossus; species Anomaloglossus baeobatrachus. The sequence continues at coordinate 247,237,753 of NC_134359.1, forward strand.
CCTAATTAAACACCTGTCTGACACACCCATAGATGGGGAATATGGATGGCTAGTCCCACCCATCTCTCCAGCCATCTGTTAACCTGGGCAAACACTTTGCAAAAAACATGTGGCACTAAAATTGCCAGAACGAACCTCCCGGGTTCTCACCACTTTCGTGGTACATACCACCCATTTATAATGTAGATAATGTAGACGGTCACCTTCTTACATCGGGCATACATAACCTAGTTTCAATGAGTTTCTTATGCAGTTGTTTTTACCCAAAACTCAAATTGCAGCTAAGAAACTGTTCAAAAAGTACCAGAATTGTGTTTGGATCCTTTTTGAGAAATACATGATTAGACTGTAGGTATTTGCATTTTTAAGCACCTTCTTACAGAAATAATAGAATATGATCATATTTATTTATAAAAGGCATTTGCATACAACCACTACACTGCCGGCAGAAGGAGGAATTTCCCCTGTAACTCTGGTTCATCTACCAGCCCCAGTTACAGAGGATATTGGCACTTAAAATAAAATGTACCGTATTTTTCGGATTATAAGACACACTTTTCCTCCCAAAAAATTGGGAGGAAAATGAGGACTGCGTCTTAAAATCTGAATGTAGCTTACTGGGGGGGTTGTAAAGAGGGATCAAAGGAGGCAGGGGTCATGCTATGTGGTATGCTGCCGGCGCTGGCCTGTGCGGCGTAGTTCTGTGCATTAGTCAGTGCCGTTCTGCTCGGCTCTGTTCTGCTCGGCACGCAGCTGTTCTCTGCGGTGGCCGGTCATTGTGAAGATGTCGATGGTCAGGGATTCAAATAATGACACCTAGAGTCAGCGCCTGCGCAGATCGAGCTTTCAGCTCAAGCTCTTATCTGCGCACGCGCCGACTCCGGCTGCCATTATTTGAAGCCCTCACCGCCGACGGTTGACATTTTGAGAATGGCTGGTGACTCACCGCCCCCAGCACAGAGAAGAGCTGCGTCACCAGCCCCACACAGAGCAGAGCTCACAGTGAGTATCTGGGCCCCTCTCTGTACCACTGGCAGCTTTGCCGTACTCCAGTACCGCCTTTTCCTCCTGTGACTCCCACACTGCTGCTGCCCCCTCTCGATGGTAAGAGACCACCAGATTATAAAACAGACCCCATATTTTTTTTTTAGTTTTTTTTTCTCTAAATTTGGGGTGTGTCTTATAATCCGATAAGCCGCTGCGTCTTATAAAACGTAAAATATGGTATGATCTTATGGAGAGCACAATATGTGAAATATATAAAACAAAGGCAAAAATAAAAAAAATAACTAATAATTTAACTAATATATTATTAATATTAATTATAGTATATTATATATTACATATATATATATATATATATATATATATATATATATATATATACACACATACTATTATAACTACTTAATTTAAAAACAAGCTATCACCAGTCTGAATAGCTGTTTGTAGCATCAATGCTGACAAACAATACACCTCCTCTATAACATAATTGTAATAGCATAATGAGCACACTTTAAAATCTATTTATGACTTTTTGCACCCTTAAAAAAATGTGAAAAACAGACTAAGTTTTTGTCAGATATTGTAGAAAGCTAAAGAAAAAGAGCTATCCATATACAAATGTGAACATAAAAATGAAATAACATTTGGGTCCCATTTGAAGGACCAAAAGAGGGGAAAAAAAGTTAAAAGTTCTAAAAACCTTAAATATGAGGGGAAAAAAAAATATGAAACTGTACCTAGTGATGATCTAGTTTTAAAATGGATCTGTGTAACTATATTAATTCCTTGCATTTGTTTTGAAGGTGGAAGAAGAACTTGGAAGCCCCCTGTGACCTGCATGATTTATAAATCTCTGTCAGACAGTGGCTATTTTTTCCTACATCCTCGCTGCAGCAAATTGAAAAATGCAGCTGATTTTGCCATTTGCATGCATGCAAGTTCAACATTTTTGTGGTGTGTGTGTAAAAACTAAGCACACCCTATTTGAATTCTATGGTTTTAGTTGTCATGACTTTATAAGCTTCTGGATTTTAGAAGGTTCTAAATAAGTTAAAGGGCTCGTGCGCACGTATATGCTGAATATTCTGCAGCGATTTCACAGCACATGTGCGCTTCAAATCGCTGCAGAAACACTGCATAAGGCCGCCTTCACACGTCAGTGATTCTGGTACGTTTGTGCTTTTTTTAAAACGTACCAGAATCACTGACATACGCAGACCCATTATAATCAATGGGTCTGCTCACACATCAGTGATTTTTCACTGAATGTGTCTCCGTGCAGCGTGCACGTGTGGATGTGATTCTGCACGGAGACAAGTCAGTTTTTTTCTGGCATCGCTGATGACCCACAGACCACACTATGGTGTGATCCGTGTGTGATCAGTGAAACACGTACCAGAAAATCACGGACATATTAAATATTTTCAATTTGGGGGTGTGGCCTGGCCTGAGATGTGAGAGGAAGCTAAGAGGAGAGCTCCTGGAACTGCCGATTATCCTGACTTCCACTGGGCCGTGGAGAGGACAAAAATCATCCATGCAGCAACCAGAGACCACCCTGCACTTACTGCACAGCTTGGACAGAGGTTACATAGCTGGGGGGACGAGCAGGAGGCAGAAGGAGGCGGCGGCAGGAATAGAAGGTACTGCATAAAATGGGGTGGGACACAGACACCAACCTCCAAAGTAGGGAGAGCTGCAGCCATGCATGCTACTGAAAAACTGTCTGAGTATGCCAGGGGCACAGAATGCAGGGCTCCCACGGTACACAGGGATGAAGGAGCTGAACTGGGGAGCTCCAGGCAGCACAGCCCTCACAATGCAGTGGAGGAGGAAGGAGGAAATAGTGCAGACTCATTATTATTATAGCAAGGCTTGCAAAACAAGCTGGAGCTTGTATAAAGTGGTTAAATCATGGCATAGTAGCTGCAGAGCTGAGTATAATGTTGGTTTATATAGTTAATTCTCTTACTTGTGTTGCAAAATTAATTAGCTTATAAAGTTTATATGTTAATTTCCTCTTCAACCAAGGGGGCATGAGCATAAGTAATTGATAGGAGACGGTCACTTTTCCCCCTGTGTGACATTGACCAATGATTGATTGCTCTCAGTGAGAGAAACAAAATTAAAATTTTGTAGTTGTGATTCCTTTTTATGGCTAACTAAAATAAAATGATGTTACAAAGCAAGCTTTCGAGACATCTCAGGTCTCTTCCTCTGGCATGGTATGACAAAATATCTGAAGGATACAAGTGAAAAGGTTTTGGTACCGTGTTAGCCAGTTGAAAATGTATTGAATGTTCTCAGTGAGAGGAACAAAATTTTGTTCCTCTCACTGAGAACATTCAATAAAATATCTGAAGAAACACAAATATATACACAAAACAGGGTAGAGGGATGCATAGTAAAAGGACATTTAAATAAACAAACACTGAGCTTAGAGAGTGAATCCTTAATTAGCTTAAATTAGTGGTGTGAGATTTTTATTGTCCCAATATCCATGTAGGATCAGAGGCATGGTGCCCTGGCAGTCTCTGGAGCAGACGCCTCAGATTTTATAATGAGTCTTAAATCCTCCTGACAGGTTGAGTCCTGTGTCCACAGAGTTAAACATTGTGATGAACTTGTATTCCCAGACCCTGAGATGGCTCTGTGATCTGAAGTTGCCTTTTAATATGACTACTTTCATGTGGTTTATGTTGTGTCCTGGAGCACAAAAATATTTGGCCACAGGTAAATGAGTTTTTTTTGTCTGTTATTGTGTGGTGGTGAGATCTATCTCATCCTTGCTCTCAGTCTCTGTCCTGTTTCTAAGATTTGGTGCGTTTTTGGCTGCGTTTTAGATATCTGTGTTTTTCTGCGTTTTTCCAATGCATTGCATGGGGGGAAAACGCAGAAAAACGCAGGAAAGAATTGACATGTACATTTTTTTTTAAGCTCAAAAACGCAGCTTAAAAAAAAAGTTGTGCGCGGACAGCAAAAAAGAAAACTCATAGACTTTGCTGGGGAAGCAAAGTCATGCAGTTTTAAGGCCAAAAACGCACCCGAAAAAATGCGCAAAAACGCAGCGAAAAACGCACTGTGTGCACATAGCCTAAAAGGCTTAGAACTGGCTTTATCGTCTTTAGGTCATACATCTTGATATTGGCATCGACTGTGATTACAAGCTGGGTAAAGAGATGAGAGCTTTGGGTAATCACAAATGCACCTCTGCATCTATGCCATGTATAGCGGAATAATGCCCTGATTGCTTGCATAGACTCAAAGTGGTGTATATGCAGCTTTCATCTCGCAGGACTGTTGGCTCTACACCTCCTCCCACTCTGCAGACTCTGCAGACACCTAGGCAACAGAGTGACGAAATCAAGATCTGTACATACTAGTCCAATCCTTGCAATAAATGCAAATCCGTGTATGTAATGTCACACAGTTCTGCTCTCCTCCCTTCTCTCTCTTTCTAAACACACAGAATGGTGAGATATATAAAATTGGGAGGAAAAGCAGAGCTGTGCATCATTACATATATTATCATATTGTTATTATCTCCACAATAAAATATAAGTGATTATAAAAAAAAATAAAATATAGAGACTGCAGCCTTTATTGCATGATATGACCGGTTTAATGCTCAAGCCAATAAAGGGTCCTTTTTAAATCGGCGTTTTTTGAAACACAATTCAACCACTTAAGTACAGTATGTGAAAATAACCTCTGACATGTTAAAGGCGTAGTTTTTGATATACAGGTGTTCTGTCCTTAACTAGATATTGAGAAAAAGGAATTACCGGATCTGGAATTTCTGGGAACAATGAAGCAGATAGTGAGTGTGGATTTGGACAACTGGTCACCATTTTTTACAAAGTTGCCACAAGAATTGAAACAAGGAACATTTGTCTGGGGATTTCAAGGTAAACCTTTCCATCTACACTGCTATATAAAGAGATTCTGTATACATAAATCTTTTATAGAGGCTCGTGGGCGGAGCCAATGACGTAGCAGCAAGTGAAAGTGAGCTCCCTTGGATTTCCTCAAAAGCAACGATATTAAAAATTTCAAGACTGTGATCCTTCTACATTAGTACTACTTTTTTTTTTTTTGTTATGTCACTTTTGGTGTGTAAATAATCTCTATCATTTCTTATAGGCAAGACCTTGACAAAGGCCTAACATAGGCCAAAACGTTGGCTTGGCTTTGCTCTACTGGTAGTGGCTCTTTTTTCTTTTTGCTCACAATCCACAAATAAAAAAACTTTTGCATTATCCTTGTATCTGACTGAGTGCTTGGGATTTATCACAGTATCTGGAGATTTTTTCCTTTATAGCACCTCCCCCATTTAACCAGTTGAGCCCGACTTTATTCCTACTATTTGACTATTTATTTATGTTGGTGCTCCTGTATAGCACCTCTAATGTCTCTCCCAACGCTTTCATATAGTAACGATCAAGCTGCGACTGTCCTGGCTGGGATATCCGCAACTAACCAATTTCTTACTATACCAACGGAGGAACTCCGCACCAGGGATTACCTGAAGGAGGTAAAGCGGCACACGTCGCTGGAGCTCCATGCAGTGACCCTCGCGGAGTATCACCGTGCTCAACGAATCCCCAGAGGACTCAGAGTCCCTTTAAGGCCAACTCTTTTTGCTGATAATCCTACATACTGTGATCAGTTCGAAGGCATCCTCAACAAGTGTTCTCTCGATATCATTATACTAACACTGGATTATTTGCAAAAAGAAATCAACACTGTTGATGCGAACATTAAAACCATAGAGGAACACTGTCCCAGACCCTCCCAGCCACGGATCTCTCTACATTGAAAACCAAAAACAAGGAGATCGTCACAGATTTCCAGCAGACCCTTCAGACCCGCAAACGCTCAAAATTTATTCGTGATCAAGACGATTACCTCAAGAACAGCGTTTACAGATGGCGCACCACCTCATTTCCTTCAGAACGCAGACCTTCCCATCGAGGCAATTACACAAGTGCCTACAGCTCGGACAGCGATCAGAGCAACTCTGGTCCCTCCTCTTCTTTTTTAGGCACCGGTCCACAAACACGAGGCAAACCAGGAGGGGCAAGAAACAGGGCTCCACCACACAGAATAACCACGCGGTCCCAGGTTGGGAGAACATCGTGTACAATATTTCCTCTCTTACACTCACACCCACAGAGATCAAGGTTCTACAGAAAGGTTTAACTTTTTGTCCTACACCCCCGCTCAACACCTTTGCCTTGGAACAGGAACTCAATCGATTTTTCAGAAACCTCCGATTGAAAGCCCATTTCTCCACCTCCCATGGCTTCCCCAACATCAACCCTGTTGTTCCCCTAACTAACTCATGCCCACCAACCTCCTTCACTTTACGTGAATTAGGCCTCAATAACCCAAGCACTTTTCAACCTCCCAGACACTACCACCCAATTGAAACTTACATATCCTTGGTCACACGTGACATTAACAAAGTCAAAACAGACATTAGTCAGGGACACATGCACCTCCGTCACAATATGACGAATGACGAATCAAGAGCCCTTCTTGCTCTTAAGAACAATCCTCATTTAGTTATAAAACCTGCGGACAAAGGTGGCGCAATTGTCGTACTTGACAAATCCTACTACATAACCGAGATCAAGAACCAGCTCAGTGACTCTACTACTTACACTTCTATCCCACGGGACCCCACCGCAACCATTCGCTCTATCATTCAGGACCTTGTCAACTTTTACTCCAACAATGCCACCATAGACAACAAATTGTCCAGTTTTCTAATCAATAACCACCCCATCACACCCGTATTTTATACCCTCCCCAAAATACACAAAAATCTCACTTCTCCCCCCGGCCGACCTATCGTTGCTTCAACAGACTCCATCCTATCACCACTGGCACGCCCTCTGGAAAAAATACTTACGCCTCTCATTCCCAACACCCTCTCATTTCTGAAAGACACCACTCATTTTCTAGAAACTCTATCTAATGCCAACTGTCCCACTGAGAATTGCTTCATGGTCACCATGGACGTAACCAGCTTGTACACCAGCATTGATCACCATGGGGGTCTCAAGGCCGTTCAATGGTTCCTCAATACATACACTGACTTTGACGATTTGAAGAAACAATTCTGTTTGGATGTCCTTAAGATAATCCTGGAAAACAACTTCTTTCTCTTTGAGGATACCTTCTACATACAGCGGAAAGGGACCGCTATGGGATCTCACGTAGCGCCCCCGTACGCTAACATTTACATGGCCAAATTTGAGGAAGATTATATCTATTCTCATCCCCTTTTCTCTAGTAACATCCCCCTTTGGAAACGATTTATCGATGACGTATTTCGCATCTGGATCGGCAATGAGGAATCGCTTATTGAATTCTTCAATGACATTAACACCGTCTGCCCCAACATTTCGTTCACCCTACATTATGACCGCGATTCAGTGAGCTTTCTGGACACTCTTGTCATCAGGGGTTCTGATGGAAAAATATCCACCGATATCTATACTAAACCAACGGACAAGAATAGTCTTCTTTTATACAGCAGCTGCCACCCTAAGCACGTCAAAAAATCTTTGCCTATCTCTCAACATTGTAGAGTAGATAGAATAGTCTCCAATCCCGTAACTCGTGAACTCCGGCACCGGGAGATGAGTACTAAGTTTCTGGACAGAGATTACCCTCACCACATTACATCCACTACCACCCCTACACGCAACCCGGAACCCAATAAAAACCCACGGATACCATTCGTCAACACCTATCATCCATTTTCCCCGTCCTTCAGTCAGGTCATTAGGAAACACTGGTCAATTCTTGGCAATGCATATCCGGACATCACGGAATTCCAACATCCACCATTGATTTGTCACAAACGCCCCCGGAACATCAAGGACACTCTAGTCCGAGCCGATATTGGTTCCTCCGTGAGCAAGGACAGACAGAGTTTTCTAGCCACACCACGGAAGGGAACGTTTCCATGCCTCCATTGTGTCCAATGTTCTAACGTCACCAAGGGCGAACACTTCTCGCACCCTAGAACTGGCAAGCAGTACCCCATTAAAGGCTTCTATACCTGCGACACCAATTTTGTTGTGTACCTGATAAAATGTCCGTGCGGTCTCGGATATGTTGGGGAGACCACCCAGCATATCCGAGACCGCATAAGTAAACATAAGTCTACTATACGTTGCGGCCAGACCATACTTCCCATTCCAGCACATTTTGCTGCCAGAGGACACTCTGTGTCCCAACTCAGATTTCAGGTGCTTGAATATGTTCCATTGCCCAGAAGGGGAGGCAATAGGGTACAAATCCTCCGGGACCGCGAGGCTTACTGGATTCACACACTACAAACTCTGGCACCATTAGGCATGAATAGGGAATATGAAACAAATTATTAATTATTATCAGAGGTGGCTACTTTGTATACATATATAGGTGTTGTTGTCAATACGTATGTGTTTTATACTTACATATCTTGTGTACCCGGCAGTCTTAACCCATCTTTTTCTTTTTTTCAGAGATATTGAACACCCTTTTCACTGGCAGGATCCATTCCTCACACTTTCTTTATAGGCACCACCTTTCTATAAGGTAGCATCTCTAACCCATTACTTTTCAGGTTGCTGTGCTTCCAGGTTCACACACTTGTCACACTACACACCTTGGAAACTTTCTATAGATAGTGACCCCTATCCCCTGAGCCTTAGTCAACATCCATCCATCCCACGTCTCCTGATTTACATGATTTACATTTATACATAATTCTTTCTTTACCCCACTCATACACACCCACCATTCCTCCACATTTATCTGCCCTTTCCCATAGTGGTACTTCCACAATTCCCCCATATCCTCTCTCTACACTTTCCTTCTTGCTTCATTCCCCTAAACCAGACATATACACATATCTCCACAGTAGCCGTTCATCACATCTCCTTTATTCTTTACCCCTTCTTATACACACTCCATAGGTCCACCCCTCAGTTTATGCCCTATGCAGCATGTTTCCTACATATGCATTGACGTTCCACATAGATGCATTAGCCCAATCCAGAATTTTCTCAACCGGCCCCCTTGATGACGCAGCGCACACGCGCATAATACACATATATACACTGCCCATTCATAGTTCTGTCCTTCCCCCCTTCATGACGCGGCGCGCACACGCGCGCTCATACACATATACACACCGCCCATCTATGATTCTGTTCTCTCCCCCCTCTGTTGACACGTCGCGCGCACGCGCGCGCACAGTACACACACACACACCGCCCATCCATGGTTCTGTCCTTCCCACTTTGATGACGCGTCACGCATGCGCAGACACGCGCTCGCATCACCGCTGACGTCACGCGTGCATGCGCAGTGACGCACATCACTCACACCAGGAAGTGCCGGCCACCCTTTAAATGGTCGCTCTTCAACACACCACAGCGCCACATGCCTCCTGCCTGCTCCTCTGGGACCCCGTCCCCATGCCAGATGCCCTAAAGGTAAAATCCTGCCTTATCATATACTCTGCTATATACTTATATGCTCTACCTTGTACACTGCATACCTGTGTTTGGTTTTTCTCTGGGACCCTGCCCCCATGCCATATACCCTAAAGGTAAAATCCTGCCTTAGTATACACTCTGCTATATACTTACATGCTCTACCTTGTATACTGCATACCTGTATTTGGTTATTCTCTGGGACTCCGTCCCCAGGCCATATGCCCTAAAGGTAAAAATCCTGCCTTATTGTACAAACTGCTATATACTTACATGCTCTGCCTTATATACTGCATACCTGTATTTGTCCTTCCTTGATACAGCCATTGAGCATTCTCTTATTTTCCCTTTTTCCTCAGGCACCTCCTCTACCTCACCATCAGCTTCTCACTTCTCCCTGACTGTGGGTATGTTGTGTTCTCTCTTGTGACCTCATGTCTCCCATAAGATGCTTACACATCATGACGCTAAATTCTGACACAAACCTATTTGTAGCCATTCATATGTCCGTTCATGCCTATCATAGGCTGGATGGTAACCGTATTACAATGCTTATCCATTGTCTAGTCGGATACCTCCTCCTGGTTACTGCCTCCTGGACTCACAGTATTACAATGACGCCTATTCCGATGTTATTTTTCCCACTACCTGTGATTGCTCACTAAGACGCTGTTCATACGATTTCATCCCCCCACTATCAGACGGTCTGCTCGCATTTACATGCTATACCTTTGTAACATTGTTATTTAACTATTGGTATGCCTTTTTGATTCTGCGATTATACCAACGCAAGCTTGTGCCTTCTATATGGCTTCTTTATACTGTACCTTTGGTGCTTAAAATGTTCCTCCTCTCCGTTTAGCGAACTACGCCGGAAAAGTAAAAACGCCCTACCTACGATAGAATCTCTGGACGTCTAACTCGTCCATACTCATTGGTCTCTCACATAAGTATGTGTATATACATTATCTGTAAATATGTAAAAAAAAATTTTTGTTATGTCACTTTTGTTGTGTAAATAATCTCTATCATTTCTTATAGGCAAGACCTTGACAAAGGCCTAACATAGGCCGAAACGTTGGCTTGGCTTTGCTCTACTGGTAGTGGCTCTTTTTTCTTTTTGCTCACAATCCACAAATAAAAAAACTTTTGCATTATCCTTGTATCTGACTGAGTGCTTGGGATTTATCACAGTATCTGGAGATTTTTTCCTTTATAGCACCTCCCCCATTTAACCAGTTGAGCCCGACTTTATTCCTACTATGTGAAAATAACCTCTGACATGTTAAAGGCGTAGTTTTTGATATACAGGTGTTCTGTCCTTAACTAGATATTGAGAAAAAGGAATTACCGGATCTGGAATTTCTGGGAACAATGAAGCAGATAGTGAGTGTGGATTTGGACAACTGGTCACCATTTTTCACAAAGTTGCCACAAGGATTGAAACAAGGAACATTTGTCTGGGGATTTCAAGGTAAACCTTTCCATCTACACTGCTATATAAAGAGATTCTGTATACAGTTAGGTCCAGAAATATTTGGACAGTGACACAATTTTCGCGAGTTGGGCTCTGCATGCCACCACATTGGATTTGAAATTAAACCTCTACAACAGAATTCAAGTGCAGATTGTAAGGTTTAATTTGAAGGTTTGAACAAAAATATCTGATAGAAATTGTAGGAATTGTACACATTTCTTTACAAACACTCCACATTTTAGGAGGTCAAAAGTAATTGGACAAATAAACCAAACCCAAACAAAATATTTTTATTTTCAATATTTTGTTGCGAATCCTTTGGAGGCAATCACTGCCTTAAGTCTGGAACCCATGGACATCACCAAACGCTGGGTTTCCTCCTTCTTAATGCTTTGCCAGGCCTTTACAGCCGCAGCCTTCAGGTCTTGCTTGTTTGTGGGTCTTTCCGTCTTAAGTCTGGATTTGAGCAAGTGAAATGCATGCTCAATTGGGTTAAGATCTGGTGATTGACTTGGCCATTGCAGAATGTTCCACTTTTTTGCACTCATGAACTCCTGGGTAGCTTTGGCTGTATGCTTGGGGTCATTGTCCATCTGTACTATGAAGCGCCGTCCGATAAACTTTGCGGCATTTGGCTGAATCTGGGCTGAAAGTATATCCCGGTACACTTCAGAATTCATCCGGCTACTCTTGTCTGCTGTTATGTCATCAATAAACACAAGTGACCCAGTGCCATTGAAAGCCATGCATGGCCATGCCATCACGTTGCCTCCACCATGTTTTACAGAGGATGTGGTGTGCCTTGGATCATGTGCCGTTCCCTTTCTTCTCCAAACTTTTTTCTTCCCATCATTCTGGTACAGGTTGATCTTTGTCTCATCTGTCCATAGAATACTTTTCCAGAACTGAGCTGGCTTCATGAGGTGTTTTCCAGCAAATGTAACTCTGGCCTGTCTATTTTTGGAATTGATGAATGGTTTGCATCTAGATGTGAACCCTTTGTATTTACTTTCATGGAGTCTTCTCTTTACTGTTGACTTAGAGACAGATACACCTACTTCACTGAGAGTGTTCTGGACTTCAGTTGATGTTGTGAACGGGTTCTTCTTCACCAAAGAAAGTATGCGGCGATCATCCACCACTGTTGTCATCCGTGGACGCCCAGGCCTTTTTCAGTTCCCAAGCTCACCAGTCAATTCCTTTTTTCTCAGAATGTACCCGACTGTTGATTTTGCTACTCCAAGCATGTCTGCTATCTCTCTGATAGATTTTTTCTTTTTTTTCAGCCTCAGGATGTTCTGCTTCACCTCAATTGAGAGTTCCTTAGACCGCATGTTGTCTGGTCACAGCAACAGCTTCCAAATGCAAAACCACACACCTGTAATCAACCTCAGACCTTTTAACTACTTCATTGATTACAGGTTAACGAGGGAGACGCCTTCAGAGTTAATTGCAGCCCTTAGAGTCCTTTGTCCAATTACTTTTGGTCCCTTGAAAAAGAGGAGGCTATGCATTACAGAGCTATGATTCCTAAACCCTTTCTCCGATTTGGATGTGAAAACTCTCATATTGCAGCTGGGAGTGTGCACTTTCAGCCCATATTATATATATAATTGTATTTCTGAACATGTTTTTGTAAACAGCTAAAATAACAAAACTTGTGTCACTGTCCAAATATTTCTGGACCTAACTGTACATAAATCTTTTATAGAGGCTCGTGGGCGGAGCTGGGTTCCATCCAGAGGCTCCAACCTCTGAGATTAGCTACCGCTTTCCTCTCTGAGGCTGCTTCTCATGCAGTGCTTCCACACACAGTGGCTCACTCTCTCTTTGCCATGTGTCACACAACCTAATTAAACACCTGTCTGACACACCCATAGATGGGGAATATGGATGGCCAGTCCCACCCATCTCTCCAGCCATCTGTTAACCTGGGCAAACACTTTGCAAAAAACATGTGGCACTAAAATTGCCAGAACGAACCTCCCGGGTTCTCACCACTTTCGTGGTACATACCACCCATTTATAATGTAGATAATGTAGACGGTCACCTTCTTACATCGGGCATACATAACCTAGTTTCAATGAGTTTCTTATGCAGTTGTTTTTACCCAAAACTCAAATTGCAGCTAAGAAACTGTTCAAAAAGTACCAGAATTGTGTTTGGATCCTTTTTGAGAAATACATGATTAGACTGTAGTTATTTGCATTTTTAAGCACCTTCTTACAGAAATAATAGAATATGATCATATTTATTTATAAAAGGCATTTGCATACAACCACTACACTGCCGGCAGAAGGAGGAATTTCCCCTGTAACTCTGGTTCATCTACCAGCCCCAGTTACAGAGGATATTGGCACTTAAAATAAAATGTACCGTATTTTTCGGATTATAAGACACACTTTTCCTCCCAAAAAATTGGGAGGAAAATGAGGACTGCGTCTTAAAATCTGAATGTAGCTTACTGGGGGGGTTGTAAAGAGGGATCAAAGGAGGCAGGGGTCATGCTATGTGGTATGCTGCCGGCGCTGGCCTGTGCGGCGTAGTTCTGTGCATTAGTCAGTGCCGTTCTGCTCGGCTCTGTTCTGCTCGGCACGCAGCTGTTCTCTGCGGTGGCCGGTCATTGTGAAGATGTCGATGGTCAGGGATTCAAATAATGACACCTAGAGTCAGCGCCTGCGCAGATCGAGCTTTCAGCTCAAGCTCTTATCTGCGCACGCGCCGACTCCGGCTGCCATTATTTGAAGCCCTCACCGCCGACGGTTGACATTTTGAGAATGGCTGGTGACTCACCGCCCCCAGCACAGAGAAGAGCTGCGTCACCAGCCCCACACAGAGCAGAGCTCACAGTGAGTATCTGGGCCCCTCTCTGTACCACTGACAGCTTTGCCGTACTCCAGTACCGCCTTTTCCTCCTGTGACTCCCGCACTGCTGCTGCCCCCTCTCGATGGTAAGAGACCACCAGATTATAAAACAGACCCCATATTTTTTTTTTTAGTTTTTCTTTCTCTAAATTTGGGGTGCGTCTTATAATCCGATAAGCCGCTGCGTCTTATAAAACGTAAAATATGGTATGATCTTATGGAGAGCACAATATGTGAAATATATAAAACAAAGGCAAAAATAAAAAAAATAACTAATAATTTAACTAATATATTATTAATATTAATTATAGTATATTATATATTACATATATATATATATATATATATACACACACATATTATTATAACTACTTAATTTAAAAACAAGCTATCACCAGTCTGAATAGCTGTTTGTAGCATCAATGCTGACAAACAATACACCTCCTCTATAACATAATTGTAATAGCATAATGAGCACACTTTAAAATCTATTTATGACTTTTTGCACCCTTAAAAAAATGTGAAAAACAGACTAAGTTTTTGTCAGATATTGTAGAAAGCTAAAGAAAAAGAGCTATCCATATACAAATGTGAACATAAAAATGAAATAACATTTGGGTCCCATTTGAAGGACCAAAAGAGGGGAAAAAAAGTTAAAAGTTCTAAAAACCTTAAATATGAGGGGAAAAAAAAATATGAAACTGTACCTAGTGATGATCTAGTTTTAAAATGGATCTGTGTAACTATATTAATTCCTTGCATTTGTTTTGAAGGTGGAAGAAGAACTTGGAAGCCCCCTGTGACCTGCATGATTTATAAATCTCTGTCAGACAGTGGCTATTTTTTCCTACATCCTCGCTGCAGCAAATTGAAAAATGCAGCTGATTTTGCCATTTGCATGCATGCAAGTTCAACATTTTTGTGGTGTGTGTGTAAAAACTAAGCACACCCTATTTGAATTCTATGGTTTTACTTGTCATGACTTTATAAGCTTCTGGATTTTAGAAGGTTCTAAATAAGTTAAAGGGCTCGTGCGCACGTATATGCTGAATATTCTGCAGCGATTTCACAGCACATGTGCGCTTCAAATCGCTGCAGAAACACTGCATAAGGCCGCCTTCACACGTCAGTGATTCTGGTACGTTTGTGCTTTTTTTAAAACGTACCAGAATCACTGACATACGCAGACCCATTATAATCAATGGGTCTGCTCACACATCAGTGATTTTTCACTGAATGTGTCTCCGTGCAGCGTGCACGTGTGGCTGTGATTCTGCACGGAGACAAGTCAGTTTTTTTCTGGCATCGCTGATGACCCACAGACCACACTATGGTGTGATCCGTGTGTGATCAGTGAAACACGTACCAGAAAATCACGGACATATTAAATATTTTCAACTTGGGGGTGTGGCCTGGCCTGAGATGTGAGAGGAAGCTAAGAGGAGAGCTCCTGGAACTGCCGATTATCCTGACTTCCACTGGGCCGTGGAGAGGACAAAAATCATCCATGCAGCAACCAGAGACCACCCTGCACTTACTGCACAGCTTGGACAGAGGTTACATAGCTGGGGGGACGAGCAGGAGGCAGAAGGAGGCGGCGGCAGGAATAGAAGGTACTGCATAAAATGGGGTGGGACACAGACACCAACCTCCAAAGTAGGGAGAGCTGCAGCCATGCATGCTACTGAAAAACTGTCTGAGTATGCCAGGGGCACAGAATGCAGGGCTCCCACGGTACACAGGGATGAAGGAGCTGAACTGGGGAGCTCCAGGCAGCACAGCCCTCACAATGCAGTGGAGGAGGAAGGAGGAAATAGTGCAGACTCATTATTATTATAGCAAGGCTTGCAAAACAAGCTGGAGCTTGTATAAAGTGGTTAAATCATGGCATAGTAGCTGCAGAGCTGAGTATAATGTTGGTTTATATAGTTAATTCTCTTACTTGTGTTGCAAAATTAATTAGCTTATAAAGTTTATATGTTAATTTCCTCTTCAACCAAGGGGGCATGAGCATAAGTAATTGATAGGAGACGGTCACTTTTTCCCCTGTGTGACATTGATCAATGATTGATTGCTCTCAGTGAGAGAAACAAAATTAAAATTTTGTAGTTGTGATTCCTTTTTATGGCTAACTAAAACAAAATGATGTTACAAAGCAAGCTTTCGAGACATCTCAGGTCTCTTCCTCTGGCATGGTATGACAAAATATCTGAAGGATACAAGTGAAAAGGTTTTGGTACCGTGTTAGCCAGTTGAAAATGTATTGAATGTTCTCAGTGAGAGGAACAAAATTTTGTTCCTCTCACTGAGAACATTCAATAAAATATCTGAAGAAACACAAATATATACACAAAACAGGGTAGAGGGATGCATAGTAAAAGGACATTTAAATAAACAAACACTGAGCTTAGAGAGTGAATCCTTAATTAGCTTAAATTAGTGGTGTGAGATTTTTATTGTCCCAATATCCATGTAGGATCAGAGGCATGGTGCCCTAGCAGTCTCTGGAGCAGACGCCTCAGATTTTATAATGAGTCTTAAATCCTCCTGACAGGTTGAGTCCTGTGTCCACAGAGTTAAACATTGTGATGAACTTGTATTCCCAGACCCTGAGATGGCTCTGTGATCTGAAGTTGCCTTTTAATATGACTACTTTCATGTGGTTTATGTTGTGTCCTGGAGCACAAAAATATTTGGCCACAGGTAAATGAGTTTTTTTTGTCTGTTATTGTGTGGTGGTGAGATCTATCTCATCCTTGCTCTCAGTCTCTGTCCTGTTTCTAAGATTTGGTGCGTTTTTGGCTGCGTTTTAGATATCTGTGTTTTTCTGCGTTTTTCCAATGCATTGCATGGGGGGAAAACGCAGAAAAACGCAGGAAAGAATTGACATGTACATTTTTTTTTAAGCTCAAAAACGCAGCTTAAAAAAAAAGTTGTGCGCGGACAGCAAAAAAGAAAACTCATAGACTTTGCTGGGGAAGCAAAGTCATGCAGTTTTAAGGCCAAAAACGCACCCGAAAAATGCGCAAAAACGCAGCGAAAAACGCACTGTGTGCACATAGCCTAAAAGGCTTAGAACTGGCTTTATCGTCTTTAGGTCATACATCTTGATATTGGCATCTACTGTGATTACAAGCTGGGTAAAGAGATGAGAGCTTTGGGTAATCACAAATGCACCTCTGCATCTATGCCATGTATAGCGGAATAATGCCCTGATTGCTTGCATAGACTCAAAGTGGTGTATATGCAGCTTTCATCTCGCAGGACTGTTGGCTCTACACCTCCTCCCACTCTGCAGACTCTGCAGACACCTAGGCAACAGAGTGACGAAATCAAGATCTGTACATACTAGTCCAATCCTTGCAATAAATGCAAATCCGTGTATGTAATGTCACACAGTTCTGCTCTCCTCCCTTCTCTCTCTTTCTAAACACACAGAATGGTGAGATATATAAAATTGGGAGGAAAAGCAGAGCTGTGCATCATTACATATATTATCATATTGTTATTATCTCCACAATAAAATATAAGTGATTATAAAAAAAAATAAAATATAGAGACTGCAGCCTTTATTGCATGATATGACCGGTTTAATGCTCAAGCCGATAAAGGGTCCTTTTTAAATCGGCGTTTTTTGAAACACAATTCAACCACTTAAGTACAGTATGTGAAAATAACCTCTGACATGTTAAAGGCGTAGTTTTTGATATACAGGTGTTCTGTCCTTAACTAGATATTGAGAAAAAGGAATTACCGGATCTGGAATTTCTGGGAACAATGAAGCAGATAGTGAGTGTGGATTTGGACAACTGGTCACCATTTTTTACAAAGTTGCCACAAGAATTGAAACAAGGAACATTTGTCTGGGGATTTCAAGGTAAACCTTTCCATCTACACTGCTATATAAAGAGATTCTGTATACATAAATCTTTTATAGAGGCTCGTGGGCGGAGCCAATGACGTAGCAGCAAGTGAAAGTGAGCTCCCTTGGATTTCCTCAAAAGCAATGATATTAAAAATCTCAAGACTGTGATCCTTCTACATTAGTACTACTTTTTTTTTTTTTTTGTTATGTCACTTTTGGTGTGTAAATAATCTCTATCATTTCTTATAGGCAAGACCTTGACAAAGGCCTAACATAAGCCGAAACGTTGGCTTGGCTTTGCTCTACTGGTAGTGGCTCTTTTTTCTTTTTGCTCACAATCCACAAATAAAAAAACTTTTGCATTATCCTTGTATCTGACTGAGTGCTTGGGATTTATCACAGTATCTGGAGATTTTTTCCTTTATAGCACCTCCCCCATTTAACCAGTTGAGCCCGACTTTATTCCTACTATTTGACTATTTATTTATGTTGGTGCTCCTGTATAGCACCTCTAATGTCTCTCCCAACGCTTTCATATAGTAACGATCAAGCTGCGACTGTCCTGGCTGGGATATCCGCAACTAATCAATTTCTTACTATACCCACGGAGGAACTCCGCACCAGGGATTACCTGAAGGAGTTAAAGCGGCACACGTCGCTGGAGCTCCATGCAGTGACCCTCGCGGAGTATCACCGTGCTCAACGAATCCCCAGAGGACTCAGAGTCCCTTTAAGGCCAACTCTTTTTGCTGATAATCCCACATACTGTGATCAGTTCGAAGGCATCCTCAACAAGTGTTCTCTCGATATCATTATACTAACACTGGATTATTTGCAAAAAGAAATCAACACTGTTGATGCGAACATTAAAACCATAGAGGAACAGCTGTCCCAGACCCTCCCAGCCACGGATCTCTCTACATTGAAAACCAAAAACAAGGAGATCGTCACAGATTTCCAGCAGACCCTTCAGACCCGCAAACGCTCAAAATGTATTCGTGATCAAGACGATTACCTCAAGAACCGCGTTTACAGATGGCGCACCACCTCATTTCCTTCAGAACGCAGACCTTCCCATCGAGGCAATTACACAAGTGCCTACAGCTCGGACAGCGATCAGAGCTACTCTGGTCCCTCCTCTTCTTTTTTAGGCACCGGTCCACAAACACGAGGCAAACCAGGAGGGGCAAGAAACAGGGCTCCACCACACAGAATAACCACGCGGTCCCAGGTTGGGAGAACATCGTGTACAATATTTCCTCTCTTACACTCACACCCACAGAGATCAAGGTTCTACAGAAAGGTTTAACTTTTTGTCCTACACCCCCGCTCAACACCTTTGCCTTGGAACAGGAACTCAATCGATTTTTCAGAAACCTCCGATTGAAAGCCCATTTCTCCACCTCCCATGGCTTCCCCAACATCAACCCTGTTGTTCCCCTAACTAACTCATGCCCACCAACCTCCTTCACTTTACGTGAATTAGGCCTCAATAACCCAAGCACTTTTCAACCTCCCAGACACTACCACCCAATTGAAACTTACATATCCTTGGTCACACGTGACATTAACAAAGTCAAAACAGACATTAGTCAGGGACACATGCACCTCCGTCACTGTCATGATGTAATTTACCCTCTCACTGTATATGCTGTGATACTATGTCATGATATTATATTTCCCTGGTTGTATTAGTTGTAATTCATGTATTTCCTTGGGCTCTCATACAATTGTAGTCTTGGCATCTAATGTGATTATGTAAATAGCCTGTCCTCTTCTTTCCAGAGTTGTGTATCTAATCTGTAATTGCATTGGCCAGTGAAGGAATAGTCATTGTTCTGCACAGCAGGGGATCCCTTCATCTACTGTGGCTGGCAGACATATTGGAGCCCTGTGATGGACCAAACCATTGATGATAGGATGTGTGACCCCTACCCCCTGAACAAACATGGTGGGCTGGTCAAGGAGCACAGACAATGCATTTCCCTTTTTGTAACTTCAGAGTGAGCTGGAACTAAGAGAAGAAGGAGCTCCAGCCTGGGTGGCTGTGGACACGGACGGAGCTAGGCCTGTGTGGCGGCCCGTGGGATTGTGTGGAACTCTTTGGACTACTGTAAGGACGATTGCTTTGTAATCCGGTCCGAGGATTGTCGGGAAGGGCCCCCGAATCTGTTTTACGTGGACTTATCGTGTGCTGTTCCAGTGTTCTTGTGAATAAACCTGTTGGATCGTTCCTCGGCCTGTTGTCTCTCCTTGCTCTGCTGTACACCCCGTCACAGTCACAATATGACGAATGACGAATCAAGAGCCCTTCTTGCTCTTAAGAACAATCCTCATTTAGTTATAAAACCTGCGGACAAAGGTGGCGCAATTGTCGTACTTGACAAATCCTACTACATAACCGAGATCAAGAACCAGCTCAGTGACTCTACTACTTACACTTCTATCCCACGGGACCCCACCGCAACCATTCGCTCTATCATTCAGGACCTTGTCAACTTTTACTCCAACAATGCCACCATAGACAACAAATTGTCCAGTTTTCTAATCAATAACCACCCCATCACACCCGTATTTTATACCCTCCCCAAAATACACAAAAATCTCACTTCTCCCCCCGGCCGACCTATCGTTGCTTCAACAGACTCCATCCTATCACCACTGGCACGCACTCTGGAAAAAATACTTACGCCTCTCATTCCCAACACCCTCTCATTTCTGAAAGACACCACTCATTTTCTAGAAACTCTATCTAATGCCAACTGTCCCACTGAGAATTGCTTCATGGTCACCATGGACGTAACCAGCTTGTACACCAGCATTGATCACCATGGGGGTCTCAAGGCCGTTCAATGGTTCCTCAATACATACACTGACTTTGACGATTTGAAGAAACAATTCTGTTTGGATGTCCTTAAGATAATCCTGGAAAACAACTTCTTTCTCTTTGAGGATACCTTCTACATACAGCGGAAAGGGACCGCTATGGGATCTCACGTAGCGCCCCCGTACGCTAACATTTACATGGCCAAATTTGAGGAAGATTATATCTATTCTCATCCCCTTTTCTCTAGTAACATCCCCCTTTGGAAACGATTTATCGATGACGTATTTTGCATCTGCATCGGCAATGAGGAATCGCTTATTGAATTCTTCAATGACATTAGCACCGTCTGCCCCAACATCTCGTTCACCCTACATTATGACCGCGATTCAGTGAGCTTTCTGGACACTCTTGTCATCAGGGGTTCTGATGGAAAAATATCCACCGATATCTATACTAAACCAACGGACAAGAATAGTCTTCTTTTATACAGCAGCTGCCACCCTAAGCACATCAAAAAATCTTTTAAAATAATGAAGGAAAAAATCTGTACAGAGACTTTATAGTTGAAATAGATATAAATTTTATTAAATACAAATACAAAAGACAAAAGATTGTTGTGGTTAAAATTTGTAGAGACAGGTGATGAAAACCACCAATGATAACCTCATACCAACCTGGCACGCTTTACATGTTTAAGGGCAGTCAGAACAACAAAGCAAAAACTAGCTGGTCAAAAAGCGAATGATCAACATGGATGCAAACATGCTGCTGCATAAGCCCTGTGCTGAAATAGTAATCTTGTTCACACAGCAAATGTATGTGTGACTGATGTCACAGGGCATCAACCCCCATTATGCTGACCCACTATGAAATATCCACCACGTTATACAAATGTGTGGAACATATAGTCAGCCTATGGGAGTCCTAATCCAAATCACCAAAGCTATTAGTAGCAGCAGTGTAATTACCGCTCAAAGAGACGGAGTCATACATGCAAAACAGCACAAAGGCAGCCATGTGATCAATCGAAAGGAGTGTAAAGGCTACTGACTGCTAGAGACATCATGTGCCAACACCCTATATAATACCAGTAAAGACCCAAAGTGCAGTTATAGCTAGTGGCACATGGTATCAAAATACAGATCAATATCGTACCTGAGGTGTGGTATGAGAGTAGGGCACCCCGACCTATAGGTTTCGTAATCCTTCTTCCGGGAAGAATTGATCACATGGCTGCCTTTGTGCTGTTTTGCATGTATGACTCCGTCTCTTTGAGCGGTAATTACACTGCTGCTACTAATAGCTTTGGTGATTTGGATTAGGACTCCCATAGGCTGACTATATGTTCCACACATTTGTATAACGTGGTGGATATTTCATAGTGGGTCAGCATAATGGGGGTTGATGCCCTGTGACATCAGTCACACATACATTTGCTGTGTGAACAAGATTACTATTTCAGCACAGGGCTTATGCAGCAGCATGTTTGCATCCATGTTGATCATTCGCTTTTTGACCAGCTAGTTTTTGCTTTGTTGTTCTGACTGCCCTTAAACATGTAAAGCGTGCCAGGTTGGTATGAGGGTATCATTGGTGGCTATCATCACCTGTCTCTACAAATTTTAACCACAACAATCTTTTGTCTTTTGTATTTGTATTTAATAAAATTTATATCTATTTCAACTATAAAGTCTCTGTACAGATTTTTTCCTTCATTATTTCATTTATATTCTGTATATGGCTTTCTCCATATGCTAACTATGGCACGAGACTTCTCGTGTTTACTGGTATTGTTTGTTTATTTGTTATCAAAAAATCTTTGCCTATCTCTCAACATTGTAGAGTAGATAGAATAGTCTCCAATCCCGTAACTCGTGAACTCCGGCACCGGGAGATGAGTACTAAGTTTCTGGACAGAGATTACCCTCACCACATTGCATCCACTACCACCCCTACACGCAACCCGGAACCCAATAAGAACCCACGGATACCATTCGTCAACACCTATCATCCGTTTTCCCCGTCCTTCAGTCAGGTCATTAGGAAACACTGGTCAATTCTTGGCAATGCATATCCGGACATCACGGAATTCCAACATCCACCATTGATTTGTCACAAACGCCCCCGGAACATCAAGGACACTCTAGTCCGAGCCGATATTGGTTCCTCCGTGAGCAAGGACAGACAGAGTTTTCTAGCCACACCACGGAAGGGAACGTTTCCACGCCTCCATTGTGTCCAATGTTCTAACGTCACCAAGGGCGAACACTTCTCGCACCCTAGAACTGGCAAGCAGTACCCCTTTAAAGGCTTCTATACCTGCGACACCAATTTTGTTGTGTACCTGATAAATGTCCGTGCGGTCTCGGATATGTTGGGGAGACCACCCAGCATATCCGAGACCGCATAAGTAAACATAAGTCTACTATACGTTGCGGCCAGACCATACTTCCCATTCCAGCACATTTTGCTGCCAGAGGACACTCTGTGTCCCAACTCAGATTTCAGGTGCTTGAATATGTTCCATTGCCCAGAAGGGGAGGCAATAGGGTACAAATCCTCCGGGACCGCGAGGCTTACTGGATTCACACACTACAAACTCTGGCACCATTAGGCATGAATAGGGAATATGAAACAAATTATTAATTATTATCAGAGGTGGCTACTTTGTATACATATATAGGTGTTGTTGTCAATACGTATGTGTTTTATACTTACATATCTTGTGTACCCAGCAGTCTTAACCCATCTTTTTCTTTTTTTCAGAGATATTGAACACCCTTTTCACTGGCAGGATCCATTCCTCACACTTTCTTTATAGGCACCACCTTTCTATAAGGTAGCATCTCTAACCCATTACTTTTCAGGTTGCTGTGCTTCCAGGTTCACACACTTGTCACACTACACACCTTGGAAACTTTCTATAGATAGTGACCCCTATCCCCTGAGCCTTAGTCAACATCCATCCATCCCACGTCTCCTGATTTACATGATTTACATTTATACATAATTCTTTCTTTACCCCACTCATACACACCCACCATTCCTCCACATTTATCTGCCCTTTCCCATAGTGGTACCTCCACAATTCCCCCATATCCTCTCTCTACACTTTCCTTCTTGCTTCATTCCCCTAAACCAGACATATACACATATCTCCACAGTAGCCGTTCATCACATCTCCTTTATTCTTTACCCCTTCTTATACACACTCCATAGGTCCACCCCTCAGTTTATGCCCTATGCAGCATGTTTCCTACATATGCATTGACGTTCCACATAGATGCATTAGCCCAATCCAGAATTTTCTCAACCGGCCCCCTTGATGACGCAGCGCACACGCGCATAATACACATATATACACTGCCCATTCATAGTTCTGTCCTTCCCCCCTTCATGACGCGGCGTGCACACGCGCGCTCATACACATATACACACCGCCCATCTATGATTCTGTTCTCTCCCCCCTCTGTTGACACGTCGCGCGCACGCGCGCGCACAGTACACACACACACACCGCCCATCCATGGTTCTGTCCTTCCCACTTTGATGACGCGTCACGCATGCGCAAACACGCGCTCGCATCACCGCTGACGTCACGCGTGCATGCGCAGTGACGCACATCACTCACACCAGGAAGTGCCGGCCACCCTTTAAATGGTCGCTCTTCAACACACCACAGCGCCACATGCCTCCTGCCTGCTCCTCTGGGACCCCGTCCCCATGTCAGATGCCCTAAAGGTAAAATCCTGCCTTATCATATACTCTGCTATATACTTATATGCTCTACCTTGTACACTGCATACCTGTGTTTGGTTTTTCTCTGGGACCCTGCCCCCATGCCATATACCCTAAAGGTAAAATCCTGCCTTAGTATACACTCTGCTATATACTTACATGCTCTACCTTGTATACTGCATACCTGTATTTGGTTATTCTCTGGGACTCCGTCCCCAGGCCATATGCCCTAAAGGTAAAATCCTGCCTTATTGTACAAACTGCTATATACTTACATGCTCTGCCTTATATACTGCATACCTGTATTTGTCTTTCCTTGATACAGCCATTGAGCATTCTCTTATTTTCCCTTTTTCCTCAGGCACCTCCTCTACCTCACCATCAGCTTCTCACTTCTCCCTGACTGTGGGTATGTTGTGTTCTCTCTTGTGACCTCATGTCTCCCATAAGATGCTTACACATCATGACGCTAAATTCTGACACAAACCTATTTGTAGCCATCCATATGTCCGTTCATGCCTATCATAGGCTGGATGGTAACCGTATTACAATGCTTATCCATTGTCTAGTCGGATACCTCCTCCTGGTTACTGCCTCCTGGACTCACAGTATTACAATGACGCCTATTCCGATGTTATTTTTCCCACTACCTGTGATTGCTCACTAAGACGCTGTTCATACGATTTCATCCCCCCACTATCAGACGGTCTGCTCGCATTTACATGCTATACCTTTGTAACATTGTTATTTAACTATTGGTATGCCTTTTTGATTCTGCGATTATACCAACGCAAGCTTGTGCCTTCTATATGGCTTCTTTATACTGTACCTTTGGTGCTAAAAATGTTCCTCCTCTCCGTTTAGCGAACTACGCCGGAAAAGTAAAAACGCCCTACCTACGATAGAATCTCTGGACGTCTAACTCGTCCATACTCATTGGTCTCTCACATAAGTATGTGTACATACATTATCTGTAAATATGTAAAAAAAAAATTTTGTTATGTCACTTTTGGTGTGTAAATAATCTCTATCATTTCTTAT
Organism: Anomaloglossus baeobatrachus; assembly: GCF_048569485.1. Lineage (NCBI taxonomy): Eukaryota > Metazoa > Chordata > Amphibia > Anura > Aromobatidae > Anomaloglossus > Anomaloglossus baeobatrachus. The sequence goes on from NC_134359.1 coordinate 247,263,070, forward strand.
AGGCAAGACCTTGACAAAGGCCTAACATAGGCCGAAACGTTGGCTTGGCTTTGCTCTACTGGTAGTGGCTCTTTTTTCTTTTTGCTCACAATCCACAAATAAAAAAACTTTTGCATTATCCTTGTATCTGACTGAGTGCTTGGGATTTATCACAGTATCTGGAGATTTTTTCCTTTATAGCACCTCCCCCATTTAACCAGTTGAGCCCGACTTTATTCCTACTATGTGAAAATAACCTCTGACATGTTAAAGGCGTAGTCTTTGATATACAGGTGTTCTGTCCTTAACTAGATATTGAGAAAAAGGAATTACCGGATCTGGAATTTCTGGGAACAATGAAGCAGATAGTGAGTGTGGATTTGGACAACTGGTCACCATTTTTCACAAAGTTGCCACAAGAATTGAAACAAGGAACATTTGTCTGGGGATTTCAAGGTAAACCTTTCCATCTACACTGCTATATAAAGAGATTCTGTATACATAAATCTTTTATAGAGGCTCGTGGGCGGAGCTGGGTTCCATCCAGAGGCTCCAACCTCTGAGATTAGCTACCGCTTTCCTCTCTGAGGCTGCTTCTCATGCAGTGCTTCCACACACAGTGGCTCACTCTCTCTTTGCCATGTGTCACACAACCTAATTAAACACCTGTCTGACACACCCATAGATGGGGAATATGGATGGCTAGTCCCACCCATCTCTCCAGCCATCTGTTAACCTGGGCAAACACTTTGCAAAAAACATGTGGCACTAAAATTGCCAGAACGAACCTCCCGGGTTCTCACCACTTTCGTGGTACATACCACCCATTTATAATGTAGATAATGTAGACGGTCACCTTCTTACATCGGGCATACATAACCTAGTTTCAATGAGTTTCTTATGCAGTTGTTTTTACCCAAAACTCAAATTGCAGCTAAGAAACTGTTCAAAAAGTACCAGAATTGTGTTTGGATCCTTTTTGAGAAATACATGATTAGACTGTAGGTATTTGCATTTTTAAGCACCTTCTTACAGAAATAATAGAATATGATCATATTTATTTATAAAAGGCATTTGCATACAACCACTACACTGCCGGCAGAAGGAGGAATTTCCCCTGTAACTCTGGTTCATCTACCAGCCCCAGTTACAGAGGATATTGGCACTTAAAATAAAATGTACCGTATTTTTCGGATTATAAGACACACTTTTCCTCCCAAAAAATTGGGAGGAAAATGAGGACTGCGTCTTAAAATCTGAATGTAGCTTACTGGGGGGGTTGTAAAGAGGGATCAAAGGAGGCAGGGGTCATGCTATGTGGTATGCTGCCGGCGCTGGCCTGTGCGGCGTAGTTCTGTGCATTAGTCAGTGCCGTTCTGCTCGGCTCTGTTCTGCTCGGCACGCAGCTGTTCTCTGCGGTGGCCGGTCATTGTGAAGATGTCGATGGTCAGGGATTCAAATAATGACACCTAGAGTCAGCGCCTGCGCAGATCGAGCTTTCGGCTCAAGCTCTTATCTGCGCACGCGCCGACTCCGGCTGCCATTATTTGAAGCCCTCACCGCCGACGGTTGACATTTTGAGAATGGCTGGTGACTCACCGCCCCCAGCACAGAGAAGAGCTGCGTCACCAGCCCCACACAGAGCAGAGCTCACAGTGAGTATCTGGGCCCCTCTCTGTACCACTGGCAGCTTTGCCGTACTCCAGTACCGCCTTTTCCTCCTGTGACTCCCGCACTGCTGCTGCCCCCTCTCGATGGTAAGAGACCACCAGATTATAAAACAGACCCCATATTTTTTTTTTAGTTTTTTTTTCTCTAAATTTGGGGTGTGTCTTATAATCCGATAAGCCGCTGCGTCTTATAAAACGTAAAATATGGTATGATCTTATGGAGAGCACAATATGTGAAATATATAAAACAAAGGCAAAAATAAAAAAAATAACTAATAATTTAACTAATATATTATTAATATTAATTATAGTATATTATATATTACATATATATATATATATATATACACACATACTATTATAACTACTTAATTTAAAAACAAGCTATCACCAGTCTGAATAGCTGTTTGTAGCATCAATGCTGACAAACAATACACCTCCTCTATAACATAATTGTAATAGCATAATGAGCACACTTTAAAATCTATTTATGACTTTTTGCACCCTTAAAAAAATGTGAAAAACAGACTAAGTTTTTGTCAGATATTGTAGAAAGCTAAAGAAAAAGAGCTATCCATATACAAATGTGAACATAAAAATGAAATAACATTTGGGTCCCATTTGAAGGACCAAAAGAGGGGAAAAAAAGTTAAAAGTTCTAAAAACCTTAAATATGAGGGGAAAAAAAAATATGAAACTGTACCTAGTGATGATCTAGTTTTAAAATGGATCTGTGTAACTATATTAATTCCTTGCATTTGTTTTGAAGGTGGAAGAAGAACTTGGAAGCCCCCTGTGACCTGCATGATTTATAAATCTCTGTCAGACAGTGGCTATTTTTTCCTACATCCTCGCTGCAGCAAATTGAAAAATGCAGCTGATTTTGCCATTTGCATGCATGCAAGTTCAACATTTTTGTGGTGTGTGTGTAAAAACTAAGCACACCCTATTTGAATTCTATGGTTTTAGTTGTCATGACTTTATAAGCTTCTGGATTTTAGAAGGTTCTAAATAAGTTAAAGGGCTCGTGCGCACGTATATGCTGAATATTCTGCAGCGATTTCACAGCACATGTGCGCTTCAAATCGCTGCAGAAACACTGCATAAGGCCGCCTTCACACGTCAGTGATTCTGGTACGTTTGTGCTTTTTTTAAAACGTACCAGAATCACTGACATACGCAGACCCATTATAATCAATGGGTCTGCTCACACATCAGTGATTTTTCACTGAATGTGTCTCCGTGCAGCGTGCACGTGTGGATGTGATTCTGCACGGAGACAAGTCAGTTTTTTTCTGGCATCGCTGATGACCCACAGACCACACTATGGTGTGATCCGTGTGTGATCAGTGAAACACGTACCAGAAAATCACGGACATATTAAATATTTTCAATTTGGGGGTGTGGCCTGGCCTGAGATGTGAGAGGAAGCTAAGAGGAGAGCTCCTGGAACTGCCGATTATCCTGACTTCCACTGGGCCGTGGAGAGGACAAAAATCATCCATGCAGCAACCAGAGACCACCCTGCACTTACTGCACAGCTTGGACAGAGGTTACATAGCTGGGGGGACGAGCAGGAGGCAGAAGGAGGCGGCGGCAGGAATAGAAGGTACTGCATAAAATGGGGTGGGACACAGACACCAACCTCCAAAGTAGGGAGAGCTGCAGCCATGCATGCTACTGAAAAACTGTCTGAGTATGCCAGGGGCACAGAATGCAGGGCTCCCACGGTACACAGGGATGAAGGAGCTGAACTGGGGAGCTCCAGGCAGCACAGCCCTCACAATGCAGTGGAGGAGGAAGGAGGAAATAGTGCAGACTCATTATTATTATAGCAAGGCTTGCAAAACAAGCTGGAGCTTGTATAAAGTGGTTAAATCATGGCATAGTAGCTGCAGAGCTGAGTATAATGTTGGTTTATATAGTTAATTCTCTTACTTGTGTTGCAAAATTAATTAGCTTATAAAGTTTATATGTTAATTTCCTCTTCAACCAAGGGGGCATGAGCATAAGTAATTGATAGGAGACGGTCACTTTTCCCCCTGTGTGACATTGACCAATGATTGATTGCTCTCAGTGAGAGAAACAAAATTAAAATTTTGTAGTTGTGATTCCTTTTTATGGCTAACTAAAATAAAATGATGTTACAAAGCAAGCTTTCGAGACATCTCAGGTCTCTTCCTCTGGCATGGTATGACAAAATATCTGAAGGATACAAGTGAAAAGGTTTTGGTACCGTGTTAGCCAGTTGAAAATGTATTGAATGTTCTCAGTGAGAGGAACAAAATTTTGTTCCTCTCACTGAGAACATTCAATAAAATATCTGAAGAAACACAAATATATACACAAAACAGTGTAGAGGGATGCATAGTAAAAGGACATTTAAATAAACAAACACTGAGCTTAGAGAGTGAATCCTTAATTAGCTTAAATTAGTGGTGTGAGATTTTTATTGTCCCAATATCCATGTAGGACCAGAGGCATGGTGCCCTGGCAGTCTCTGGAGCAGAAGCCTCAGATTTTATAATGAGTCTTAAATCCTCCTGACAGGTTGAGTCCTGTGTCCACAGAGTTAAACATTGTGATGAACTTGTATTCCCAGACCCTGAGATGGCTCTGTGATCTGAAGTTGCCTTTTAATATGACTACTTTCATGTGGTTTATGTTGTGTCCTGGAGCACAAAAATATTTGGCCACAGGTAAATGAGTTTTTTTTGTCTGTTATTGTGTGGTGGTGAGATCTATCTCATCTTTGCTCTCAGTCTCTGTCCTGTTTCTAAGATTTGGTGCGTTTTTGGCTGCGTTTTAGATATCTGTGTTTTTCTGCGTTTTTCCAATGCATTGCATGGGGGGAAAACGCAGAAAAACGCAGGAAAGAATTGACATGTACATTTTTTTTTTAAGCTCAAAAACGCAGCTTAAAAAAAAAGTTGTGCGCGGACAGCAAAAAAGAAAACTCATAGACTTTGCTGGGGAAGCAAACTCATGCAGTTTTAAGGCCAAAAACGCACCCGAAAAAATGCGCAAAAACGCAGCGAAAAACGCACTGTGTGCACATAGCCTAAAAGGCTTAGAACTGGCTTTATCGTCTTTAGGTCATACATCTTGATATTGGCATCGACTGTGATTACAAGCTGGGTAAAGAGATGAGAGCTTTGGGTAATCACAAATGCACCTCTGCATCTATGCCATGTATAGCGGAATAATGCCCTGATTGCTTGCATAGACTCAAAGTGGTGTATATGCAGCTTTCATCTCGCAGGACTGTTGGCTCTACACCTCCTCCCACTCTGCAGACTCTGCAGACACCTAGGCAACAGAGTGACGAAATCAAGATCTGTACATACTAGTCCAATCCTTGCAATAAATGCAAATCCGTGTATGTAATGTCACACAGTTCTGCTCTCCTCCCTTCTCTCTCTTTCTAAACACACAGAATGGTGAGATATATAAAATTGGGAGGAAAAGCAGAGCTGTGCATCATTACATATATTATCATATTGTTATTATCTCCACAATAAAATATAAGTGATTATAAAAAAAAATAAAATATAGAGACTGCAGCCTTTATTGCATGATATGACCGGTTTAATGCTCAAGCCAATAAAGGGTCCTTTTTAAATCGGCGTTTTTTGAAACACAATTCAACCACTTAAGTACAGTATGTGAAAATAACCTCTGACATGTTAAAGGCGTAGTTTTTGATATACAGGTGTTCTGTCCTTAACTAGATATTGAGAAAAAGGAATTACCGGATCTGGAATTTCTGGGAACAATGAAGCAGATAGTGAGTGTGGATTTGGACAACTGGTCACCATTTTTTACAAAGTTGCCACAAGAATTGAAACAAGGAACATTTGTCTGGGGATTTCAAGGTAAACCTTTCCATCTACACTGCTATATAAAGAGATTCTGTATACATAAATCTTTTATAGAGGCTCGTGGGCGGAGCCAATGACGTAGCAGCAAGTGAAAGTGAGCTCCCTTGGATTTCCTCAAAAGCAACGATATTAAAAATTTCAAGACTGTGATCCTTCTACATTAGTACTACTTTTTTTTTTTTTGTTATGTCACTTTTGGTGTGTAAATAATCTCTATCATTTCTTATAGGCAAGACCTTGACAAAGGCCTAACATAAGCCGAAACGTTGGCTTGGCTTTGCTCTACTGGTAGTGGCTCTTTTTTCTTTTTGCTCACAATCCACAAATAAAAAAACTTTTGCATTATCCTTGTATCTGACTGAGTGCTTGGGATTTATCACAGTATCTGGAGATTTTTTCCTTTATAGCACCTCCCCCATTTAACCAGTTGAGCCCGACTTTATTCCTACTATTTGACTATTTATTTATGTTGGTGCTCCTGTATAGCACCTCTAATGTCTCTCCCAACGCTTTCATATAGTAACGATCAAGCTGCGACTGTCCTGGCTGGGATATCCGCAACTAACCAATTTCTTACTATACCCACGGAGGAACTCCGCACCAGGGATTACCTGAAGGAGGTAAAGCGGCACACGTCGCTGGAGCTCCATGCAGTGACCCTCGCGGAGTATCACCGTGCTCAACGAATCCCCAGAGGACTCAGAGTCCCTTTAAGGCCAACTCTTTTTGCTGATAATCCTACATACTGTGATCAGTTCGAAGGCATCCTCAACAAGTGTTCTCTCGATATCATTATACTAACACTGGATTATTTGCAAAAAGAAATCAACACTGTTGATGCGAACATTAAAACCATAGAGGAACACTGTCCCAGACCCTCCCAGCCACGGATCTCTCTACATTGAAAACCAAAAACAAGGAGATCGTCACAGATTTCCAGCAGACCCTTCAGACCCGCAAACGCTCAAAATTTATTCGTGATCAAGACGATTACCTCAAGAACAGCGTTTACAGATGGCGCACCACCTCATTTCCTTCAGAACGCAGACCTTCCCATCGAGGCAATTACACAAGTGCCTACAGCTCGGACAGCGATCAGAGCAACTCTGGTCCCTCCTCTTCTTTTTTAGGCACCGGTCCACAAACACGAGGCAAACCAGGAGGGGCAAGAAACAGGGCTCCACCACACAGAATAACCACGCGGTCCCAGGTTGGGAGAACATCGTGTACAATATTTCCTCTCTTACACTCACACCCACAGAGATCAAGGTTCTACAGAAAGGTTTAACTTTTTGTCCTACACCCCCGCTCAACACCTTTGCCTTGGAACAGGAACTCAATCGATTTTTCAGAAACCTCCGATTGAAAGCCCATTTCTCCACCTCCCATGGCTTCCCCAACATCAACCCTGTTGTTCCCCTAACTAACTCATGCCCACCAACCTCCTTCACTTTACGTGAATTAGGCCTCAATAACCCAAGCACTTTTCAACCTCCCAGACACTACCACCCAATTGAAACTTACATATCCTTGGTCACACGTGACATTAACAAAGTCAAAACAGACATTAGTCAGGGACACATGCACCTCCGTCACAATATGACGAATGACGAATCAAGAGCCCTTCTTGCTCTTAAGAACAATCCTCATTTAGTTATAAAACCTGCGGACAAAGGTGGCGCAATTGTCGTACTTGACAAATCCTACTACATAACCGAGATCAAGAACCAGCTCAGTGACTCTACTACTTACACTTCTATCCCACGGGACCCCACCGCAACCATTCGCTCTATCATTCAGGACCTTGTCAACTTTTACTCCAACAATGCCACCATAGACAACAAATTGTCCAGTTTTCTAATCAATAACCACCCCATCACACCCGTATTTTATACCCTCCCCAAAATACACAAAAATCTCACTTCTCCCCCCGGCCGACCTATCGTTGCTTCAACAGACTCCATCCTATCACCACTGGCACGCCCTCTGGAAAAAATACTTACGCCTCTCATTCCCAACACCCTCTCATTTCTGAAAGACACCACTCATTTTCTAGAAACTCTATCTAATGCCAACTGTCCCACTGAGAATTGCTTCATGGTCACCATGGACGTAACCAGCTTGTACACCAGCATTGATCACCATGGGGGTCTCAAGGCCGTTCAATGGTTCCTCAATACATACACTGACTTTGACGATTTGAAGAAACAATTCTGTTTGGATGTCCTTAAGATAATCCTGGAAAACAACTTCTTTCTCTTTGAGGATACCTTCTACATACAGCGGAAAGGGACCGCTATGGGATCTCACGTAGCGCCCCCGTACGCTAACATTTACATGGCCAAATTTGAGGAAGATTATATCTATTCTCATCCCCTTTTCTCTAGTAACATCCCCCTTTGGAAACGATTTATCGATGACGTATTTCGCATCTGGATCGGCAATGAGGAATCGCTTATTGAATTCTTCAATGACATTAACACCGTCTGCCCCAACATTTCGTTCACCCTACATTATGACCGCGATTCAGTGAGCTTTCTGGACACTCTTGTCATCAGGGGTTCTGATGGAAAAATATCCACCGATATCTATACTAAACCAACGGACAAGAATAGTCTTCTTTTATACAGCAGCTGCCACCCTAAGCACGTCAAAAAATCTTTGCCTATCTCTCAACATTGTAGAGTAGATAGAATAGTCTCCAATCCCGTAACTCGTGAACTCCGGCACCGGGAGATGAGTACTAAGTTTCTGGACAGAGATTACCCTCACCACATTGCATCCACTACCACCCCTACACGCAACCCGGAACCCAATAAAAACCCACGGATACCATTCGTCAACACCTATCATCCATTTTCCCCGTCCTTCAGTCAGGTCATTAGGAAACACTGGTCAATTCTTGGCAATGCATATCCGGACATCACGGAATTCCAACATCCACCATTGATTTGTCACAAACGCCCCCGGAACATCAAGGACACTCTAGTCCGAGCCGATATTGGTTCCTCCGTGAGCAAGGACAGACAGAGTTTTCTAGCCACACCACGGAAGGGAACGTTTCCATGCCTCCATTGTGTCCAATGTTCTAACGTCACCAAGGGCGAACACTTCTCGCACCCTAGAACTGGCAAGCAGTACCCCATTAAAGGCTTCTATACCTGCGACACCAATTTTGTTGTGTACCTGATAAAATGTCCGTGCGGTCTCGGATATGTTGGGGAGACCACCCAGCATATCCGAGACCGCATAAGTAAACATAAGTCTACTATACGTTGCGGCCAGACCATACTTCCCATTCCAGCACATTTTGCTGCCAGAGGACACTCTGTGTCCCAACTCAGATTTCAGGTGCTTGAATATGTTCCATTGCCCAGAAGGGGAGGCAATAGGGTACAAATCCTCCGGGACCGCGAGGCTTACTGGATTCACACACTACAAACTCTGGCACCATTAGGCATGAATAGGGAATATGAAACAAATTATTAATTATTATCAGAGGTGGCTACTTTGTATACATATATAGGTGTTGTTGTCAATACGTATGTGTTTTATACTTACATATCTTGTGTACCCGGCAGTCTTAACCCATCTTTTTCTTTTTTTCAGAGATATTGAACACCCTTTTCACTGGCAGGATCCATTCCTCACACTTTCTTTATAGGCACCACCTTTCTATAAGGTAGCATCTCTAACCCATTACTTTTCAGGTTGCTGTGCTTCCAGGTTCACACACTTGTCACACTACACACCTTGGAAACTTTCTATAGATAGTGACCCCTATCCCCTGAGCCTTAGTCAACATCCATCCATCCCACGTCTCCTGATTTACATGATTTACATTTATACATAATTCTTTCTTTACCCCACTCATACACACCCACCATTCCTCCACATTTATCTGCCCTTTCCCATAGTGGTACTTCCACAATTCCCCCATATCCTCTCTCTACACTTTCCTTCTTGCTTCATTCCCCTAAACCAGACATATACACATATCTCCACAGTAGCCGTTCATCACATCTCCTTTATTCTTTACCCCTTCTTATACACACTCCATAGGTCCACCCCTCAGTTTATGCCCTATGCAGCATGTTTCCTACATATGCATTGACGTTCCACATAGATGCATTAGCCCAATCCAGAATTTTCTCAACCGGCCCCCTTGATGACGCAGCGCACACGCGCATAATACACATATATACACTGCCCATTCATAGTTCTGTCCTTCCCCCCTTCATGACGCGGCGCGCACACGCGCGCTCATACACATATACACACCGCCCATCTATGATTCTGTTCTCTCCCCCCTCTGTTGACACGTCGCGCGCACGCGCGCGCACAGTACACACACACACACCGCCCATCCATGGTTCTGTCCTTCCCACTTTGATGACGCGTCACGCATGCGCAGACACGCGCTCGCATCACCGCTGACGTCACGCGTGCATGCGCAGTGACGCACATCACTCACACCAGGAAGTGCCGGCCACCCTTTAAATGGTCGCTCTTCAACACACCACAGCGCCACATGCCTCCTGCCTGCTCCTCTGGGACCCCGTCCCCATGCCAGATGCCCTAAAGGTAAAATCCTGCCTTATCATATACTCTGCTATATACTTATATGCTCTACCTTGTACACTGCATACCTGTGTTTGGTTTTTCTCTGGGACCCTGCCCCCATGCCATATACCCTAAAGGTAAAATCCTGCCTTAGTATACACTCTGCTATATACTTACATGCTCTACCTTGTATACTGCATACCTGTATTTGGTTATTCTCTGGGACTCCGTCCCCAGGCCATATGCCCTAAAGGTAAAATCCTGCCTTATTGTACAAACTGCTATATACTTACATGCTCTGCCTTATATACTGCATACCTGTATTTGTCCTTCCTTGATACAGCCATTGAGCATTCTCTTATTTTCCCTTTTTCCTCAGGCACCTCCTCTACCTCACCATCAGCTTCTCACTTCTCCCTGACTGTGGGTATGTTGTGTTCTCTCTTGTGACCTCATGTCTCCCATAAGATGCTTACACATCATGACGCTAAATTCTGACACAAACCTATTTGTAGCCATTCATATGTCCGTTCATGCCTATCATAGGCTGGATGGTAACCGTATTACAATGCTTATCCATTGTCTAGTCGGATACCTCCTCCTGGTTACTGCCTCCTGGACTCACAGTATTACAATGACGCCTATTCCGATGTTATTTTTCCCACTACCTGTGATTGCTCACTAAGACGCTGTTCATACGATTTCATCCCCCCACTATCAGACGGTCTGCTCGCATTTACATGCTATACCTTTGTAACATTGTTATTTAACTATTGGTATGCCTTTTTGATTCTGCGATTATACCAACGCAAGCTTGTGCCTTCTATATGGCTTCTTTATACTGTACCTTTGGTGCTTAAAATGTTCCTCCTCTCCGTTTAGCGAACTACGCCGGAAAAGTAAAAACGCCCTACCTACGATAGAATCTCTGGACGTCTAACTCGTCCATACTCATTGGTCTCTCACATAAGTATGTGTATATACATTATCTGTAAATATGTAAAAAAAAATTTTTGTTATGTCACTTTTGGTGTGTAAATAATCTCTATCATTTCTTATAGGCAAGACCTTGACAAAGGCCTAACATAGGCCGAAACGTTGGCTTGGCTTTGCTCTACTGGTAGTGGCTCTTTTTTCTTTTTGCTCACAATCCACAAATAAAAAAACTTTTGCATTATCCTTGTATCTGACTGAGTGCTTGGGATTTATCACAGTATCTGGAGATTTTTTCCTTTATAGCACCTCCCCCATTTAACCAGTTGAGCCCGACTTTATTCCTACTATGTGAAAATAACCTCTGACATGTTAAAGGCGTAGTTTTTGATATACAGGTGTTCTGTCCTTAACTAGATATTGAGAAAAAGGAATTACCGGATCTGGAATTTCTGGGAACAATGAAGCAGATAGTGAGTGTGGATTTGGACAACTGGTCACCATTTTTCACAAAGTTGCCACAAGAATTGAAACAAGGAACATTTGTCTGGGGATTTCAAGGTAAACCTTTCCATCTACACTGCTATATAAAGAGATTCTGTATACAGTTAGGTCCAGAAATATTTGGACAGTGACACAATTTTCGCGAGTTGGGCTCTGCATGCCACCACATTGGATTTGAAATTAAACCTCTACAACAGAATTCAAGTGCAGATTGTAAGGTTTAATTTGAAGGTTTGAACAAAAATATCTGATAGAAATTGTAGGAATTGTACACATTTCTTTACAAACACTCCACATTTTAGGAGGTCAAAAGTAATTGGACAAATAAACCAAACCCAAACAAAATATTTTTATTTTCAATATTTTGTTGCGAATCCTTTGGAGGCAATCACTGCCTTAAGTCTGGAACCCATGGACATCACCAAACGCTGGGTTTCCTCCTTCTTAATGCTTTGCCAGGCCTTTACAGCCGCAGCCTTCAGGTCTTGCTTGTTTGTGGGTCTTTCCGTCTTAAGTCTGGATTTGAGCAAGTGAAATGCATGCTCAATTGGGTTAAGATCTGGTGATTGACTTGGCCATTGCAGAATGTTCCACTTTTTTGCACTCATGAACTCCTGGGTAGCTTTGGCTGTATGCTTGGGGTCATTGTCCATCTGTACTATGAAGCGCCGTCCGATAAACTTTGCGGCATTTGGCTGAATCTGGGCTGAAAGTATATCCCGGTACACTTCAGAATTCATCCGGCTACTCTTGTCTGCTGTTATGTCATCAATAAACACAAGTGACCCAGTGCCATTGAAAGCCATGCATGGCCATGCCATCACGTTGCCTCCACCATGTTTTACAGAGGATGTGGTGTGCCTTGGATCATGTGCCGTTCCCTTTCTTCTCCAAACTTTTTTCTTCCCATCATTCTGGTACAGGTTGATCTTTGTCTCATCTGTCCATAGAATACTTTTCCAGAACTGAGCTGGCTTCATGAGGTGTTTTCCAGCAAATGTAACTCTGGCCTGTCTATTTTTGGAATTGATGAATGGTTTGCATCTAGATGTGAACCCTTTGTATTTACTTTCATGGAGTCGTCTCTTTACTGTTGACTTAGAGACAGATACACCTACTTCACTGAGAGTGTTCTGGACTTCAGTTGATGTTGTGAACGGGTTCTTCTTCACCAAAGAAAGTATGCGGCGATCATCCACCACTGTTGTCATCCGTGGACGCCCAGGCCTTTTTCAGTTCCCAAGCTCACCAGTCAATTCCTTTTTTCTCAGAATGTACCCGACTGTTGATTTTGCTACTCCAAGCATGTCTGCTATCTCTCTGATAGATTTTTTCTTTTTTTTCAGCCTCAGGATGTTCTGCTTCACCTCAATTGAGAATTCCTTAGACCGCATGTTGTCTGGTCACAGCAACAGCTTCCAAATGCAAAACCACACACCTGTAATCAACCTCAGACCTTTTAACTACTTCATTGATTACAGGTTAACGAGGGAGACGCCTTCAGAGTTAATTGCAGCCCTTAGAGTCCTTTGTCCAATTACTTTTGGTCCCTTGAAAAAGAGGAGGCTATGCATTACAGAGCTATGATTCCTAAACCCTTTCTCCGATTTGGATGTGAAAACTCTCATATTGCAGCTGGGAGTGTGCACTTTCAGCCCATATTATATATATAATTGTATTTCTGAACATGTTTTTGTAAACAGCTAAAATAACAAAACTTGTGTCACTGTCCAAATATTTCTGGACCTAACTGTACATAAATCTTTTATAGAGGCTCGTGGGCGGAGCTGGGTTCCATCCAGAGGCTCCAACCTCTGAGATTAGCTACCGCTTTCCTCTCTGAGGCTGCTTCTCATGCAGTGCTTCCACACACAGTGGCTCACTCTCTCTTTGCCATGTGTCACACAACCTAATTAAACACCTGTCTGACACACCCATAGATGGGGAATATGGATGGCCAGTCCCACCCATCTCTCCAGCCATCTGTTAACCTGGGCAAACACTTTGCAAAAAACATGTGGCACTAAAATTGCCAGAACGAACCTCCCGGGTTCTCACCACTTTCGTGGTACATACCACCCATTTATAATGTAGATAATGTAGACGGTCACCTTCTTACATCGGGCATACATAACCTAGTTTCAATGAGTTTCTTATGCAGTTGTTTTTACCCAAAACTCAAATTGCAGCTAAGAAACTGTTCAAAAAGTACCAGAATTGTGTTTGGATCCTTTTTGAGAAATACATGATTAGACTGTAGTTATTTGCATTTTTAAGCACCTTCTTACAGAAATAATAGAATATGATCATATTTATTTATAAAAGGCATTTGCATACAACCACTACACTGCCGGCAGAAGGAGGAATTTCCCCTGTAACTCTGGTTCATCTACCAGCCCCAGTTACAGAGGATATTGGCACTTAAAATAAAATGTACCGTATTTTTCGGATTATAAGACACACTTTTCCTCCCAAAAAATTGGGAGGAAAATGAGGACTGCGTCTTAAAATCTGAATGTAGCTTACTGGGGGGGTTGTAAAGAGGGATCAAAGGAGGCAGGGGTCATGCTATGTGGTATGCTGCCGGCGCTGGCCTGTGCGGCGTAGTTCTGTGCATTAGTCAGTGCCGTTCTGCTCGGCTCTGTTCTGCTCGGCACGCAGCTGTTCTCTGCGGTGGCCGGTCATTGTGAAGATGTCGATGGTCAGGGATTCAAATAATGACACCTAGAGTCAGCGCCTGCGCAGATCGAGCTTTCAGCTCAAGCTCTTATCTGCGCACGCGCCGACTCCGGCTGCCATTATTTGAAGCCCTCACCGCCGACGGTTGACATTTTGAGAATGGCTGGTGACTCACCGCCCCCAGCACAGAGAAGAGCTGCGTCACCAGCCCCACAAAGAGCAGAGCTCACAGTGAGTATCTGGGCCCCTCTCTGTACCACTGACAGCTTTGCCGTACTCCAGTACCGCCTTTTCCTCCTGTGACTCCCGCACTGCTGCTGCCCCCTCTCGATGGTAAGAGACCACCAGATTATAAAACAGACCCCATATTTTTTTTTTTAGTTTTTCTTTCTCTAAATTTGGGGTGCGTCTTATAATCCGATAAGCCGCTGCGTCTTATAAAACGTAAAATATGGTATGATCTTATGGAGAGCACAATATGTGAAATATATAAAACAAAGGCAAAAATAAAAAAAATAACTAATAATTTAACTAATATATTATTAATATTAATTATAGTATATTATATATTACATATATATATATATATATATATACACACACATATTATTATAACTACTTAATTTAAAAACAAGCTATCACCAGTCTGAATAGCTGTTTGTAGCATCAATGCTGACAAACAATACACCTCCTCTATAACATAATTGTAATAGCATAATGAGCACACTTTAAAATCTATTTATGACTTTTTGCACCCTTAAAAAAATGTGAAAAACAGACTAAGTTTTTGTCAGATATTGTAGAAAGCTAAAGAAAAAGAGCTATCCATATACAAATGTGAACATAAAAATGAAATAACATTTGGGTCCCATTTGAAGGACCAAAAGAGGGGAAAAAAAGTTAAAAGTTCTAAAAACCTTAAATATGAGGGGAAAAAAAAATATGAAACTGTACCTAGTGATGATCTAGTTTTAAAATGGATCTGTGTAACTATATTAATTCCGTGCATTTGTTTTGAAGGTGGAAGAAGAACTTGGAAGCCCCCTGTGACCTGCATGATTTATAAATCTCTGTCAGACAGTGGCTATTTTTTCCTACATCCTCGCTGCAGCAAATTGAAAAATGCAGCTGATTTTGCCATTTGCATGCATGCAAGTTCAACATTTTTGTGGTGTGTGTGTGTAAAAACTAAGCACACCCTATTTGAATTCTATGGTTTTAGTTGTCATGACTTTATAAGCTTCTGGATTTTAGAAGGTTCTAAATAAGTTAAAGGGCTCGTACGCACGTATATGCTGAATATTCTGCAGCGATTTCACAGCACATGTGCGCTTCAAATCGCTGCAGAAACACTGCATAAGGCCGCCTTCACACGTCAGTGATTCTGGTACGTTTGTGCTTTTTTTTAAACGTACCAGAATCACTGACATACGCAGACCCATTATAATCAATGGGTCTGCTCACACATCAGTGATTTTTCACTGAATGTGTCTCCGTGCAGCGTGCACGTGTGGCTGTGATTCTGCACGGAGACAAGTCAGTTTTTTTCTGGCATCGCTGATGACCCACAGACCACACTATGGTGTGATCCGTGTGTGATCAGTGAAACATGTACCAGAAAATCACGGACATATTAAATATTTTCAACTTGGGGGTGTGGCCTGGCCTGAGATGTGAGAGGAAGCTAAGAGGAGAGCTCCTGGAACTGCCGATTATCCTGACTTCCACTGGGCCGTGGAGAGGACAAAAATCATCCATGCAGCAACCAGAGACCACCCTGCACTTACTGCACAGCTTGGACAGAGGTTACATAGCTGGGGGGACGAGCAGGAGGCAGAAGGAGGCGGCGGCAGGAATAGAAGGTACTGCATAAAATGGGGTGGGACACAGACACCAACCTCCAAAGTAGGGAGAGCTGCAGCCATGCATGCTACTGAAAAACTGTATGAGTATGCCAGGGGCACAGAATGCAGGGCTCCCACGGTACACAGGGATGAAGGAGCTGAACTGGGGAGCTCCAGGCAGCACATCCCTCACAATGCAGTGGAGGAGGAAGGAGGAAATAGTGCAGACTCATTATTATTATAGCAAGGCTTGCAAAACAAGCTGGAGCTTGTATAAAGTGGTTAAATCATGGCATAGTAGCTGCAGAGCTGAGTATAATGTTGGTTTATATAGTTAATTCTCTTACTTGTGTTGCAAAATTAATTAGCTTATAAAGTTTATATGTTAATTTCCTCTTCAACCAAGGGGGCATGAGCATAAGTAATTGATAGGAGACGGTCACTTTTTCCCCTGTGTGACATTGATCAATGATTGATTGCTCTCAGTGAGAGAAACAAAATTAAAATTTTGTAGTTGTGATTCCTTTTTATGGCTAACTAAAACAAAATGATGTTACAAAGCAAGCTTTCGAGACATCTCAGGTCTCTTCCTCTGGCATGGTATGACAAAATATCTGAAGGATACAAGTGAAAAGGTTTTGGTACCGTGTTAGCCAGTTGAAAATGTATTGAATGTTCTCAGTGAGAGGAACAAAATTTTGTTCCTCTCACTGAGAACATTCAATAAAATATCTGAAGAAACACAAATATATACACAAAACAGGGTAGAGGGATGCATAGTAAAAGGACATTTAAATAAACAAACACTGAGCTTAGAGAGTGAATCCTTAATTAGCTTAAATTAGTGGTGTGAGATTTTTATTGTCCCAATATCCATGTAGGATCAGAGGCATGGTGCCCTAGCAGTCTCTGGAGCAGACGCCTCAGATTTTATAATGAGTCTTAAATCCTCCTGACAGGTTGAGTCCTGTGTCCACAGAGTTAAACATTGTGATGAATTTGTATTCCCAGACCCTGAGATGGCTCTGTGATCTGAAGTTGCCTTTTAATATGACTACTTTCATGTGGTTTATGTTGTGTCCTGGAGCACAAAAATATTTGGCCACAGGTAAATGAGTTTTTTTTGTCTGTTATTGTGTGGTGGTGAGATCTATCTCATCCTTGCTCTCAGTCTCTGTCCTGTTTCTAAGATTTGGTGCGTTTTTGGCTGCGTTTTAGATATCTGTGTTTTTCTGCGTTTTTCCAATGCATTGCATGGGGCGAAAACGCAGAAAAACGCAGGAAAGAATTGACATGTACATTTTTTTTTAAGCTCAAAAACGCAGCTTAAAAAAAAAGTTGTGCGCGGACAGCAAAAAAGAAAACTCATAGACTTTGCTGGGGAAGCAAAGTCATGCAGTTTTAAGGCCAAAAACGCACCCGAAAAATGCGCAAAAACGCAGCGAAAAACGCACTGTGTGCACATAGCCTAAAAGGCTTAGAACTGGCTTTATCGTCTTTAGGTCATACATCTTGATATTGGCATCTACTGTGATTACAAGCTGGGTAAAGAGATGAGAGCTTTGGGTAATCACAAATGCACCTCTGCATCTATGCCATGTATAGCGGAATAATGCCCTGATTGCTTGCATAGACTCAAAGTGGTGTATATGCAGCTTTCATCTCGCAGGACTGTTGGCTCTACACCTCCTCCCACTCTGCAGACTCTGCAGACACCTAGGCAACAGAGTGACGAAATCAAGATCTGTACATACTAGTCCAATCCTTGCAATAAATGCAAATCCGTGTATGTAATGTCACACAGTTCTGCTCTCCTCCCTTCTCTCTCTTTCTAAACACACAGAATGGTGAGATATATAAAATTGGGAGGAAAAGCAGAGCTGTGCATCATTACATATATTATCATATTGTTATTATCTCCACAATAAAATATAAGTGATTATAAAAAAAAATAAAATATAGAGACTGCAGCCTTTATTGCATGATATGACCGGTTTAATGCTCAAGCCGATAAAGGGTCCTTTTTAAATCGGCGTTTTTTGAAACACAATTCAACCACTTAAGTACAGTATGTGAAAATAACCTCTGACATGTTAAAGGCGTAGTTTTTGATATACAGGTGTTCTGTCCTTAACTAGATATTGAGAAAAAGGAATTACCGGATCTGGAATTTCTGGGAACAATGAAGCAGATAGTGAGTGTGGATTTGGACAACTGGTCACCATTTTTTACAAAGTTGCCACAAGAATTGAAACAAGGAACATTTGTCTGGGGATTTCAAGGTAAACCTTTCCATCTACACTGCTATATAAAGAGATTCTGTATACATAAATCTTTTATAGAGGCTCGTGGGCGGAGCCAATGACGTAGCAGCAAGTGAAAGTGAGCTCCCTTGGATTTCCTCAAAAGCAATGATATTAAAAATCTCAAGACTGTGATCCTTCTACATTAGTACTACTTTTTTTTTTTTTTTGTTATGTCACTTTTGGTGTGTAAATAATCTCTATCATTTCTTATAGGCAAGACCTTGACAAAGGCCTAACATAAGCCGAAACGTTGGCTTGGCTTTGCTCTACTGGTAGTGGCTCTTTTTTCTTTTTGCTCACAATCCACAAATAAAAAAACTTTTGCATTATCCTTGTATCTGACTGAGTGCTTGGGATTTATCACAGTATCTGGAGATTTTTTCCTTTATAGCACCTCCCCCATTTAACCAGTTGAGCCCGACTTTATTCCTACTATTTGACTATTTATTTATGTTGGTGCTCCTGTATAGCACCTCTAATGTCTCTCCCAACGCTTTCATATAGTAACGATCAAGCTGCGACTGTCCTGGCTGGGATATCCGCAACTAATCAATTTCTTACTATACCCACGGAGGAACTCCGCACCAGGGATTACCTGAAGGAGTTAAAGCGGCACATGTCGCTGGAGCTCCATGCAGTGACCCTCGCGGAGTATCACCGTGCTCAACGAATCCCCAGAGGACTCAGAGTCCCTTTAAGGCCAACTCTTTTTGCTGATAATCCCACATACTGTGATCAGTTCGAAGGCATCCTCAACAAGTGTTCTCTCGATATCATTATACTAACACTGGATTATTTGCAAAAAGAAATCAACACTGTTGATGCGAACATTAAAACCATAGAGGAACAGCTGTCCCAGACCCTCCCAGCCACGGATCTCTCTACATTGAAAACCAAAAACAAGGAGATCGTCACAGATTTCCAGCAGACCCTTCAGACCCGCAAACGCTCAAAATGTATTCGTGATCAAGACGATTACCTCAAGAACCGCGTTTACAGATGGCGCACCACCTCATTTCCTTCAGAACGCAGACCTTCCCATCGAGGCAATTACACAAGTGCCTACAGCTCGGACAGCGATCAGAGCTACTCTGGTCCCTCCTCTTCTTTTTTAGGCACCGGTCCACAAACACGAGGCAAACCAGGAGGGGCAAGAAACAGGGCTCCACCACACAGAATAACCACGCGGTCCCAGGTTGGGAGAACATCGTGTACAATATTTCCTCTCTTACACTCACACCCACAGAGATCAAGGTTCTACAGAAAGGTTTAACTTTTTGTCCTACACCCCCGCTCAACACCTTTGCCTTGGAACAGGAACTCAATCGATTTTTCAGAAACCTCCGATTGAAAGCCCATTTCTCCACCTCCCATGGCTTCCCCAACATCAACCCTGTTGTTCCCCTAACTAACTCATGCCCACCAACCTCCTTCACTTTACGTGAATTAGGCCTCAATAACCCAAGCACTTTTCAACCTCCCAGACACTACCACCCAATTGAAACTTACATATCCTTGGTCACACGTGACATTAACAAAGTCAAAACAGACATTAGTCAGGGACACATGCACCTCCGTCACTGTCATGATGTAATTTACCCTCTCACTGTATATGCTGTGATACTATGTCATGATATTATATTTCCCTGGTTGTATTAGTTGTAATTCATGTATTTTCTTGGGCTCTCATACAATTGTAGTCTTGGCATCTAATGTGATTATGTAAATAGCCTGTCCTCTTCTTTCCAGAGTTGTGTATCTAATCTGTAATTGCATTGGCCAGTGAAGGAATAGTCATTGTTCTGCACAGCAGGGGATCCCTTCATCTACTGTGGCTGGCAGACATATTGGAGCCCTGTGATGGACCAAACCATTGATGATAGGATGTGTGACCCCTACCCCCTGAACAAACATGGTGGGCTGGTCAAGGAGCACAGACAATGCATTTCCCTTTTTGTAACTTCAGAGTGAGCTGGAACTAAGAGAAGAAGGAGCTCCAGCCTGGGTGGCTGTGGACACGGACGGAGCTAGGCCTGTGTGGCGGCCCGTGGGATTGTGTGGAACTCTTTGGACTACTGTAAGGACGATTGCTTTGTAATCCGGTCCGAGGATTGTCGGGAAGGGCCCCCGAATCTGTTTTACGTGGACTTATCGTGTGCTGTTCCAGTGTTCTTGTGAATAAACCTGTTGGATCGTTCCTCGGCCTGTTGTCTCTCCTTGCTCTGCTGTACACCCCGTCACAGTCACAATATGACGAATGACGAATCAAGAGCCCTTCTTGCTCTTAAGAACAATCCTCATTTAGTTATAAAACCTGCGGACAAAGGTGGCGCAATTGTCGTACTTGACAAATCCTACTACATAACCGAGATCAAGAACCAGCTCAGTGACTCTACTACTTACACTTCTATCCCACGGGACCCCACCGCAACCATTCGCTCTATCATTCAGGACCTTGTCAACTTTTACTCCAACAATGCCACCATAGACAACAAATTGTCCAGTTTTCTAATCAATAACCACCCCATCACACCCGTATTTTATACCCTCCCCAAAATACACAAAAATCTCACTTCTCCCCCCGGCCGACCTATCGTTGCTTCAACAGACTCCATCCTATCACCACTGGCACGCACTCTGGAAAAAATACTTACGCCTCTCATTCCCAACACCCTCTCATTTCTGAAAGACACCACTCATTTTCTAGAAACTCTATCTAATGCCAACTGTCCCACTGAGAATTGCTTCATGGTCACCATGGACGTAACCAGCTTGTACACCAGCATTGATCACCATGGGGGTCTCAAGGCCGTTCAATGGTTCCTCAATACATACACTGACTTTGACGATTTGAAGAAACAATTCTGTTTGGATGTCCTTAAGATAATCCTGGAAAACAACTTCTTTCTCTTTGAGGATACCTTCTACATACAGCGGAAAGGGACCGCTATGGGATCTCACGTAGCGCCCCCGTACGCTAACATTTACATGGCCAAATTTGAGGAAGATTATATCTATTCTCATCCCCTTTTCTCTAGTAACATCCCCCTTTGGAAACGATTTATCGATGACGTATTTTGCATCTGCATCGGCAATGAGGAATCGCTTATTGAATTCTTCAATGACATTAGCACCGTCTGCCCCAACATCTCGTTCACCCTACATTATGACCGCGATTCAGTGAGCTTTCTGGACACTCTTGTCATCAGGGGTTCTGATGGAAAAATATCCACCGATATCTATACTAAACCAACGGACAAGAATAGTCTTCTTTTATACAGCAGCTGCCACCCTAAGCACATCAAAAAATCTTTTAAAATAATGAAGGAAAAAATCTGTACAGAGACTTTATAGTTGAAATAGATATAAATTTTATTAAATACAAATACAAAAGACAAAAGATTGTTGTGGTTAAAATTTGTAGAGACAGGTGATGATAGCCACCAATGATACCCTCATACCAACCTGGCACGCTTTACATGTTTAAGGGCAGTCAGAACAACAAAGCAAAAACTAGCTGGTCAAAAAGCGAATGATCAACATGGATGCAAACATGCTGCTGCATAAGCCCTGTGCTGAAATAGTAATCTTGTTCACACAGCAAATGTATGTGTGACTGATGTCACAGGGCATCAACCCCCATTATGCTGACCCACTATGAAATATCCACCACGTTATACAAATGTGTGGAACATATAGTCAGCCTATGGGAGTCCTAATCCAAATCACCAAAGCTATTAGTAGCAGCAGTGTAATTACCGCTCAAAGAGACGGAGTCATACATGCAAAACAGCACAAAGGCAGCCATGTGATCAATCGAAAGGAGTGTAAAGGCTACTGACTGCTAGAGACATCATGTGCCAACACCCTATATAATACCAGTAAAGACCCAAAGTGCAGTTATAGCTAGTGGCACATGGTATCAAAATACAGATCAATATCGTACCTGAGGTGTGGTATGAGAGTAGGGCACCCCGACCTATAGGTTTCGTAATTCTTCTTCCGGGAAGAATTGATCACATGGCTGCCTTTGTGCTGTTTTGCATGTATGACTCCGTCTCTTTGAGCGGTAATTACACTGCTGCTACTAATAGCTTTGGTGATTTGGATTAGGACTCCCATAGGCTGACTATATGTTCCACACATTTGTATAACGTGGTGGATATTTCATAGTGGGTCAGCATAATGGGGGTTGATGCCCTGTGACATCAGTCACACATACATTTGCTGTGTGAACAAGATTACTATTTCAGCACAGGGCTTATGCAGCAGCATGTTTGCATCCATGTTGATCATTCGCTTTTTGACCAGCTAGTTTTTGCTTTGTTGTTCTGACTGCCCTTAAACATGTAAAGCGTGCCAGGTTGGTATGAGGGTATCATTGGTGGCTATCATCACCTGTCTCTACAAATTTTAACCACAACAATCTTTTGTCTTTTGTATTTGTATTTAATAAAATTTATATCTATTTCAACTATAAAGTCTCTGTACAGATTTTTTCCTTCATTATTTCATTTATATTCTGTATATGGCTTTCTCCATATGCTAACTATGGCACGAGACTTCTCGTGTTTACTGGTATTGTTTGTTTATTTGTTATCAAAAAATCTTTGCCTATCTCTCAACATTGTAGAGTAGATAGAATAGTCTCCAATCCCGTAACTCGTGAACTCCGGCACCGGGAGATGAGTACTAAGTTTCTGGACAGAGATTACCCTCACCACATTGCATCCACTACCACCCCTACACGCAACCCGGAACCCAATAAGAACCCACGGATACCATTCGTCAACACCTATCATCCGTTTTCCCCGTCCTTCAGTCAGGTCATTAGGAAACACTGGTCAATTCTTGGCAATGCATATCCGGACATCACGGAATTCCAACATCCACCATTGATTTGTCACAAACGCCCCCGGAACATCAAGGACACTCTAGTCCGAGCCGATATTGGTTCCTCCGTGAGCAAGGACAGACAGAGTTTTCTAGCCACACCACGGAAGGGAACGTTTCCATGCCTCCATTGTGTCCAATGTTCTAACGTCACCAAGGGCGAACACTTCTCGCACCCTAGAACTGGCAAGCAGTACCCCTTTAAAGGCTTCTATACCTGCGACACCAATTTTGTTGTGTACCTGATAAATGTCCGTGCGGTCTCGGATATGTTGGGGAGACCACCCAGCATATCCGAGACCGCATAAGTAAACATAAGTCTACTATACGTTGCGGCCAGACCATACTTCCCATTCCAGCACATTTTGCTGCCAGAGGACACTCTGTGTCCCAACTCAGATTTCAGGTGCTTGAATATGTTCCATTGCCCAGAAGGGGAGGCAATAGGGTACAAATCCTCCGGGACCGCGAGGCTTACTGGATTCACACACTACAAACTCTGGCACCATTAGGCATGAATAGGGAATATGAAACAAATTATTAATTATTATCAGAGGTGGCTACTTTGTATACATATATAGGTGTTGTTGTCAATACGTATGTGTTTTATACTTACATATCTTGTGTACCCGGCAGTCTTAACCCATCTTTTTCTTTTTTTCAGAGATATTGAACACCCTTTTCACTGGCAGGATCCATTCCTCACACTTTCTTTATAGGCACCACCTTTCTATAAGGTAGCATCTCTAACCCATTACTTTTCAGGTTGCTGTGCTTCCAGGTTCACACACTTGTCACACTACACACCTTGGAAACTTTCTATAGATAGTGACCCCTATCCCCTGAGCCTTAGTCAACATCCATCCATCCCACGTCTCCTGATTTACATGATTTACATTTATACATAATTCTTTCTTTACCCCACTCATACACACCCACCATTCCTCCACATTTATCTGCCCTTTCCCATAGTGGTACCTCCACAATTCCCCCATATCCTCTCTCTACACTTTCCTTCTTGCTTCATTCCCCTAAACCAGACATATACACATATCTCCACAGTAGCCGTTCATCACATCTCCTTTATTCTTTACCCCTTCTTATACACACTCCATAGGTCCACCCCTCAGTTTATGCCCTATGCAGCATGTTTCCTACATATGCATTGACGTTCCACATAGATGCATTAGCCCAATCCAGAATTTTCTCAACCGGCCCCCTTGATGACGCAGCGCACACGCGCATAATACACATATATACACTGCCCATTCATAGTTCTGTCCTTCCCCCCTTCATGACGCGGCGTGCACACGCGCGCTCATACACATATACACACCGCCCATCTATGATTCTGTTCTCTCCCCCCTCTGTTGACACGTCGCGCGCACGCGCGCGCACAGTACACACACACACACCGCCCATCCATGGTTCTGTCCTTCCCACTTTGATGACGCGTCACGCATGCGCAGACACGCGCTCGCATCACCGCTGACGTCACGCGTGCATGCGCAGTGACGCACATCACTCACACCAGGAAGTGCCGGCCACCCTTTAAATGGTCGCTCTTCAACACACCACAGCGCCACATGCCTCCTGCCTGCTCCTCTGGGACCCCGTCCCCATGCCAGATGCCCTAAAGGTAAAATCCTGCCTTATCATATACTCTGCTATATACTTATATGCTCTACCTTGTACACTGCATACCTGTGTTTGGTTTTTCTCTGGGACCCTGCCCCCATGCCATATACCCTAAAGGTAAAATCCTGCCTTAGTATACACTCTGCTATATACTTACATGCTCTACCTTGTATACTGCATACCTGTATTTGGTTATTCTCTGGGACTCCGTCCCCAGGCCATATGCCCTAAAGGTAAAATCCTGCCTTATTGTACAAACTGCTATATACTTACATGCTCTGCCTTATATACTGCATACCTGTATTTGTCTTTCCTTGATACAGCCATTGAGCATTCTCTTATTTTCCCTTTTTCCTCAGGCACCTCCTCTACCTCACCATCAGCTTCTCACTTCTCCCTGACTGTGGGTATGTTGTGTTCTCTCTTGTGACCTCATGTCTCCCATAAGATGCTTACACATCATGACGCTAAATTCTGACACAAACCTATTTGTAGCCATCCATATGTCCGTTCATGCCTATCATAGGCTGGATGGTAACCGTATTACAATGCTTATCCATTGTCTAGTCGGATACCTCCTCCTGGTTACTGCCTCCTGGACTCACAGTATTACAATGACGCCTATTCCGATGTTATTTTTCCCACTACCTGTGATTGCTCACTAAGACGCTGTTCATACGATTTCATCCCCCCACTATCAGACGGTCTGCTCGCATTTACATGCTATACCTTTGTAACATTGTTATTTAACTATTGGTATGCCTTTTTGATTCTGCGATTATACCAACGCAAGCTTGTGCCTTCTATATGGCTTCTTTATACTGTACCTTTGGTGCTAAAAATGTTCCTCCTCTCCGTTTAGCGAACTACGCCGGAAAAGTAAAAACGCCCTACCTACGATAGAATCTCTGGACGTCTAACTCGTCCATACTCATTGGTCTCTCACATAAGTATGTGTATATACATTATCTGTAAATATGTAAAAAAAAAATTTTGTTATGTCACTTTTGGTGTGTAAATAATCTCTATCATTTCTTATAGGCAAGACCTTGACAAAGGCCTAACATAGGCCGAAACGTTGGCTTGGCTTTGCTCTACTGGTAGTGGCTCTTTTTTCTTTTTGCTCACAATCCACAAATAAAAAAACTTTTGCATTATCCTTGTATCTGACTGAGTGCTTGGGATTTATCACAGTATCTGGAGATTTTTTCCTTTATAGCACCTCCCCCATTTAACCAGTTGAGCCCGACTTTATTCCTACTATGTGAAAATAACCTCTGACATGTTAAAGGCGTAGTCTTTGATATACAGGTGTTCTGTCCTTAACTAGATATTGAGAAAAAGGAATTACCGGATCTGGAATTTCTGGGAACAATGAAGCAGATAGTGAGTGTGGATTTGGACAACTGGTCACCATTTTTCACAAAGTTGCCACAAGAATTGAAACAAGGAACATTTGTCTGGGGATTTCAAGGTAAACCTTTCCATCTACACTGCTATATAAAGAGATTCTGTATACATAAATCTTTTATAGAGGCTCGTGGGTGGAGCTGGGTTCCATCCAGAGGCTCCAACCTCTGAGATTAGCTACCGCTTTCCTCTCTGAGGCTGCTTCTCATGCAGTGCTTCCACACACAGTGGCTCACTCTCTCTTTGCCATGTGTCACACAACCTAATTAAACACCTGTCTGACACACCCATAGATGGGGAATATGGATGGCTAGTCCCACCCATCTCTCCAGCCATCTGTTAACCTGGGCAAACACTTTGCAAAAAACATGTGGCACTAAAATTGCCAGAACGAACCTCCCGGGTTCTCACCACTTTCGTGGTACATACCACCCATTTATAATGTAGATAATGTAGACGGTCACCTTCTTACATCGGGCATACATAACCTAGTTTCAATGAGTTTCTTATGCAGTTGTTTTTACCCAAAACTCAAATTGCAGCTAAGAAACTGTTCAAAAAGTACCAGAATTGTGTTTGGATCCTTTTTGAGAAATACATGATTAGACTGTAGGTATTTGCATTTTTAAGCACCTTCTTACAGAAATAATAGAATATGATCATATTTATTTATAAAAGGCATTTGCATACAACCACTACACTGCCGGCAGAAGGAGGAATTTCCCCTGTAACTCTGGTTCATCTACCAGCCCCAGTTACAGAGGATATTGGCACTTAAAATAAAATGTACCGTATTTTTCGGATTATAAGACACACTTTTCCTCCCAAAAAATTGGGAGGAAAATGAGGACTGCGTCTTAAAATCTGAATGTAGCTTACTGGGGGGGTTGTAAAGAGGGATCAAAGGAGGCAGGGGTCATGCTATGTGGTATGCTGCCGGCGCTGGCCTGTGCGGCGTAGTTCTGTGCATTAGTCAGTGCCGTTCTGCTCGGCTCTGTTCTGCTCGGCACGCAGCTGTTCTCTGCGGTGGCCGGTCATTGTGAAGATGTCGATGGTCAGGGATTCAAATAATGACACCTAGAGTCAGCGCCTGCGCAGATCGAGCTTTCAGCTCAAGCTCTTATCTGCGCACGCGCCGACTCCGGCTGCCATTATTTGAAGCCCTCACCGCCGACGGTTGACATTTTGAGAATGGCTGGTGACTCACCGCCCCCAGCACAGAGAAGAGCTGCGTCACCAGCCCCACACAGAGCAGAGCTCACAGTGAGTATCTGGGCCCCTCTCTGTACCACTGGCAGCTTTGCCGTACTCCAGTACCGCCTTTTCCTCCTGTGACTCCCGCACTGCTGCTGCCCCCTCTCGATGGTAAGAGACCACCAGATTATAAAACAGACCCCATATTTTTTTTTTAGTTTTTTTTTCTCTAAATTTGGGGTGTGTCTTATAATCCGATAAGCCGCTGCGTCTTATAAAACGTAAAATATGGTATGATCTTATGGAGAGCACAATATGTGAAATATATAAAACAAAGGCAAAAATAAAAAAAATAACTAATAATTTAACTAATATATTATTAATATTAATTATAGTATATTATATATTACATATATATATATATATATATATATATATATATATATATATACACACATACTATTATAACTACTTAATTTAAAAACAAGCTATCACCAGTCTGAATAGCTGTTTGTAGCATCAATGCTGACAAACAATACACCTCCTCTATAACATAATTGTAATAGCATAATGAGCACACTTTAAAATCTATTTATGACTTTTTGCACCCTTAAAAAAATGTGAAAAACAGACTAAGTTTTTGTCAGATATTGTAGAAAGCTAAAGAAAAAGAGCTATCCATATACAAATGTGAACATAAAAATGAAATAACATTTGGGTCCCATTTGAAGGACCAAAAGAGGGGAAAAAAAGTTAAAAGTTCTAAAAACCTTAAATATGAGGGGAAAAAAAAATATGAAACTGTACCTAGTGATGATCTAGTTTTAAAATGGATCTGTGTAACTATATTAATTCCTTGCATTTGTTTTGAAGGTGGAAGAAGAACTTGGAAGCCCCCTGTGACCTGCATGATTTATAAATCTCTGTCAGACAGTGGCTATTTTTTCCTACATCCTCGCTGCAGCAAATTGAAAAATGCAGCTGATTTTGCCATTTGCATGCATGCAAGTTCAACATTTTTGTGGTGTGTGTGTAAAAACTAAGCACACCCTATTTGAATTCTATGGTTTTAGTTGTCATGACTTTATAAGCTTCTGGATTTTAGAAGGTTCTAAATAAGTTAAAGGGCTCGTGCGCACGTATATGCTGAATATTCTGCAGCGATTTCACAGCACATGTGCGCTTCAAATCGCTGCAGAAACACTGCATAAGGCCGCCTTCACACGTCAGTGATTCTGGTACGTTTGTGCTTTTTTTAAAACGTACCAGAATCACTGACATACGCAGACCCATTATAATCAATGGGTCTGCTCACACATCAGTGATTTTTCACTGAATGTGTCTCCGTGCAGCGTGCACGTGTGGATGTGATTCTGCACGGAGACAAGTCAGTTTTTTTCTGGCATCGCTGATGACCCACAGACCACACTATGGTGTGATCCGTGTGTGATCAGTGAAACACGTACCAGAAAATCACGGACATATTAAATATTTTCAACTTGGGGGTGTGGCCTGGCCTGAGATGTGAGAGGAAGCTAAGAGGAGAGCTCCTGGAACTGCCGATTATCCTGACTTCCACTGGGCCGTGGAGAGGACAAAAATCATCCATGCAGCAACCAGAGACCACCCTGCACTTACTGCACAGCTTGGACAGAGGTTACATAGCTGGGGGGACGAGCAGGAGGCAGAAGGAGGCGGCGGCAGGAATAGAAGGTACTGCATAAAATGGGGTGGGACACAGACACCAACCTCCAAAGTAGGGAGAGCTGCAGCCATGCATGCTACTGAAAAACTGTCTGAGTATGCCAGGGGCACAGAATGCAGGGCTCCCACGGTACACAGGGATGAAGGAGCTGAACTGGGGAGCTCCAGGCAGCACAGCCCTCACAATGCAGTGGAGGAGGAAGGAGGAAATAGTGCAGACTCATTATTATTATAGCAAGGCTTGCAAAACAAGCTGGAGCTTGTATAAAGTGGTTAAATCATGGCATAGTAGCTGCAGAGCTGAGTATAATGTTGGTTTATATAGTTAATTCTCTTACTTGTGTTGCAAAATTAATTAGCTTATAAAGTTTATATGTTAATTTCCTCTTCAACCAAGGGGGCATGAGCATAAGTAATTGATAGGAGACGGTCACTTTTCCCCCTGTGTGACATTGACCAATGATTGATTGCTCTCAGTGAGAGAAACAAAATTAAAATTTTGTAGTTGTGATTCCTTTTTATGGCTAACTAAAATAAAATGATGTTACAAAGCAAGCTTTCGAGACATCTCAGGTCTCTTCCTCTGGCATGGTATGACAAAATATC
This sequence comes from Anomaloglossus baeobatrachus, assembly GCF_048569485.1. Lineage (NCBI taxonomy): Eukaryota > Metazoa > Chordata > Amphibia > Anura > Aromobatidae > Anomaloglossus > Anomaloglossus baeobatrachus. The sequence goes on from NC_134359.1 coordinate 247,292,874, forward strand.
TGAAGGATACAAGTGAAAAGGTTTTGGTACCGTGTTAGCCAGTTGAAAATGTATTGAATGTTCTCAGTGAGAGGAACAAAATTTTGTTCCTCTCACTGAGAACATTCAATAAAATATCTGAAGAAACACAAATATATACACAAAACAGGGTAGAGGGATGCATAGTAAAAGGACATTTAAATAAACAAACACTGAGCTTAGAGAGTGAATCCTTAATTAGCTTAAATTAGTGGTGTGAGATTTTTATTGTCCCAATATCCATGTAGGATCAGAGGCATGGTGCCCTGGCAGTCTCTGGAGCAGACGCCTCAGATTTTATAATGAGTCTTAAATCCTCCTGACAGGTTGAGTCCTGTGTCCACAGAGTTAAACATTGTGATGAACTTGTATTCCCAGACCCTGAGATGGCTCTGTGATCTGAAGTTGCCTTTTAATATGACTACTTTCATGTGGTTTATGTTGTGTCCTGGAGCACAAAAATATTTGGCCACAGGTAAATGAGTTTTTTTTGTCTGTTATTGTGTGGTGGTGAGATCTATCTCATCCTTGCTCTCAGTCTCTGTCCTGTTTCTAAGATTTGGTGCGTTTTTGGCTGCGTTTTAGATATCTGTGTTTTTCTGCGTTTTTCCAATGCATTGCATGGGGGGAAAACGCAGAAAAACGCAGGAAAGAATTGACATGTACATTATTTTTTTAAGCTCAAAAACGCAGCTTAAAAAAAAAGTTGTGCGCGGACAGCAAAAAAGAAAACTCATAGACTTTGCTGGGGAAGCAAAGTCATGCAGTTTTAAGGCCAAAAACGCACCCGAAAAAATGCGCAAAAACGCAGCGAAAAACGCACTGTGTGCACATAGACTAAAAGGCTTAGAACTGGCTTTATCGTCTTTAGGTCATACATCTTGATATTGGCATCGACTGTGATTACAAGCTGGGTAAAGAGATGAGAGCTTTGGGTAATCACAAATGCACCTCTGCATCTATGCCATGTATAGCGGAATAATGCCCTAATTGCTTGCATAGACTCAAAGTGGTGTATATGCAGCTTTCATCTCGCAGGACTGTTGGCTCTACACCTCCTCCCACTCTGCAGACTCTGCAGACACCTAGGCAACAGAGTGACGAAATCAAGATCTGTACATACTAGTCCAATCCTTGCAATAAATGCAAATCCGTGTATGTAATGTCACACAGTTCTGCTCTCCTCCCTTCTCTCTCTTTCTAAACACACAGAATGGTGAGATATATAAAATTGGGAGGAAAAGCAGAGCTGTGCATCATTACATATATTATCATATTGTTATTATCTCCACAATAAAATATAAGTGATTATAAAAAAAAATAAAATATAGAGACTGCAGCCTTTATTCCATGATATGACCGGTTTAATGCTCAAGCCAATAAAGGGTCCTTTTTAAATCGGCGTTTTTTGAAACACAATTCAACCACTTAAGTACAGTATGTGAAAATAACCTCTGACATGTTAAAGGCGTAGTTTTTGATATACAGGTGTTCTGTCCTTAACTAGATATTGAGAAAAAGGAATTACCGGATCTGGAATTTCTGGGAACAATGAAGCAGATAGTGAGTGTGGATTTGGACAACTGGTCACCATTTTTTACAAAGTTGCCACAAGAATTGAAACAAGGAACATTTGTCTGGGGATTTCAAGGTAAACCTTTCCATCTACACTGCTATATAAAGAGATTCTGTATACATAAATCTTTTATAGAGGCTCGTGGGCGGAGCCAATGACGTAGCAGCAAGTGAAAGTGAGCTCCCTTGGATTTCCTCAAAAGCAACGATATTAAAAATTTCAAGACTGTGATCCTTCTACATTAGTACTACTTTTTTTTTTTTTGTTATGTCACTTTTGGTGTGTAAATAATCTCTATCATTTCTTATAGGCAAGACCTTGACAAAGGCCTAACATAGGCCGAAACGTTGGCTTGGCTTTGCTCTACTGGTAGTGGCTCTTTTTTCTTTTTGCTCACAATCCACAAATAAAAAAACTTTTGCATTATCCTTGTATCTGACTGAGTGCTTGGGATTTATCACAGTATCTGGAGATTTTTTCCTTTATAGCACCTCCCCCATTTAACCAGTTGAGCCCGACTTTATTCCTACTATTTGACTATTTATTTATGTTGGTGCTCCTGTATAGCACCTCTAATGTCTCTCCCAACGCTTTCATATAGTAACGATCAAGCTGCGACTGTCCTGGCTGGGATATCCGCAACTAACCAATTTCTTACTATACCCACGGAGGAACTCCGCACCAGGGATTACCTGAAGGAGGTAAAGCGGCACACGTCGCTGGAGCTCCATGCAGTGACCCTCGCGGAGTATCACCGTGCTCAACGAATCCCCAGAGGACTCAGAGTCCCTTTAAGGCCAACTCTTTTTGCTGATAATCCTACATACTGTGATCAGTTCGAAGGCATCCTCAACAAGTGTTCTCTCGATATCATTATACTAACACTGGATTATTTGCAAAAAGAAATCAACACTGTTGATGCGAACATTAAAACCATAGAGGAACACTGTCCCAGACCCTCCCAGCCACGGATCTCTCTACATTGAAAACCAAAAACAAGGAGATCGTCACAGATTTCCAGCAGACCCTTCAGACCCGCAAACGCTCAAAATTTATTCGTGATCAAGACGATTACCTCAAGAACAGCGTTTACAGATGGCGCACCACCTCATTTCCTTCAGAACGCAGACCTTCCCATCGAGGCAATTACACAAGTGCCTACAGCTCGGACAGCGATCAGAGCAACTCTGGTCCCTCCTCTTCTTTTTTAGGCACCGGTCCACAAACACGAGGCAAACCAGGAGGGGCAAGAAACAGGGCTCCACCACACAGAATAACCACGCGGTCCCAGGTTGGGAGAACATCGTGTACAATATTTCCTCTCTTACACTCACACCCACAGAGATCAAGGTTCTACAGAAAGGTTTAACTTTTTGTCCTACACCCCCGCTCAACACCTTTGCCTTGGAACAGGAACTCAATCGATTTTTCAGAAACCTCCGATTGAAAGCCCATTTCTCCACCTCCCATGGCTTCCCCAACATCAACCCTGTTGTTCCCCTAACTAACTCATGCCCACCAACCTCCTTCACTTTACGTGAATTAGGCCTCAATAACCCAAGCACTTTTCAACCTCCCAGACACTACCACCCAATTGAAACTTACATATCCTTGGTCACACGTGACATTAACAAAGTCAAAACAGACATTAGTCAGGGACACATGCACCTCCGTCACAATATGACGAATGACGAATCAAGAGCCCTTCTTGCTCTTAAGAACAATCCTCATTTAGTTATAAAACCTGCGGACAAAGGTGGCGCAATTGTCGTACTTGACAAATCCTACTACATAACCGAGATCAAGAACCAGCTCAGTGACTCTACTACTTACACTTCTATCCCACGGGACCCCACCGCAACCATTCGCTCTATCATTCAGGACCTTGTCAACTTTTACTCCAACAATGCCACCATAGACAACAAATTGTCCAGTTTTCTAATCAATAACCACCCCATCACACCCGTATTTTATACCCTCCCCAAAATACACAAAAATCTCACTTCTCCCCCCGGCCGACCTATCGTTGCTTCAACAGACTCCATCCTATCACCACTGGCACGCCCTCTGGAAAAAATACTTACGCCTCTCATTCCCAACACCCTCTCATTTCTGAAAGACACCACTCATTTTCTAGAAACTCTATCTAATGCCAACTGTCCCACTGAGAATTGCTTCATGGTCACCATGGACGTAACCAGCTTGTACACCAGCATTGATCACCATGGGGGTCTCAAGGCCGTTCAATGGTTCCTCAATACATACACTGACTTTGACGATTTGAAGAAACAATTCTGTTTGGATGTCCTTAAGATAATCCTGGAAAACAACTTCTTTCTCTTTGAGGATACCTTCTACATACAGCGGAAAGGGACCGCTATGGGATCTCACGTAGCGCCCCCGTACGCTAACATTTACATGGCCAAATTTGAGGAAGATTATATCTATTCTCATCCCCTTTTCTCTAGTAACATCCCCCTTTGGAAACGATTTATCGATGACGTATTTCGCATCTGGATCGGCAATGAGGAATCGCTTATTGAATTCTTCAATGACATTAACACCGTCTGCCCCAACATTTCGTTCACCCTACATTATGACCGCGATTCAGTGAGCTTTCTGGACACTCTTGTCATCAGGGGTTCTGATGGAAAAATATCCACCGATATCTATACTAAACCAACGGACAAGAATAGTCTTCTTTTATACAGCAGCTGCCACCCTAAGCACGTCAAAAAATCTTTGCCTATCTCTCAACATTGTAGAGTAGATAGAATAGTCTCCAATCCCGTAACTCGTGAACTCCGGCACCGGGAGATGAGTACTAAGTTTCTGGACAGAGATTACCCTCACCACATTGCATCCACTACCACCCCTACACGCAACCCGGAACCCAATAAAAACCCACGGATACCATTCGTCAACACCTATCATCCATTTTCCCCGTCCTTCAGTCAGGTCATTAGGAAACACTGGTCAATTCTTGGCAATGCATATCCGGACATCACGGAATTCCAACATCCACCATTGATTTGTCACAAACGCCCCCGGAACATCAAGGACACTCTAGTCCGAGCCGATATTGGTTCCTCCGTGAGCAAGGACAGACAGAGTTTTCTAGCCACACCACGGAAGGGAACGTTTCCATGCCTCCATTGTGTCCAATGTTCTAACGTCACCAAGGGCGAACACTTCTCGCACCCTAGAACTGGCAAGCAGTACCCCATTAAAGGCTTCTATACCTGCGACACCAATTTTGTTGTGTACCTGATAAAATGTCCGTGCGGTCTCGGATATGTTGGGGAGACCACCCAGCATATCCGAGACCGCATAAGTAAACATAAGTCTACTATACGTTGCGGCCAGACCATACTTCCCATTCCAGCACATTTTGCTGCCAGAGGACACTCTGTGTCCCAACTCAGATTTCAGGTGCTTGAATATGTTCCATTGCCCAGAAGGGGAGGCAATAGGGTACAAATCCTCCGGGACCGCGAGGCTTACTGGATTCACACACTACAAACTCTGGCACCATTAGGCATGAATAGGGAATATGAAACAAATTATTAATTATTATCAGAGGTGGCTACTTTGTATACATATATAGGTGTTGTTGTCAATACGTATGTGTTTTATACTTACATATCTTGTGTACCCGGCAGTCTTAACCCATCTTTTTCTTTTTTTCAGAGATATTGAACACCCTTTTCACTGGCAGGATCCATTCCTCACACTTTCTTTATAGGCACCACCTTTCTATAAGGTAGCATCTCTAACCCATTACTTTTCAGGTTGCTGTGCTTCCAGGTTCACACACTTGTCACACTACACACCTTGGAAACTTTCTATAGATAGTGACCCCTATCCCCTGAGCCTTAGTCAACATCCATCCATCCCACGTCTCCTGATTTACATGATTTACATTTATACATAATTCTTTCTTTACCCCACTCATACACACCCACCATTCCTCCACATTTATCTGCCCTTTCCCATAGTGGTACTTCCACAATTCCCCCATATCCTCTCTCTACACTTTCCTTCTTGCTTCATTCCCCTAAACCAGACATATACACATATCTCCACAGTAGCCGTTCATCACATCTCCTTTATTCTTTACCCCTTCTTATACACACTCCATAGGTCCACCCCTCAGTTTATGCCCTATGCAGCATGTTTCCTACATATGCATTGACGTTCCACATAGATGCATTAGCCCAATCCAGAATTTTCTCAACCGGCCCCCTTGATGACGCAGCGCACACGCGCATAATACACATATATACACTGCCCATTCATAGTTCTGTCCTTCCCCCCTTCATGACGCGGCGCGCACACGCGCGCTCATACACATATACACACCGCCCATCTATGATTCTGTTCTCTCCCCCCTCTGTTGACACGTCGCGCGCACGCGCGCGCACAGTACACACACACACACCGCCCATCCATGGTTCTGTCCTTCCCACTTTGATGACGCGTCACGCATGCGCAGACACGCGCTCGCATCACCGCTGACGTCACGCGTGCATGCGCAGTGACGCACATCACTCACACCAGGAAGTGCCGGCCACCCTTTAAATGGTCGCTCTTCAACACACCACAGCGCCACATGCCTCCTGCCTGCTCCTCTGGGACCCCGTCCCCATGCCAGATGCCCTAAAGGTAAAATCCTGCCTTATCATATACTCTGCTATATACTTATATGCTCTACCTTGTACACTGCATACCTGTGTTTGGTTTTTCTCTGGGACCCTGCCCCCATGCCATATACCCTAAAGGTAAAATCCTGCCTTAGTATACACTCTGCTATATACTTACATGCTCTACCTTGTATACTGCATACCTGTATTTGGTTATTCTCTGGGACTCCGTCCCCAGGCCATATGCCCTAAAGGTAAAAATCCTGCCTTATTGTACAAACTGCTATATACTTACATGCTCTGCCTTATATACTGCATACCTGTATTTGTCCTTCCTTGATACAGCCATTGAGCATTCTCTTATTTTCCCTTTTTCCTCAGGCACCTCCTCTACCTCACCATCAGCTTCTCACTTCTCCCTGACTGTGGGTATGTTGTGTTCTCTCTTGTGACCTCATGTCTCCCATAAGATGCTTACACATCATGACGCTAAATTCTGACACAAACCTATTTGTAGCCATTCATATGTCCGTTCATGCCTATCATAGGCTGGATGGTAACCGTATTACAATGCTTATCCATTGTCTAGTCGGATACCTCCTCCTGGTTACTGCCTCCTGGACTCACAGTATTACAATGACGCCTATTCCGATGTTATTTTTCCCACTACCTGTGATTGCTCACTAAGACGCTGTTCATACGATTTCATCCCCCCACTATCAGACGGTCTGCTCGCATTTACATGCTATACCTTTGTAACATTGTTATTTAACTATTGGTATGCCTTTTTGATTCTGCGATTATACCAACGCAAGCTTGTGCCTTCTATATGGCTTCTTTATACTGTACCTTTGGTGCTTAAAATGTTCCTCCTCTCCGTTTAGCGAACTACGCCGGAAAAGTAAAAACGCCCTACCTACGATAGAATCTCTGGACGTCTAACTCGTCCATACTCATTGGTCTCTCACATAAGTATGTGTATATACATTATCTGTAAATATGTAAAAAAAAAATTTTGTTATGTCACTTTTGGTGTGTAAATAATCTCTATCATTTCTTATAGGCAAGACCTTGACAAAGGCCTAACATAGGCCGAAACGTTGGCTTGGCTTTGCTCTACTGGTAGTGGCTCTTTTTTCTTTTTGCTCACAATCCACAAATAAAAAAACTTTTGCATTATCCTTGTATCTGACTGAGTGCTTGGGATTTATCACAGTATCTGGAGATTTTTTCCTTTATAGCACCTCCCCCATTTAACCAGTTGAGCCCGACTTTATTCCTACTATGTGAAAATAACCTCTGACATGTTAAAGGCGTAGTTTTTGATATACAGGTGTTCTGTCCTTAACTAGATATTGAGAAAAAGGAATTACCGGATCTGGAATTTCTGGGAACAATGAAGCAGATAGTGAGTGTGGATTTGGACAACTGGTCACCATTTTTCACAAAGTTGCCACAAGAATTGAAACAAGGAACATTTGTCTGGGGATTTCAAGGTAAACCTTTCCATCTACACTGCTATATAAAGAGATTCTGTATACATAAATCTTTTATAGAGGCTCGTGGGCGGAGCTGGGTTCCATCCAGAGGCTCCAACCTCTGAGATTAGCTACCGCTTTCCTCTCTGAGGCTGCTTCTCATGCAGTGCTTCCACACACAGTGGCTCACTCTCTCTTTGCCATGTGTCACACAACCTAATTAAACACCTGTCTGACACACCCATAGATGGGGAATATGGATGGCTAGTCCCACCCATCTCTCCAGCCATCTGTTAACCTGGGCAAACACTTTGCAAAAAACATGTGGCACTAAAATTGCCAGAACGAACCTCCCGGGTTCTCACCACTTTCGTGGTACATACCACCCATTTATAATGTAGATAATGTAGACGGTCACCTTCTTACATCGGGCATACATAACCTAGTTTCAATGAGTTTCTTATGCAGTTGTTTTTACCCAAAACTCAAATTGCAGCTAAGAAACTGTTCAAAAAGTACCAGAATTGTGTTTGGATCCTTTTTGAGAAATACATGATTAGACTGTAGGTATTTGCATTTTTAAGCACCTTCTTACAGAAATAATAGAATATGATCATATTTATTTATAAAAGGCATTTGCATACAACCACTACACTGCCGGCAGAAGGAGGAATTTCCCCTGTAACTCTGGTTCATCTACCAGCCCCAGTTACAGAGGATATTGGCACTTAAAATAAAATGTACCGTATTTTTCGGATTATAAGACACACTTTTCCTCCCAAAAAATTGGGAGGAAAATGAGGACTGCGTCTTAAAATCTGAATGTAGCTTACTGGGGGGGTTGTAAAGAGGGATCAAAGGAGGCAGGGGTCATGCTATGTGGTATGCTGCCGGCGCTGGCCTGTGCGGCGTAGTTCTGTGCATTAGTCAGTGCCGTTCTGCTCGGCTCTGTTCTGCTCGGCACGCAGCTGTTCTCTGCGGTGGCCGGTCATTGTGAAGATGTCGATGGTCAGGGATTCAAATAATGACACCTAGAGTCAGCGCCTGCGCAGATCGAGCTTTCAGCTCAAGCTCTTATCTGCGCACGCGCCGACTCCGGCTGCCATTATTTGAAGCCCTCACCGCCGACGGTTGACATTTTGAGAATGGCTGGTGACTCACCGCCCCCAGCACAGAGAAGAGCTGCGTCACCAGCCCCACACAGAGCAGAGCTCACAGTGAGTATCTGGGCCCCTCTCTGTACCACTGGCAGCTTTGCCGTACTCCAGTACCGCCTTTTCCTCCTGTGACTCCCGCACTGCTGCTGCCCCCTCTCGATGGTAAGAGACCACCAGATTATAAAACAGACCCCATATTTTTTTTTTAGTTTTTTTTTCTCTAAATTTGGGGTGTGTCTTATAATCCGATAAGCCGCTGCGTCTTATAAAACGTAAAATATGGTATGATCTTATGGAGAGCACAATATGTGAAATATATAAAACAAAGGCAAAAATAAAAAAAATAACTAATAATTTAACTAATATATTATTAATATTAATTATAGTATATTATATATTACATATATATATATATATATATATATATATATATACACACATACTATTATAACTACTTAATTTAAAAACAAGCTATCACCAGTCTGAATAGCTGTTTGTAGCATCAATGCTGACAAACAATACACCTCCTCTATAACATAATTGTAATAGCATAATGAGCACACTTTAAAATCTATTTATGACTTTTTGCACCCTTAAAAAAATGTGAAAAACAGACTAAGTTTTTGTCAGATATTGTAGAAAGCTAAAGAAAAAGAGCTATCCATATACAAATGTGAACATAAAAATGAAATAACATTTGGGTCCCATTTGAAGGACCAAAAGAGGGGAAAAAAAGTTAAAAGTTCTAAAAACCTTAAATATGAGGGGAAAAAAAAATATGAAACTGTACCTAGTGATGATCTAGTTTTAAAATGGATCTGTGTAACTATATTAATTCCTTGCATTTGTTTTGAAGGTGGAAGAAGAACTTGGAAGCCCCCTGTGACCTGCATGATTTATAAATCTCTGTCAGACAGTGGCTATTTTTTCCTACATCCTCGCTGCAGCAAATTGAAAAATGCAGCTGATTTTGCCATTTGCATGCATGCAAGTTCAACATTTTTGTGGTGTGTGTGTAAAAACTAAGCACACCCTATTTGAATTCTATGGTTTTACTTGTCATGACTTTATAAGCTTCTGGATTTTAGAAGGTTCTAAATAAGTTAAAGGGCTCGTGCGCACGTATATGCTGAATATTCTGCAGCGATTTCACAGCACATGTGCGCTTCAAATCGCTGCAGAAACACTGCATAAGGCTGCCTTCACACGTCAGTGATTCTGGTACGTTTGTGCTTTTTTTAAAACGTACCAGAATCACTGACATACGCAGACCCATTATAATCAATGGGTCTGCTCACACATCAGTGATTTTTCACTGAATGTGTCTCCGTGCAGCGTGCACGTGTGGATGTGATTCTGCACGGAGACAAGTCAGTTTTTTTCTGGCATCGCTGATGACCCACAGACCACACTATGGTGTGATCCGTGTGTGATCAGTGAAACACGTACCAGAAAATCACGGACATATTAAATATTTTCAATTTGGGGGTGTGGCCTGGCCTGAGATGTGAGAGGAAGCTAAGAGGAGAGCTCCTGGAACTGCCGATTATCCTGACTTCCACTGGGCCGTGGAGAGGACAAAAATCATCCATGCAGCAACCAGAGACCACCCTGCACTTACTGCACAGCTTGGACAGAGGTTACATAGCTGGGGGGACGAGCAGGAGGCAGAAGGAGGCGGCGGCAGGAATAGAAGGTACTGCATAAAATGGGGTGGGACACAGACACCAACCTCCAAAGTAGGGAGAGCTGCAGCCATGCATGCTACTGAAAAACTGTCTGAGTATGCCAGGGGCACAGAATGCAGGGCTCCCACGGTACACAGGGATGAAGGAGCTGAACTGGGGAGCTCCAGGCAGCACAGCCCTCACAATGCAGTGGAGGAGGAAGGAGGAAATAGTGCAGACTCATTATTATTATAGCAAGGCTTGCAAAACAAGCTGGAGCTTGTATAAAGTGGTTAAATCATGGCATAGTAGCTGCAGAGCTGAGTATAATGTTGGTTTATATAGTTAATTCTCTTACTTGTGTTGCAAAATTAATTAGCTTATAAAGTTTATATGTTAATTTCCTCTTCAACCAAGGGGGCATGAGCATAAGTAATTGATAGGAGACGGTCACTTTTCCCCCTGTGTGACATTGACCAATGATTGATTGCTCTCAGTGAGAGAAACAAAATTAAAATTTTGTAGTTGTGATTCCTTTTTATGGCTAACTAAAATAAAATGATGTTACAAAGCAAGCTTTCGAGACATCTCAGGTCTCTTCCTCTGGCATGGTATGACAAAATATCTGAAGGATACAAGTGAAAAGGTTTTGGTACCGTGTTAGCCAGTTGAAAATGTATTGAATGTTCTCAGTGAGAGGAACAAAATTTTGTTCCTCTCACTGAGAACATTCAATAAAATATCTGAAGAAACACAAATATATACACAAAACAGGGTAGAGGGATGCATAGTAATAGGACATTTAAATAAACAAACACTGAGCTTAGAGAGTGAATCCTTAATTAGCTTAAATTAGTGGTGTGAGATTTTTATTGTCCCAATATCCATGTAGGATCAGAGGCATGGTGCCCTGGCAGTCTCTGGAGCAGAAGCCTCAGATTTTATAATGAGTCTTAAATCCTCCTGACAGGTTGAGTCCTGTGTCCACAGAGTTAAACATTGTGATGAACTTGTATTCCCAGACCCTGAGATGGCTCTGTGATCTGAAGTTGCCTTTTAATATGACTACTTTCATGTGGTTTATGTTGTGTCCTGGAGCACAAAAATATTTGGCCACAGGTAAATGAGTTTTTTTTGTCTGTTATTGTGTGGTGGTGAGATCTATCTCAGCCTTGCTCTCAGTCTCTGTCCTGTTTCTAAGATTTGGTGCGTTTTTGGCTGCGTTTTAGATATCTGTGTTTTTCTGCGTTTTTCCAATGCATTGCATGGGGGGAAAACGCAGAAAAACGCAGGAAAGAATTGACATGTACATTTTTTTTTTAAGCTCAAAAACGCAGCTTAAAAAAAAAGTTGTGCGCGGACAGCAAAAAAGAAAACTCATAGACTTTGCTGGGGAAGCAAAGTCATGCAGTTTTAAGGCCAAAAACGCACCCGAAAAAATGCGCAAAAACGCAGCGAAAAACGCACTGTGTGCACATAGCCTAAAAGGCTTAGAACTGGCTTTATCGTCTTTAGGTCATACATCTTGATATTGGCATCGACTGTGATTACAAGCTGGGTAAAGAGATGAGAGCTTTGGGTAATCACAAATGCACCTCTGCATCTATGCCATGTATAGCGGAATAATGCCCTGATTGCTTGCATAGACTCAAAGTGGTGTATATGCAGCTTTCATCTCGCAGGACTGTTGGCTCTACACCTCCTCCCACTCTGCAGACTCTGCAGACACCTAGGCAACAGAGTGACGAAATCAAGATCTGTACATACTAGTCCAATCCTTGCAATAAATGCAAATCCGTGTATGTAATGTCACACAGTTCTGCTCTCCTCCCTTCTCTCTCTTTCTAAACACACAGAATGGTGAGATATATAAAATTGGGAGGAAAAGCAGAGCTGTGCATCATTACATATATTATCATATTGTTATTATCTCCACAATAAAATATAAGTGATTATAAAAAAAAATAAAATATAGAGACTGCAGCCTTTATTGCATGATATGACCGGTTTAATGCTCAAGCCGATAAAGGGTCCTTTTTAAATCGGCGTTTTTTGAAACACAATTCAACCACTTAAGTACAGTATGTGAAAATAACCTCTGACATGTTAAAGGCGTAGTTTTTGATATACAGGTGTTCTGTCCTTAACTAGATATTGAGAAAAAGGAATTACCGGATCTGGAATTTCTGGGAACAATGAAGCAGATAGTGAGTGTGGATTTGGACAACTGGTCACCATTTTTTACAAAGTTGCCACAAGAATTGAAACAAGGAACATTTGTCTGGGGATTTCAAGGTAAACCTTTCCATCTACACTGCTATGTAAAGAGATTCTGTATACATAAATCTTTTATAGAGGCTCGTGGGCGGAGCCAATGACGTAGCAGCAAGTGAAAGTGAGCTCCCTTGGATTTCCTCAAAAGCAATGATATTAAAAATCTCAAGACTGTGATCCTTCTACATTAGTACTACTTTTTTTTTTTTTTTGTTATGCCACTTTTGGTGTGTAAATAATCTCTATCATTTCTTATAGGCAAGACCTTGACAAAGGCCTAACATAAGCCGAAACGTTGGCTTGGCTTTGCTCTACTGGTAGTGGCTCTTTTTTCTTTTTGCTCACAATCCACAAATAAAAAAACTTTTGCATTATCCTTGTATCTGACTGAGTGCTTGGGATTTATCACAGTATCTGGAGATTTTTTCCTTTATAGCACCTCCCCCATTTAACCAGTTGAGCCCGACTTTATTCCTACTATTTGACTATTTATTTATGTTGGTGCTCCTGTATAGCACCTCTAATGTCTCTCCCAACGCTTTCATATAGTAACGATCAAGCTGCGACTGTCCTGGCTGGGATATCCGCAACTAATCAATTTCTTACTATACCCACGGAGGAACTCCGCACCAGGGATTACCTGAAGGAGTTAAAGCGGCACACGTCGCTGGAGCTCCATGCAGTGACCCTCGCGGAGTATCACCGTGCTCAACGAATCCCCAGAGGACTCAGAGTCCCTTTAAGGCCAACTCTTTTTGCTGATAATCCCACATACTGTGATCAGTTTGAAGGCATCCTCAACAAGTGTTCTCTCGATATCATTATACTACAACTGGATTATTTGCAAAAAGAAATCAACACTGTTGATGCGAACATTAAAACCATAGAGGAACAGCTGTCCCAGACCCTCCCAGCCACGGATCTCTCTACATTGAAAACCAAAAACAAGGAGATCGTCACAGATTTCCAGCAGACCCTTCAGACCCGCAAACGCTCAAAATGTATTCGTGATCAAGACGATTACCTCAAGAACCGCGTTTACAGATGGCGCACCACCTCATTTCCTTCAGAACGCAGACCTTCCCATCGAGGCAATTACACAAGTGCCTACAGCTCGGACAGCGATCAGAGCTACTCTGGTCCCTCCTCTTCTTTTTTAGGCACCGGTCCACAAACACGAGGCAAACCAGGAGGGGCAAGAAACAGGGCTCCACCACACAGAATAACCACGCGGTCCCAGGTTGGGAGAACATCGTGTACAATATTTCCTCTCTTACACTCACACCCACAGAGATCAAGGTTCTACAGAAAGGTTTAACTTTTTGTCCTACACCCCCGCTCAACACCTTTGCCTTGGAACAGGAACTCAATCGATTTTTCAGAAACCTCCGATTGAAAGCCCATTTCTCCACCTCCCATGGCTTCCCCAACATCAACCCTGTTGTTCCCCTAACTAACTCATGCCCACCAACCTCCTTCACTTTACGTGAATTAGGCCTCAATAACCCAAGCACTTTTCAACCTCCCAGACACTACCACCCAATTGAAACTTACATATCCTTGGTCACACGTGACATTAACAAAGTCAAAACAGACATTAGTCAGGGACACATGCACCTCCGTCACTGTCATGATGTAATTTACCCTCTCACTGTATATGCTGTGATACTATGTCATGATATTATATTTCCCTGGTTGTATTAGTTGTAATTCATGTATTTCCTTGGGCTCTCATACAATTGTAGTCTTGGCATCTAATGTGATTATGTAAATAGCCTGTCCTCTTCTTTCCAGAGTTGTGTATCTAATCTGTAATTGCATTGGCCAGTGAAGGAATAGTCATTGTTCTGCACAGCAGGGGATCCCTTCATCTACTGTGGCTGGCAGACATATTGGAGCCCTGTGATGGACCAAACCATTGATGATAGGATGTGTGACCCCTACCCCCTGAACAAACATGGTGGGCTGGTCAAGGAGCACAGACAATGCATTTCCCTTTTTGTAACTTCAGAGTGAGCTGGAACTAAGAGAAGAAGGAGCTCCAGCCTGGGTGGCTGTGGACACGGACGGAGCTAGGCCTGTGTGGCGGCCCGTGGGATTGTGTGGAACTCTTTGGACTACTGTAAGGACGATTGCTTTGTAATCCGGTCCGAGGATTGTCGGGAAGGGCCCCCGAATCTGTTTTACGTGGACTTATCGTGTGCTGTTCCAGTGTTCTTGTGAATAAACCTGTTGGATCGTTCCTCGGCCTGTTGTCTCTCCTTGCTCTGCTGTACACCCCGTCACAGTCACAATATGACGAATGACGAATCAAGAGCCCTTCTTGCTCTTAAGAACAATCCTCATTTAGTTATAAAACCTGCGGACAAAGGTGGCGCAATTGTCGTACTTGACAAATCCTACTACATAACCGAGATCAAGAACCAGCTCAGTGACTCTACTACTTACACTTCTATCCCACGGGACCCCACCGCAACCATTCGCTCTATCATTCAGGACCTTGTCAACTTTTACTCCAACAATGCCACCATAGACAACAAATTGTCCAGTTTTCTAATCAATAACCACCCCATCACACCCGTATTTTATACCCTCCCCAAAATACACAAAAATCTCACTTCTCCCCCCGGCCGACCTATCGTTGCTTCAACAGACTCCATCCTATCACCACTGGCACGCACTCTGGAAAAAATACTTACGCCTCTCATTCCCAACACCCTCTCATTTCTGAAAGACACCACTCATTTTCTAGAAACTCTATCTAATGCCAACTGTCCCACTGAGAATTGCTTCATGGTCACCATGGACGTAACCAGCTTGTACACCAGCATTGATCACCATGGGGGTCTCAAGGCCGTTCAATGGTTCCTCAATACATACACTGACTTTGACGATTTGAAGAAACAATTCTGTTTGGATGTCCTTAAGATAATCCTGGAAAACAACTTCTTTCTCTTTGAGGATACCTTCTACATACAGCGGAAAGGGACCGCTATGGGATCTCACGTAGCGCCCCCGTACGCTAACATTTACATGGCCAAATTTGAGGAAGATTATATCTATTCTCATCCCCTTTTCTCTAGTAACATCCCCCTTTGGAAACGATTTATCGATGACGTATTTTGCATCTGCATCGGCAATGAGGAATCGCTTATTGAATTCTTCAATGACATTAGCACCGTCTGCCCCAACATCTCGTTCACCCTACATTATGACCGCGATTCAGTGAGCTTTCTGGACACTCTTGTCATCAGGGGTTCTGATGGAAAAATATCCACCGATATCTATACTAAACCAACGGACAAGAATAGTCTTCTTTTATACAGCAGCTGCCACCCTAAGCACATCAAAAAATCTTTTAAAATAATGAAGGAAAAAATCTGTACAGAGACTTTATAGTTGAAATAGATATAAATTTTATTAAATACAAATACAAAAGACAAAAGATTGTTGTGGTTAAAATTTGTAGAGACAGGTGATGATA
Source organism: Anomaloglossus baeobatrachus (assembly GCF_048569485.1). Classification (NCBI taxonomy): domain Eukaryota; kingdom Metazoa; phylum Chordata; class Amphibia; order Anura; family Aromobatidae; genus Anomaloglossus; species Anomaloglossus baeobatrachus. Next base: position 247,309,171 of record NC_134359.1, read on the forward strand.
GCCACCAATGATACCCTCATACCAACCTGGCACGCTTTACATGTTTAAGGGCAGTCAGAACAACAAAGCAAAAACTAGCTGGTCAAAAAGCGAATGATCAACATGGATGCAAACATGCTGCTGCATAAGCCCTGTGCTGAAATAGTAATCTTGTTCACACAGCAAATGTATGTGTGACTGATGTCACAGGGCATCAACCCCCATTATGCTGACCCACTATGAAATATCCACCACGTTATACAAATGTGTGGAACATATAGTCAGCCTATGGGAGTCCTAATCCAAATCACCAAAGCTATTAGTAGCAGCAGTGTAATTACCGCTCAAAGAGACGGAGTCATACATGCAAAACAGCACAAAGGCAGCCATGTGATCAATCGAAAGGAGTGTAAAGGCTACTGACTGCTAGAGACATCATGTGCCAACACCCTATATAATACCAGTAAAGACCCAAAGTGCAGTTATAGCTAGTGGCACATGGTATCAAAATACAGATCAATATCGTACCTGAGGTGTGGTATGAGAGTAGGGCACCCCGACCTATAGGTTTCGTAATTCTTCTTCCGGGAAGAATTGATCACATGGCTGCCTTTGTGCTGTTTTGCATGTATGACTCCGTCTCTTTGAGCGGTAATTACACTGCTGCTACTAATAGCTTTGGTGATTTGGATTAGGACTCCCATAGGCTGACTATATGTTCCACACATTTGTATAACGTGGTGGATATTTCATAGTGGGTCAGCATAATGGGGGTTGATGCCCTGTGACATCAGTCACACATACATTTGCTGTGTGAACAAGATTACTATTTCAGCACAGGGCTTATGCAGCAGCATGTTTGCATCCATGTTGATCATTCGCTTTTTTCCAGCTAGTTTTTGCTTTGTTGTTCTGACTGCCCTTAAACATGTAAAGCGTGCCAGGTTGGTATGAGGGTATCATTGGTGGCTATCATCACCTGTCTCTACAAATTTTAACCACAACAATCTTTTGTCTTTTGTATTTGTATTTAATAAAATTTATATCTATTTCAACTATAAAGTCTCTGTACAGATTTTTTCCTTCATTATTTCATTTATATTCTGTATATGGCTTTCTCCATATGCTAACTATGGCACGAGACTTCTCGTGTTTACTGGTATTGTTTGTTTATTTGTTATCAAAAAATCTTTGCCTATCTCTCAACATTGTAGAGTAGATAGAATAGTCTCCAATCCCGTAACTCGTGAACTCCGGCACCGGGAGATGAGTACTAAGTTTCTGGACAGAGATTACCCTCACCACATTGCATCCACTACCACCCCTACACGCAACCCGGAACCCAATAAGAACCCACGGATACCATTCGTCAACACCTATCATCCGTTTTCCCCGTCCTTCAGTCAGGTCATTAGGAAACACTGGTCAATTCTTGGCAATGCATATCCGGACATCACGGAATTCCAACATCCACCATTGATTTGTCACAAACGCCCCCGGAACATCAAGGACACTCTAGTCCGAGCCGATATTGGTTCCTCCGTGAGCAAGGACAGACAGAGTTTTCTAGCCACACCACGGAAGGGAACGTTTCCATGCCTCCATTGTGTCCAATGTTCTAACGTCACCAAGGGCGAACACTTCTCGCACCCTAGAACTGGCAAGCAGTACCCCTTTAAAGGCTTCTATACCTGCGACACCAATTTTGTTGTGTACCTGATAAATGTCCGTGCGGTCTCGGATATGTTGGGGAGACCACCCAGCATATCCGAGACCGCATAAGTAAACATAAGTCTACTATACGTTGCGGCCAGACCATACTTCCCATTCCAGCACATTTTGCTGCCAGAGGACACTCTGTGTCCCAACTCAGATTTCAGGTGCTTGAATATGTTCCATTGCCCAGAAGGGGAGGCAATAGGGTACAAATCCTCCGGGACCGCGAGGCTTACTGGATTCACACACTACAAACTCTGGCACCATTAGGCATGAATAGGGAATATGAAACAAATTATTAATTATTATCAGAGGTGGCTACTTTGTATACATATATAGGTGTTGTTGTCAATACGTATGTGTTTTATACTTACATATCTTGTGTACCCGGCAGTCTTAACCCATCTTTTTCTTTTTTTCAGAGATATTGAACACCCTTTTCACTGGCAGGATCCATTCCTCACACTTTCTTTATAGGCACCACCTTTCTATAAGGTAGCATCTCTAACCCATTACTTTTCAGGTTGCTGTGCTTCCAGGTTCACACACTTGTCACACTACACACCTTGGAAACTTTCTATAGATAGTGACCCCTATCCCCTGAGCCTTAGTCAACATCCATCCATCCCACGTCTCCTGATTTACATGATTTACATTTATACATAATTCTTTCTTTACCCCACTCATACACACCCACCATTCCTCCACATTTATCTGCCCTTTCCCATAGTGGTACCTCCACAATTCCCCCATATCCTCTCTCTACACTTTCCTTCTTGCTTCATTCCCCTAAACCAGACATATACACATATCTCCACAGTAGCCGTTCATCACATCTCCTTTATTCTTTACCCCTTCTTATACACACTCCATAGGTCCACCCCTCAGTTTATGCCCTATGCAGCATGTTTCCTACATATGCATTGACGTTCCACATAGATGCATTAGCCCAATCCAGAATTTTCTCAACCGGCCCCCCTGATGACGCAGCGCACACGCGCATAATACACATATATACACTGCCCATTCATAGTTCTGTCCTTCCCCCCTTCATGACGCGGCGTGCACACGCGCGCTCATACACATATACACACCGCCCATCTATGATTCTGTTCTCTCCCCCCTCTGTTGACACGTCGCGCGCACGCGCGCGCACAGTACACACACACACACCGCCCATCCATGGTTCTGTCCTTCCCACTTTGATGACGCGTCACGCATGCGCAGACACGCGCTCGCATCACCGCTGACGTCACGCGTGCATGCGCAGTGACGCACATCACTCACACCAGGAAGTGCCGGCCACCCTTTAAATGGTCGCTCTTCAACACACCACAGCGCCACATGCCTCCTGCCTGCTCCTCTGGGACCCCGTCCCCATGCCAGATGCCCTAAAGGTAAAATCCTGCCTTATCATATACTCTGCTATATACTTATATGCTCTACCTTGTACACTGCATACCTGTGTTTGGTTTTTCTCTGGGACCCTGCCCCCATGCCATATACCCTAAAGGTAAAATCCTGCCTTAGTATACACTCTGCTATATACTTACATGCTCTACCTTGTATACTGCATACCTGTATTTGGTTATTCTCTGGGACTCCGTCCCCAGGCCATATGCCCTAAAGGTAAAATCCTGCCTTATTGTACAAACTGCTATATACTTACATGCTCTGCCTTATATACTGCATACCTGTATTTGTCTTTCCTTGATACAGCCATTGAGCATTCTCTTATTTTCCCTTTTTCCTCAGGCACCTCCTCTACCTCACCATCAGCTTCTCACTTCTCCCTGACTGTGGGTATGTTGTGTTCTCTCTTGTGACCTCATGTCTCCCATAAGATGCTTACACATCATGACGCTAAATTCTGACACAAACCTATTTGTAGCCATCCATATGTCCGTTCATGCCTATCATAGGCTGGATGGTAACCGTATTACAATGCTTATCCATTGTCTAGTCGGATACCTCCTCCTGGTTACTGCCTCCTGGACTCACAGTATTACAATGACGCCTATTCCGATGTTATTTTTCCCACTACCTGTGATTGCTCACTAAGACGCTGTTCATACGATTTCATCCCCCCACTATCAGACGGTCTGCTCGCATTTACATGCTATACCTTTGTAACATTGTTATTTAACTATTGGTATGCCTTTTTGATTCTGCGATTATACCAACGCAAGCTTGTGCCTTCTATATGGCTTCTTTATACTGTACCTTTGGTGCTAAAAATGTTCCTCCTCTCCGTTTAGCGAACTACGCCGGAAAAGTAAAAACGCCCTACCTACGATAGAATCTCTGGACGTCTAACTCGTCCATACTCATTGGTCTCTCACATAAGTATGTGTATATACATTATCTGTAAATATGTAAAAAAAAAATTTTGTTATGTCACTTTTGGTGTGTAAATAATCTCTATCATTTCTTATAGGCAAGACCTTGACAAAGGCCTAACATAGGCCGAAACGTTGGCTTGGCTTTGCTCTACTGGTAGTGGCTCTTTTTTCTTTTTGCTCACAATCCACAAATAAAAAAACTTTTGCATTATCCTTGTATCTGACTGAGTGCTTGGGATTTATCACAGTATCTGGAGATTTTTTCCTTTATAGCACCTCCCCCATTTAACCAGTTGAGCCCGACTTTATTCCTACTATGTGAAAATAACCTCTGACATGTTAAAGGCATAGTCTTTGATATACAGGTGTTCTGTCCTTAACTAGATATTGAGAAAAAGGAATTACCGGATCTGGAATTTCTGGGAACAATGAAGCAGATAGTGAGTGTGGATTTGGACAACTGGTCACCATTTTTCACAAAGTTGCCACAAGAATTGAAACAAGGAACATTTGTCTGGGGATTTCAAGGTAAACCTTTCCATCTACACTGCTATATAAAGAGATTCTGTATACATAAATCTTTTATAGAGGCTCGTGGGCGGAGCTGGGTTCCATCCAGAGGCTCCAACCTCTGAGATTAGCTACCGCTTTCCTCTCTGAGGCTGCTTCTCATGCAGTGCTTCCACACACAGTGGCTCACTCTCTCTTTGCCATGTGTCACACAACCTAATTAAACACCTGTCTGACACACCCATAGATGGGGAATATGGATGGCTAGTCCCACCCATCTCTCCAGCCATCTGTTAACCTGGGCAAACACTTTGCAAAAAACATGTGGCACTAAAATTGCCAGAACGAACCTCCCGGGTTCTCACCACTTTCGTGGTACATACCACCCATTTATAATGTAGATAATGTAGACGGTCACCTTCTTACATCGGGCATACATAACCTAGTTTCAATGAGTTTCTTATGCAGTTGTTTTTACCCAAAACTCAAATTGCAGCTAAGAAACTGTTCAAAAAGTACCAGAATTGTGTTTGGATCCTTTTTGAGAAATACATGATTAGACTGTAGGTATTTGCATTTTTAAGCACCTTCTTACAGAAATAATAGAATATGATCATATTTATTTATAAAAGGCATTTGCATACAACCACTACACTGCCGGCAGAAGGAGGAATTTCCCCTGTAACTCTGGTTCATCTACCAGCCCCAGTTACAGAGGATATTGGCACTTAAAATAAAATGTACCGTATTTTTCGGATTATAAGACACACTTTTCCTCCCAAAAAATTGGGAGGAAAATGAGGACTGCGTCTTAAAATCTGAATGTAGCTTACTGGGGGGGTTGTAAAGAGGGATCAAAGGAGGCAGGGGTCATGCTATGTGGTATGCTGCCGGCGCTGGCCTGTGCGGCGTAGTTCTGTGCATTAGTCAGTGCCGTTCTGCTCGGCTCTGTTCTGCTCGGCACGCAGCTGTTCTCTGCGGTGGCCGGTCATTGTGAAGATGTCGATGGTCAGGGATTCAAATAATGACACCTAGAGTCAGCGCCTGCGCAGATCGAGCTTTCAGCTCAAGCTCTTATCTGCGCACGCGCCGACTCCGGCTGCCATTATTTGAAGCCCTCACCGCCGACGGTTGACATTTTGAGAATGGCTGGTGACTCACCGCCCCCAGCACAGAGAAGAGCTGCGTCACCAGCCCCACACAGAGCAGAGCTCACAGTGAGTATCTGGGCCCCTCTCTGTACCACTGGCAGCTTTGCCGTACTCCAGTACCGCCTTTTCCTCCTGTGACTCCCGCACTGCTGCTGCCCCCTCTCGATGGTAAGAGACCACCAGATTATAAAACAGACCCCATATTTTTTTTTTAGTTTTTTTTTCTCTAAATTTGGGGTGTGTCTTATAATCCGATAAGCCGCTGCGTCTTATAAAACGTAAAATATGGTATGATCTTATGGAGAGCACAATATGTGAAATATATAAAACAAAGGCAAAAATAAAAAAAATAACTAATAATTTAACTAATATATTATTAATATTAATTATAGTATATTATATATTACATATATATATATATATATATATATATATATATATATACACACATACTATTATAACTACTTAATTTAAAAACAAGCTATCACCAGTCTGAATAGCTGTTTGTAGCATCAATGCTGACAAACAATACACCTCCTCTATAACATAATTGTAATAGCATAATGAGCACACTTTAAAATCTATTTATGACTTTTTGCACCCTTAAAAAAATGTGAAAAACAGACTAAGTTTTTGTCAGATATTGTAGAAAGCTAAAGAAAAAGAGCTATCCATATACAAATGTGAACATAAAAATGAAATAACATTTGGGTCCCATTTGAAGGACCAAAAGAGGGGAAAAAAAGTTAAAAGTTCTAAAAACCTTAAATATGAGGGGAAAAAAAAATATGAAACTGTACCTAGTGATGATCTAGTTTTAAAATGGATCTGTGTAACTATATTAATTCCTTGCATTTGTTTTGAAGGTGGAAGAAGAACTTGGAAGCCCCCTGTGACCTGCATGATTTATAAATCTCTGTCAGACAGTGGCTATTTTTTCCTACATCCTCGCTGCAGCAAATTGAAAAATGCAGCTGATTTTGCCATTTGCATGCATGCAAGTTCAACATTTTTGTGGTGTGTGTGTAAAAACTAAGCACACCCTATTTGAATTCTATGGTTTTAGTTGTCATGACTTTATAAGCTTCTGGATTTTAGAAGGTTCTAAATAAGTTAAAGGGCTCGTGCGCACGTATATGCTGAATATTCTGCAGCGATTTCACAGCACATGTGCGCTTCAAATCGCTGCAGAAACACTGCATAAGGCCGCCTTCACACGTCAGTGATTCTGGTACGTTTGTGCTTTTTTTAAAACGTACCAGAATCACTGACATACGCAGACCCATTATAATCAATGGGTCTGCTCACACATCAGTGATTTTTCACTGAATGTGTCTCCGTGCAGCGTGCACGTGTGGATGTGATTCTGCACGGAGACAAGTCAGTTTTTTTCTGGCATCGCTGATGACCCACAGACCACACTATGGTGTGATCCGTGTGTGATCAGTGAAACACGTACCAGAAAATCACGGACATATTAAATATTTTCAATTTGGGGGTGTGGCCTGGCCTGAGATGTGAGAGGAAGCTAAGAGGAGAGCTCCTGGAACTGCCGATTATCCTGACTTCCACTGGGCCGTGGAGAGGACAAAAATCATCCATGCAGCAACCAGAGACCACCCTGCACTTACTGCACAGCTTGGACAGAGGTTACATAGCTGGGGGGACGAGCAGGAGGCAGAAGGAGGCGGCGGCAGGAATAGAAGGTACTGCATAAAATGGGGTGGGACACAGACACCAACCTCCAAAGTAGGGAGAGCTGCAGCCATGCATGCTACTGAAAAACTGTCTGAGTATGCCAGGGGCACAGAATGCAGGGCTCCCACGGTACACAGGGATGAAGGAGCTGAACTGGGGAGCTCCAGGCAGCACAGCCCTCACAATGCAGTGGAGGAGGAAGGAGGAAATAGTGCAGACTCATTATTATTATAGCAAGGCTTGCAAAACAAGCTGGAGCTTGTATAAAGTGGTTAAATCATGGCATAGTAGCTGCAGAGCTGAGTATAATGTTGGTTTATATAGTTAATTCTCTTACTTGTGTTGCAAAATTAATTAGCTTATAAAGTTTATATGTTAATTTCCTCTTCAACCAAGGGGGCATGAGCATAAGTAATTGATAGGAGACGGTCACTTTTCCCCCTGTGTGACATTGACCAATGATTGATTGCTCTCAGTGAGAGAAACAAAATTAAAATTTTGTAGTTGTGATTCCTTTTTATGGCTAACTAAAATAAAATGATGTTACAAAGCAAGCTTTCGAGACATCTCAGGTCTCTTCCTCTGGCATGGTATGACAAAATATCTGAAGGATACAAGTGAAAAGGTTTTGGTACCGTGTTAGCCAGTTGAAAATGTATTGAATGTTCTCAGTGAGAGGAACAAAATTTTGTTCCTCTCACTGAGAACATTCAATAAAATATCTGAAGAAACACAAATATATACACAAAACAGGGTAGAGGGATGCATAGTAAAAGGACATTTAAATAAACAAACACTGAGCTTAGAGAGTGAATCCTTAATTAGCTTAAATTAGTGGTGTGAGATTTTTATTGTCCCAATATCCATGTAGGATCAGAGGCATGGTGCCCTGGCAGTCTCTGGAGCAGACGCCTCAGATTTTATAATGAGTCTTAAATCCTCCTGACAGGTTGAGTCCTGTGTCCACAGAGTTAAACATTGTGATGAACTTGTATTCCCAGACCCTGAGATGGCTCTGTGATCTGAAGTTGCCTTTTAATATGACTACTTTCATGTGGTTTATGTTGTGTCCTGGAGCACAAAAATATTTGGCCACAGGTAAATGAGTTTTTTTTGTCTGTTATTGTGTGGTGGTGAGATCTATCTCATCCTTGCTCTCAGTCTCTGTACTGTTTCTAAGATTTGGTGCGTTTTTGGCTGCGTTTTAGATATCTGTGTTTTTCTGCGTTTTTCCAATGCATTGCATGGGGGGAAAACGCAGAAAAACGCAGGAAAGAATTGACATGTACATTTTTTTTTTAAGCTCAAAAACGCAGCTTAAAAAAAAAGTTGTGCGCGGACAGCAAAAAAGAAAACTCATAGACTTTGCTGGGGAAGCAAAGTCATGCAGTTTTAAGGCCAAAAACGCACCCGAAAAAATGCGCAAAAACGCAGCGAAAAACGCACTGTGTGCACATAGCCTAAAAGGCTTAGAACTGGCTTTATCGTCTTTAGGTCATACATCTTGATATTGGCATCGACTGTGATTACAAGCTGGGTAAAGAGATGAGAGCTTTGGGTAATCACAAATGCACCTCTGCATCTATGCCATGTATAGCGGAATAATGCCCTGATTGCTTGCATAGACTCAAAGTGGTGTATATGCAGCTTTCATCTCGCAGGACTGTTGGCTCTACACCTCCTCCCACTCTGCAGACTCTGCAGACACCTAGGCAACAGAGTGATGAAATCAAGATCTGTACATACTAGTCCAATCCTTGCAATAAATGCAAATCCGTGTATGTAATGTCACACAGTTCTGCTCTCCTCCCTTCTCTCTCTTTCTAAACACACAGAATGGTGAGATATATAAAATTGGGAGGAAAAGCAGAGCTGTGCATCATTACATATATTATCATATTGTTATTATCTCCACAATAAAATATAAGTGATTATAAAAAAAAATAAAATATAGAGACTGCAGCCTTTATTGCATGATATGACCGGTTTAATGCTCAAGCCAATAAAGGGTCCTTTTTAAATCGGCGTTTTTTGAAACACAATTCAACCACTTAAGTACAGTATGTGAAAATAACCTCTGACATGTTAAAGGCGTAGTTTTTGATATACAGGTGTTCTGTCCTTAACTAGATATTGAGAAAAAGGAATTACCGGATCTGGAATTTCTGGGAACAATGAAGCAGATAGTGAGTGTGGATTTGGACAACTGGTCACCATTTTTTACAAAGTTGCCACAAGAATTGAAACAAGGAACATTTGTCTGGGGATTTCAAGGTAAACCTTTCCATCTACACTGCTATATAAAGAGATTCTGTATACATAAATCTTTTATAGAGGCTCGTGGGCGGAGCCAATGACGTAGCAGCAAGTGAAAGTGAGCTCCCTTGGATTTCCTCAAAAGCAACGATATTAAAAATTTCAAGACTGTGATCCTTCTACATTAGTACTACTTTTTTTTTTTTTGTTATGTCACTTTTGGTGTGTAAATAATCTCTATCATTTCTTATAGGCAAGACCTTGACAAAGGCCTAACATAGGCCGAAACGTTGGCTTGGCTTTGCTCTACTGGTAGTGGCTCTTTTTTCTTTTTGCTCACAATCCACAAATAAAAAAACTTTTGCATTATCCTTGTATCTGACTGAGTGCTTGGGATTTATCACAGTATCTGGTGATTTTTTCCTTTATAGCACCTCCCCCATTTAACCAGTTGAGCCCGACTTTATTCCTACTATTTGACTATTTATTTATGTTGGTGCTCCTGTATAGCACCTCTAATGTCTCTCCCAACGCTTTCATATAGTAACGATCAAGCTGCGACTGTCCTGGCTGGGATATCCGCAACTAACCAATTTCTTACTATACCCACGGAGGAACTCCGCACCAGGGATTACCTGAAGGAGGTAAAGCGGCACACGTCGCTGGAGCTCCATGCAGTGACCCTCGCGGAGTATCACCGTGCTCAACGAATCCCCAGAGGACTCAGAGTCCCTTTAAGGCCAACTCTTTTTGCTGATAATCCTACATACTGTGATCAGTTCGAAGGCATCCTCAACAAGTGTTCTCTCGATATCATTATACTAACACTGGATTATTTGCAAAAAGAAATCAACACTGTTGATGCGAACATTAAAACCATAGAGGAACACTGTCCCAGACCCTCCCAGCCACGGATCTCTCTACATTGAAAACCAAAAACAAGGAGATCGTCACAGATTTCCAGCAGACCCTTCAGACCCGCAAACGCTCAAAATTTATTCGTGATCAAGACGATTACCTCAAGAACAGCGTTTACAGATGGCGCACCACCTCATTTCCTTCAGAACGCAGACCTTCCCATCGAGGCAATTACACAAGTGCCTACAGCTCGGACAGCGATCAGAGCAACTCTGGTCCCTCTTCTTCTTTTTTAGGCACCGGTCCACAAACACGAGGCAAACCAGGAGGGGCAAGAAACAGGGCTCCACCACACAGAATAACCACGCGGTCCCAGGTTGGGAGAACATCGTGTACAATATTTCCTCTCTTACACTCACACCCACAGAGATCAAGGTTCTACAGAAAGGTTTAACTTTTTGTCCTACACCCCCGCTCAACACCTTTGCCTTGGAACAGGAACTCAATCGATTTTTCAGAAACCTCCGATTGAAAGCCCATTTCTCCACCTCCCATGGCTTCCCCAACATCAACCCTGTTGTTCCCCTAACTAACTCATGCCCACCAACCTCCTTCACTTTACGTGAATTAGGCCTCAATAACCCAAGCACTTTTCAACCTCCCAGACACTACCACCCAATTGAAACTTACATATCCTTGGTCACACGTGACATTAACAAAGTCAAAACAGACATTAGTCAGGGACACATGCACCTCCGTCACAATATGACGAATGACGAATCAAGAGCCCTTCTTGCTCTTAAGAACAATCCTCATTTAGTTATAAAACCTGCGGACAAAGGTGGCGCAATTGTCGTACTTGACAAATCCTACTACATAACCGAGATCAAGAACCAGCTCAGTGACTCTACTACTTACACTTCTATCCCACGGGACCCCACCGCAACCATTCGCTCTATCATTCAGGACCTTGTCAACTTTTACTCCAACAATGCCACCATAGACAACAAATTGTCCAGTTTTCTAATCAATAACCACCCCATCACACCCGTATTTTATACCCTCCCCAAAATACACAAAAATCTCACTTCTCCCCCCGGCCGACCTATCGTTGCTTCAACAGACTCCATCCTATCACCACTGGCACGCCCTCTGGAAAAAATACTTACGCCTCTCATTCCCAACACCCTCTCATTTCTGAAAGACACCACTCATTTTCTAGAAACTCTATCTAATGCCAACTGTCCCACTGAGAATTGCTTCATGGTCACCATGGACGTAACCAGCTTGTACACCAGCATTGATCACCATGGGGGTCTCAAGGCCGTTCAATGGTTCCTCAATACATACACTGACTTTGACGATTTGAAGAAACAATTCTGTTTGGATGTCCTTAAGATAATCCTGGAAAACAACTTCTTTCTCTTTGAGGATACCTTCTACATACAGCGGAAAGGGACCGCTATGGGATCTCACGTAGCGCCCCCGTACGCTAACATTTACATGGCCAAATTTGAGGAAGATTATATCTATTCTCATCCCCTTTTCTCTAGTAACATCCCCCTTTGGAAACGATTTATCGATGACGTATTTCGCATCTGGATCGGCAATGAGGAATCGCTTATTGAATTCTTCAATGACATTAACACCGTCTGCCCCAACATTTCGTTCACCCTACATTATGACCGCGATTCAGTGAGCTTTCTGGACACTCTTGTCATCAGGGGTTCTGATGGAAAAATATCCACCGATATCTATACTAAACCAACGGACAAGAATAGTCTTCTTTTATACAGCAGCTGCCACCCTAAGCACGTCAAAAAATCTTTGCCTATCTCTCAACATTGTAGAGTAGATAGAATAGTCTCCAATCCCGTAACTCGTGAACTCCGGCACCGGGAGATGAGTACTAAGTTTCTGGACAGAGATTACCCTCACCACATTGCATCCACTACCACCCCTACACGCAACCCGGAACCCAATAAAAACCCACGGATACCATTCGTCAACACCTATCATCCATTTTCCCCGTCCTTCAGTCAGGTCATTAGGAAACACTGGTCAATTCTTGGCAATGCATATCCGGACATCACGGAATTCCAACATCCACCATTGATTTGTCACAAACGCCCCCGGAACATCAAGGACACTCTAGTCCGAGCCGATATTGGTTCCTCCGTGAGCAAGGACAGACAGAGTTTTCTAGCCACACCACGGAAGGGAACGTTTCCATGCCTCCATTGTGTCCAATGTTCTAACGTCACCAAGGGCGAACACTTCTCGCACCCTAGAACTGGCAAGCAGTACCCCATTAAAGGCTTCTATACCTGCGACACCAATTTTGTTGTGTACCTGATAAAATGTCCGTGCGGTCTCGGATATGTTGGGGAGACCACCCAGCATATCCGAGACCGCATAAGTAAACATAAGTCTACTATACGTTGCGGCCAGACCATACTTCCCATTCCAGCACATTTTGCTGCCAGAGGACACTCTGTGTCCCAACTCAGATTTCAGGTGCTTGAATATGTTCCATTGCCCAGAAGGGGAGGCAATAGGGTACAAATCCTCCGGGACCGCGAGGCTTACTGGATTCACACACTACAAACTCTGGCACCATTAGGCATGAATAGGGAATATGAAACAAATTATTAATTATTATCAGAGGTGGCTACTTTGTATACATATATAGGTGTTGTTGTCAATACGTATGTGTTTTATACTTACATATCTTGTGTACCCGGCAGTCTTAACCCATCTTTTTCTTTTTTTCAGAGATATTGAACACCCTTTTCACTGGCAGGATCCATTCCTCACACTTTCTTTATAGGCACCACCTTTCTATAAGGTAGCATCTCTAACCCATTACTTTTCAGGTTGCTGTGCTTCCAGGTTCACACACTTGTCACACTACACACCTTGGAAACTTTCTATAGATAGTGACCCCTATCCCCTGAGCCTTAGTCAACATCCATCCATCCCACGTCTCCTGATTTACATGATTTACATTTATACATAATTCTTTCTTTACCCCACTCATACACACCCACCATTCCTCCACATTTATCTGCCCTTTCCCATAGTGGTACTTCCACAATTCCCCCATATCCTCTCTCTACACTTTCCTTCTTGCTTCATTCCCCTAAACCAGACATATACACATATCTCCACAGTAGCCGTTCATCACATCTCCTTTATTCTTTACCCCTTCTTATACACACTCCATAGGTCCACCCCTCAGTTTATGCCCTATGCAGCATGTTTCCTACATATGCATTGACGTTCCACATAGATGCATTAGCCCAATCCAGAATTTTCTCAACCGGCCCCCTTGATGACGCAGCGCACACGCGCATAATACACATATATACACTGCCCATTCATAGTTCTGTCCTTCCCCCCTTCATGACGCGGCGCGCACACGCGCGCTCATACACATATACACACCGCCCATCTATGATTCTGTTCTCTCCCCCCTCTGTTGACACGTCGCGCGCACGCGCGCGCACAGTACACACACACACACCGCCCATCCATGGTTCTGTCCTTCCCACTTTGATGACGCGTCACGCATGCGCAGACACGCGCTCGCATCACCGCTGACGTCACGCGTGCATGCGCAGTGACGCACATCACTCACACCAGGAAGTGCCGGCCACCCTTTAAATGGTCGCTCTTCAACACACCACAGCGCCACATGCCTCCTGCCTGCTCCTCTGGGACCCCGTCCCCATGCCAGATGCCCTAAAGGTAAAATCCTGCCTTATCATATACTCTGCTATATACTTATATGCTCTACCTTGTACACTGCATACCTGTGTTTGGTTTTTCTCTGGGACCCTGCCCCCATGCCATATACCCTAAAGGTAAAATCCTGCCTTAGTATACACTCTGCTATATACTTACATGCTCTACCTTGTATACTGCATACCTGTATTTGGTTATTCTCTGGGACTCCGTCCCCAGGCCATATGCCCTAAAGGTAAAAATCCTGCCTTATTGTACAAACTGCTATATACTTACATGCTCTGCCTTATATACTGCATACCTGTATTTGTCCTTCCTTGATACAGCCATTGAGCATTCTCTTATTTTCCCTTTTTCCTCAGGCACCTCCTCTACCTCACCATCAGCTTCTCACTTCTCCCTGACTGTGGGTATGTTGTGTTCTCTCTTGTGACCTCATGTCTCCCATAAGATGCTTACACATCATGACGCTAAATTCTGACACAAACCTATTTGTAGCCATTCATATGTCCGTTCATGCCTATCATAGGCTGGATGGTAACCGTATTACAATGCTTATCCATTGTCTAGTCGGATACCTCCTCCTGGTTACTGCCTCCTGGACTCACAGTATTACAATGACGCCTATTCCGATGTTATTTTTCCCACTACCTGTGATTGCTCACTAAGACGCTGTTCATACGATTTCATCCCCCCACTATCAGACGGTCTGCTCGCATTTACATGCTATACCTTTGTAACATTGTTATTTAACTATTGGTATGCCTTTTTGATTCTGCGATTATACCAACGCAAGCTTGTGCCTTCTATATGGCTTCTTTATACTGTACCTTTGGTGCTTAAAATGTTCCTCCTCTCCGTTTAGCGAACTACGCCGGAAAAGTAAAAACGCCCTACCTACGATAGAATCTCTGGACGTCTAACTCGTCCATACTCATTGGTCTCTCACATAAGTATGTGTATATACATTATCTGTAAATATGTAAAAAAAAATTTTTGTTATGTCACTTTTGGTGTGTAAATAATCTCTATCATTTCTTATAGGCAAGACCTTGACAAAGGCCTAACATAGGCCGAAACGTTGGCTTGGCTTTGCTCTACTGGTAGTGGCTCTTTTTTCTTTTTGCTCACAATCCACAAATAAAAAAACTTTTGCATTATCCTTGTATCTGACTGAGTGCTTGGGATTTATCACAGTATCTGGAGATTTTTTCCTTTATAGCACCTCCCCCATTTAACCAGTTGAGCCCGACTTTATTCCTACTATGTGAAAATAACCTCTGACATGTTAAAGGCGTAGTTTTTGATATACAGGTGTTCTGTCCTTAACTAGATATTGAGAAAAAGGAATTACCGGATCTGGAATTTCTGGGAACAATGAAGCAGATAGTGAGTGTGGATTTGGACAACTGGTCACCATTTTTCACAAAGTTGCCACAAGAATTGAAACAAGGAACATTTGTCTGGGGATTTCAAGGTAAACCTTTCCATCTACACTGCTATATAAAGAGATTCTGTATACAGTTAGGTCCAGAAATATTTGGACAGTGACACAATTTTCGCGAGTTGGGCTCTGCATGCCACCACATTGGATTTGAAATTAAACCTCTACAACAGAATTCAAGTGCAGATTGTAAGGTTTAATTTGAAGGTTTGAACAAAAATATCTGATAGAAATTGTAGGAATTGTACACATTTCTTTACAAACACTCCACATTTTAGGAGGTCAAAAGTAATTGGACAAATAAACCAAACCCAAACAAAATATTTTTATTTTCAATATTTTGTTGCGAATCCTTTGGAGGCAATCACTGCCTTAAGTCTGGAACCCATGGACATCACCAAACGCTGGGTTTCCTCCTTCTTAATGCTTTGCCAGGCCTTTACAGCCGCAGCCTTCAGGTCTTGCTTGTTTGTGGGTCTTTCCGTCTTAAGTCTGGATTTGAGCAAGTGAAATGCATGCTCAATTGGGTTAAGATCTGGTGATTGACTTGGCCATTGCAGAATGTTCCACTTTTTTGCACTCATGAACTCCTGGGTAGCTTTGGCTGTATGCTTGGGGTCATTGTCCATCTGTACTATGAAGCGCCGTCCGATAAACTTTGCGGCATTTGGCTGAATCTGGGCTGAAAGTATATCCCGGTACACTTCAGAATTCATCCGGCTACTCTTGTCTGCTGTTATGTCATCAATAAACACAAGTGACCCAGTGCCATTGAAAGCCATGCATGGCCATGCCATCACGTTGCCTCCACCATGTTTTACAGAGGATGTGGTGTGCCTTGGATCATGTGCCGTTCCCTTTCTTCTCCAAACTTTTTTCTTCCCATCATTCTGGTACAGGTTGATCTTTGTCTCATCTGTCCATAGAATACTTTTCCAGAACTGAGCTGGCTTCATGAGGTGTTTTCCAGCAAATGTAACTCTGGCCTCTCTATTTTTGGAATTGATGAATGGTTTGCATCTAGATGTGAACCCTTTGTATTTACTTTCATGGAGTCTTCTCTTTACTGTTGACTTAGAGACAGATACACCTACTTCACTGAGAGTGTTCTGGACTTCAGTTGATGTTGTGAACGGGTTCTTCTTCACCAAAGAAAGTATGCGGCGATCATCCACCACTGTTGTCATCCGTGGACGCCCAGGCCTTTTTCAGTTCCCAAGCTCACCAGTCAATTCCTTTTTTCTCAGAATGTACCCGACTGTTGATTTTGCTACTCCAAGCATGTCTGCTATCTCTCTGATAGATTTTTTCTTTTTTTTCAGCCTCAGGATGTTCTGCTTCACCTCAATTGAGAGTTCCTTAGACCGCATGTTGTCTGGTCACAGCAACAGCTTCCAAATGCAAAACCACACACCTGTAATCAACCTCAGACCTTTTAACTACTTCATTGATTACAGGTTAACGAGGGAGACGCCTTCAGAGTTAATTGCAGCCCTTAGAGTCCTTTGTCCAATTACTTTTGGTCCCTTGAAAAAGAGGAGGCTATGCATTACAGAGCTATGATTCCTAAACCCTTTCTCCGATTTGGATGTGAAAACTCTCATATTGCAGCTGGGAGTGTGCACTTTCAGCCCATATTATATATATAATTGTATTTCTGAACATGTTTTTGTAAACAGCTAAAATAACAAAACTTGTGTCACTGTCCAAATATTTCTGGACCTAACTGTACATAAATCTTTTATAGAGGCTCGTGGGCGGAGCTGGGTTCCATCCAGAGGCTCCAACCTCTGAGATTAGCTACCGCTTTCCTCTCTGAGGCTGCTTCTCATGCAGTGCTTCCACACACAGTGGCTCACTCTCTCTTTGCCATGTGTCACACAACCTAATTAAACACCTGTCTGACACACCCATAGATGGGGAATATGGATGGCCAGTCCCACCCATCTCTCCAGCCATCTGTTAACCTGGGCAAACACTTTGCAAAAAACATGTGGCACTAAAATTGCCAGAACGAACCTCCCGGGTTCTCACCACTTTCGTGGTACATACCACCCATTTATAATGTAGATAATGTAGACGGTCACCTTCTTACATCGGGCATACATAACCTAGTTTCAATGAGTTTCTTATGCAGTTGTTTTTACCCAAAACTCAAATTGCAGCTAAGAAACTGTTCAAAAAGTACCAGAATTGTGTTTGGATCCTTTTTGAGAAATACATGATTAGACTGTAGTTATTTGCATTTTTAAGCACCTTCTTACAGAAATAATAGAATATGATCATATTTATTTATAAAAGGCATTTGCATACAACCACTACACTGCCGGCAGAAGGAGGAATTTCCCCTGTAACTCTGGTTCATCTACCAGCCCCAGTTACAGAGGATATTGGCACTTAAAATAAAATGTACCGTATTTTTCGGATTATAAGACACACTTTTCCTCCCAAAAAATTGGGAGGAAAATGAGGACTGCGTCTTAAAATCTGAATGTAGCTTACTGGGGGGGTTGTAAAGAGGGATCAAAGGAGGCAGGGGTCATGCTATGTGGTATGCTGCCGGCGCTGGCCTGTGCGGCGTAGTTCTGTGCATTAGTCAGTGCCGTTCTGCTCGGCTCTGTTCTGCTCGGCACGCAGCTGTTCTCTGCGGTGGCCGGTCATTGTGAAGATGTCGATGGTCAGGGATTCAAATAATGACACCTAGAGTCAGCGCCTGCGCAGATCGAGCTTTCAGCTCAAGCTCTTATCTGCGCACGCGCCGACTCCGGCTGCCATTATTTGAAGCCCTCACCGCCGACGGTTGACATTTTGAGAATGGCTGGTGACTCACCGCCCCCAGCACAGAGAAGAGCTGCGTCACCAGCCCCACACAGAGCAGAGCTCACAGTGAGTATCTGGGCCCCTCTCTGTACCACTGACAGCTTTGACGTACTCCAGTACCGCCTTTTCCTCCTGTGACTCCCGCACTGCTGCTGCCCCCTCTCGATGGTAAGAGACCACCAGATTATAAAACAGACCCCATATTTTTTTTTTTAGTTTTTCTTTCTCTAAATTTGGGGTGCGTCTTATAATCCGATAAGCCGCTGCGTCTTATAAAACGTAAAATATGGTATGATCTTATGGAGAGCACAATATGTGAAATATATAAAACAAAGGCAAAAATAAAAAAAATAACTAATAATTTAACTAATATATTATTAATATTAATTATAGTATATTATATATTACATATATATATATATATATATATATATATATATATACACACACATATTATTATAACTACTTAATTTAAAAACAAGCTATCACCAGTCTGAATAGCTGTTTGTAGCATCAATGCTGACAAACAATACACCTCCTCTATAACATAATTGTAATAGCATAATGAGCACACTTTAAAATCTATTTATGACTTTTTGCACCCTTAAAAAAATGTGAAAAACAGAATAAGTTTTTGTCAGATATTGTAGAAAGCTAAAGAAAAAGAGCTATCCATATACAAATGTGAACATAAAAATGAAATAACATTTGGGTCCCATTTGAAGGACCAAAAGAGGGGAAAAAAAGTTAAAAGTTCTAAAAACCTTAAATATGAGGGGAAAAAAAAATATGAAACTGTACCTAGTGATGATCTAGTTTTAAAATGGATCTGTGTAACTATATTAATTCCTTGCATTTGTTTTGAAGGTGGAAGAAGAACTTGGAAGCCCCCTGTGACCTGCATGATTTATAAATCTCTGTCAGACAGTGGCTATTTTTTCCTACATCCTCGCTGCAGCAAATTGAAAAATGCAGCTGATTTTGCCATTTGCATGCATGCAAGTTCAACATTTTTGTGGTGTGTGTGTAAAAACTAAGCACACCCTATTTGAATTCTATGGTTTTAGTTGTCATGACTTTATAAGCTTCTGGATTTTAGAAGGTTCTAAATAAGTTAAAGGGCTCGTGCGCACGTATATGCTGAATATTCTGCAGCGATTTCACAGCACATGTGCGCTTCAAATCGCTGCAGAAACACTGCATAAGGCAGCCTTCACACGTCAGTGATTCTGGTACGTTTGTGCTTTTTTTAAAACGTACCAGAATCACTGACATACGCAGACCCATTATAATCAATGGGTCTGCTCACACATCAGTGATTTTTCACTGAATGTGTCTCCGTGCAGCGTGCACGTGTGGCTGTGATTCTGCACGGAGACAAGTCAGTTTTTTTCTGGCATCGCTGATGACCCACAGACCACACTATGGTGTGATCCGTGTGTGATCAGTGAAACACGTACCAGAAAATCACGGACATATTAAATATTTTCAACTTGGGGGTGTGGCCTGGCCTGAGATGTGAGAGGAAGCTAAGAGGAGAGCTCCTGGAACTGCCGATTATCCTGACTTCCACTGGGCCGTGGAGAGGACAAAAATCATCCATGCAGCAACCAGAGACCACCCTGCACTTACTGCACAGCTTGGACAGAGGTTACATAGCTGGGGGGACGAGCAGGAGGCAGAAGGAGGCGGCGGCAGGAATAGAAGGTACTGCATAAAATGGGGTGGGACACAGACACCAACCTCCAAAGTAGGGAGAGCTGCAGCCATGCATGCTACTGAAAAACTGTATGAGTATGCCAGGGGCACAGAATGCAGGGCTCCCACGGTACACAGGGATGAAGGAGCTGAACTGGGGAGCTCCAGGCAGCACAGCCCTCACAATGCAGTGGAGGAGGAAGGAGGAAATAGTGCAGACTCATTATTATTATAGCAAGGCTTGCAAAACAAGCTGGAGCTTGTATAAAGTGGTTAAATCATGGCATAGTAGCTGCAGAGCTGAGTATAATGTTGGTTTATATAGTTAATTCTCTTACTTGTGTTGCAAAATTAATTAGCTTATAAAGTTTATATGTTAATTTCCTCTTCAACCAAGGGGGCATGAGCATAAGTAATTGATAGGAGACGGTCACTTTTCCCCCTGTGTGACATTGATCAATGATTGATTGCTCTCAGTGAGAGAAACAAAATTAAAATTTTGTAGTTGTGATTCCTTTTTATGGCTAACTAAAACAAAATGATGTTACAAAGCAAGCTTTCGAGACATCTCAGGTCTCTTCCTCTGGCATGGTATGACAAAATATCTGAAGGATACAAGTGAAAAGGTTTTGGTACCGTGTTAGCCAGTTGAAAATGTATTGAATGTTCTCAGTGAGAGGAACAAAATTTTGTTCCTCTCACTGAGAACATTCAATAAAATATCTGAAGAAACACAAATATATACACAAAACAGGGTAGAGGGATGCATAGTAAAAGGACATTTAAATAAACAAACACTGAGCTTAGAGAGTGAATCCTTAATTAGCTTAAATTAGTGGTGTGAGATTTTTATTGTCCCAATATCCATGTAGGATCAGAGGCATGGTGCCCTAGCAGTCTCTGGAGCAGACGCCTCAGATTTTATAATGAGTCTTAAATCCTCCTGACAGGTTGAGTCCTGTGTCCACAGAGTTAAACATTGTGATGAATTTGTATTCCCAGACCCTGAGATGGCTCTGTGATCTGAAGTTGCCTTTTAATATGACTACTTTCATGTGGTTTATGTTGTGTCCTGGAGCACAAAAATATTTGGCCACAGGTAAATGAGTTTTTTTTGTCTGTTATTGTGTGGTGGTGAGATCTATCTCATCCTTGCTCTCAGTCTCTGTCCTGTTTCTAAGATTTGGTGCGTTTTTGGCTGCGTTTTAGATATCTGTGTTTTTCTGCGTTTTTCCAATGCATTGCATGGGGGGAAAACGCAGAAAAACGCAGGAAAGAATTGACATGTACATTTTTTTTTAAGCTCAAAAACGCAGCTTAAAAAAAAAGTTGTGCGCGGACAGCAAAAAAGAAAACTCATAGACTTTGCTGGGGAAGCAAAGTCATGCAGTTTTAAGGCCAAAAACGCACCCGAAAAATGCGCAAAAACGCAGCGAAAAACGCACTGTGTGCACATAGCCTAAAAGGCTTAGAACTGGCTTTATCGTCTTTAGGTCATACATCTTGATATTGGCATCTACTGTGATTACAAGCTGGGTAAAGAGATGAGAGCTTTGGGTAATCACAAATGCACCTCTGCATCTATGCCATGTATAGCGGAATAATGCCCTGATTGCTTGCATAGACTCAAAGTGGTGTATATGCAGCTTTCATCTCGCAGGACTGTTGGCTCTACACCTCCTCCCACTCTGCAGACTCTGCAGACACCTAGGCAACAGAGTGACGAAATCAAGATCTGTACATACTAGTCCAATCCTTGCAATAAATGCAAATCCGTGTATGTAATGTCACACAGTTCTGCTCTCCTCCCTTCTCTCTCTTTCTAAACACACAGAATGGTGAGATATATAAAATTGGGAGGAAAAGCAGAGCTGTGCATCATTACATATATTATCATATTGTTATTATCTCCACAATAAAATATAAGTGATTATAAAAAAAAATAAAATATAGAGACTGCAGCCTTTATTGCATGATATGACCGGTTTAATGCTCAAGCCGATAAAGGGTCCTTTTTAAATCGGCGTTTTTTGAAACACAATTCAACCACTTAAGTACAGTATGTGAAAATAACCTCTGACATGTTAAAGGCGTAGTTTTTGATATACAGGTGTTCTGTCCTTAACTAGATATTGAGAAAAAGGAATTACCGGATCTGGAATTTCTGGGAACAATGAAGCAGATAGTGAGTGTGGATTTGGACAACTGGTCACCATTTTTTACAAAGTTGCCACAAGAATTGAAACAAGGAACATTTGTCTGGGGATTTCAAGGTAAACCTTTCCATCTACACTGCTATATAAAGAGATTCTGTATACATAAATCTTTTATAGAGGCTCGTGGGCGGAGCCAATGACGTAGCAGCAAGTGAAAGTGAGCTCCCTTGGATTTCCTCAAAAGCAATGATATTAAAAATCTCAAGACTGTGATCCTTCTACATTAGTACTACTTTTTTTTTTTTTTTGTTATGTCACTTTTGGTGTGTAAATAATCTCTATCATTTCTTATAGGCAAGACCTTGACAAAGGCCTAACATAAGCCGAAACGTTGGCTTGGCTTTGCTCTACTGGTAGTGGCTCTTTTTTCTTTTTGCTCACAATCCACAAATAAAAAAACTTTTGCATTATCCTTGTATCTGACTGAGTGCTTGGGATTTATCACAGTATCTGGAGATTTTTTCCTTTATAGCACCTCCCCCATTTAACCAGTTGAGCCCGACTTTATTCCTACTATTTGACTATTTATTTATGTTGGTGCTCCTGTATAGCACCTCTAATGTCTCTCCCAACGCTTTCATATAGTAACGATCAAGCTGCGACTGTCCTGGCTGGGATATCCGCAACTAATCAATTTCTTACTATACCCACGGAGGAACTCCGCACCAGGGATTACCTGAAGGAGTTAAAGCGGCACACGTCGCTGGAGCTCCATGCAGTGACCCTCGCGGAGTATCACCGTGCTCAACGAATCCCCAGAGGACTCAGAGTCCCTTTAAGGCCAACTCTTTTTGCTGATAATCCCACATACTGTGATCAGTTCGAAGGCATCCTCAACAAGTGTTCTCTCGATATCATTATACTAACACTGGATTATTTGCAAAAAGAAATCAACACTGTTGATGCGAACATTAAAACCATAGAGGAACAGCTGTCCCAGACCCTCCCAGCCACGGATCTCTCTACATTGAAAACCAAAAACAAGGAGATCGTCACAGATTTCCAGCAGACCCTTCAGACCCGCAAACGCTCAAAATGTATTCGTGATCAAGACGATTACCTCAAGAACCGCGTTTACAGATGGCGCACCACCTCATTTCCTTCAGAACGCAGACCTTCCCATCGAGGCAATTACACAAGTGCCTACAGCTCGGACAGCGATCAGAGCTACTCTGGTCCCTCCTCTTCTTTTTTAGGCACCGGTCCACAAACACGAGGCAAACCAGGAGGGGCAAGAAACAGGGCTCCACCACACAGAATAACCACGCGGTCCCAGGTTGGGAGAACATCGTGTACAATATTTCCTCTCTTACACTCACACCCACAGAGATCAAGGTTCTACAGAAAGGTTTAACTTTTTGTCCTACACCCCCGCTCAACACCTTTGCCTTGGAACAGGAACTCAATCGATTTTTCAGAAACCTCCGATTGAAAGCCCATTTCTCCACCTCCCATGGCTTCCCCAACATCAACCCTGTTGTTCCCCTAACTAACTCATGCCCACCAACCTCCTTCACTTTACGTGAATTAGGCCTCAATAACCCAAGCACTTTTCAACCTCCCAGACACTACCACCCAATTGAAACTTACATATCCTTGGTCACACGTGACATTAACAAAGTCAAAACAGACATTAGTCAGGGACACATGCACCTCCGTCACTGTCATGATGTAATTTACCCTCTCACTGTATATGCTGTGATACTATGTCATGATATTATATTTCCCTGGTTGTATTAGTTGTAATTCATGTATTTCCTTGGGCTCTCATACAATTGTAGTCTTGGCATCTAATGTGATTATGTAAATAGCCTGTCCTCTTCTTTCCAGAGTTGTGTATCTAATCTGTAATTGCATTGGCCAGTGAAGGAATAGTCATTGTTCTGCACAGCAGGGGATCCCTTCATCTACTGTGGCTGGCAGACATATTGGAGCCCTGTGATGGACCAAACCATTGATGATAGGATGTGTGACCCCTACCCCCTGAACAAACATGGTGGGCTGGTCAAGGAGCACAGACAATGCATTTCCCTTTTTGTAACTTCAGAGTGAGCTGGAACTAAGAGAAGAAGGAGCTCCAGCCTGGGTGGCTGTGGACACGGACGGAGCTAGGCCTGTGTGGCGGCCCGTGGGATTGTGTGGAACTCTTTGGACTACTGTAAGGACGATTGCTTTGTAATCCGGTCCGAGGATTGTCGGGAAGGGCCCCCGAATCTGTTTTACGTGGACTTATCGTGTGCTGTTCCAGTGTTCTTGTGAATAAACCTGTTGGATCGTTCCTCGGCCTGTTGTCTCTCCTTGCTCTGCTGTACACCCCGTCACAGTCACAATATGACGAATGACGAATCAAGAGCCCTTCTTGCTCTTAAGAACAATCCTCATTTAGTTATAAAACCTGCGGACAAAGGTGGCGCAATTGTCGTACTTGACAAATCCTACTACATAACCGAGATCAAGAACCAGCTCAGTGACTCTACTACTTACACTTCTATCCCACGGGACCCCACCGCAACCATTCGCTCTATCATTCAGGACCTTGTCAACTTTTACTCCAACAATGCCACCATAGACAACAAATTGTCCAGTTTTCTAATCAATAACCACCCCATCACACCCGTATTTTATACCCTCCCCAAAATACACAAAAATCTCACTTCTCCCCCCGGCCGACCTATCGTTGCTTCAACAGACTCCATCCTATCACCACTGGCACGCACTCTGGAAAAAATACTTACGCCTCTCATTCCCAACACCCTCTCATTTCTGAAAGACACCACTCATTTTCTAGAAACTCTATCTAATGCCAACTGTCCCACTGAGAATTGCTTCATGGTCACCATGGACGTAACCAGCTTGTACACCAGCATTGATCACCATGGGGGTCTCAAGGCCGTTCAATGGTTCCTCAATACATACACTGACTTTGACGATTTGAAGAAACAATTCTGTTTGGATGTCCTTAAGATAATCCTGGAAAACAACTTCTTTCTCTTTGAGGATACCTTCTACATACAGCGGAAAGGGACCGCTATGGGATCTCACGTAGCGCCCCCGTACGCTAACATTTACATGGCCAAATTTGAGGAAGATTATATCTATTCTCATCCCCTTTTCTCTAGTAACATCCCCCTTTGGAAACGATTTATCGATGACGTATTTTGCATCTGCATCGGCAATGAGGAATCGCTTATTGAATTCTTCAATGACATTAGCACCGTCTGCCCCAACATCTCGTTCACCCTACATTATGACCGCGATTCAGTGAGCTTTCTGGACACTCTTGTCATCAGGGGTTCTGATGGAAAAATATCCACCGATATCTATACTAAACCAACGGACAAGAATAGTCTTCTTTTATACAGCAGCTGCCACCCTAAGCACATCAAAAAATCTTTTAAAATAATGAAGGAAAAAATCTGTACAGAGACTTTATAGTTGAAATAGATATAAATTTTATTAAATACAAATACAAAAGACAAAAGATTGTTGTGGTTAAAATTTGTAGAGACAGGTGATGATAGCCACCAATGATACCCTCATACCAACCTGGCACGCTTTACATGTTTAAGGGCAGTCAGAACAACAAAGCAAAAACTAGCTGGTCAAAAAGCGAATGATCAACATGGATGCAAACATGCTGCTGCATAAGCCCTGTGCTGAAATAGTAATCTTGTTCACACAGCAAATGTATGTGTGACTGATGTCACAGGGCATCAACCCCCATTATGCTGACCCACTATGAAATATCCACCACGTTATACAAATGTGTGGAACATATAGTCAGCCTATGGGAGTCCTAATCCAAATCACCAAAGCTATTAGTAGCAGCAGTGTAATTACCGCTCAAAGAGACGGAGTCATACATGCAAAACAGCACAAAGGCAGCCATGTGATCAATCGAAAGGAGTGTAAAGGCTACTGACTGCTAGAGACATCATGTGCCAACACCCTATATAATACCAGTAAAGACCCAAAGTGCAGTTATAGCTAGTGGCACATGGTATCAAAATACAGATCAATATCGTACCTGAGGTGTGGTATGAGAGTAGGGCACCCCGACCTATAGGTTTCGTAATCCTTCTTCCGGGAAGAATTGATCACATGGCTGCCTTTGTGCTGTTTTGCATGTATGACTCCGTCTCTTTGAGCGGTAATTACACTGCTGCTACTAATAGCTTTGGTGATTTGGATTAGGACTCCCATAGGCTGACTATATGTTCCACACATTTGTATAACGTGGTGGATATTTCATAGTGGGTCAGCATAATGGGGGTTGATGCCCTGTGACATCAGTCACACATACATTTGCTGTGTGAACAAGATTACTATTTCAGCACAGGGCTTATGCAGCAGCATGTTTGCATCCATGTTGATCATTCGCTTTTTGACCAGCTAGTTTTTGCTTTGTTGTTCTGACTGCCCTTAAACATGTAAAGCGTGCCAGGTTGGTATGAGGGTATCATTGGTGGCTATCATCACCTGTCTCTACAAATTTTAACCACAACAATCTTTTGTCTTTTGTATTTGTATTTAATAAAATTTATATCTATTTCAACTATAAAGTCTCTGTACAGATTTTTTCCTTCATTATTTCATTTATATTCTGTATATGGCTTTCTCCATATGCTAACTATGGCACGAGACTTCTCGTGTTTACTGGTATTGTTTGTTTATTTGTTATCAAAAAATCTTTGCCTATCTCTCAACATTGTAGAGTATATAGAATAGTCTCCAATCCCGTAACTCGTGAACTCCGGCACCGGGAGATGAGTACTAAGTTTCTGGACAGAGATTACCCTCACCACATTGCATCCACTACCACCCCTACACGCAACCCGGAACCCAATAAGAACCCACGGATACCATTCGTCAACACCTATCATCCGTTTTCCCCGTCCTTCAGTCAGGTCATTAGGAAACACTGGTCAATTCTTGGCAATGCATATCCGGACATCACGGAATTCCAACATCCACCATTGATTTGTCACAAACGCCCCCGGAACATCAAGGACACTCTAGTCCGAGCCGATATTGGTTCCTCCGTGAGCAAGGACAGACAGAGTTTTCTAGCCACACCACGGAAGGGAACGTTTCCATGCCTCCATTGTGTCCAATGTTCTAACGTCACCAAGGGCGAACACTTCTCGCACCCTAGAACTGGCAAGCAGTACCCCTTTAAAGGCTTCTATACCTGCGACACCAATTTTGTTGTGTACCTGATAAATGTCCGTGCGGTCTCGGATATGTTGGGGAGACCACCCAGCATATCCGAGACCGCATAAGTAAACATAAGTCTACTATACGTTGCGGCCAGACCATACTTCCCATTCCAGCACATTTTGCTGCCAGAGGACACTCTGTGTCCCAACTCAGATTTCAGGTGCTTGAATATGTTCCATTGCCCAGAAGGGGAGGCAATAGGGTACAAATCCTCCGGGACCGCGAGGCTTACTGGATTCACACACTACAAACTCTGGCACCATTAGGCATGAATAGGGAATATGAAACAAATTATTAATTATTATCAGAGGTGGCTACTTTGTATACATATATAGGTGTTGTTGTCAATACGTATGTGTTTTATACTTACATATCTTGTGTACCCGGCAGTCTTAACCCATCTTTTTCTTTTTTTCAGAGATATTGAACACCCTTTTCACTGGCAGGATCCATTCCTCACACTTTCTTTATAGGCACCACCTTTCTATAAGGTAGCATCTCTAACCCATTACTTTTCAGGTTGCTGTGCTTCCAGGTTCACACACTTGTCACACTACACACCTTGGAAACTTTCTATAGATAGTGACCCCTATCCCCTGAGCCTTAGTCAACATCCATCCATCCCACGTCTCCTGATTTACATGATTTACATTTATACATAATTCTTTCTTTACCCCACTCATACACACCCACCATTCCTCCACATTTATCTGCCCTTTCCCATAGTGGTACCTCCACAATTCCCCCATATCCTCTCTCTACACTTTCCTTCTTGCTTCATTCCCCTAAACCAGACATATACACATATCTCCACAGTAGCCGTTCATCACATCTCCTTTATTCTTTACCCCTTCTTATACACACTCCATAGGTCCACCCCTCAGTTTATGCCCTATGCAGCATGTTTCCTACATATGCATTGACGTTCCACATAGATGCATTAGCCCAATCCAGAATTTTCTCAACCGGCCCCCTTGATGACGCAGCGCACACGCGCATAATACACATATATACACTGCCCATTCATAGTTCTGTCCTTCCCCCCTTCATGACGCGGCGTGCACACGCGCGCTCATACACATATACACACCGCCCATCTATGATTCTGTTCTCTCCCCCCTCTGTTGACACGTCGCGCGCACGCGCGCGCACAGTACACACACACACACCGCCCATCCATGGTTCTGTCCTTCCCACTTTGATGACGCGTCACGCATGCGCAGACACGCGCTCGCATCACCGCTGACGTCACGCGTGCATGCGCAGTGACGCACATCACTCACACCAGGAAGTGCCGGCCACCCTTTAAATGGTCGCTCTTCAACACACCACAGCGCCACATGCCTCCTGCCTGCTCCTCTGGGACCCCGTCCCCATGCCAGATGCCCTAAAGGTAAAATCCTGCCTTATCATATACTCTGCTATATACTTATATGCTCTACCTTGTACACTGCATACCTGTGTTTGGTTTTTCTCTGGGACCCTGCCCCCATGCCATATACCCTAAAGGTAAAATCCTGCCTTAGTATACACTCTGCTATATACTTACATGCTCTACCTTGTATACTGCATACCTGTATTTGGTTATTCTCTGGGACTCCGTCCCCAGGCCATATGCCCTAAAGGTAAAATCCTGCCTTATTGTACAAACTGCTATATACTTACATGCTCTGCCTTATATACTGCATACCTGTATTTGTCTTTCCTTGATACAGCCATTGAGCATTCTCTTATTTTCCCTTTTTCCTCAGGCACCTCCTCTACCTC
Source organism: Anomaloglossus baeobatrachus (assembly GCF_048569485.1). NCBI lineage: Eukaryota > Metazoa > Chordata > Amphibia > Anura > Aromobatidae > Anomaloglossus > Anomaloglossus baeobatrachus. The sequence goes on from NC_134359.1 coordinate 247,338,593, forward strand.
ACCATCAGCTTCTCACTTCTCCCTGACTGTGGGTATGTTGTGTTCTCTCTTGTGACCTCATGTCTCCCATAAGATGCTTACACATCATGACGCTAAATTCTGACACAAACCTATTTGTAGCCATCCATATGTCCGTTCATGCCTATCATAGGCTGGATGGTAACCGTATTACAATGCTTATCCATTGTCTAGTCGGATACCTCCTCCTGGTTACTGCCTCCTGGACTCACAGTATTACAATGACGCCTATTCCGATGTTATTTTTCCCACTACCTGTGATTGCTCACTAAGACGCTGTTCATACGATTTCATCCCCCCACTATCAGACGGTCTGCTCGCATTTACATGCTATACCTTTGTAACATTGTTATTTAACTATTGGTATGCCTTTTTGATTCTGCGATTATACCAACGCAAGCTTGTGCCTTCTATATGGCTTCTTTATACTGTACCTTTGGTGCTAAAAATGTTCCTCCTCTCCGTTTAGCGAACTACGCCGGAAAAGTAAAAACGCCCTACCTACGATAGAATCTCTGGACGTCTAACTCGTCCATACTCATTGGTCTCTCACATAAGTATGTGTATATACATTATCTGTAAATATGTAAAAAAAAAATTTTGTTATGTCACTTTTGGTGTGTAAATAATCTCTATCATTTCTTATAGGCAAGACCTTGACAAAGGCCTAACATAGGCCGAAACGTTGGCTTGGCTTTGCTCTACTGGTAGTGGCTCTTTTTTCTTTTTGCTCACAATCCACAAATAAAAAAACTTTTGCATTATCCTTGTATCTGACTGAGTGCTTGGGATTTATCACAGTATCTGGAGATTTTTTCCTTTATAGCACCTCCCCCATTTAACCAGTTGAGCCCGACTTTATTCCTACTATGTGAAAATAACCTCTGACATGTTAAAGGCGTAGTCTTTGATATACAGGTGTTCTGTCCTTAACTAGATATTGAGAAAAAGGAATTACCGGATCTGGAATTTCTGGGAACAATGAAGCAGATAGTGAGTGTGGATTTGGACAACTGGTCACCATTTTTCACAAAGTTGCCACAAGAATTGAAACAAGGAACATTTGTCTGGGGATTTCAAGGTAAACCTTTCCATCTACACTGCTATATAAAGAGATTCTGTATACATAAATCTTTTATAGAGGCTCGTGGGCGGAGCTGGGTTCCATCCAGAGGCTCCAACCTCTGAGATTAGCTACCGCTTTCCTCTCTGAGGCTGCTTCTCATGCAGTGCTTCCACACACAGTGGCTCACTCTCTCTTTGCCATGTGTCACACAACCTAATTAAACACCTGTCTGACACACCCATAGATGGGGAATATGGATGGCTAGTCCCACCCATCTCTCCAGCCATCTGTTAACCTGGGCAAACACTTTGCAAAAAACATGTGGCACTAAAATTGCCAGAACGAACCTCCCGGGTTCTCACCACTTTCGTGGTACATACCACCCATTTATAATGTAGATAATGTAGACGGTCACCTTCTTACATCGGGCATACATAACCTAGTTTCAATGAGTTTCTTATGCAGTTGTTTTTACCCAAAACTCAAATTGCAGCTAAGAAACTGTTCAAAAAGTACCAGAATTGTGTTTGGATCCTTTTTGAGAAATACATGATTAGACTGTAGGTATTTGCATTTTTAAGCACCTTCTTACAGAAATAATAGAATATGATCATATTTATTTATAAAAGGCATTTGCATACAACCACTACACTGCCGGCAGAAGGAGGAATTTCCCCTGTAACTCTGGTTCATCTACCAGCCCCAGTTACAGAGGATATTGGCACTTAAAATAAAATGTACCGTATTTTTCGGATTATAAGACACACTTTTCCTCCCAAAAAATTGGGAGGAAAATGAGGACTGCGTCTTAAAATCTGAATGTAGCTTACTGGGGGGGTTGTAAAGAGGGATCAAAGGAGGCAGGGGTCATGCTATGTGGTATGCTGCCGGCGCTGGCCTGTGCGGCGTAGTTCTGTGCATTAGTCAGTGCCGTTCTGCTCGGCTCTGTTCTGCTCGGCACGCAGCTGTTCTCTGCGGTGGCCGGTCATTGTGAAGATGTCGATGGTCAGGGATTCAAATAATGACACCTAGAGTCAGCGCCTGCGCAGATCGAGCTTTCAGCTCAAGCTCTTATCTGCGCACGCGCCGACTCCGGCTGCCATTATTTGAAGCCCTCACCGCCGACGGTTGACATTTTGAGAATGGCTGGTGACTCACCGCCCCCAGCACAGAGAAGAGCTGCGTCACCAGCCCCACACAGAGCAGAGCTCACAGTGAGTATCTGGGCCCCTCTCTGTACCACTGGCAGCTTTGCCGTACTCCAGTACCGCCTTTTCCTCCTGTGACTCCCGCACTGCTGCTGCCCCCTCTCGATGGTAAGAGACCACCAGATTATAAAACAGACCCCATATTTTTTTTTTAGTTTTTTTTTCTCTAAATTTGGGGTGTGTCTTATAATCCGATAAGCCGCTGCGTCTTATAAAACGTAAAATATGGTATGATCTTATGGAGAGCACAATATGTGAAATATATAAAACAAAGGCAAAAATAAAAAAAATAACTAATAATTTAACTAATATATTATTAATATTAATTATAGTATATTATATATTACATATATATATATATATATATATATATATATATATACACACACATATTATTATAACTACTTAATTTAAAAACAAGCTATCACCAGTCTGAATAGCTGTTTGTAGCATCAATGCTGACAAACAATACACCTCCTCTATAACATAATTGTAATAGCATAATGAGCACACTTTAAAATCTATTTATGACTTTTTGCACCCTTAAAAAAATGTGAAAAACAGACTAAGTTTTTGTCAGATATTGTAGAAAGCTAAAGAAAAAGAGCTATCCATATACAAATGTGAACATAAAAATGAAATAACATTTGGGTCCCATTTGAAGGACCAAAAGAGGGGAAAAAAAGTTAAAAGTTCTAAAAACCTTAAATATGAGGGGAAAAAAAAATATGAAACTGTACCTAGTGATGATCTAGTTTTAAAATGGATCTGTGTAACTATATTAATTCCTTGCATTTGTTTTGAAGGTGGAAGAAGAACTTGGAAGCCCCCTGTGACCTGCATGATTTATAAATCTCTGTCAGACAGTGGCTATTTTTTCCTACATCCTCGCTGCAGCAAATTGAAAAATGCAGCTGATTTTGCCATTTGCATGCATGCAAGTTCAACATTTTTGTGGTGTGTGTGTAAAAACTAAGCACACCCTATTTGAATTCTATGGTTTTAGTTGTCATGACTTTATAAGCTTCTGGATTTTAGAAGGTTCTAAATAAGTTAAAGGGCTCGTGCGCACGTATATGCTGAATATTCTGCAGCGATTTCACAGCACATGTGCGCTTCAAATCGCTGCAGAAACACTGCATAAGGCCGCCTTCACACGTCAGTGATTCTGGTACGTTTGTGCTTTTTTTAAAACGTACCAGAATCACTGACATACGCAGACCCATTATAATCAATGGGTCTGCTCACACATCAGTGATTTTTCACTGAATGTGTCTCCGTGCAGCGTGCACGTGTGGATGTGATTCTGCACGGAGACAAGTCAGTTTTTTTCTGGCATCGCTGATGACCCACAGACCACACTATGGTGTGATCCGTGTGTGATCAGTGAAACACGTACCAGAAAATCACGGACATATTAAATATTTTCAATTTGGGGGTGTGGCCTGGCCTGAGATGTGAGAGGAAGCTAAGAGGAGAGCTCCTGGAACTGCCGATTATCCTGACTTCCACTGGGCCGTGGAGAGGACAAAAATCATCCATGCAGCAACCAGAGACCACCCTGCACTTACTGCACAGCTTGGACAGAGGTTACATAGCTGGGGGGACGAGCAGGAGGCAGAAGGAGGCGGCGGCAGGAATAGAAGGTACTGCATAAAATGGGGTGGGACACAGACACCAACCTCCAAAGTAGGGAGAGCTGCAGCCATGCATGCTACTGAAAAACTGTCTGAGTATGCCAGGGGCACAGAATGCAGGGCTCCCACGGTACACAGGGATGAAGGAGCTGAACTGGGGAGCTCCAGGCAGCACAGCCCTCACAATGCAGTGGAGGAGGAAGGAGGAAATAGTGCAGACTCATTATTATTATAGCAAGGCTTGCAAAACAAGCTGGAGCTTGTATAAAGTGGTTAAATCATGGCATAGTAGCTGCAGAGCTGAGTATAATGTTGGTTTATATAGTTAATTCTCTTACTTGTGTTGCAAAATTAATTAGCTTATAAAGTTTATATGTTAATTTCCTCTTCAACCAAGGGGGCATGAGCATAAGTAATTGATAGGAGACGGTCACTTTTCCCCTGTGTGACATTGATCAATGATTGATTGCTCTCAGTGAGAGAAACAAAATTAAAATTTTGTAGTTGTGATTCCTTTTTATGGCTAACTAAAATAAAATGATGTTACAAAGCAAGCTTTCGAGACATCTCAGGTCTCTTCCTCTGGCATGGTATGACAAAATATCTGAAGGATACAAGTGAAAAGGTTTTGGTACCGTGTTAGCCAGTTGAAAATGTATTGAATGTTCTCAGTGAGAGGAACAAAATTTTGTTCCTCTCACTGAGAACATTCAATAAAATATCTGAAGAAACACAAATATATACACAAAACAGGGTAGAGGGATGCATAGTAAAAGGACATTTAAATAAACAAACACTGAGCTTAGAGAGTGAATCCTTAATTAGCTTAAATTAGTGGTGTGAGATTTTTATTGTCCCAATATCCATGTAGGATCAGAGGCATGGTGCCCTGGCAGTCTCTGGAGCAGACGCCTCAGATTTTATAATGAGTCTTAAATCCTCCTGACAGGTTGAGTCCTGTGTCCACAGAGTTAAACATTGTGATGAACTTGTATTCCCAGACCCTGAGATGGCTCTGTGATCTGAAGTTGCCTTTTAATATGACTACTTTCATGTGGTTTATGTTGTGTCCTGGAGCACAAAAATATTTGGCCACAGGTAAATGAGTTTTTTTTGTCTGTTATTGTGTGGTGGTGAGATCTATCTCATCCTTGCTCTCAGTCTCTGTCCTGTTTCTAAGATTTGGTGCGTTTTTGGCTGCGTTTTAGATATCTGTGTTTTTCTGCGTTTTTCCAATGCATTGCATGGGGGGAAAACGCAGAAAAACGCAGGAAAGAATTGACATGTACATTTTTTTTTTAAGCTCAAAAACGCAGCTTAAAAAAAAAGTTGTGCGCGGACAGCAAAAAAGAAAACTCATAGACTTTGCTGGGGAAGCAAAGTCATGCAGTTTTAAGGCCAAAAACGCACCCGAAAAAATGCGCAAAAACGCAGCGAAAAACGCACTGTGTGCACATAGCCTAAAAGGCTTAGAACTGGCTTTATCGTCTTTAGGTCATACATCTTGATATTGGCATCGACTGTGATTACAAGCTGGGTAAAGAGATGAGAGCTTTGGGTAATCACAAATGCACCTCTGCATCTATGCCATGTATAGCGGAATAATGCCCTGATTGCTTGCATAGACTCAAAGTGGTGTATATGCAGCTTTCATCTCGCAGGACTGTTGGCTCTACACCTCCTCCCACTCTGCAGACTCTGCAGACACTTAGGCAACAGAGTGACGAAATCAAGATCTGTACATACTAGTCCAATCCTTGCAATAAATGCAAATCCGTGTATGTAATGTCACACAGTTCTGCTCTCCTCCCTTCTCTCTCTTTCTAAACACACAGAATGGTGAGATATATAAAATTGGGAGGAAAAGCAGAGCTGTGCATCATTACATATATTATCATATTGTTATTATCTCCACAATAAAATATAAGTGATTATAAAAAAAAATAAAATATAGAGACTGCAGCCTTTATTGCATGATATGACCGGTTTAATGCTCAAGCCAATAAAGGGTCCTTTTTAAATCGGCGTTTTTTGAAACACAATTCAACCACTTAAGTACAGTATGTGAAAATAACCTCTGACATGTTAAAGGCGTAGTTTTTGATATACAGGTGTTCTGTCCTTAACTAGATATTGAGAAAAAGAAATTACCGGATCTGGAATTTCTGGGAACAATGAAGCAGATAGTGAGTGTGGATTTGGACAACTGGTCACCATTTTTTACAAAGTTGCCACAAGAATTGAAACAAGGAACATTTGTCTGGGGATTTCAAGGTAAACCTTTCCATCTACACTGCTATATAAAGAGATTCTGTATACATAAATCTTTTATAGAGGCTCGTGGGCGGAGCCAATGACGTAGCAGCAAGTGAAAGTGAGCTCCCTTGGATTTCCTCAAAAGCAACGATATTAAAAATTTCAAGACTGTGATCCTTCTACATTAGTACTACTTTTTTTTTTTTTGTTATGTCACTTTTGGTGTGTAAATAATCTCTATCATTTCTTATAGGCAAGACCTTGACAAAGGCCTAACATAGGCCGAAACGTTGGCTTGGCTTTGCTCTACTGGTAGTGGCTCTTTTTTCTTTTTGCTCACAATCCACAAATAAAAAAACTTTTGCATTATCCTTGTATCTGACTGAGTGCTTGGGATTTATCACAGTATCTGGAGATTTTTTCCTTTATAGCACCTCCCCCATTTAACCAGTTGAGCCCGACTTTATTCCTACTATTTGACTATTTATTTATGTTGGTGCTCCTGTATAGCACCTCTAATGTCTCTCCCAACGCTTTCATATAGTAACGATCAAGCTGCGACTGTCCTGGCTGGGATATCCGCAACTAACCAATTTCTTACTATACCCACGGAGGAACTCCGCACCAGGGATTACCTGAAGGAGGTAAAGCGGCACACGTCGCTGGAGCTCCATGCAGTGACCCTCGCGGAGTATCACCGTGCTCAACGAATCCCCAGAGGACTCAGAGTCCCTTTAAGGCCAACTCTTTTTGCTGATAATCCTACATACTGTGATCAGTTCGAAGGCATCCTCAACAAGTGTTCTCTCGATATCATTATACTAACACTGGATTATTTGCAAAAAGAAATCAACACTGTTGATGCGAACATTAAAACCATAGAGGAACACTGTCCCAGACCCTCCCAGCCACGGATCTCTCTACATTGAAAACCAAAAACAAGGAGATCGTCACAGATTTCCAGCAGACCCTTCAGACCCGCAAACGCTCAAAATTTATTCGTGATCAAGACGATTACCTCAAGAACAGCGTTTACAGATGGCGCACCACCTCATTTCCTTCAGAACGCAGACCTTCCCATCGAGGCAATTACACAAGTGCCTACAGCTCGGACAGCGATCAGAGCAACTCTGGTCCCTCCTCTTCTTTTTTAGGCACCGGTCCACAAACACGAGGCAAACCAGGAGGGGCAAGAAACAGGGCTCCACCACACAGAATAACCACGCGGTCCCAGGTTGGGAGAACATCGTGTACAATATTTCCTCTCTTACACTCACACCCACAGAGATCAAGGTTCTACAGAAAGGTTTAACTTTTTGTCCTACACCCCCGCTCAACACCTTTGCCTTGGAACAGGAACTCAATCGATTTTTCAGAAACCTCCGATTGAAAGCCCATTTCTCCACCTCCCATGGCTTCCCCAACATCAACCCTGTTGTTCCCCTAACTAACTCATGCCCACCAACCTCCTTCACTTTACGTGAATTAGGCCTCAATAACCCAAGCACTTTTCAACCTCCCAGACACTACCACCCAATTGAAACTTACATATCCTTGGTCACACGTGACATTAACAAAGTCAAAACAGACATTAGTCAGGGACACATGCACCTCCGTCACAATATGACGAATGACGAATCAAGAGCCCTTCTTGCTCTTAAGAACAATCCTCATTTAGTTATAAAACCTGCGGACAAAGGTGGCGCAATTGTCGTACTTGACAAATCCTACTACATAACCGAGATCAAGAACCAGCTCAGTGACTCTACTACTTACACTTCTATCCCACGGGACCCCACCGCAACCATTCGCTCTATCATTCAGGACCTTGTCAACTTTTACTCCAACAATGCCACCATAGACAACAAATTGTCCAGTTTTCTAATCAATAACCACCCCATCACACCCGTATTTTATACCCTCCCCAAAATACACAAAAATCTCACTTCTCCCCCCGGCCGACCTATCGTTGCTTCAACAGACTCCATCCTATCACCACTGGCACGCCCTCTGGAAAAAATACTTACGCCTCTCATTCCCAACACCCTCTCATTTCTGAAAGACACCACTCATTTTCTAGAAACTCTATCTAATGCCAACTGTCCCACTGAGAATTGCTTCATGGTCACCATGGACGTAACCAGCTTGTACACCAGCATTGATCACCATGGGGGTCTCAAGGCCGTTCAATGGTTCCTCAATACATACACTGACTTTGACGATTTGAAGAAACAATTCTGTTTGGATGTCCTTAAGATAATCCTGGAAAACAACTTCTTTCTCTTTGAGGATACCTTCTACATACAGCGGAAAGGGACCGCTATGGGATCTCACGTAGCGCCCCCGTACGCTAACATTTACATGGCCAAATTTGAGGAAGATTATATCTATTCTCATCCCCTTTTCTCTAGTAACATCCCCCTTTGGAAACGATTTATCGATGACGTATTTCGCATCTGGATCGGCAATGAGGAATCGCTTATTGAATTCTTCAATGACATTAACACCGTCTGCCCCAACATTTCGTTCACCCTACATTATGACCGCGATTCAGTGAGCTTTCTGGACACTCTTGTCATCAGGGGTTCTGATGGAAAAATATCCACCGATATCTATACTAAACCAACGGACAAGAATAGTCTTCTTTTATACAGCAGCTGCCACCCTAAGCACGTCAAAAAATCTTTGCCTATCTCTCAACATTGTAGAGTAGATAGAATAGTCTCCAATCCCGTAACTCGTGAACTCCGGCACCGGGAGATGAGTACTAAGTTTCTGGACAGAGATTACCCTCACCACATTGCATCCACTACCACCCCTACACGCAACCCGGAACCCAATAAAAACCCACGGATACCATTCGTCAACACCTATCATCCATTTTCCCCGTCCTTCAGTCAGGTCATTAGGAAACACTGGTCAATTCTTGGCAATGCATATCCGGACATCACGGAATTCCAACATCCACCATTGATTTGTCACAAACGCCCCCGGAACATCAAGGACACTCTAGTCCGAGCCGATATTGGTTCCTCCGTGAGCAAGGACAGACAGAGTTTTCTAGCCACACCACGGAAGGGAACGTTTCCATGCCTCCATTGTGTCCAATGTTCTAACGTCACCAAGGGCGAACACTTCTCGCACCCTAGAACTGGCAAGCAGTACCCCATTAAAGGCTTCTATACCTGCGACACCAATTTTGTTGTGTACCTGATAAAATGTCCGTGCGGTCTCGGATATGTTGGGGAGACCACCCAGCATATCCGAGACCGCATAAGTAAACATAAGTCTACTATACGTTGCGGCCAGACCATACTTCCCATTCCAGCACATTTTGCTGCCAGAGGACACTCTGTGTCCCAACTCAGATTTCAGGTGCTTGAATATGTTCCATTGCCCAGAAGGGGAGGCAATAGGGTACAAATCCTCCGGGACCGCGAGGCTTACTGGATTCACACACTACAAACTCTGGCACCATTAGGCATGAATAGGGAATATGAAACAAATTATTAATTATTATCAGAGGTGGCTACTTTGTATACATATATAGGTGTTGTTGTCAATACGTATGTGTTTTATACTTACATATCTTGTGTACCCGGCAGTCTTAACCCATCTTTTTCTTTTTTTCAGAGATATTGAACACCCTTTTCACTGGCAGGATCCATTCCTCACACTTTCTTTATAGGCACCACCTTTCTATAAGGTAGCATCTCTAACCCATTACTTTTCAGGTTGCTGTGCTTCCAGGTTCACACACTTGTCACACTACACACCTTGGAAACTTTCTATAGATAGTGACCCCTATCCCCTGAGCCTTAGTCAACATCCATCCATCCCACGTCTCCTGATTTACATGATTTACATTTATACATAATTCTTTCTTTACCCCACTCATACACACCCACCATTCCTCCACATTTATCTGCCCTTTCCCATAGTGGTACTTCCACAATTCCCCCATATCCTCTCTCTACACTTTCCTTCTTGCTTCATTCCCCTAAACCAGACATATACACATATCTCCACAGTAGCCGTTCATCACATCTCCTTTATTCTTTACCCCTTCTTATACACACTCCATAGGTCCACCCCTCAGTTTATGCCCTATGCAGCATGTTTCCTACATATGCATTGACGTTCCACATAGATGCATTAGCCCAATCCAGAATTTTCTCAACCGGCCCCCTTGATGACGCAGCGCACACGCGCATAATACACATATATACACTGCCCATTCATAGTTCTGTCCTTCCCCCCTTCATGACGCGGCGCGCACACGCGCGCTCATACACATATACACACCGCCCATCTATGATTCTGTTCTCTCCCCCCTCTGTTGACACGTCGCGCGCACGCGCGCGCACAGTACACACACACACACCGCCCATCCATGGTTCTGTCCTTCCCACTTTGATGACGCGTCACGCATGCGCAGACACGCGCTCGCATCACCGCTGACGTCACGCGTGCATGCGCAGTGACGCACATCACTCACACCAGGAAGTGCCGGCCACCCTTTAAATGGTCGCTCTTCAACACACCACAGCGCCACATGCCTCCTGCCTGCTCCTCTGGGACCCCGTCCCCATGCCAGATGCCCTAAAGGTAAAATCCTGCCTTATCATATACTCTGCTATATACTTATATGCTCTACCTTGTACACTGCATACCTGTGTTTGGTTTTTCTCTGGGACCCTGCCCCCATGCCATATACCCTAAAGGTAAAATCCTGCCTTAGTATACACTCTGCTATATACTTACATGCTCTACCTTGTATACTGCATACCTGTATTTGGTTATTCTCTGGGACTCCGTCCCCAGGCCATATGCCCTAAAGGTAAAAATCCTGCCTTATTGTACAAACTGCTATATACTTACATGCTCTGCCTTATATACTGCATACCTGTATTTGTCCTTCCTTGATACAGCCATTGAGCATTCTCTTATTTTCCCTTTTTCCTCAGGCACCTCCTCTACCTCACCATCAGCTTCTCACTTCTCCCTGACTGTGGGTATGTTGTGTTCTCTCTTGTGACCTCATGTCTCCCATAAGATGCTTACACATCATGACGCTAAATTCTGACACAAACCTATTTGTAGCCATTCATATGTCCGTTCATGCCTATCATAGGCTGGATGGTAACCGTATTACAATGCTTATCCATTGTCTAGTCGGATACCTCCTCCTGGTTACTGCCTCCTGGACTCACAGTATTACAATGACACCTATTCCGATGTTATTTTTCCCACTACCTGTGATTGCTCACTAAGACGCTGTTCATACGATTTCATCCCCCCACTATCAGACGGTCTGCTCGCATTTACATGCTATACCTTTGTAACATTGTTATTTAACTATTGGTATGCCTTTTTGATTCTGCGATTATACCAACGCAAGCTTGTGCCTTCTATATGGCTTCTTTATACTGTACCTTTGGTGCTTAAAATGTTCCTCCTCTCCGTTTAGCGAACTACGCCGGAAAAGTAAAAACGCCCTACCTACGATAGAATCTCTGGACGTCTAACTCGTCCATACTCATTGGTCTCTCACATAAGTATGTGTATATACATTATCTGTAAATATGTAAAAAAAAATTTTTGTTATGTCACTTTTGGTGTGTAAATAATCTCTATCATTTCTTATAGGCAAGACCTTGACAAAGGCCTAACATAGGCCGAAACGTTGGCTTGGCTTTGCTCTACTGGTAGTGGCTCTTTTTTCTTTTTGCTCACAATCCACAAATAAAAAAACTTTTGCATTATCCTTGTATCTGACTGAGTGCTTGGGATTTATCACAGTATCTGGAGATTTTTTCCTTTATAGCACCTCCCCCATTTAACCAGTTGAGCCCGACTTTATTCCTACTATGTGAAAATAACCTCTGACATGTTAAAGGCGTAGTTTTTGATATACAGGTGTTCTGTCCTTAACTAGATATTGAGAAAAAGGAATTACCGGATCTGGAATTTCTGGGAACAATGAAGCAGATAGTGAGTGTGGATTTGGACAACTGGTCACCATTTTTCACAAAGTTGCCACAAGAATTGAAACAAGGAACATTTGTCTGGGGATTTCAAGGTAAACCTTTCCATCTACACTGCTATATAAAGAGATTCTGTATACAGTTAGGTCCAGAAATATTTGGACAGTGACACAATTTTCGCGAGTTGGGCTCTGCATGCCACCACATTGGATTTGAAATTAAACCTCTACAACAGAATTCAAGTGCAGATTGTAAGGTTTAATTTGAAGGTTTGAACAAAAATATCTGATAGAAATTGTAGGAATTGTACACATTTCTTTACAAACACTCCACATTTTAGGAGGTCAAAAGTAATTGGACAAATAAACCAAACCCAAACAAAATATTTTTATTTTCAATATTTTGTTGCGAATCCTTTGGAGGCAATCACTGCCTTAAGTCTGGAACCCATGGACATCACCAAACGCTGGGTTTCCTCCTTCTTAATGCTTTGCCAGGCCTTTACAGCCGCAGCCTTCAGGTCTTGCTTGTTTGTGGGTCTTTCCGTCTTAAGTCTGGATTTGAGCAAGTGAAATGCATGCTCAATTGGGTTAAGATCTGGTGATTGACTTGGCCATTGCAGAATGTTCCACTTTTTTGCACTCATGAACTCCTGGGTAGCTTTGGCTGTATGCTTGGGGTCATTGTCCATCTGTACTATGAAGCGCCGTCCGATAAACTTTGCGGCATTTGGCTGAATCTGGGCTGAAAGTATATCCCGGTACACTTCAGAATTCATCCGGCTACTCTTGTCTGCTGTTATGTCATCAATAAACACAAGTGACCCAGTGCCATTGAAAGCCATGCATGGCCATGCCATCACGTTGCCTCCACCATGTTTTACAGAGGATGTGGTGTGCCTTGGATCATGTGCCGTTCCCTTTCTTCTCCAAACTTTTTTCTTCCCATCATTCTGGTACAGGTTGATCTTTGTCTCATCTGTCCATAGAATACTTTTCCAGAACTGAGCTGGCTTCATGAGGTGTTTTCCAGCAAATGTAACTCTGGCCTGTCTATTTTTGGAATTGATGAATGGTTTGCATCTAGATGTGAACCCTTTGTATTTACTTTCATGGAGTCTTCTCTTTACTGTTGACTTAGAGACAGATACACCTACTTCACTGAGAGTGTTCTGGACTTCAGTTGATGTTGTGAACGGGTTCTTCTTCACCAAAGAAAGTATGCGGCGATCATCCACCACTGTTGTCATCCGTGGACGCCCAGGCCTTTTTCAGTTCCCAAGCTCACCAGTCAATTCCTTTTTTCTCAGAATGTACCCGACTGTTGATTTTGCTACTCCAAGCATGTCTGCTATCTCTCTGATAGATTTTTTCTTTTTTTTCAGCCTCAGGATGTTCTGCTTCACCTCAATTGAGAGTTCCTTAGACCGCATGTTGTCTGGTCACAGCAACAGCTTCCAAATGCAAAACCACACACCTGTAATCAACCTCAGACCTTTTAACTACTTCATTGATTACAGGTTAACGAGGGAGACGCCTTCAGAGTTAATTGCAGCCCTTAGAGTCCTTTGTCCAATTACTTTTGGTCCCTTGAAAAAGAGGAGGCTATGCATTACAGAGCTATGATTCCTAAACCCTTTCTCCGATTTGGATGTGAAAACTCTCATATTGCAGCTGGGAGTGTGCACTTTCAGCCCATATTATATATATAATTGTATTTCTGAACATGTTTTTGTAAACAGCTAAAATAACAAAACTTGTGTCACTGTCCAAATATTTCTGGACCTAACTGTACATAAATCTTTTATAGAGGCTCGTGGGCGGAGCTGGGTTCCATCCAGAGGCTCCAACCTCTGAGATTAGCTACCGCTTTCCTCTCTGAGGCTGCTTCTCATGCAGTGCTTCCACACACAGTGGCTCACTCTCTCTTTGCCATGTGTCACACAACCTAATTAAACACCTGTCTGACACACCCATAGATGGGGAATATGGATGGCCAGTCCCACCCATCTCTCCAGCCATCTGTTAACCTGGGCAAACACTTTGCAAAAAACATGTGGCACTAAAATTGCCGGAACGAACCTCCCGGGTTCTCACCACTTTCGTGGTACATACCACCCATTTATAATGTAGATAATGTAGACGGTCACCTTCTTACATCGGGCATACATAACCTAGTTTCAATGAGTTTCTTATGCAGTTGTTTTTACCCAAAACTCAAATTGCAGCTAAGAAACTGTTCAAAAAGTACCAGAATTGTGTTTGGATCCTTTTTGAGAAATACATGATTAGACTGTAGTTATTTGCATTTTTAAGCACCTTCTTACAGAAATAATAGAATATGATCATATTTATTTATAAAAGGCATTTGCATACAACCACTACACTGCCGGCAGAAGGAGGAATTTCCCCTGTAACTCTGGTTCATCTACCAGCCCCAGTTACAGAGGATATTGGCACTTAAAATAAAATGTACCGTATTTTTCGGATTATAAGACACACTTTTCCTCCCAAAAAATTGGGAGGAAAATGAGGACTGCGTCTTAAAATCTGAATGTAGCTTACTGGGGGGGTTGTAAAGAGGGATCAAAGGAGGCAGGGGTCATGCTATGTGGTATGCTGCCGGCGCTGGCCTGTGCGGCGTAGTTCTGTGCATTAGTCAGTGCCGTTCTGCTCGGCTCTGTTCTGCTCGGCACGCAGCTGTTCTCTGCGGTGGCCGGTCATTGTGAAGATGTCGATGGTCAGGGATTCAAATAATGACACCTAGAGTCAGCGCCTGCGCAGATCGAGCTTTCAGCTCAAGCTCTTATCTGCGCACGCGCCGACTCCGGCTGCCATTATTTGAAGCCCTCACCGCCGACGGTTGACATTTTGAGAATGGCTGGTGACTCACCGCCCCCAGCACAGAGAAGAGCTGCGTCACCAGCCCCACACAGAGCAGAGCTCACAGTGAGTATCTGGGCCCCTCTCTGTACCACTGACAGCTTTGCCGTACTCCAGTACCGCCTTTTCCTCCTGTGACTCCCGCACTGCTGCTGCCCCCTCTCGATGGTAAGAGACCACCAGATTATAAAACAGACCCCATATTTTTTTTTTTAGTTTTTCTTTCTCTAAATTTGGGGTGCGTCTTATAATCCGATAAGCCGCTGCGTCTTATAAAACGTAAAATATGGTATGATCTTATGGAGAGCACAATATGTGAAATATATAAAACAAAGGCAAAAATAAAAAAAATAACTAATAATTTAACTAATATATTATTAATATTAATTATAGTATATTATATATTACATATATATATATATATATATATACACACACATATTATTATAACTACTTAATTTAAAAACAAGCTATCACCAGTCTGAATAGCTGTTTGTAGCATCAATGCTGACAAACAATACACCTCCTCTATAACATAATTGTAATAGCATAATGAGCACACTTTAAAATCTATTTATGACTTTTTGCACCCTTAAAAAAATGTGAAAAACAGACTAAGTTTTTGTCAGATATTGTAGAAAGCTAAAGAAAAAGAGCTATCCATATACAAATGTGAACATAAAAATGAAATAACATTTGGGTCCCATTTGAAGGACCAAAAGAGGGGAAAAAAAGTTAAAAGTTCTAAAAACCTTAAATATGAGGGGAAAAAAAAATATGAAACTGTACCTAGTGATGATCTAGTTTTAAAATGGATCTGTGTAACTATATTAATTCCTTGCATTTGTTTTGAAGGTGGAAGAAGAACTTGGAAGCCCCCTGTGACCTGCATGATTTATAAATCTCTGTCAGACAGTGGCTATTTTTTCCTACATCCTCGCTGCAGCAAATTGAAAAATGCAGCTGATTTTGCCATTTGCATGCATGCAAGTTCAACATTTTTGTGGTGTGTGTGTAAAAACTAAGCACACCCTATTTGAATTCTATGGTTTTAGTTGTCATGACTTTATAAGCTTCTGGATTTTAGAAGGTTCTAAATAAGTTAAAGGGCTCGTGCGCACGTATATGCTGAATATTCTGCAGCGATTTCACAGCACATGTGCGCTTCAAATCGCTGCAGAAACACTGCATAAGGCCGCCTTCACACGTCAGTGATTCTGGTACGTTTGTGCTTTTTTTAAAACGTACCAGAATCACTGACATACGCAGACCCATTATAATCAATGGGTCTGCTCACACATCAGTGATTTTTCACTGAATGTGTCTCCGTGCAGCGTGCACGTGTGGATGTGATTCTGCACGGAGACAAGTCAGTTTTTTTCTGGCATCGCTGATGACCCACAGACCACACTATGGTGTGATCCGTGTGTGATCAGTGAAACACGTACCAGAAAATCACGGACATATTAAATATTTTCAATTTGGGGGTGTGGCCTGGCCTGAGATGTGAGAGGAAGCTAAGAGGAGAGCTCCTGGAACTGCCGATTATCCTGACTTCCACTGGGCCGTGGAGAGGACAAAAATCATCCATGCAGCAACCAGAGACCACCCTGCACTTACTGCACAGCTTGGACAGAGGTTACATAGCTGGGGGGACGAGCAGGAGGCAGAAGGAGGCGGCGGCAGGAATAGAAGGTACTGCATAAAATGGGGTGGGACACAGACACCAACCTCCAAAGTAGGGAGAGCTGCAGCCATGCATGCTACTGAAAAACTGTCTGAGTATGCCAGGGGCACAGAATGCAGGGCTCCCACGGTACACAGGGATGAAGGAGCTGAACTGGGGAGCTCCAGGCAGCACAGCCCTCACAATGCAGTGGAGGAGGAAGGAGGAAATAGTGCAGACTCATTATTATTATAGCAAGGCTTGCAAAACAAGCTGGAGCTTGTATAAAGTGGTTAAATCATGGCATAGTAGCTGCAGAGCTGAGTATAATGTTGGTTTATATAGTTAATTCTCTTACTTGTGTTGCAAAATTAATTAGCTTATAAAGTTTATATGTTAATTTCCTCTTCAACCAAGGGGGCATGAGCATAAGTAATTGATAGGAGACGGTCACTTTTCCCCCTGTGTGACATTGACCAATGATTGATTGCTCTCAGTGAGAGAAACAAAATTAAAATTTTGTAGTTGTGATTCCTTTTTATGGCTAACTAAAATAAAATGATGTTACAAAGCAAGCTTTCGAGACATCTCAGGTCTCTTCCTCTGGCATGGTATGACAAAATATCTGAAGGATACAAGTGAAAAGGTTTTGGTACCGTGTTAGCCAGTTGAAAATGTATTGAATGTTCTCAGTGAGAGGAACAAAATTTTGTTCCTCTCACTGAGAACATTCAATAAAATATCTGAAGAAACACAAATATATACACAAAACAGGGTAGAGGGATGCATAGTAAAAGGACATTTAAATAAACAAACACTGAGCTTAGAGAGTGAATCCTTAATTAGCTTAAATTAGTGGTGTGAGATTTTTATTGTCCCAATATCCATGTAGGATCAGAGGCATGGTGCCCTAGCAGTCTCTGGAGCAGACGCCTCAGATTTTATAATGAGTCTTAAATCCTCCTGACAGGTTGAGTCCTGTGTCCACAGAGTTAAACATTGTGATGAATTTGTATTCCCAGACCCTGAGATGGCTCTGTGATCTGAAGTTGCCTTTTAATATGACTACTTTCATGTGGTTTATGTTGTGTCCTGGAGCACAAAAATATTTGGCCACAGGTAAATGAGTTTTTTTTGTCTGTTATTGTGTGGTGGTGAGATCTATCTCATCCTTGCTCTCAGTCTCTGTCCTGTTTCTAAGATTTGGTGCGTTTTTGGCTGCGTTTTAGATATCTGTGTTTTTCTGCGTTTTTCCAATGCATTGCATGGGGGGAAAACGCAGAAAAACGCAGGAAAGAATTGACATGTACATTTTTTTTTAAGCTCAAAAACGCAGCTTAAAAAAAAAGTTGTGCGCGGACAGCAAAAAAGAAAACTCATAGACTTTGCTGGGGAAGCAAAGTCATGCAGTTTTAAGGCCAAAAACGCACCCGAAAAATGCGCAAAAACGCAGCGAAAAACGCACTGTGTGCACATAGCCTAAAAGGCTTAGAACTGGCTTTATCGTCTTTAGGTCATACATCTTGATATTGGCATCTACTGTGATTACAAGCTGGGTAAAGAGATGAGAGCTTTGGGTAATCACAAATGCACCTCTGCATCTATGCCATGTATAGCGGAATAATGCCCTGATTGCTTGCATAGACTCAAAGTGGTGTATATGCAGCTTTCATCTCGCAGGACTGTTGGCTCTACACCTCCTCCCACTCTGCAGACTCTGCAGACACCTAGGCAACAGAGTGACGAAATCAAGATCTGTACATACTAGTCCAATCCTTGCAATAAATGCAAATCCGTGTATGTAATGTCACACAGTTCTGCTCTCCTCCCTTCTCTCTCTTTCTAAACACACAGAATGGTGAGATATATAAAATTGGGAGGAAAAGCAGAGCTGTGCATCATTACATATATTATCATATTGTTATTATCTCCACAATAAAATATAAGTGATTATAAAAAAAAATAAAATATAGAGACTGCAGCCTTTATTGCATGATATGACCGGTTTAATGCTCAAGCCAATAAAGGGTCCTTTTTAAATCGGCGTTTTTTGAAACACAATTCAACCACTTAAGTACAGTATGTGAAAATAACCTCTGACATGTTAAAGGCGTAGTTTTTGATATACAGGTGTTCTGTCCTTAACTAGATATTGAGAAAAAGGAATTACCGGATCTGGAATTTCTGGGAACAATGAAGCAGATAGTGAGTGTGGATTTGGACAACTGGTCACCATTTTTTACAAAGTTGCCACAAGAATTGAAACAAGGAACATTTGTCTGGGGATTTCAAGGTAAACCTTTCCATCTACACTGCTATATAAAGAGATTCTGTATACATAAATCTTTTATAGAGGCTCGTGGGCGGAGCCAATGACGTAGCAGCAAGTGAAAGTGAGCTCCCTTGGATTTCCTCAAAAGCAACGATATTAAAAATTTCAAGACTGTGATCCTTCTACATTAGTACTACTTTTTTTTTTTTGTTATGTCACTTTTGGTGTGTAAATAATCTCTATCATTTCTTATAGGCAAGACCTTGACAAAGGCCTAACATAGGCCGAAACGTTGGCTTGGCTTTGCTCTACTGGTAGTGGCTCTTTTTTCTTTTTGCTCACAATCCACAAATAAAAAAACTTTTGCATTATCCTTGTATCTGACTGAGTGCTTGGGATTTATCACAGTATCTGGAGATTTTTTCCTTTATAGCACCTCCCCCATTTAACCAGTTGAGCCCGACTTTATTCCTACTATTTGACTATTTATTTATGTTGGTGCTCCTGTATAGCACCTCTAATGTCTCTCCCAACGCTTTCATATAGTAACGATCAAGCTGCGACTGTCCTGGCTGGGATATCCGCAACTAACCAATTTCTTACTATACCCACGGAGGAACTCCGCACCAGGGATTACCTGAAGGAGGTAAAGCGGCACACGTCGCTGGAGCTCCATGCAGTGACCCTCGCGGAGTATCACCGTGCTCAACGAATCCCCAGAGGACTCAGAGTCCCTTTAAGGCCAACTCTTTTTGCTGATAATCCTACATACTGTGATCAGTTCGAAGGCATCCTCAACAAGTGTTCTCTCGATATCATTATACTAACACTGGATTATTTGCAAAAAGAAATCAACACTGTTGATGCGAACATTAAAACCATAGAGGAACACTGTCCCAGACCCTCCCAGCCACGGATCTCTCTACATTGAAAACCAAAAACAAGGAGATCGTCACAGATTTCCAGCAGACCCTTCAGACCCGCAAACGCTCAAAATTTATTCGTGATCAAGACGATTACCTCAAGAACAGCGTTTACAGATGGCGCACCACCTCATTTCCTTCAGAACGCAGACCTTCCCATCGAGGCAATTACACAAGTGCCTACAGCTCGGACAGCGATCAGAGCAACTCTGGTCCCTCCTCTTCTTTTTTAGGCACCGGTCCACAAACACGAGGCAAACCAGGAGGGGCAAGAAACAGGGCTCCACCACACAGAATAACCACGCGGTCCCAGGTTGGGAGAACATCGTGTACAATATTTCCTCTCTTACACTCACACCCACAGAGATCAAGGTTCTACAGAAAGGTTTAACTTTTTGTCCTACACCCCCGCTCAACACCTTTGCCTTGGAACAGGAACTCAATCGATTTTTCAGAAACCTCCGATTGAAAGCCCATTTCTCCACCTCCCATGGCTTCCCCAACATCAACCCTGTTGTTCCCCTAACTAACTCATGCCCACCAACCTCCTTCACTTTACGTGAATTAGGCCTCAATAACCCAAGCACTTTTCAACCTCCCAGACACTACCACCCAATTGAAACTTACATATCCTTGGTCACACGTGACATTAACAAAGTCAAAACAGACATTAGTCAGGGACACATGCACCTCCGTCACAATATGACGAATGACGAATCAAGAGCCCTTCTTGCTCTTAAGAACAATCCTCATTTAGTTATAAAACCTGCGGACAAAGGTGGCGCAATTGTCGTACTTGACAAATCCTACTACATAACCGAGATCAAGAACCAGCTCAGTGACTCTACTACTTACACTTCTATCCCACGGGACCCCACCGCAACCATTCGCTCTATCATTCAGGACCTTGTCAACTTTTACTCCAACAATGCCACCATAGACAACAAATTGTCCAGTTTTCTAATCAATAACCACCCCATCACACCCGTATTTTATACCCTCCCCAAAATACACAAAAATCTCACTTCTCCCCCCGGCCGACCTATCGTTGCTTCAACAGACTCCATCCTATCACCACTGGCACGCCCTCTGGAAAAAATACTTACGCCTCTCATTCCCAACACCCTCTCATTTCTGAAAGACACCACTCATTTTCTAGAAACTCTATCTAATGCCAACTGTCCCACTGAGAATTGCTTCATGGTCACCATGGACGTAACCAGCTTGTACACCAGCATTGATCACCATGGGGGTCTCAAGGCCGTTCAATGGTTCCTCAATACATACACTGACTTTGACGATTTGAAGAAACAATTCTGTTTGGATGTCCTTAAGATAATCCTGGAAAACAACTTCTTTCTCTTTGAGGATACCTTCTACATACAGCGGAAAGGGACCGCTATGGGATCTCACGTAGCGCCCCCGTACGCTAACATTTACATGGCCAAATTTGAGGAAGATTATATCTATTCTCATCCCCTTTTCTCTAGTAACATCCCCCTTTGGAAACGATTTATCGATGACGTATTTCGCATCTGGATCGGCAATGAGGAATCGCTTATTGAATTCTTCAATGACATTAACACCGTCTGCCCCAACATTTCGTTCACCCTACATTATGACCGCGATTCAGTGAGCTTTCTGGACACTCTTGTCATCAGGGGTTCTGATGGAAAAATATCCACCGATATCTATACTAAACCAACGGACAAGAATAGTCTTCTTTTATACAGCAGCTGCCACCCTAAGCACGTCAAAAAATCTTTGCCTATCTCTCAACATTGTAGAGTAGATAGAATAGTCTCCAATCCCGTAACTCGTGAACTCCGGCACCGGGAGATGAGTACTAAGTTTCTGGACAGAGATTACCCTCACCACATTGCATCCACTACCACCCCTACACGCAACCCGGAACCCAATAAAAACCCACGGATACCATTCGTCAACACCTATCATCCATTTTCCCCGTCCTTCAGTCAGGTCATTAGGAAACACTGGTCAATTCTTGGCAATGCATATCCGGACATCACGGAATTCCAACATCCACCATTGATTTGTCACAAACGCCCCCGGAACATCAAGGACACTCTAGTCCGAGCCGATATTGGTTCCTCCGTGAGCAAGGACAGACAGAGTTTTCTAGCCACACCACGGAAGGGAACGTTTCCATGCCTCCATTGTGTCCAATGTTCTAACGTCACCAAGGGCGAACACTTCTCGCACCCTAGAACTGGCAAGCAGTACCCCATTAAAGGCTTCTATACCTGCGACACCAATTTTGTTGTGTACCTGATAAAATGTCCGTGCGGTCTCGGATATGTTGGGGAGACCACCCAGCATATCCGAGACCGCATAAGTAAACATAAGTCTACTATACGTTGCGGCCAGACCATACTTCCCATTCCAGCACATTTTGCTGCCAGAGGACACTCTGTGTCCCAACTCAGATTTCAGGTGCTTGAATATGTTCCATTGCCCAGAAGGGGAGGCAATAGGGTACAAATCCTCCGGGACCGCGAGGCTTACTGGATTCACACACTACAAACTCTGGCACCATTAGGCATGAATAGGGAATATGAAACAAATTATTAATTATTATCAGAGGTGGCTACTTTGTATACATATATAGGTGTTGTTGTCAATACGTATGTGTTTTATACTTACATATCTTGTGTACCCGGCAGTCTTAACCCATCTTTTTCTTTTTTTCAGAGATATTGAACACCCTTTTCACTGGCAGGATCCATTCCTCACACTTTCTTTATAGGCACCACCTTTCTATAAGGTAGCATCTCTAACCCATTACTTTTCAGGTTGCTGTGCTTCCAGGTTCACACACTTGTCACACTACACACCTTGGAAACTTTCTATAGATAGTGACCCCTATCCCCTGAGCCTTAGTCAACATCCATCCATCCCACGTCTCCTGATTTACATGATTTACATTTATACATAATTCTTTCTTTACCCCACTCATACACACCCACCATTCCTCCACATTTATCTGCCCTTTCCCATAGTGGTACTTCCACAATTCCCCCATATCCTCTCTCTACACTTTCCTTCTTGCTTCATTCCCCTAAACCAGACATATACACATATCTCCACAGTAGCCGTTCATCACATCTCCTTTATTCTTTACCCCTTCTTATACACACTCCATAGGTCCACCCCTCAGTTTATGCCCTATGCAGCATGTTTCCTACATATGCATTGACGTTCCACATAGATGCATTAGCCCAATCCAGAATTTTCTCAACCGGCCCCCTTGATGACGCAGCGCACACGCGCATAATACACATATATACACTGCCCATTCATAGTTCTGTCCTTCCCCCCTTCATGACGCGGCGCGCACACGCGCGCTCATACACATATACTCACCGCCCATCTATGATTCTGTTCTCTCCCCCCTCTGTTGACACGTCGCGCGCACGCGCGCGCACAGTACACACACACACACCGCCCATCCATGGTTCTGTCCTTCCCACTTTGATGACGCGTCACGCATGCGCAGACACGCGCTCGCATCACCGCTGACGTCACGCGTGCATGCGCAGTGACGCACATCACTCACACCAGGAAGTGCCGGCCACCCTTTAAATGGTCGCTCTTCAACACACCACAGCGCCACATGCCTCCTGCCTGCTCCTCTGGGACCCCGTCCCCATGCCAGATGCCCTAAAGGTAAAATCCTGCCTTATCATATACTCTGCTATATACTTATATGCTCTACCTTGTACACTGCATACCTGTGTTTGGTTTTTCTCTGGGACCCTGCCCCCATGCCATATACCCTAAAGGTAAAATCCTGCCTTAGTATACACTCTGCTATATACTTACATGCTCTACCTTGTATACTGCATACCTGTATTTGGTTATTCTCTGGGACTCCGTCCCCAGGCCATATGCCCTAAAGGTAAAATCCTGCCTTATTGTACAAACTGCTATATACTTACATGCTCTGCCTTATATACTGCATACCTGTATTTGTCTTTCCTTGATACAGCCATTGAGCATTCTCTTATTTTCCCTTTTTCCTCAGGCACCTCCTCTACCTCACCATCAGCTTCTCACTTCTCCCTGACTGTGGGTATGTTGTGTTCTCTCTTGTGACCTCATGTCTCCCATAAGATGCTTACACATCATGACGCTAAATTCTGACACAAACCTATTTGTAGCCATTCATATGTCCGTTCATGCCTATCATAGGCTGGATGGTAACCGTATTACAATGCTTATCCATTGTCTAGTCGGATACCTCCTCCTGGTTACTGCCTCCTGGACTCACAGTATTACAATGACGCCTATTCCGATGTTATTTTTCCCACTACCTGTGATTGCTCACTAAGACGCTGTTCATACGATTTCATCCCCCCACTATCAGACGGTCTGCTCGCATTTACATGCTATACCTTTGTAACATTGTTATTTAACTATTGGTATGCCTTTTTGATTCTGCGATTATACCAACGCAAGCTTGTGCCTTCTATATGGCTTCTTTATACTGTACCTTTGGTGCTTAAAATGTTCCTCCTCTCCGTTTAGCGAACTACGCCGGAAAAGTAAAAACGCCCTACCTACGATAGAATCTCTGGACGTCTAACTCGTCCATACTCATTGGTCTCTCACATAAGTATGTGTATATACATTATCTGTAAATATGTAAAAAAAAATTTTTGTTATGTCACTTTTGGTGTGTAAATAATCTCTATCATTTCTTATAGGCAAGACCTTGACAAAGGCCTAACATAGGCCGAAACGTTGGCTTGGCTTTGCTCTACTGGTAGTGGCTCTTTTTTCTTTTTGCTCACAATCCACAAATAAAAAAACTTTTGCATTATCCTTGTATCTGACTGAGTGCTTGGGATTTATCACAGTATCTGGAGATTTTTTCCTTTATAGCACCTCCCCCATTTAACCAGTTGAGCCCGACTTTATTCCTACTATGTGAAAATAACCTCTGACATGTTAAAGGCGTAGTTTTTGATATACAGGTGTTCTGTCCTTAACTAGATATTGAGAAAAAGGAATTACCGGATCTGGAATTTCTGGGAACAATGAAGCAGATAGTGAGTGTGGATTTGGACAACTGGTCACCATTTTTCACAAAGTTGCCACAAGAATTGAAACAAGGAACATTTGTCTGGGGATTTCAAGGTAAACCTTTCCATCTACACTGCTATATAAAGAGATTCTGTATACAGTTAGGTCCAGAAATATTTGGACAGTGACACAATTTTCGCGAGTTGGGCTCTGCATGCCACCACATTGGATTTGAAATTAAACCTCTACAACAGAATTCAAGTGCAGATTGTAAGGTTTAATTTGAAGGTTTGAACAAAAATATCTGATAGAAATTGTAGGAATTGTACACATTTCTTTACAAACACTCCACATTTTAGGAGGTCAAAAGTAATTGGACAAATAAACCAAACCCAAACAAAATATTTTTATTTTCAATATTTTGTTGCGAATCCTTTGGAGGCAATCACTGCCTTAAGTCTGGAACCCATGGACATCACCAAACGCTGGGTTTCTTCCTTCTTAATGCTTTGCCAGGCCTTTACAGCCGCAGCCTTCAGGTCTTGCTTGTTTGTGGGTCTTTCCGTCTTAAGTCTGGATTTGAGCAAGTGAAATGCATGCTCAATTGGGTTAAGATCTGGTGATTGACTTGGCCATTGCAGAATGTTCCACTTTTTTGCACTCATGAACTCCTGGGTAGCTTTGGCTGTATGCTTGGGGTCATTGTCCATCTGTACTATGAAGCGCCGTCCGATAAACTTTGCGGCATTTGGCTGAATCTGGGCTGAAAGTATATCCCGGTACACTTCAGAATTCATCCGGCTACTCTTGTCTGCTGTTATGTCATCAATAAACACAAGTGACCCAGTGCCATTGAAAGCCATGCATGGCCATGCCATCACGTTGCCTCCACCATGTTTTACAGAGGATGTGGTGTGCCTTGGATCATGTCCGTTCCCTTTCTTCTCCAAACTTTTTTCTTCCCATCATTCTGGTACAGGTTGATCTTTGTCTCATCTGTCCATAGAATACTTTTCCAGAACTGAGCTGGCTTCATGAGGTGTTTTCCAGCAAATGTAACTCTGGCCTGTCTATTTTTGGAATTGATGAATGGTTTGCATCTAGATGTGAACCCTTTGTATTTACTTTCATGGAGTCTTCTCTTTACTGTTGACTTAGAGACAGATACACCTACTTCACTGAGAGTGTTCTGGACTTCAGTTGATGTTGTGAACGGGTTCTTCTTCACCAAAGAAAGTATGCGGCGATCATCCACCACTGTTGTCATCCGTGGACGCCCAGGCCTTTTTCAGTTCCCAAGCTCACCAGTCAATTCCTTTTTTCTCAGAATGTACCCGACTGTTGATTTTGCTACTCCAAGCATGTCTGCTATCTCTCTGATAGATTTTTTCTTTTTTTTCAGCCTCAGGATGTTCTGCTTCACCTCAATTGAGAGTTCCTTAGACCGCATGTTGTCTGGTCACAGCAACAGCTTCCAAATGCAAAACCACACACCTGTAATCAACCTCAGACCTTTTAACTACTTCATTGATTACAGGTTAACGAGGGAGACGCCTTCAGAGTTAATTGCAGCCCTTAGAGTCCTTTGTCCAATTACTTTTGGTCCCTTGAAAAAGAGGAGGCTATGCATTACAGAGCTATGATTCCTAAACCCTTTCTCCGATTTGGATGTGAAAACTCTCATATTGCAGCTGGGAGTGTGCACTTTCAGCCCATATTATATATATAATTGTATTTCTGAACATGTTTTTGTAAACAGCTAAAATAACAAAACTTGTGTCACTGTCCAAATATTTCTGGACCTAACTGTACATAAATCTTTTATAGAGGCTCGTGGGCGGAGCTGGGTTCCATCCAGAGGCTCCAACCTCTGAGATTAGCTACCGCTTTCCTCTCTGAGGCTGCTTCTCATGCAGTGCTTCCACACACAGTGGCTCACTCTCTCTTTGCCATGTGTCACACAACCTAATTAAACACCTGTCTGACACACCCATAGATGGGGAATATGGATGGCCAGTCCCACCCATCTCTCCAGCCATCTGTTAACCTGGGCAAACACTTTGCAAAAAACATGTGGCACTAAAATTGCCAGAACGAACCTCCCGGGTTCTCACCACTTTCGTGGTACATACCACCCATTTATAATGTAGATAATGTAGACGGTCACCTTCTTACATCGGGCATACATAACCTAGTTTCAATGAGTTTCTTATGCAGTTGTTTTTACCCAAAACTCAAATTGCAGCTAAGAAACTGTTCAAAAAGTACCAGAATTGTGTTTGGATCCTTTTTGAGAAATACATGATTAGACTGTAGTTATTTGCATTTTTAAGCACCTTCTTACAGAAATAATAGAATATGATCATATTTATTTATAAAAGGCATTTGCATACAACCACTACACTGCCGGCAGAAGGAGGAATTTCCCCTGTAACTCTGGTTCATCTACCAGCCCCAGTTACAGAGGATATTGGCACTTAAAATAAAATGTACCGTATTTTTCGGATTATAAGACACACTTTTCCTCCCAAAAAATTGGGAGGAAAATGAGGACTGCGTCTTAAAATCTGAATGTAGCTTACTGGGGGGGTTGTAAAGAGGGATCAAAGGAGGCAGGGGTCATGCTATGTGGTATGCTGCCGGCGCTGGCCTGTGCGGCGTAGTTCTGTGCATTAGTCAGTGCCGTTCTGCTCGGCTCTGTTCTGCTCGGCACGCAGCTGTTCTCTGCGGTGGCCGGTCATTGTGAAGATGTCGATGGTCAGGGATTCAAATAATGACACCTAGAGTCAGCGCCTGCGCAGATCGAGCTTTCAGCTCAAGCTCTTATCTGCGCACGCGCCGACTCCGGCTGCCATTATTTGAAGCCCTCACCGCCGACGGTTGACATTTTGAGAATGGCTGGTGACTCACCGCCCCCAGCACAGAGAAGAGCTGCGTCACCAGCCCCACACAGAGCAGAGCTCACAGTGAGTATCTGGGCCCCTCTCTGTACCACTGACAGCTTTGCCGTACTCCAGTACCGCCTTTTCCTCCTGTGACTCCCGCACTGCTGCTGCCCCCTCTCGATGGTAAGAGACCACCAGATTATAAAACAGACCCCATATTTTTTTTTTTAGTTTTTCTTTCTCTAAATTTGGGGTGCGTCTTATAATCCGATAAGCCGCTGCGTCTTATAAAACGTAAAATATGGTATGATCTTATGGAGAGCACAATATGTGAAATATATAAAACAAAGGCAAAAATAAAAAAAATAACTAATAATTTAACTAATATATTATTAATATTAATTATAGTATATTATATATTACATATATATATATATATATATATATATACACACACATATTATTATAACTACTTAATTTAAAAACAAGCTATCACCAGTCTGAATAGCTGTTTGTAGCATCAATGCTGACAAACAATACACCTCCTCTATAACATAATTGTAATAGCATAATGAGCACACTTTAAAATCTATTTATGACTTTTTGCACCCTTAAAAAAATGTGAAAAACAGACTAAGTTTTTGTCAGATATTGTAGAAAGCTAAAGAAAAAGAGCTATCCATATACAAATGTGAACATAAAAATGAAATAACATTTGGGTCCCATTTGAAGGACCAAAAGAGGGGAAAAAAAGTTAAAAGTTCTAAAAACCTTAAATATGAGGGGAAAAAAAAATATGAAACTGTACCTAGTGATGATCTAGTTTTAAAATGGATCTGTGTAACTATATTAATTCCTTGCATTTGTTTTGAAGGTGGAAGAAGAACTTGGAAGCCCCCTGTGACCTGCATGATTTATAAATCTCGGTCAGACAGTGGCTATTTTTTCCTACATCCTCGCTGCAGCAAATTGAAAAATGCAGCTGATTTTGCCATTTGCATGCATGCAAGTTCAACATTTTTGTGGTGTGTGTGTAAAAACTAAGCACACCCTATTTGAATTCTATGGTTTTAGTTGTCATGACTTTATAAGCTTCTGGATTTTAGAAGGTTCTAAATAAGTTAAAGGGCTCGTGCGCACGTATATGCTGAATATTCTGCAGCGATTTCACAGCACATGTGCGCTTCAAATCGCTGCAGAAACACTGCATAAGGCCGCCTTCACACGTCAGTGATTCTGGTACGTTTGTGCTTTTTTTAAAACGTACCAGAATCACTGACATACGCAGACCCATTATAATCAATGGGTCTGCTCACACATCAGTGATTTTTCACTGAATGTGTCTCCGTGCAGCGTGCACGTGTGGCTGTGATTCTGCACGGAGACAAGTCAGTTTTTTTCTGGCATCGCTGATGACCCACAGACCACACTATGGTGTGATCCGTGTGTGATCAGTGAAACACGTACCAGAAAATCACGGACATATTAAATATTTTCAACTTGGGGGTGTGGCCTGGCCTGAGATGTGAGAGGAAGCTAAGAGGAGAGCTCCTGGAACTGCCGATTATCCTGACTTCCACTGGGCCGTGGAGAGGACAAAAATCATCCATGCAGCAACCAGAGACCACCCTGCACTTACTGCACAGCTTGGACAGAGGTTACATAGCTGGGGGGACGAGCAGGAGGCAGAAGGAGGCGGCGGCAGGAATAGAAGGTACTGCATAAAATGGGGTGGGACACAGACACCAACCTCCAAAGTAGGGAGAGCTGCAGCCATGCATGCTACTGAAAAACTGTATGAGTATGCCAGGGGCACAGAATGCAGGGCTCCCACGGTACACAGGGATGAAGGAGCTGAACTGGGGAGCTCCAGGCAGCACAGCCCTCACAATGCAGTGGAGGAGGAAGGAGGAAATAGTGCAGACTCATTATTATTATAGCAAGGCTTGCAAAACAAGCTGGAGCTTGTATAAAGTGGTTAAATCATGGCATAGTAGCTGCAGAGCTGAGTATAATGTTGGTTTATATAGTTAATTCTCTTACTTGTGTTGCAAAATTAATTAGCTTATAAAGTTTATATGTTAATTTCCTCTTCAACCAAGGGGGCATGAGCATAAGTAATTGATAGGAGACGGTCACTTTTTCCCCTGTGTGACATTGATCAATGATTGATTGCTCTCAGTGAGAGAAACAAAATTAAAATTTTGTAGTTGTGATTCCTTTTTATGGCTAACTAAAACAAAATGATGTTACAAAGCAAGCTTTCGAGACATCTCAGGTCTCTTCCTCTGGCATGGTATGACAAAATATCTGAAGGATACAAGTGAAAAGGTTTTGGTACCGTGTTAGCCAGTTGAAAATGTATTGAATGTTCTCAGTGAGAGGAACAAAATTTTGTTCCTCTCACTGAGAACATTCAATAAAATATCTGAAGAAACACAAATATATACACAAAACAGGGTAGAGGGATGCATAGTAAAAGGACATTTAAATAAACAAACACTGAGCTTAGAGAGTGAATCCTTAATTAGCTTAAATTAGTGGTGTGAGATTTTTATTGTCCCAATATCCATGTAGGATCAGAGGCATGGTGCCCTAGCAGTCTCTGGAGCAGACGCCTCAGATTTTATAATGAGTCTTAAATCCTCCTGACAGGTTGAGTCCTGTGTCCACAGAGTTAAACATTGTGATGAATTTGTATTCCCAGACCCTGAGATGGCTCTGTGATCTGAAGTTGCCTTTTAATATGACTACTTTCATGTGGTTTATGTTGTGTCCTGGAGCACAAAAATATTTGGCCACAGGTAAATGAGTTTTTTTTGTCTGTTATTGTGTGGTGGTGAGATCTATCTCATCCTTGCTCTCAGTCTCTGTCCTGTTTCTAAGATTTGGTGCGTTTTTGGCTGCGTTTTAGATATCTGTGTTTTTCTGCGTTTTTCCAATGCATTGCATGGGGGGAAAACGCAGAAAAACGCAGGAAAGAATTGACATGTACATTTTTTTTTAAGCTCAAAAACGCAGCTTAAAAAAAAAGTTGTGCGCGGACAGCAAAAAAGAAAACTCATAGACTTTGCTGGGGAAGCAAAGTCATGCAGTTTTAAGGCCAAAAACGCACCCGAAAAATGCGCAAAAACGCAGCGAAAAACGCACTGTGTGCACATAGCCTAAAAGGCTTAGAACTGGCTTTATCGTCTTTAGGTCATACATCTTGATATTGGCATCTACTGTGATTACAAGCTGGGTAAAGAGATGAGAGCTTTGGGTAATCACAAATGCACCTCTGCATCTATGCCATGTATAGCGGAATAATGCCCTGATTGCTTGCATAGACTCAAAGTGGTGTATATGCAGCTTTCATCTCGCAGGACTGTTGGCTCTACACCTCCTCCCACTCTGCAGACTCTGCAGACACCTAGGCAACAGAGTGACGAAATCAAGATCTGTACATACTAGTCCAATCCTTGCAATAAATGCAAATCCGTGTATGTAATGTCACACAGTTCTGCTCTCCTCCCTTCTCTCTCTTTCTAAACACACAGAATGGTGAGATATATAAAATTGGGAGGAAAAGCAGAGCTGTGCATCATTACATATATTATCATATTGTTATTATCTCCACAATAAAATATAAGTGATTATAAAAAAAAATAAAATATAGAGACTGCAGCCTTTATTGCATGATATGACCGGTTTAATGCTCAAGCCGATAAAGGGTCCTTTTTAAATCGGCGTTTTTTGAAACACAATTCAACCACTTAAGTACAGTATGTGAAAATAACCTCTGACATGTTAAAGGCGTAGTTTTTGATATACAGGTGTTCTGTCCTTAACTAGATATTGAGAAAAAGGAATTACCGGATCTGGAATTTCTGGGAACAATGAAGCAGATAGTGAGTGTGGATTTGGACAACTGGTCACCATTTTTTACAAAGTTGCCACAAGAATTGAAACAAGGAACATTTGTCTGGGGATTTCAAGGTAAACCTTTCCATCTACACTGCTATATAAAGAGATTCTGTATACATAAATCTTTTATAGAGGCTCGTGGGCGGAGCCAATGACGTAGCAGCAAGTGAAAGTGAGCTCCCTTGGATTTCCTCAAAAGCAATGATATTAAAAATCTCAAGACTGTGATCCTTCTACATTAGTACTACTTTTTTTTTTTTTTTTGTTATGTCACTTTTGGTGTGTAAATAATCTCTATCATTTCTTATAGGCAAGACCTTGACAAAGGCCTAACATAAGCCGAAACGTTGGCTTGGCTTTGCTCTACTGGTAGTGGCTCTTTTTTCTTTTTGCTCACAATCCACAAATAAAAAAACTTTTGCATTATCCTTGTATCTGACTGAGTGCTTGGGATTTATCACAGTATCTGGAGATTTTTTCCTTTATAGCACCTCCCCCATTTAACCAGTTGAGCCCGACTTTATTCCTACTATTTGACTATTTATTTATGTTGGTGCTCCTGTATAGCACCTCTAATGTCTCTCCCAACGCTTTCATATAGTAACGATCAAGCTGCGACTGTCCTGGCTGGGATATCCGCAACTAATCAATTTCTTACTATACCCACGGAGGAACTCCGCACCAGGGATTACCTGAAGGAGTTAAAGCGGCACACGTCGCTGGAGCTCCATGCAGTGACCCTCGCGGAGTATCACCGTGCTCAACGAATCCCCAGAGGACTCAGAGTCCCTTTAAGGCCAACTCTTTTTGCTGATAATCCCACATACTGTGATCAGTTCGAAGGCATCCTCAACAAGTGTTCTCTCGATATCATTATACTAACACTGGATTATTTGCAAAAAGAAATCAACACTGTTGATGCGAACATTAAAACCATAGAGGAACAGCTGTCCCAGACCCTCCCAGCCACGGATCTCTCTACATTGAAAACCAAAAACAAGGAGATCGTCACAGATTTCCAGCAGACCCTTCAGACCCGCAAACGCTCAAAATGTATTCGTGATCAAGACGATTACCTCAAGAACCGCGTTTACAGATGGCGCACCACCTCATTTCCTTCAGAACGCAGACCTTCCCATCGAGGCAATTACACAAGTGCCTACAGCTCGGACAGCGATCAGAGCTACTCTGGTCCCTCCTCTTCTTTTTTAGGCACCGGTCCACAAACACGAGGCAAACCAGGAGGGGCAAGAAACAGGGCTCCACCACACAGAATAACCACGCGGTCCCAGGTTGGGAGAACATCGTGTACAATATTTCCTCTCTTACACTCACACCCACAGAGATCAAGGTTCTACAGAAAGGTTTAACTTTTTGTCCTACACCCCCGCTCAACACCTTTGCCTTGGAACAGGAACTCAATCGATTTTTCAGAAACCTCCGATTGAAAGCCCATTTCTCCACCTCCCATGGCTTCCCCAACATCAACCCTGTTGTTCCCCTAACTAACTCATGCCCACCAACCTCCTTCACTTTACGTGAATTAGGCCTCAATAACCCAAGCACTTTTCAACCTCCCAGACACTACCACCCAATTGAAACTTACATATCCTTGGTCACACGTGACATTAACAAAGTCAAAACAGACATTAGTCAGGGACACATGCACCTCCGTCACTGTCATGATGTAATTTACCCTCTCACTGTATATGCTGTGATACTATGTCATGATATTATATTTCCCTGGTTGTATTAGTTGTAATTCATGTATTTCCTTGGGCTCTCATACAATTGTAGTCTTGGCATCTAATGTGATTATGTAAATAGCCTGTCCTCTTCTTTCCAGAGTTGTGTATCTAATCTGTAATTGCATTGGCCAGTGAAGGAATAGTCATTGTTCTGCACAGCAGGGGATCCCTTCATCTACTGTGGCTGGCAGACATATTGGAGCCCTGTGATGGACCAAACCATTGATGATAGGATGTGTGACCCCTACCCCCTGAACAAACATGGTGGGCTGGTCAAGGAGCACAGACAATGCATTTCCCTTTTTGTAACTTCAGAGTGAGCTGGAACTAAGAGAAGAAGGAGCTCCAGCCTGGGTGGCTGTGGACACGGACGGAGCTAGGCCTGTGTGGCGGCCCGTGGGATTGTGTGGAACTCTTTGGACTACTGTAAGGACGATTGCTTTGTAATCCGGTCCGAGGATTGTCGGGAAGGGCCCCCGAATCTGTTTTACGTGGACTTATCGTGTGCTGTTCCAGTGTTCTTGTGAATAAACCTGTTGGATCGTTCCTCGGCCTGTTGTCTCTCCTTGCTCTGCTGTACACCCCGTCACAGTCACAATATGACGAATGACGAATCAAGAGCCCTTCTTGCTCTTAAGAACAATCCTCATTTAGTTATAAAACCTGCGGACAAAGGTGGCGCAATTGTCGTACTTGACAAATCCTACTACATAACCGAGATCAAGAACCAGCTCAGTGACTCTACTACTTACACTTCTATCCCACGGGACCCCACCGCAACCATTCGCTCTATCATTCAGGACCTTGTCAACTTTTACTCCAACAATGCCACCATAGACAACAAATTGTCCAGTTTTCTAATCAATAACCACCCCATCACACCCGTATTTTATACCCTCCCCAAAATACACAAAAATCTCACTTCTCCCCCCGGCCGACCTATCGTTGCTTCAACAGACTCCATCCTATCACCACTGGCACGCACTCTGGAAAAAATACTTACGCCTCTCATTCCCAACACCCTCTCATTTCTGAAAGACACCACTCATTTTCTAGAAACTCTATCTAATGCCAACTGTCCCACTGAGAATTGCTTCATGGTCACCATGGACGTAACCAGCTTGTACACCAGCATTGATCACCATGGGGGTCTCAAGGCCGTTCAATGGTTCCTCAATACATACACTGACTTTGACGATTTGAAGAAACAATTCTGTTTGGATGTCCTTAAGATAATCCTGGAAAACAACTTCTTTCTCTTTGAGGATACCTTCTACATACAGCGGAAAGGGACCGCTATGGGATCTCACGTAGCGCCCCCGTACGCTAACATTTACATGGCCAAATTTGAGGAAGATTATATCTATTCTCATCCCCTTTTCTCTAGTAACATCCCCCTTTGGAAACGATTTATCGATGACGTATTTTGCATCTGCATCGGCAATGAGGAATCGCTTATTGAATTCTTCAATGACATTAGCACCGTCTGCCCCAACATCTCGTTCACCCTACATTATGACCGCGATTCAGTGAGCTTTCTGGACACTCTTGTCATCAGGGGTTCTGATGGAAAAATATCCACCGATATCTATACTAAACCAACGGACAAGAATAGTCTTCTTTTATACAGCAGCTGCCACCCTAAGCACATCAAAAAATCTTTTAAAATAATGAAGGAAAAAATCTGTACAGAGACTTTATAGTTGAAATAGATATAAATTTTATTAAATACAAATACAAAAGACAAAAGATTGTTGTGGTTAAAATTTGTAGAGACAGGTGATGATAGCCACCAATGATACCCTCATACCAACCTGGCACGCTTTACATGTTTAAGGGCAGTCAGAACAACAAAGCAAAAACTAGC
Source organism: Anomaloglossus baeobatrachus (assembly GCF_048569485.1). NCBI lineage: Eukaryota > Metazoa > Chordata > Amphibia > Anura > Aromobatidae > Anomaloglossus > Anomaloglossus baeobatrachus. The sequence goes on from NC_134359.1 coordinate 247,373,960, forward strand.
TGGTCAAAAAGCGAATGATCAACATGGATGCAAACATGCTGCTGCATAAGCCCTGTGCTGAAATAGTAATCTTGTTCACACAGCAAATGTATGTGTGACTGATGTCACAGGGCATCAACCCCCATTATGCTGACCCACTATGAAATATCCACCACGTTATACAAATGTGTGGAACATATAGTCAGCCTATGGGAGTCCTAATCCAAATCACCAAAGCTATTAGTAGCAGCAGTGTAATTACCGCTCAAAGAGACGGAGTCATACATGCAAAACAGCACAAAGGCAGCCATGTGATCAATCGAAAGGAGTGTAAAGGCTACTGACTGCTAGAGACATCATGTGCCAACACCCTATATAATACCAGTAAAGACCCAAAGTGCAGTTATAGCTAGTGGCACATGGTATCAAAATACAGATCAATATCGTACCTGAGGTGTGGTATGAGAGTAGGGCACCCCGACCTATAGGTTTCGTAATTCTTCTTCCGGGAAGAATTGATCACATGGCTGCCTTTGTGCTGTTTTGCATGTATGACTCCGTCTCTTTGAGCGGTAATTACACTGCTGCTACTAATAGCTTTGGTGATTTGGATTAGGACTCCCATAGGCTGACTATATGTTCCACACATTTGTATAACGTGGTGGATATTTCATAGTGGGTCAGCATAATGGGGGTTGATGCCCTGTGACATCAGTCACACATACATTTGCTGTGTGAACAAGATTACTATTTCAGCACAGGGCTTATGCAGCAGCATGTTTGCATCCATGTTGATCATTCGCTTTTTGACCAGCTAGTTTTTGCTTTGTTGTTCTGACTGCCCTTAAACATGTAAAGCGTGCCAGGTTGGTATGAGGGTATCATTGGTGGCTATCATCACCTGTCTCTACAAATTTTAACCACAACAATCTTTTGTCTTTTGTATTTGTATTTAATAAAATTTATATCTATTTCAACTATAAAGTCTCTGTACAGATTTTTTCCTTCATTATTTCATTTATATTCTGTATATGGCTTTCTCCATATGCTAACTATGGCACGAGACTTCTCGTGTTTACTGGTATTGTTTGTTTATTTGTTATCAAAAAATCTTTGCCTATCTCTCAACATTGTAGAGTAGATAGAATAGTCTCCAATCCCGTAACTCGTGAACTCCGGCACCGGGAGATGAGTACTAAGTTTCTGGACAGAGATTACCCTCACCACATTGCATCCACTACCACCCCTACACGCAACCCGGAACCCAATAAGAACACACGGATACCATTCGTCAACACCTATCATCCGTTTTCCCCGTCCTTCAGTCAGGTCATTAGGAAACACTGGTCAATTCTTGGCAATGCATATCCGGACATCACGGAATTCCAACATCCACCATTGATTTGTCACAAACGCCCCCGGAACATCAAGGACACTCTAGTCCGAGCCGATATTGGTTCCTCCGTGAGCAAGGACAGACAGAGTTTTCTAGCCACACCACGGAAGGGAACGTTTCCATGCCTCCATTGTGTCCAATGTTCTAACGTCACCAAGGGCGAACACTTCTCGCACCCTAGAACTGGCAAGCAGTACCCCTTTAAAGGCTTCTATACCTGCGACACCAATTTTGTTGTGTACCTGATAAATGTCCGTGCGGTCTCGGATATGTTGGGGAGACCACCCAGCATATCCGAGACCGCATAAGTAAACATAAGTCTACTATACGTTGCGGCCAGACCATACTTCCCATTCCAGCACATTTTGCTGCCAGAGGACACTCTGTGTCCCAACTCAGATTTCAGGTGCTTGAATATGTTCCATTGCCCAGAAGGGGAGGCAATAGGGTACAAATCCTCCGGGACCGCGAGGCTTACTGGATTCACACACTACAAACTCTGGCACCATTAGGCATGAATAGGGAATATGAAACAAATTATTAATTATTATCAGAGGTGGCTACTTTGTATACATATATAGGTGTTGTTGTCAATACGTATGTGTTTTATACTTACATATCTTGTGTACCCGGCAGTCTTAACCCATCTTTTTCTTTTTTTCAGAGATATTGAACACCCTTTTCACTGGCAGGATCCATTCCTCACACTTTCTTTATAGGCACCACCTTTCTATAAGGTAGCATCTCTAACCCATTACTTTTCAGGTTGCTGTGCTTCCAGGTTCACACACTTGTCACACTACACACCTTGGAAACTTTCTATAGATAGTGACCCCTATCCCCTGAGCCTTAGTCAACATCCATCCATCCCACGTCTCCTGATTTACATGATTTACATTTATACATAATTCTTTCTTTACCCCACTCATACACACCCACCATTCCTCCACATTTATCTGCCCTTTCCCATAGTGGTACCTCCACAATTCCCCCATATCCTCTCTCTACACTTTCCTTCTTGCTTCATTCCCCTAAACCAGACATATACACATATCTCCACAGTAGCCGTTCATCACATCTCCTTTATTCTTTACCCCTTCTTATACACACTCCATAGGTCCACCCCTCAGTTTATGCCCTATGCAGCATGTTTCCTACATATGCATTGACGTTCCACATAGATGCATTAGCCCAATCCAGAATTTTCTCAACCGGCCCCCTTGATGACGCAGCGCACACGCGCATAATACACATATATACACTGCCCATTCATAGTTCTGTCCTTCCCCCCTTCATGACGCGGCGTGCACACGCGCGCTCATACACATATACACACCGCCCATCTATGATTCTGTTCTCTCCCCCCTCTGTTGACACGTCGCGCGCACGCGCGCGCACAGTACACACACACACACCGCCCATCCATGGTTCTGTCCTTCCCACTTTGATGACGCGTCACGCATGCGCAGACACGCGCTCGCATCACCGCTGACGTCACGCGTGCATGCGCAGTGACGCACATCACTCACACCAGGAAGTGCCGGCCACCCTTTAAATGGTCGCTCTTCAACACACCACAGCGCCACATGCCTCCTGCCTGCTCCTCTGGGACCCCGTCCCCATGCCAGATGCCCTAAAGGTAAAATCCTGCCTTATCATATACTCTGCTATATACTTATATGCTCTACCTTGTACACTGCATACCTGTGTTTGGTTTTTCTCTGGGACCCTGCCCCCATGCCATATACCCTAAAGGTAAAATCCTGCCTTAGTATACACTCTGCTATATACTTACATGCTCTACCTTGTATACTGCATACCTGTATTTGGTTATTCTCTGGGACTCCGTCCCCAGGCCATATGCCCTAAAGGTAAAATCCTGCCTTATTGTACAAACTGCTATATACTTACATGCTCTGCCTTATATACTGCATACCTGTATTTGTCCTTCCTTGATACAGCCATTGAGCATTCTCTTATTTTCCCTTTTTCCTCAGGCACCTCCTCTACCTCACCATCAGCTTCTCACTTCTCCCTGACTGTGGGTATGTTGTGTTCTCTCTTGTGACCTCATGTCTCCCATAAGATGCTTACACATCATGACGCTAAATTCTGACACAAACCTATTTGTAGCCATCCATATGTCCGTTCATGCCTATCATAGGCTGGATGGTAACCGTATTACAATGCTTATCCATTGTCTAGTCGGATACCTCCTCCTGGTTACTGCCTCCTGGACTCACAGTATTACAATGACGCCTATTCCGATGTTATTTTTCCCACTACCTGTGATTGCTCACTAAGACGCTGTTCATACGATTTCATCCCCCCACTATCAGACGGTCTGCTCGCATTTACATGCTATACCTTTGTAACATTGTTATTTAACTATTGGTATGCCTTTTTGATTCTGCGATTATACCAACGCAAGCTTGTGCCTTCTATATGGCTTCTTTATACTGTACCTTTGGTGCTAAAAATGTTCCTCCTCTCCGTTTAGCGAACTACGCCGGAAAAGTAAAAACGCCCTACCTACGATAGAATCTCTGGACGTCTAACTCGTCCATACTCATTGGTCTCTCACATAAGTATGTGTATATACATTATCTGTAAATATGTAAAAAAAAAATTTTGTTATGTCACTTTTGGTGTGTAAATAATCTCTATCATTTCTTATAGGCAAGACCTTGACAAAGGCCTAACATAGGCCGAAACGTTGGCTTGGCTTTGCTCTACTGGTAGTGGCTCTTTTTTCTTTTTGCTCACAATCCACAAATAAAAAAACTTTTGCATTATCCTTGTATCTGACTGAGTGCTTGGGATTTATCACAGTATCTGGAGATTTTTTCCTTTATAGCACCTCCCCCATTTAACCAGTTGAGCCCGACTTTATTCCTACTATGTGAAAATAACCTCTGACATGTTAAAGGCGTAGTCTTTGATATACAGGTGTTCTGTCCTTAACTAGATATTGAGAAAAAGGAATTACCGGATCTGGAATTTCTGGGAACAATGAAGCAGATAGTGAGTGTGGATTTGGACAACTGGTCACCATTTTTCACAAAGTTGCCACAAGAATTGAAACAAGGAACATTTGTCTGGGGATTTCAAGGTAAACCTTTCCATCTACACTGCTATATAAAGAGATTCTGTATACATAAATCTTTTATAGAGGCTCGTGGGCGGAGCTGGGTTCCATCCAGAGGCTCCAACCTCTGAGATTAGCTACCGCTTTCCTCTCTGAGGCTGCTTCTCATGCAGTGCTTCCACACACAGTGGCTCACTCTCTCTTTGCCATGTGTCACACAACCTAATTAAACACCTGTCTGACACACCCATAGATGGGGAATATGGATGGCTAGTCCCACCCATCTCTCCAGCCATCTGTTAACCTGGGCAAACACTTTGCAAAAAACATGTGGCACTAAAATTGCCAGAACGAACCTCCCGGGTTCTCACCACTTTCGTGGTACATACCACCCATTTATAATGTAGATAATGTAGACGGTCACCTTCTTACATCGGGCATACATAACCTAGTTTCAATGAGTTTCTTATGCAGTTGTTTTTACCCAAAACTCAAATTGCAGCTAAGAAACTGTTCAAAAAGTACCAGAATTGTGTTTGGATCCTTTTTGAGAAATACATGATTAGACTGTAGGTATTTGCATTTTTAAGCACCTTCTTACAGAAATAATAGAATATGATCATATTTATTTATAAAAGGCATTTGCATACAACCACTACACTGCCGGCAGAAGGAGGAATTTCCCCTGTAACTCTGGTTCATCTACCAGCCCCAGTTACAGAGGATATTGGCACTTAAAATAAAATGTACCGTATTTTTCGGATTATAAGACACACTTTTCCTCCCAAAAAATTGGGAGGAAAATGAGGACTGCGTCTTAAAATCTGAATGTAGCTTACTGGGGGGGTTGTAAAGAGGGATCAAAGGAGGCAGGGGTCATGCTATGTGGTATGCTGCCGGCGCTGGCCTGTGCGGCGTAGTTCTGTGCATTAGTCAGTGCCGTTCTGCTCGGCTCTGTTCTGCTCGGCACGCAGCTGTTCTCTGCGGTGGCCGGTCATTGTGAAGATGTCGATGGTCAGGGATTCAAATAATGACACCTAGAGTCAGCGCCTGCGCAGATCGAGCTTTCAGCTCAAGCTCTTATCTGCGCACGCGCCGACTCCGGCTGCCATTATTTGAAGCCCTCACCGCCGACGGTTGACATTTTGAGAATGGCTGGTGACTCACCGCCCCCAGCACAGAGAAGAGCTGCGTCACCAGCCCCACACAGAGCAGAGCTCACAGTGAGTATCTGGGCCCCTCTCTGTACCACTGGCAGCTTTGCCGTACTCCAGTACCGCCTTTTCCTCCTGTGACTCCCGCACTGCTGCTGCCCCCTCTCGATGGTAAGAGACCACCAGATTATAAAACAGACCCCATATTTTTTTTTTAGTTTTTTTTTCTCTAAATTTGGGGTGTGTCTTATAATCCGATAAGCCGCTGCGTCTTATAAAACGTAAAATATGGTATGATCTTATGGAGAGCACAATATGTGAAATATATAAAACAAAGGCAAAAATAAAAAAAATAACTAATAATTTAACTAATATATTATTAATATTAATTATAGTATATTATATATATATATATATATATATATATATATATATATATATATATATATATATATATATATACACACATACTATTATAACTACTTAATTTAAAAACAAGCTATCACCAGTCTGAATAGCTGTTTGTAGCATCAATGCTGACAAACAATACACCTCCTCTATAACATAATTGTAATAGCATAATGAGCACACTTTAAAATCTATTTATGACTTTTTGCACCCTTAAAAAAATGTGAAAAACAGACTAAGTTTTTGTCAGATATTGTAGAAAGCTAAAGAAAAAGAGCTATCCACATACAAATGTGAACATAAAAATGAAATAACATTTGGGTCCCATTTGAAGGACCAAAAGAGGGGAAAAAAAGTTAAAAGTTCTAAAAACCTTAAATATGAGGGGAAAAAAAAATATGAAACTGTACCTAGTAATGATCTAGTTTTAAAATGGATCTGTGTAACTATATTAATTCCTTGCATTTGTTTTGAAGGTGGAAGAAGAACTTGGAAGCCCCCTGTGACCTGCATGATTTATAAATCTCTGTCAGACAGTGGCTATTTTTTCCTACATCCTCGCTGCAGCAAATTGAAAAATGCAGCTGATTTTGCCATTTGCATGCATGCAAGTTCAACATTTTTGTGGTGTGTGTGTAAAAACTAAGCACACCCTATTTGAATTCTATGGTTTTAGTTGTCATGACTTTATAAGCTTCTGGATTTTAGAAGGTTCTAAATAAGTTAAAGGGCTCGTGCGCACGTATATGCTGAATATTCTGCAGCGATTTCACAGCACATGTGCGCTTCAAATCGCTGCAGAAACACTGCATAAGGCCGCCTTCACACGTCAGTGATTCTGGTACGTTTGTGCTTTTTTTAAAACGTACCAGAATCACTGACATACGCAGACCCATTATAATCAATGGGTCTGCTCACACATCAGTGATTTTTCACTGAATGTGTCTCCGTGCAGCGTGCACGTGTGGATGTGATTCTGCACGGAGACAAGTCAGTTTTTTTCTGGCATCGCTGATGACCCACAGACCACACTATGGTGTGATCCGTGTGTGATCAGTGAAACACGTACCAGAAAATCACGGACATATTAAATATTTTCAATTTGGGGGTGTGGCCTGGCCTGAGATGTGAGAGGAAGCTAAGAGGAGAGCTCCTGGAACTGCCGATTATCCTGACTTCCACTGGGCCGTGGAGAGGACAAAAATCATCCATGCAGCAACCAGAGACCACCCTGCACTTACTGCACAGCTTGGACAGAGGTTACATAGCTGGGGGGACGAGCAGGAGGCAGAAGGAGGCGGCGGCAGGAATAGAAGGTACTGCATAAAATGGGGTGGGACACAGACACCAACCTCCAAAGTAGGGAGAGCTGCAGCCATGCATGCTACTGAAAAACTGTCTGAGTATGCCAGGGGCACAGAATGCAGGGCTCCCACGGTACACAGGGATGAAGGAGCTGAACTGGGGAGCTCCAGGCAGCACAGCCCTCACAATGCAGTGGAGGAGGAAGGAGGAAATAGTGCAGACTCATTATTATTATAGCAAGGCTTGCAAAACAAGCTGGAGCTTGTATAAAGTGGTTAAATCATGGCATAGTAGCTGCAGAGCTGAGTATAATGTTGGTTTATATAGTTAATTCTCTTACTTGTGTTGCAAAATTAATTAGCTTATAAAGTTTATATGTTAATTTCCTCTTCAACCAAGGGGGCATGAGCATAAGTAATTGATAGGAGACGGTCACTTTTCCCCCTGTGTGACATTGACCAATGATTGATTGCTCTCAGTGAGAGAAACAAAATTAAAATTTTGTAGTTGTGATTCCTTTTTATGGCTAACTAAAATAAAATGATGTTACAAAGCAAGCTTTCGAGACATCTCAGGTCTCTTCCTCTGGCATGGTATGACAAAATATCTGAAGGATACAAGTGAAAAGGTTTTGGTACCGTGTTAGCCAGTTGAAAATGTATTGAATGTTCTCAGTGAGAGGAACAAAATTTTGTTCCTCTCACTGAGAACATTCAATAAAATATCTGAAGAAACACAAATATATACACAAAACAGGGTAGAGGGATGCATAGTAAAAGGACATTTAAATAAACAAACACTGAGCTTAGAGAGTGAATCCTTAATTAGCTTAAATTAGTGGTGTGAGATTTTTATTGTCCCAATATCCATGTAGGATCAGAGGCATGGTGCCCTGGCAGTCTCTGGAGCAGAAGCCTCAGATTTTATAATGAGTCTTAAATCCTCCTGACAGGTTGAGTCCTGTGTCCACAGAGTTAAACATTGTGATGAACTTGTATTCCCAGACCCTGAGATGGCTCTGTGATCTGAAGTTGCCTTTTAATATGACTACTTTCATGTGGTTTATGTTGTGTCCTGGAGCACAAAAATATTTGGCCACAGGTAAATGAGTTTTTTTTGTCTGTTATTGTGTGGTGGTGAGATCTATCTCATCCTTGCTCTCAGTCTCTGTCCTGTTTCTAAGATTTGGTGCGTTTTTGGCTGCGTTTTAGATATCTGTGTTTTTCTGCGTTTTTCCAATGCATTGCATGGGGGGAAAACGCAGAAAAACGCAGGAAAGAATTGACATGTACATTTTTTTTTTAAGCTCAAAAACGCAGCTTAAAAAAAAAGTTGTGCGCGGACAGCAAAAAAGAAAACTCATAGACTTTGCTGGGGAAGCAAAGTCATGCAGTTTTAAGGCCAAAAACGCACCCGAAAAAATGCGCAAAAACGCAGCGAAAAACGCACTGTGTGCACATAGCCTAAAAGGCTTAGAACTGGCTTTATCGTCTTTAGGTCATACATCTTGATATTGGCATCGACTGTGATTACAAGCTGGGTAAAGAGATGAGAGCTTTGGGTAATCACAAATGCACCTCTGCATCTATGCCATGTATAGCGGAATAATGCCCTGATTGCTTGCATAGACTCAAAGTGGTGTATATGCAGCTTTCATCTCGCAGGACTGTTGGCTCTACACCTCCTCCCACTCTGCAGACTCTGCAGACACCTAGGCAACAGAGTGACGAAATCAAGATCTGTACATACTAGTCCAATCCTTGCAATAAATGCAAATCCGTGTATGTAATGTCACACAGTTCTGCTCTCCTCCCTTCTCTCTCTTTCTAAACACACAGAATGGTGAGATATATAAAATTGGGAGGAAAAGCAGAGCTGTGCATCATTACATATATTATCATATTGTTATTATCTCCACAATAAAATATAAGTGATTATAAAAAAAAATAAAATATAGAGACTGCAGCCTTTATTGCATGATATGACCGGTTTAATGCTCAAGCCAATAAAGGGTCCTTTTTAAATCGGCGTTTTTTGAAACACAATTCAACCACTTAAGTACAGTATGTGAAAATAACCTCTGACATGTTAAAGGCGTAGTTTTTGATATACAGGTGTTCTGTCCTTAACTAGATATTGAGAAAAAGGAATTACCGGATCTGGAATTTCTGGGAACAATGAAGCAGATAGTGAGTGTGGATTTGGACAACTGGTCACCATTTTTTACAAAGTTGCCACAAGAATTGAAACAAGGAACATTTGTCTGGGGATTTCAAGGTAAACCTTTCCATCTACACTGCTATATAAAGAGATTCTGTATACATAAATCTTTTATAGAGGCTCGTGGGCGGAGCCAATGACGTAGCAGCAAGTGAAAGTGAGCTCCCTTGGATTTCCTCAAAAGCAACGATATTAAAAATTTCAAGACTGTGATCCTTCTACATTAGTACAATTTTTTTTTTTTTGTTATGTCACTTTTGGTGTGTAAATAATCTCTATCATTTCTTATAGGCAAGACCTTGACAAAGGCCTAACATAAGCCGAAACGTTGGCTTGGCTTTGCTCTACTGGTAGTGGCTCTTTTTTCTTTTTGCTCACAATCCACAAATAAAAAAACTTTTGCATTATCCTTGTATCTGACTGAGTGCTTGGGATTTATCACAGTATCTGGAGATTTTTTCCTTTATAGCACCTCCCCCATTTAACCAGTTGAGCCCGACTTTATTCCTACTATTTGACTATTTATTTATGTTGGTGCTCCTGTATAGCACCTCTAATGTCTCTCCCAACGCTTTCATATAGTAACGATCAAGCTGCGACTGTCCTGGCTGGGATATCCGCAACTAACCAATTTCTTACTATACCCACGGAGGAACTCCGCACCAGGGATTACCTGAAGGAGGTAAAGCGGCACACGTCGCTGGAGCTCCATGCAGTGACCCTCGCGGAGTATCACCGTGCTCAACGAATCCCCAGAGGACTCAGAGTCCCTTTAAGGCCAACTCTTTTTGCTGATAATCCTACATACTGTGATCAGTTCGAAGGCATCCTCAACAAGTGTTCTCTCGATATCATTATACTAACACTGGATTATTTGCAAAAAGAAATCAACACTGTTGATGCGAACATTAAAACCATAGAGGAACACTGTCCCAGACCCTCCCAGCCACGGATCTCTCTACATTGAAAACCAAAAACAAGGAGATCGTCACAGATTTCCAGCAGACCCTTCAGACCCGCAAACGCTCAAAATTTATTCGTGATCAAGACGATTACCTCAAGAACAGCGTTTACAGATGGCGCACCACCTCATTTCCTTCAGAACGCAGACCTTCCCATCGAGGCAATTACACAAGTGCCTACAGCTCGGACAGCGATCAGAGCAACTCTGGTCCCTCCTCTTCTTTTTTAGGCACCGGTCCACAAACACGAGGCAAACCAGGAGGGGCAAGAAACAGGGCTCCACCACACAGAATAACCACGCGGTCCCAGGTTGGGAGAACATCGTGTACAATATTTCCTCTCTTACACTCACACCCACAGAGATCAAGGTTCTACAGAAAGGTTTAACTTTTTGTCCTACACCCCCGCTCAACACCTTTGCCTTGGAACAGGAACTCAATCGATTTTTCAGAAACCTCCGATTGAAAGCCCATTTCTCCACCTCCCATGGCTTCCCCAACATCAACCCTGTTGTTCCCCTAACTAACTCATGCCCACCAACCTCCTTCACTTTACGTGAATTAGGCCTCAATAACCCAAGCACTTTTCAACCTCCCAGACACTACCACCCAATTGAAACTTACATATCCTTGGTCACACGTGACATTAACAAAGTCAAAACAGACATTAGTCAGGGACACATGCACCTCCGTCACAATATGACGAATGACGAATCAAGAGCCCTTCTTGCTCTTAAGAACAATCCTCATTTAGTTATAAAACCTGCGGACAAAGGTGGCGCAATTGTCGTACTTGACAAATCCTACTACATAACCGAGATCAAGAACCAGCTCAGTGACTCTACTACTTACACTTCTATCCCACGGGACCCCACCGCAACCATTCGCTCTATCATTCAGGACCTTGTCAACTTTTACTCCAACAATGCCACCATAGACAACAAATTGTCCAGTTTTCTAATCAATAACCACCCCATCACACCCGTATTTTATACCCTCCCCAAAATACACAAAAATCTCACTTCTCCCCCCGGCCGACCTATCGTTGCTTCAACAGACTCCATCCTATCACCACTGGCACGCCCTCTGGAAAAAATACTTACGCCTCTCATTCCCAACACCCTCTCATTTCTGAAAGACACCACTCATTTTCTAGAAACTCTATCTAATGCCAACTGTCCCACTGAGAATTGCTTCATGGTCACCATGGACGTAACCAGCTTGTACACCAGCATTGATCACCATGGGGGTCTCAAGGCCGTTCAATGGTTCCTCAATACATACACTGACTTTGACGATTTGAAGAAACAATTCTGTTTGGATGTCCTTAAGATAATCCTGGAAAACAACTTCTTTCTCTTTGAGGATACCTTCTACATACAGCGGAAAGGGACCGCTATGGGATCTCACGTAGCGCCCCCGTACGCTAACATTTACATGGCCAAATTTGAGGAAGATTATATCTATTCTCATCCCCTTTTCTCTAGTAACATCCCCCTTTGGAAACGATTTATCGATGACGTATTTCGCATCTGGATCGGCAATGAGGAATCGCTTATTGAATTCTTCAATGACATTAACACCGTCTGCCCCAACATTTCGTTCACCCTACATTATGACCGCGATTCAGTGAGCTTTCTGGACACTCTTGTCATCAGGGGTTCTGATGGAAAAATATCCACCGATATCTATACTAAACCAACGGACAAGAATAGTCTTCTTTTATACAGCAGCTGCCACCCTAAGCACGTCAAAAAATCTTTGCCTATCTCTCAACATTGTAGAGTAGATAGAATAGTCTCCAATCCCGTAACTCGTGAACTCCGGCACCGGGAGATGAGTACTAAGTTTCTGGACAGAGATTACCCTCACCACATTGCATCCACTACCACCCCTACACGCAACCCGGAACCCAATAAAAACCCACGGATACCATTCGTCAACACCTATCATCCATTTTCCCCGTCCTTCAGTCAGGTCATTAGGAAACACTGGTCAATTCTTGGCAATGCATATCCGGACATCACGGAATTCCAACATCCACCATTGATTTGTCACAAACGCCCCCGGAACATCAAGGACACTCTAGTCCGAGCCGATATTGGTTCCTCCGTGAGCAAGGACAGACAGAGTTTTCTAGCCACACCACGGAAGGGAACGTTTCCATGCCTCCATTGTGTCCAATGTTCTAACGTCACCAAGGGCGAACACTTCTCGCACCCTAGAACTGGCAAGCAGTACCCCATTAAAGGCTTCTATACCTGCGACACCAATTTTGTTGTGTACCTGATAAAATGTCCGTGCGGTCTCGGATATGTTGGGGAGACCACCCAGCATATCCGAGACCGCATAAGTAAACATAAGTCTACTATACGTTGCGGCCAGACCATACTTCCCATTCCAGCACATTTTGCTGCCAGAGGACACTCTGTGTCCCAACTCAGATTTCAGGTGCTTGCATATGTTCCATTGCCCAGAAGGGGAGGCAATAGGGTACAAATCCTCCGGGACCGCGAGGCTTACTGGATTCACACACTACAAACTCTGGCACCATTAGGCATGAATAGGGAATATGAAACAAATTATTAATTATTATCAGAGGTGGCTACTTTGTATACATATATAGGTGTTGTTGTCAATACGTATGTGTTTTATACTTACATATCTTGTGTACCCGGCAGTCTTAACCCATCTTTTTCTTTTTTTCAGAGATATTGAACACCCTTTTCACTGGCAGGATCCATTCCTCACACTTTCTTTATAGGCACCACCTTTCTATAAGGTAGCATCTCTAACCCATTACTTTTCAGGTTGCTGTGCTTCCAGGTTCACACACTTGTCACACTACACACCTTGGAAACTTTCTATAGATAGTGACCCCTATCCCCTGAGCCTTAGTCAACATCCATCCATCCCACGTCTCCTGATTTACATGATTTACATTTATACATAATTCTTTCTTTACCCCACTCATACACACCCACCATTCCTCCACATTTATCTGCCCTTTCCCATAGTGGTACTTCCACAATTCCCCCATATCCTCTCTCTACACTTTCCTTCTTGCTTCATTCCCCTAAACCAGACATATACACATATCTCCACAGTAGCCGTTCATCACATCTCCTTTATTCTTTACCCCTTCTTATACACACTCCATAGGTCCACCCCTCAGTTTATGCCCTATGCAGCATGTTTCCTACATATGCATTGACGTTCCACATAGATGCATTAGCCCAATCCAGAATTTTCTCAACCGGCCCCCTTGATGACGCAGCGCACACGCGCATAATACACATATATACACTGCCCATTCATAGTTCTGTCCTTCCCCCCTTCATGACGCGGCGCGCACACGCGCGCTCATACACATATACACACCGCCCATCTATGATTCTGTTCTCTCCCCCCTCTGTTGACACGTCGCGCGCACGCGCGCGCACAGTACACACACACACACCGCCCATCCATGGTTCTGTCCTTCCCACTTTGATGACGCGTCACGCATGCGCAGACACGCGCTCGCATCACCGCTGACGTCACGCGTGCATGCGCAGTGACGCACATCACTCACACCAGGAAGTGCCGGCCACCCTTTAAATGGTCGCTCTTCAACACACCACAGCGCCACATGCCTCCTGCCTGCTCCTCTGGGACCCCGTCCCCATGCCAGATGCCCTAAAGGTAAAATCCTGCCTTATCATATACTCTGCTATATACTTATATGCTCTACCTTGTACACTGCATACCTGTGTTTGGTTTTTCTCTGGGACCCTGCCCCCATGCCATATACCCTAAAGGTAAAATCCTGCCTTAGTATACACTCTGCTATATACTTACATGCTCTATCTTGTATACTGCATACCTGTATTTGGTTATTCTCTGGGACTCCGTCCCCAGGCCATATGCCCTAAAGGTAAAAATCCTGCCTTATTGTACAAACTGCTATATACTTACATGCTCTGCCTTATATACTGCATACCTGTATTTGTCCTTCCTTGATACAGCCATTGAGCATTCTCTTATTTTCCCTTTTTCCTCAGGCACCTCCTCTACCTCACCATCAGCTTCTCACTTCTCCCTGACTGTGGGTATGTTGTGTTCTCTCTTGTGACCTCATGTCTCCCATAAGATGCTTACACATCATGACGCTAAATTCTGACACAAACCTATTTGTAGCCATTCATATGTCCGTTCATGCCTATCATAGGCTGGATGGTAACCGTATTACAATGCTTATCCATTGTCTAGTCGGATACCTCCTCCTGGTTACTGCCTCCTGGACTCACAGTATTACAATGACGCCTATTCCGATGTTATTTTTCCCACTACCTGTGATTGCTCACTAAGACGCTGTTCATACGATTTCATCCCCCCACTATCAGACGGTCTGCTCGCATTTACATGCTATACCTTTGTAACATTGTTATTTAACTATTGGTATGCCTTTTTGATTCTGCGATTATACCAACGCAAGCTTGTGCCTTCTATATGGCTTCTTTATACTGTACCTTTGGTGCTTAAAATGTTCCTCCTCTCCGTTTAGCGAACTACGCCGGAAAAGTAAAAACGCCCTACCTACGATAGAATCTCTGGACGTCTAACTCGTCCATACTCATTGGTCTCTCACATAAGTATGTGTATATACATTATCTGTAAATATGTAAAAAAAAATTTTTGTTATGTCACTTTTGGTGTGTAAATAATCTCTATCATTTCTTATAGGCAAGACCTTGACAAAGGCCTAACATAGGCCGAAACGTTGGCTTGGCTTTGCTCTACTGGTAGTGGCTCTTTTTTCTTTTTGCTCACAATCCACAAATAAAAAAACTTTTGCATTATCCTTGTATCTGACTGAGTGCTTGGGATTTATCACAGTATCTGGAGATTTTTTCCTTTATAGCACCTCCCCCATTTAACCAGTTGAGCCCGACTTTATTCCTACTATGTGAAAATAACCTCTGACATGTTAAAGGCGTAGTTTTTGATATACAGGTGTTCTGTCCTTAACTAGATATTGAGAAAAAGGAATTACCGGATCTGGAATTTCTGGGAACAATGAAGCAGATAGTGAGTGTGGATTTGGACAACTGGTCACCATTTTTCACAAAGTTGCCACAAGAATTGAAACAAGGAACATTTGTCTGGGGATTTCAAGGTAAACCTTTCCATCTACACTGCTATATAAAGAGATTCTGTATACAGTTAGGTCCAGAAATATTTGGACAGTGACACAATTTTCGCGAGTTGGGCTCTGCATGCCACCACATTGGATTTGAAATTAAACCTCTACAACAGAATTCAAGTGCAGATTGTAAGGTTTAATTTGAAGGTTTGAACAAAAATATCTGATAGAAATTGTAGGAATTGTACACATTTCTTTACAAACACTCCACATTTTAGGAGGTCAAAAGTAATTGGACAAATAAACCAAACCCAAACAAAATATTTTTATTTTCAATATTTTGTTGCGAATCCTTTGGAGGCAATCACTGCCTTAAGTCTGGAACCCATGGACATCACCAAACGCTGGGTTTCCTCCTTCTTAATGCTTTGCCAGGCCTTTACAGCCGCAGCCTTCAGGTCTTGCTTGTTTGTGGGTCTTTCCGTCTTAAGTCTGGATTTGAGCAAGTGAAATGCATGCTCAATTGGGTTAAGATCTGGTGATTGACTTGGCCATTGCAGAATGTTCCACTTTTTTGCACTCATGAACTCCTGGGTAGCTTTGGCTGTATGCTTGGGGTCATTGTCCATCTGTACTATGAAGCGCCGTCCGATAAACTTTGCGGCATTTGGCTGAATCTGGGCTGAAAGTATATCCCGGTACACTTCAGAATTCATCCGGCTACTCTTGTCTGCTGTTATGTCATCAATAAACACAAGTGACCCAGTGCCATTGAAAGCCATGCATGGCCATGCCATCACGTTGCCTCCACCATGTTTTACAGAGGATGTGGTGTGCCTTGGATCATGTGCCGTTCCCTTTCTTCTCCAAACTTTTTTCTTCCCATCATTCTGGTACAGGTTGATCTTTGTCTCATCTGTCCATAGAATACTTTTCCAGAACTGAGCTGGCTTCATGAGGTGTTTTCCAGCAAATGTAACTCTGGCCTGTCTATTTTTGGAATTGATGAATGGTTTGCATCTAGATGTGAACCCTTTGTATTTACTTTCATGGAGTCTTCTCTTTACTGTTGACTTAGAGACAGATACACCTACTTCACTGAGAGTGTTCTGGACTTCAGTTGATGTTGTGAACGGGTTCTTCTTCACCAAAGAAAGTATGCGGCGATCATCCACCACTGTTGTCATCCGTGGACGCCCAGGCCTTTTTCAGTTCCCAAGCTCACCAGTCAATTCCTTTTTTCTCAGAATGTACCCGACTGTTGATTTTGCTACTCCAAGCATGTCTGCTATCTCTCTGATAGATTTTTTCTTTTTTTTCAGCCTCAGGATGTTCTGCTTCACCTCAATTGAGAGTTCCTTAGACCGCATGTTGTCTGGTCACAGCAACAGCTTCCAAATGCAAAACCACACACCTGTAATCAACCTCAGACCTTTTAACTACTTCATTGATTACAGGTTAACGAGGGAGACGCCTTCAGAGTTAATTGCAGCCCTTAGAGTCCTTTGTCCAATTACTTTTGGTCCCTTGAAAAAGAGGAGGCTATGCATTACAGAGCTATGATTCCTAAACCCTTTCTCCGATTTGGATGTGAAAACTCTCATATTGCAGCTGGGAGTGTGCACTTTCAGCCCATATTATATATATAATTGTATTTCTGAACATGTTTTTGTAAACAGCTAAAATAACAAAACTTGTGTCACTGTCCAAATATTTCTGGACCTAACTGTACATAAATCTTTTATAGAGGCTCGTGGGCGGAGCTGGGTTCCATCCAGAGGCTCCAACCTCTGAGATTAGCTACCGCTTTCCTCTCTGAGGCTGCTTCTCATGCAGTGCTTCCACACACAGTGGCTCACTCTCTCTTTGCCATGTGTCACACAACCTAATTAAACACCTGTCTGACACACCCATAGATGGGGAATATGGATGGCCAGTCCCACCCATCTCTCCAGCCATCTGTTAACCTGGGCAAACACTTTGCAAAAAACATGTGGCACTAAAATTGCCAGAACGAACCTCCCGGGTTCTCACCACTTTCGTGGTACATACCACCCATTTATAATGTAGATAATGTAGACGGTCACCTTCTTACATCGGGCATACATAACCTAGTTTCAATGAGTTTCTTATGCAGTTGTTTTTACCCAAAACTCAAATTGCAGCTAAGAAACTGTTCAAAAAGTACCAGAATTGTGTTTGGATCCTTTTTGAGAAATACATGATTAGACTGTAGTTATTTGCATTTTTAAGCACCTTCTTACAGAAATAATAGAATATGATCATATTTATTTATAAAAGGCATTTGCATACAACCACTACACTGCCGGCAGAAGGAGGAATTTCCCCTGTAACTCTGGTTCATCTACCAGCCCCAGTTACAGAGGATATTGGCACTTAAAATAAAATGTACCGTATTTTTCGGATTATAAGACACACTTTTCCTCCCAAAAAATTGGGAGGAAAATGAGGACTGCGTCTTAAAATCTGAATGTAGCTTACTGGGGGGGTTGTAAAGAGGGATCAAAGGAGGCAGGGGTCATGCTATGTGGTATGCTGCCGGCGCTGGCCTGTGCGGCGTAGTTCTGTGCATTAGTCAGTGCCGTTCTGCTCGGCTCTGTTCTGCTCGGCACGCAGCTGTTCTCTGCGGTGGCCGGTCATTGTGAAGATGTCGATGGTCAGGGATTCAAATAATGACACCTAGAGTCAGCGCCTGCGCAGATCGAGCTTTCAGCTCAAGCTCTTATCTGCGCACGCGCCGACTCCGGCTGCCATTATTTGAAGCCCTCACCGCCGACGGTTGACATTTTGAGAATGGCTGGTGACTCACCGCCCCCAGCACAGAGAAGAGCTGCGTCACCAGCCCCACACAGAGCAGAGCTCACAGTGAGTATCTGGGCCCCTCTCTGTACCACTGACAGCTTTGCCGTACTCCAGTACCGCCTTTTCCTCCTGTGACTCCCGCACTGCTGCTGCCCCCTCTCGATGGTAAGAGACCACCAGATTATAAAACAGACCCCATATTTTTTTTTTTAGTTTTTCTTTCTCTAAATTTGGGGTGCGTCTTATAATCCGATAAGCCGCTGCGTCTTATAAAACGTAAAATATGGTATGATCTTATGGAGAGCACAATATGTGAAATATATAAAACAAAGGCAAAAATAAAAAAAATAACTAATAATTTAACTAATATATTATTAATATTAATTATAGTATATTATATATTACATATATATATATATATATATATACACACACACATATTATTATAACTACTTAATTTAAAAACAAGCTATCACCAGTCTGAATAGCTGTTTGTAGCATCAATGCTGACAAACAATACACCTCCTCTATAACATAATTGTAATAGCATAATGAGCACACTTTAAAATCTATTTATGACTTTTTGCACCCTTAAAAAAATGTGAAAAACAGACTAAGTTTTTGTCAGATATTGTAGAAAGCTAAAGAAAAAGAGCTATCCATATACAAATGTGAACATAAAAATGAAATAACATTTGGGTCCCATTTGAAGGACCAAAAGAGGGGAAAAAAAGTTAAAAGTTCTAAAAACCTTAAATATGAGGGGAAAAAAAAATATGAAACTGTACCTAGTGATGATCTAGTTTTAAAATGGATCTGTGTAACTATATTAATTCCTTGCATTTGTTTTGAAGGTGGAAGAAGAACTTGGAAGCCCCCTGTGACCTGCATGATTTATAAATCTCTGTCAGACAGTGGCTATTTTTTCCTACATCCTCGCTGCAGCAAATTGAAAAATGCAGCTGATTTTGCCATTTGCATGCATGCAAGTTCAACATTTTTGTGGTGTGTGTGTAAAAACTAAGCACACCCTATTTGAATTCTATGGTTTTAGTTGTCATGACTAGAGATGAGCGAACCGGTCCCGGTTCGGCTCGAGGCGGTTCGCCGAACGGGGGGTCTGGCTCGAGTTCGGCTCGTCGAACGTTCGACGAACCGAACTAGAACCAATAGGCTATAATGGGAGGCAATCACAAACACATAAAAATGCATTATAAATGTACACAAACAGTTAATAAACATTGCCATAACACTTACCGGTCCTCGCGATCCCTTCTGCACTCTGTCTCCTGCCGCTATTCCATCCGATGATCGCTGAATCCTCCCGGTGACCTGCACTGCCAGCAGAGAAGCAGGACCTATCGTGACGTCAAAATAGCCATGTGACCAGTCACGTGGCTATTATCTCATTGGCTACAGACTGGTCACATGACTATGACACGTCATGTAGGACCTGCGAGTGCATCTCTCCGGTACACGGTGCACATATGTGTATCGCCGTGTACCGGCGACATGCTCTAGCACACGGTCGACTCCCCGTTCCGTTAGGGACCGGCTGACACAGCCGGTCATTAACGGAGATCACCGTTGCCATAGCAACGCAGTTAGCGGTGACGTCACCGCTAACCGCGGCTCCGGGAGCACCGTTGCTATGGTAACGCGTCTGTCAGCGTTACCGCTGTTACCGCTAGCAGCCAGCAGTGATCACTCACGGAGTGAAGGCTGCACGCTGCTTCCCGATTGTAGTGAGCATTGTAGTTAGGATGGAGGTTCCCCAGCCCCAAGTGATGCCCCTCACTACAATCGTCACTACTACTACACTAGAAAGAAAGAAGACAGAAGAGCAGGATCGTGGAGGGCTGACAGGGGTAATAAAGATGGAGTCTCTAATGTGTCTGTGTATTTATTTCTATTAAAGTATTTTTTCTCTGTGTGGTGTCTTTTTTTAACCCTTTATTGGAGATTCTTAATGGCCGGGTCAAACGTGCCTGACATTAAGAATCTCTGGCTTAATACTGGCTGGTAAAACAAAGCCAGTATTAACTCATGATTACCCAACAAGCCACCCGGCTCCAGGGCTGTTGGAAGAGTTGGATACAGCGCCAGATGATGGCGCTTCTATGAGAGCGCCATTTTCTGGGACGGCTGCGGACTGAAATCCGCAGCAGAGGCGCCCACAAACCTCGGGCTAACCTGTGCTGCGGATTCCAATCCCCAGCTGCCTAGTTGTACCCGGCTGGACACAAAAATAGGGCGAAGCCCACGTCATTTGTTTTTTAATTATTTCATGAAATAAGTGAAATAATTAAAAAAAACGGGCTTCCCTATATTTTTGGTTCCCAGCCGGGTACAAATAGGCAACTGGGGGTTGGAGGCAGCCCGTGGCTGCCAGCTGTACCTGGCTAGCATACAAAAATATGGCGAAGCCCACGTCATTTTTTTGGTGGGCAAAAAACTTCTGCATGCAGTCCTGGATGGAGTATGCTGAGCCTTGTAGTTCTGCAGCTGCTGTCTGCTCTTCTCCATACAGACAGACAGCAGCTGCAGAACTACAAGGCTCAGCATACTCCATCCAGGACTGTATGCAGAAGTTTTTTGCCCCCTGAAAAAATTATGTGGCTTCGCCATATTTTTGTATGCTAGCCAGGTACAGCAGGCAGGTACGGCTGCCCCCAACCCCCAGTTGCCTATTTGTACCCGGCTGGGAACCAAAAATAAAGGGAAGCCCTTTTTTTATTATTTCATGAATTTCATGAAATAATTAGAAAACAAATGACGTAGGCTTTGCCCCATTTTTGTGTCCAGCCAGGTACAACTAGGCAGCTGGGGATTGGAATCCGCAGCACAGGTTGGCCTGAGCTTTCTGGGCCCCACTGCTGCGATTTGCAGTCTGCAGCCGCCTCAGAAAATGGCATTTTCATAGAAGCGCCATCTTCTGGCGCTGTATCCAACTCTTCCAGCACCTGCCTGCTATACCTGGCTAGCATACAAAAATATGGCGAAGCTCACGTCCTTTTTTTGTAGCTTTTTGGCAAAAAAAAAAAAAAATGCTTCCCTGGATTTTCCATTGCCAGTGAAGGTAACACCAAGCAGTGGGGGTTAGCAGCCAGTAGCTGCTTGGATTACCCTTAGCTAGCAATACAAAAAATGCAGTGGGAGCTAACATATATTTTTTTTAATTATTTATTTAAATAACTAAAAATAAAATGGGCTTCCCTGTATTTTGATTGCTGGACATCACAGTGCTGTAAAAATAAATCTTTAAAAAAATGACGTAGCGCTCCGCGGTATTTTTGATTCTCAGCGCAGATAAAGCAGACAGCTATGGGTTGCCACCCCCATCTGCCTGCCGTTACCTTGGTTGGCAATCAAAATACAGGGAAGCCCATTAATTTTTTCTATTTAAAAAATAGTTAAAAAAAAAAAATTACGTTGGGTCCCCCCATTTTTGATAGCCAGCTAGGGTAAAGCAGACGGCTGTAGCCTGAAAACCACAGCTGGCAGCTTTACCGTGGTTGGGGATCCAATGTGGAGGTCCCCTCAGGCTCTTTTTTATAATTATTTTATAAATATTAATAATTACACAATAAAAGTAGGGGACCCCCCCAAATTGGATCACCAGCCAAGGTAAAGCGGACAGCTGTGGTCTGGTATTCTCAGGGTGGGAAGGTCCATAGTTATTGGGCCTTCACAGCCTAAAAATAGCAGGCCGCAGGCACCCCAGACGTGGCGCATCCACTAGATGCGCCAATCCTGGCGCTTCACCCCAGCTCATCCCGTGCCCTGGTGCAGTGGCAAACGGGGTAATAAATCGGGTTGATACTAGCTGTAAAGTCACCTGAGATCAAGCCCAGCAGTTTGTGATGTCATGGCGTCTATTAGATACCCAACATCATAAACTGTCAGTACTAACAAAAACAAAAAATCGACAAAAGAAATTTATTTGAAAAAACAGTCCCCAAAACATTTCCTCTTTCACCAATTTATTGTAAGAAAAAAAATAAAGGGGTCCCACGACGACTCTGGACCGTCTAGAATATGGGGGGGAGACACTCAGGGAACGTATCCCCCATTTTCTAGGAGTGCGGACCCTTCATGTGAGGAGTGTGGGTGCAATGAATCTGCACTCACTCTCCCCGGGTCCACAGCAGCAGAGTCCATGTCGTAATGGTTGCTACCAAAGCTGCAATGCCCTGCTCATGAGGTAAGGGCATGCCTAATCAGGAGAACTACTGTAGAGGAAGCTCTGCTCACTGGTATATAGGTGCTCAGAGGTAATAATAGATAAAATTAGTGAGTAACCTCGGCACTCTATATCTCCCAGACTAAGTCAGTAAGTCACAATGGATAGTAATGCAAAATCACTCTTTATTGGTCCGTATTAAGAAAATTTTTTTTTCATAAGCATATATGTTTTTGTCCAAAACAAGTTACAAATGACGTTTCGGCCTGAGCCTTCGTCAGATTGGACTTATCTGCATGTAATCATGAAAAATGACAATAATCAGTATCACATAAGAGTGAGAGAACAATAACATAAACTCGAACAATGTAGAGGTACAATTGGGATGCAGCAAAAAAATTGCAACACAGCAAGAAATGAAACACATGATACAAATGTCATAATACAGTACAAGGACAATATAGTAATGACAAATATGGGGTCAGAGTAGACTTAGACAGCTCTGGTACGAAAGAGATGTCAATCATAAAGTAACATGTGCAGTAGGTGTAGAGCTACACTATGCATGGCAGAGCTAATGGGTAGACCGACCATAGAAAAAGTAGAGAAAAAGTGGAGAAAAAGTGGAGAATAAGTGGAACATAAGAGGAGAAAAAGTGGAGAAAAAGTGGAGAAAAAAGTGGAGAAAAAGTGGAGAAAAAGTGGAGAAAAAGTGGAGAAAAAGTGGAGATTAAGAGGAGAAAAAGTGGAGAAAAAAGTGGAGAAAAAAGTGGAGAAAAAGTGGAGCATAAGAGGAGAAAAAGTGGAGAAAAAGTGGAGAAAAAAGTGGAGAAAAAGTGGAGCATAAGAGGAGAAAAAGTGGAGATTAAGAGGAGAAAAAGTGGAGAAAAAGTGGAGAAAAAGTGGAGAAAAAGTGGAGCATAAGAGGAGAAAAAGTGGAGAAAAAGTGGAGAAAAAGTGGAGAAAAAGTGGAGCATAAGAGGAGAAAAAGTGGAGAAAAAGTGGAGAAAAAGTGGAGAATAAGTGGAACATAAGAGGAGAAAAAGTGGAGAAAAAGTGGAGAAAAAGTGGAGAATAAGTGGAACATAAGAGGAGAAAAAGTGGAGAAAAAGTGGAGAAAAAAGTGGAGAAAAAGTGGAGAAAAAGTGGAGAAAAAGTGGAGAAAAAGTGGAGATTAAGAGGAGAAAAAGTGGAGAAAAAAGTGGAGAAAAAAGTGGAGAAAAAGTGGAGCATAAGAGGAGAAAAAGTGGAGAAAAAGTGGACAAAAAAGTGGAGAAAAAGTGGAGAAAAAGTGGAGAAAAAGTGGAGATTAAGAGGAGAAAAAGTGGAGAAAAAAGTGGAGAAAAAAGTGGAGAAAAAGTGGAGCATAAGAGGAGAAAAAGTGGAGAAAAAGTGGAGAAAAAAGTGGAGAAAAAGTGGAGCATAAGAGGAGAAAAAGTGGAGAAAAAGTGGAGAAAAAAGTGGAGAAAAAGTGGAGCATAAGAGGAGAAAAAGTGGAGATTAAGAGGAGAAAAAGTGGAGAAAAAGTGGAGAAAAAGTGGAGAAAAAGTGGAGCATAAGAGGAGAAAAAGTGGAGAAAAAAGTGAAGAAAAAGTGGAGAAAAAGTGGAGCATAAGAGGAGAAAAAGTGGAGAAAAAGTGGAGAAAAAGTGGAGAAAAAGTGGAGAAAAAGTGGAGCATAAGAGGAGAAAAAGTGGAGAAAAAAGTGGAGAGAACGTGGAGAAAAAGTGGAGAAAAAGTGGAGCATAAGAGGAGAAAAAGTGGAGAAAAAGTGGAGAAAAAGTGGAGCATAAGAGGAGAAAAAGTGGAGAAAAAAGTGGAGAAAAAGTGGAGAAAAAGTGGAGAAAAAGTGGAGCATAAGTGGAGAAAAAGTGGAGAAAAAGTGGAGAAAAAGTGGAGAAAAAGTGGAGCATAAGAGGAGAAAAAGTGGAGAAAAAAGTGGAGAGAACGTGGAGAAAAAGTGGAGAAAAAGTGGAGCATAAGAGGAGAAAAAGTGGAGAAAAAGTGGAGAAAAAGTGGAGCATAAGAGGAGAAAAAGTGGAGAAAAAAGTGGAGAAAAAGTGGAGAAAAAGTGGAGAAAAAGTGGAGCATAAGAGGAGAAAAAGTGGAGATTAAGAGGAGAAAAAGTGGAGAAAAAGTGGAGAAAAAGTGGAGAAAAAGTGGAGAAAAAGTGGAGAAAAAGTGGAGAAAAAAATGGAGAAAAAGTGGAGAAAAAGTGGAGAGAAAGTGGAGAAAAAAATGGAGAAAAAGTGGAACACCCTTTGGTACCTTTCATGTGGCACTAAGGGGTGCTTAGCTTTGTATTTAGCCAAAAAAATGAAAAAAAAATGACATAGGGTTCCCCCTAGTTTTGTAGCCAGCTAGGGTAAAGCAGACGGCTGCAGCCTGCAGACCACAGCTGGCAACCTCACCTTGGCTGGTAATCCAAAACTGAGGGCACCCCACGCTGTTATTTTAAATTAAATAAATAATTAAAAAAAAAAACACGTAGGGGTCCCCCAAAATTGGATCACCAGCCAAGGTAAAGCAGACAGCTGGGGCCTGATATTCTCAGACTAGGGAGGTCCATGGTTATTGGAATCTCCCCAGCCTAAAAATAGCAGGCCGCAGCCGCCCCAGAAGTGGCGCATCCATTAGATGCGCCAATCCTGGTGCTTCGCCCCAGCTCATCCCGCGCCCTGGTGCGGTGGCAAACGGGGTAATATTTGGGGTTAATACCAGATGTGTAATGTCACCTGGCATCAAGCCCTGGGGTTGGTGAGGTCAGGCGTCTATCAGATACCCGACATCACCAACCCAGTCAGTAATAAAAAAAAATAGACGACAAACACATTTTTATTTGAAAAAACACTCCCCAAAACATTCCCTCTTTAACCAATTTATTAGATTGAAAAACAAATCCAGGTCTGGTGTAATCCAAGGGGTTGCCATGACGATCCACACTGTCCCAGTCAATGAAGAGCAGGATGTTCCCCATTGACTGGGAGAGCAGTGCAGTGACCTGAGCTAACATCAATGGGTCAGCCCAGGTCACTGCAGGGGGGTGACAAGTGCTGCTGTCAGCGAGGTACATTACCTGCGCTGATCTCCAGCACACTGACAGCCCCTGTCACTGAGGTCAATGACCGGCGCCTTCACAGCAAGTATCGCGAGAGGTCCGTGACGTCACCGCTAGTCAGTCTCGGGTCGGAAGCGATAGGTGATGTGACAAGCGGCGGCCATGGAGGACAGTGACAGCGCTGAGGTCGGGATGGCGGGACTTCATCACCGCAGGTAAGCCGAGCGAGCGAGCGAGCGAGCGAGCGGGCGGGCGGGGGGGGATGGGGGGGATGGGGGAGGATGGGGGGGGGGATGTGTGTGTGTGTGTGTGTTTGTGTATGTATGTGTACATGCCGCGGGCAGGAGGGGGCGGAGCGAGCTGAGCGGGAAAGTGTGGGCTTCCTGCACGTAACTAAGATAAACATCGGGTTACTAACCAAAGCGCTTTGCTTGGATACCCGATGTTTATCTTGGTTACCAGCTTGTGGCAGGCTGCCAGCGATGGCTCCTGCACACTGTAGCTGTAAAAAGCCCTGCTTTTTGCTGCTAGAACCGTTCTCGAACGTATCTAGAACTATCGAGCTTTTGCAAAAAGCTCGAGTTCTAGTTCGATCTAGAACATGCCCCAAAATCACTCGAGCCGCGAACTGGAGAACCACGAACCACGAACCGCGCTCAACTCTAGTCATGACTTTATAAGCTTCTGGATTTTAGAAGGTTCTAAATAAGTTAAAGGGCTCGTGCGCACGTATATGCTGAATATTCTGCAGCGATTTCACAGCACATGTGCGCTTCAAATCGCTGCAGAAACACTGCATAAGGCCGCCTTCACACGTCAGTGATTCTGGTACGTTTGTGCTTTTTTTAAAACGTACCAGAATCACTGACATACGCAGACCCATTATAATCAATGAGTCTGCTCACACATCAGTGATTTTTCACTGAATGTGTCTCCGTGCAGCGTGCACGTGTGGCTGTGATTCTGCACGGAGACAAGTCAGTTTTTTTCTGGCATCGCTGATGACCCACAGACCACACTATGGTGTGATCCGTGTGTGATCAGTGAAACACGTACCAGAAAATCACGGACATATTAAATATTTTCAACTTGGGGGTGTGGCCTGGCCTGAGATGTGAGAGGAAGCTAAGAGGAGAGCTCCTGGAACTGCCGATTATCCTGACTTCCACTGGGCCGTGGAGAGGACAAAAATCATCCATGCAGCAACCAGAGACCACCCTGCACTTACTGCACAGCTTGGACAGAGGTTACATAGCTGGGGGGACGAGCAGGAGGCAGAAGGAGGCGGCGGCAGGAATAGAAGGTACTGCATAAAATGGGGTGGGACACAGACACCAACCTCCAAAGTAGGGAGAGCTGCAGCCATGCATGCTACTGAAAAACTGTATGAGTATGCCAGGGGCACAGAATGCAGGGCTCCCACGGTACACAGGGATGAAGGAGCTGAACTGGGGAGCTCCAGGCAGCACAGCCCTCACAATGCAGTGGAGGAGGAAGGAGGAAATAGTGCAGACTCATTATTATTATAGCAAGGCTTGCAAAACAAGCTGGAGCTTGTATAAAGTGGTTAAATCATGGCATAGTAGCTGCAGAGCTGAGTATAATGTTGGTTTATATAGTTAATTCTCTTACTTGTGTTGCAAAATTAATTAGCTTATAAAGTTTATATGTTAATTTCCTCTTCAACCAAGGGGGCATGAGCATAAGTAATTGATAGGAGACGGTCACTTTTTCCCCTGTGTGACATTGATCAATGATTGATTGCTCTCAGTGAGAGAAACAAAATTAAAATTTTGTAGTTGTGATTCCTTTTTATGGCTAACTAAAACAAAATGATGTTACAAAGCAAGCTTTCGAGACATCTCAGGTCTCTTCCTCTGGCATGGTATGACAAAATATCTGAAGGATACAAGTGAAAAGGTTTTGGTACCGTGTTAGCCAGTTGAAAATGTATTGAATGTTCTCAGTGAGAGGAACAAAATTTTGTTCCTCTCACTGAGAACATTCAATAAAATATCTGAAGAAACACAAATATATACACAAAACAGGGTAGAGGGATGCATAGTAAAAGGACATTTAAATAAACAAACACTGAGCTTAGAGAGTGAATCCTTAATTAGCTTAAATTAGTGGTGTGAGATTTTTATTGTCCCAATATCCATGTAGGATCAGAGGCATGGTGCCCTAGCAGTCTCTGGAGCAGACGCCTCAGATTTTATAATGAGTCTTAAATCCTCCTGACAGGTTGAGTCCTGTGTCCACAGAGTTAAACATTGTGATGAATTTGTATTCCCAGACCCTGAGATGGCTCTGTGATCTGAAGTTGCCTTTTAATATGACTACTTTCATGTGGTTTATGTTGTGTCCTGGAGCACAAAAATATTTGGCCACAGGTAAATGAGTTTTTTTTGTCTGTTATTGTGTGGTGGTGAGATCTATCTCATCCTTGCTCTCAGTCTCTGTCCTGTTTCTAAGATTTGGTGCGTTTTTGGCTGCGTTTTAGATATCTGTGTTTTTCTGCGTTTTTCCAATGCATTGCATGGGGGGAAAACGCAGAAAAACGCAGGAAAGAATTGACATGTACATTTTTTTTTAAGCTCAAAAACGCAGCTTAAAAAAAAAGTTGTGCGCGGACAGCAAAAAAGAAAACTCATAGACTTTGCTGGGGAAGCAAAGTCATGCAGTTTTAAGGCCAAAAACGCACCCGAAAAATGCGCAAAAACGCAGCGAAAAACGCACTGTGTGCACATAGCCTAAAAGGCTTAGAACTGGCTTTATCGTCTTTAGGTCATACATCTTGATATTGGCATCTACTGTGATTACAAGCTGGGTAAAGAGATGAGAGCTTTGGGTAATCACAAATGCACCTCTGCATCTATGCCATGTATAGCGGAATAATGCCCTGATTGCTTGCATAGACTCAAAGTGGTGTATATGCAGCTTTCATCTCGCAGGACTGTTGGCTCTACACCTCCTCCCACTCTGCAGACTCTGCAGACACCTAGGCAACAGAGTGACGAAATCAAGATCTGTACATACTAGTCCAATCCTTGCAATAAATGCAAATCCGTGTATGTAATGTCACACAGTTCTGCTCTCCTCCCTTCTCTCTCTTTCTAAACACACAGAATGGTGAGATATATAAAATTGGGAGGAAAAGCAGAGCTGTGCATCATTACATATATTATCATATTGTTATTATCTCCACAATAAAATATAAGTGATTATAAAAAAAAATAAAATATAGAGACTGCAGCCTTTATTGCATGATATGACCGGTTTAATGCTCAAGCCGATAAAGGGTCCTTTTTAAATCGGCGTTTTTTGAAACACAATTCAACCACTTAAGTACAGTATGTGAAAATAACCTCTGACATGTTAAAGGCGTAGTTTTTGATATACAGGTGTTCTGTCCTTAACTAGATATTGAGAAAAAGGAATTACCGGATCTGGAATTTCTGGGAACAATGAAGCAGATAGTGAGTGTGGATTTGGACAACTGGTCACCATTTTTTACAAAGTTGCCACAAGAATTGAAACAAGGAACATTTGTCTGGGGATTTCAAGGTAAACCTTTCCATCTACACTGCTATATAAAGAGATTCTGTATACATAAATCTTTTATAGAGGCTCGTGGGCGGAGCCAATGACGTAGCAGCAAGTGAAAGTGAGCTCCCTTGGATTTCCTCAAAAGCAATGATATTAAAAATCTCAAGACTGTGATCCTTCTACATTAGTACTACTTTTTTTTTTTTTTTGTTATGTCACTTTTGGTGTGTAAATAATCTCTATCATTTCTTATAGGCAAGACCTTGACAAAGGCCTAACATAAGCCGAAACGTTGGCTTGGCTTTGCTCTACTGGTAGTGGCTCTTTTTTCTTTTTGCTCACAATCCACAAATAAAAAAACTTTTGCATTATCCTTGTATCTGACTGAGTGCTTGGGATTTATCACAGTATCTGGAGATTTTTTCCTTTATAGCACCTCCCCCATTTAACCAGTTGAGCCCGACTTTATTCCTACTATTTGACTATTTATTTATGTTGGTGCTCCTGTATAGCACCTCTAATGTCTCTCCCAACGCTTTCATATAGTAACGATCAAGCTGCGACTGTCCTGGCTGGGATATCCGCAACTAATCAATTTCTTACTATACCCACGGAGGAACTCCGCACCAGGGATTACCTGAAGGAGTTAAAGCGGCACACGTCGCTGGAGCTCCATGCAGTGACCCTCGCGGAGTATCACCGTGCTCAACGAATCCCCAGAGGACTCAGAGTCCCTTTAAGGCCAACTCTTTTTGCTGATAATCCCACATACTGTGATCAGTTCGAAGGCATCCTCAACAAGTGTTCTCTCGATATCATTATACTAACACTGGATTATTTGCAAAAAGTAATCAACACTGTTGATGCGAACATTAAAACCATAGAGGAACAGCTGTCCCAGACCCTCCCAGCCACGGATCTCTCTACATTGAAAACCAAAAACAAGGAGATCGTCACAGATTTCCAGCAGACCCTTCAGACCCGCAAACGCTCAAAATGTATTCGTGATCAAGACGATTACCTCAAGAACCGCGTTTACAGATGGCGCACCACCTCATTTCCTTCAGAACGCAGACCTTCCCATCGAGGCAATTACACAAGTGCCTACAGCTCGGACAGCGATCAGAGCTACTCTGGTCCCTCCTCTTCTTTTTTAGGCACCGGTCCACAAACACGAGGCAAACCAGGAGGGGCAAGAAACAGGGCTCCACCACACAGAATAACCACGCGGTCCCAGGTTGGGAGAACATCGTGTACAATATTTCCTCTCTTACACTCACACCCACAGAGATCAAGGTTCTACAGAAAGGTTTAACTTTTTGTCCTACACCCCCGCTCAACACCTTTGCCTTGGAACAGGAACTCAATCGATTTTTCAGAAACCTCCGATTGAAAGCCCATTTCTCCACCTCCCATGGCTTCCCCAACATCAACCCTGTTGTTCCCCTAACTAACTCATGCCCACCAACCTCCTTCACTTTACGTGAATTAGGCCTCAATAACCCAAGCACTTTTCAACCTCCCAGACACTACCACCCAATTGAAACTTACATATCCTTGGTCACACGTGACATTAACAAAGTCAAAACAGACATTAGTCAGGGACACATGCACCTCCGTCACTGTCATGATGTAATTTACCCTCTCACTGTATATGCTGTGATACTATGTCATGATATTATATTTCCCTGGTTGTATTAGTTGTAATTCATGTATTTCCTTGGGCTCTCATACAATTGTAGTCTTGGCATCTAATGTGATTATGTAAATAGCCTGTCCTCTTCTTTCCAGAGTTGTGTATCTAATCTGTAATTGCATTGGCCAGTGAAGGAATAGTCATTGTTCTGCACAGCAGGGGATCCCTTCATCTACTGTGGCTGGCAGACATATTGGAGCCCTGTGATGGACCAAACCATTGATGATAGGATGTGTGACCCCTACCCCCTGAACAAACATGGTGGGCTGGTCAAGGAGCACAGACAATGCATTTCCCTTTTTGTAACTTCAGAGTGAGCTGGAACTAATGCTGGGTTCACACTAAACGACAGCGACAACGACGTCGCTGTTACGTCACCATTTTCGGTGACGTAACAGCGACCTTGTAAGTCGCTGTTATGATCGCTGCTTAGCTGTCAAACACAGCAGAAGCAGCGATCATAAGGTCGCTGTGCTACATGTTCAGAGAGCAGGGAGCCGCGCTTAGCGCTGGCTCCTTGCTCTCCTGCAGCACACATCGGGTTAATTAACCCGATGTGTGCTGCAGCTACATGTCACAGTTCAGAGAGCAGGGAGCCGCGCTTAGCGCTGGCTCCTTGCTCTCCTGCAGCACACATCGGGTTAATTAACCCGATGTGTGCTGCAGCTACATGTCACAGTTCAGAGAGCAGGGAGCCGCGCGCACTGCTTAGCGCTGGCTCCTTGCTCTCCTTGCTACAGTATACATCGGGTTAATTACCCGATGCATACTGCAGCCACATGTCACAGTGCAGGAGCCGGCACTGGCAGCTGCGGTAAGCTGTAACCAGCGTAAACATCGGGTAACCAGGGAAAGGTCTTCCCTTGGTTACCCGATGTTTACGCTGGTTACAGCTTACCGCAGCTGCCAGTGCCGGCTCCTGATCGCTTCATTTCGTCGCTCTCTCGCTGTCACACACAGCGATGTGTGTGTCACAGCGGGAGAGTGACGACCAAAAAATGAAGCTGGACATTCAGCAACGACCGGCGACCTCACAGCAGGGGCCAGGTCGTTGCTGGATGTCACACACAGCGACAGCGACGGGACGTCGCTGCAACGTCACAGAAAATGGTGACGTAGCAGCGACGTCGTTGTCGTTGTCGCTGTGTGTGACACCAGCTTAAGAGAAGAAGGAGCTCCAGCCTGGGTGGCTGTGGACACGGACGGAGCTAGGCCTGTGTGGCGGCCCGTGGGATTGTGTGGAACTCTTTGGACTACTGTAAGGACGATTGCTTTGTAATCCGGTCCGAGGATTGTCGGGAAGGGCCCCCGAATCTGTTTTACGTGGACTTATCGTGTGCTGTTCCAGTGTTCTTGTGAATAAACCTGTTGGATCGTTCCTCGGCCTGTTGTCTCTCCTTGCTCTGCTGTACACCCCGTCACAGTCACAATATGACGAATGACGAATCAAGAGCCCTTCTTGCTCTTAAGAACAATCCTCATTTAGTTATAAAACCTGCGGACAAAGGTGGCGCAATTGTCGTACTTGACAAATCCTACTACATAACCGAGATCAAGAACCAGCTCAGTGACTCTACTACTTACACTTCTATCCCACGGGACCCCACCGCAACCATTCGCTCTATCATTCAGGACCTTGTCAACTTTTACTCCAACAATGCCACCATAGACAACAAATTGTCCAGTTTTCTAATCAATAACCACCCCATCACACCCGTATTTTATACCCTCCCCAAAATACACAAAAATCTCACTTCTCCCCCCGGCCGACCTATCGTTGCTTCAACAGACTCCATCCTATCACCACTGGCACGCACTCTGGAAAAAATACTTACGCCTCTCATTCCCAACACCCTCTCATTTCTGAAAGACACCACTCATTTTCTAGAAACTCTATCTAATGCCAACTGTCCCACTGAGAATTGCTTCATGGTCACCATGGACGTAACCAGCTTGTACACCAGCATTGATCACCATGGGGGTCTCAAGGCCGTTCAATGGTTCCTCAATACATACACTGACTTTGACGATTTGAAGAAACAATTCTGTTTGGATGTCCTTAAGATAATCCTGGAAAACAACTTCTTTCTCTTTGAGGATACCTTCTACATACAGCGGAAAGGGACCGCTATGGGATCTCACGTAGCGCCCCCGTACGCTAACATTTACATGGCCAAATTTGAGGAAGATTATATCTATTCTCATCCCCTTTTCTCTAGTAACATCCCCCTTTGGAAACGATTTATCGATGACGTATTTTGCATCTGCATCGGCAATGAGGAATCGCTTATTGAATTCTTCAATGACATTAGCACCGTCTGCCCCAACATCTCGTTCACCCTACATTATGACCGCGATTCAGTGAGCTTTCTGGACACTCTTGTCATCAGGGGTTCTGATGGAAAAATATCCACCGATATCTATACTAAACCAACGGACAAGAATAGTCTTCTTTTATACAGCAGCTGCCACCCTAAGCACATCAAAAAATCTTTTAAAATAATGAAGGAAAAAATCTGTACAGAGACTTTATAGTTGAAATAGATATAAATTTTATTAAATACAAATACAAAAGACAAAAGATTGTTGTGGTTAAAATTTGTAGAGACAGGTGATGATAGCCACCAATGATACCCTCATACCAACCTGGCACGCTTTACATGTTTAAGGGCAGTCAGAACAACAAAGCAAAAACTAGCTGGTCAAAAAGCGAATGATCAACATGGATGCAAACATGCTGCTGCATAAGCCCTGTGCTGAAATAGTAATCTTGTTCACACAGCAAATGTATGTGTGACTGATGTCACAGGGCATCAACCCCCATTATGCTGACCCACTATGAAATATCCACCACGTTATACAAATGTGTGGAACATATAGTCAGCCTATGGGAGTCCTAATCCAAATCACCAAAGCTATTAGTAGCAGCAGTGTAATTACCGCTCAAAGAGACGGAGTCATACATGCAAAACAGCACAAAGGCAGCCATGTGATCAATCGAAAGGAGTGTAAAGGCTACTGACTGCTAGAGACATCATGTGCCAACACCCTATATAATACCAGTAAAGACCCAAAGTGCAGTTATAGCTAGTGGCACATGGTATCAAAATACAGATCAATATCGTACCTGAGGTGTGGTATGAGAGTAGGGCACCCCGACCTATAGGTTTCGTAATTCTTCTTCCGGGAAGAATTGATCACATGGCTGCCTTTGTGCTGTTTTGCATGTATGACTCCGTCTCTTTGAGCAGTAATTACACTGCTGCTACTAATAGCTTTGGTGATTTGGATTAGGACTCCCATAGGCTGACTATATGTTCCACACATTTGTATAACGTGGTGGATATTTCATAGTGGGTCAGCATAATGGGGGTTGATGCCCTGTGACATCAGTCACACATACATTTGCTGTGTGAACAAGATTACTATTTCAGCACAGGGCTTATGCAGCAGCATGTTTGCATCCATGTTGATCATTCGCTTTTTGACCAGCTAGTTTTTGCTTTGTTGTTCTGACTGCCCTTAAACATGTAAAGCGTGCCAGGTTGGTATGAGGGTATCATTGGTGGCTATCATCACCTGTCTCTACAAATTTTAACCACAACAATCTTTTGTCTTTTGTATTTGTATTTAATAAAATTTATATCTATTTCAACTATAAAGTCTCTGTACAGATTTTTTCCTTCATTATTTCATTTATATTCTGTATATGGCTTTCTCCATATGCTAACTATGGCACGAGACTTCTCGTGTTTACTGGTATTGTTTGTTTATTTGTTATCAAAAAATCTTTGCCTATCTCTCAACATTGTAGAGTAGATAGAATAGTCTCCAATCCCGTAACTCGTGAACTCCGGCACCGGGAGATGAGTACTAAGTTTCTGGACAGAGATTACCCTCACCACATTGCATCCACTACCACCCCTACACGCAACCCGGAACCCAATAAGAACCCACGGATACCATTCGTCAACACCTATCATCCGTTTTCCCCGTCCTTCAGTCAGGTCATTAGGAAACACTGGTCAATTCTTGGCAATGCATATCCGGACATCACGGAATTCCAACATCCACCATTGATTTGTCACAAACGCCCCCGGAACATCAAGGACACTCTAGTCCGAGCCGATATTGGTTCCTCCGTGAGCAAGGACAGACAGAGTTTTCTAGCCACACCACGGAAGGGAACGTTTCCATGCCTCCATTGTGTCCAATGTTCTAACGTCACCAAGGGCGAACACTTCTCGCACCCTAGAACTGGCAAGCAGTACCCCTTTAAAGGCTTCTATACCTGCGACACCAATTTTGTTGTGTACCTGATAAATGTCCGTGCGGTCTCGGATATGTTGGGGAGACCACCCAGCATATCCGAGACCGCATAAGTAAACATAAGTCTACTATACGTTGCGGCCAGACCATACTTCCCATTCCAGCACATTTTGCTGCCAGAGGACACTCTGTGTCCCAACTCAGATTTCAGGTGCTTGAATATGTTCCATTGCCCAGAAGGGGAGGCAATAGGGTACAAATCCTCCGGGACCGCGAGGCTTACTGGATTCACACACTACAAACTCTGGCACCATTAGGCATGAATAGGGAATATGAAACAAATTATTAATTATTATCAGAGGTGGCTACTTTGTATACATATATAGGTGTTGTTGTCAATACGTATGTGTTTTATACTTACATATCTTGTGTACCCGGCAGTCTTAACCCATCTTTTTCTTTTTTTCAGAGATATTGAACACCCTTTTCACTGGCAGGATCCATTCCTCACACTTTCTTTATAGGCACCACCTTTCTATAAGGTAGCATCTCTAACCCATTACTTTTCAGGTTGCTGTGCTTCCAGGTTCACACACTTGTCACACTACACACCTTGGAAACTTTCTATAGATAGTGACCCCTATCCCCTGAGCCTTAGTCAACATCCATCCATCCCACGTCTCCTGATTTACATGATTTACATTTATACATAATTCTTTCTTTACCCCACTCATACACACCCACCATTCCTCCACATTTATCTGCCCTTTCCCATAGTGGTACCTCCACAATTCCCCCATATCCTCTCTCTACACTTTCCTTCTTGCTTCATTCCCCTAAACCAGACATATACACATATCTCCACAGTAGCCGTTCATCACATCTCCTTTATTCTTTACCCCTTCTTATACACACTCCATAGGTCCACCCCTCAGTTTATGCCCTATGCAGCATGTTTCCTACATATGCATTGACGTTCCACATAGATGCATTAGCCCAATCCAGAATTTTCTCAACCGGCCCCCTTGATGACGCAGCGCACACGCGCATAATACACATATATACACTGCCCATTCATAGTTCTGTCCTTCCCCCCTTCATGACGCGGCGTGCACACGCGCGCTCATACACATATACACACCGCCCATCTATGATTCTGTTCTCTCCCCCCTCTGTTGACACGTCGCGCGCACGCGCGCGCACAGTACACACACACACACCGCCCATCCATGGTTCTGTCCTTCCCACTTTGATGACGCGTCACGCATGCGCAGACACGCGCTCGCATCACCGCTGACGTCACGCGTGCATGCGCAGTGACGCACATCACTCACACCAGGAAGTGCCGGCCACCCTTTAAATGGTCGCTCTTCAACACACCACAGCGCCACATGCCTCCTGCCTGCTCCTCTGGGACCCCGTCCCCATGCCAGATGCCCTAAAGGTAAAATCCTGCCTTATCATATACTCTGCTATATACTTATATGCTCTACCTTGTACACTGCATACCTGTGTTTGGTTTTTCTCTGGGACCCTGCCCCCATGCCATATACCCTAAAGGTAAAATCCTGCCTTAGTATACACTCTGCTATATACTTACATGCTCTACCTTGTATACTGCATACCTGTATTTGGTTATTCTCTGAGACTCCGTCCCCAGGCCATATGCCCTAAAGGTAAAATCCTGCCTTATTGTACAAACTGCTATATACTTACATGCTCTGCCTTATATACTGCATACCTGTATTTGTCTTTCCTTGATACAGCCATTGAGCATTCTCTTATTTTCCCTTTTTCCTCAGGCACCTCCTCTACCTCACCATCAGCTTCTCACTTCTCCCTGACTGTGGGTATGTTGTGTTCTCTCTTGTGACCTCATGTCTCCCATAAGATGCTTACACATCATGACGCTAAATTCTGACACAAACCTATTTGTAGCCATCCATATGTCCGTTCATGCCTATCATAGGCTGGATGGTAACCGTATTACAATGCTTATCCATTGTCTAGTCGGATACCTCCTCCTGGTTACTGCCTCCTGGACTCACAGTATTACAATGACGCCTATTCCGATGTTATTTTTCCCACTACCTGTGATTGCTCACTAAGACGCTGTTCATACGATTTCATCCCCCCACTATCAGACGGTCTGCTCGCATTTACATGCTATACCTTTGTAACATTGTTATTTAACTATTGGTATGCCTTTTTGATTCTGCGATTATACCAACGCAAGCTTGTGCCTTCTATATGGCTTCTTTATACTGTACCTTTGGTGCTAAAAATGTTCCTCCTCTCCGTTTAGCGAACTACGCCGGAAAAGTAAAAACGCCCTACCTACGATAGAATCTCTGGACGTCTAACTCGTCCATACTCATTGGTCTCTCACATAAGTATGTGTATATACATTATCTGTAAATATGTAAAAAAAAAATTTTGTTATGTCACTTTTGGTGTGTAAATAATCTCTATCATTTCTTATAGGCAAGACCTTGACAAAGGCCTAACATAGGCCGAAACGTTGGCTTGGCTTTGCTCTACTGGTAGTGGCTCTTTTTTCTTTTTGCTCACAATCCACAAATAAAAAAACTTTTGCATTATCCTTGTATCTGACTGAGTGCTTGGGATTTATCACAGTATCTGGAGATTTTTTCCTTTATAGCACCTCCCCCATTTAACCAGTTGAGCCCGACTTTATTCCTACTATGTGAAAATAACCTCTGACATGTTAAAGGCGTAGTCTTTGATATACAGGTGTTCTGTCCTTAACTAGATATTGAGAAAAAGGAATTACCGGATCTGGAATTTCTGGGAACAATGAAGCAGATAGTGAGTGTGGATTTGGACAACTGGTCACCATTTTTCACAAAGTTGCCACAAGAATTGAAACAAGGAACATTTGTCTGGGGATTTCAAGGTAAACCTTTCCATCTACACTGCTATATAAAGAGATTCTGTATACATAAATCTTTTATAGAGGCTCGTGGGCGGAGCTGGGTTCCATCCAGAGGCTCCAACCTCTGAGATTAGCTACCGCTTTCCTCTCTGAGGCTGCTTCTCATGCAGTGCTTCCACACACAGTGGCTCACTCTCTCTTTGCCATGTGTCACACAACCTAATTAAACACCTGTCTGACACACCCATAGATGGGGAATATGGATGGCTAGTCCCACCCATCTCTCCAGCCATCTGTTAACCTGGGCAAACACTTTGCAAAAAACATGTGGCACTAAAATTGCCAGAACGAACCTCCCGGGTTCTCACCACTTTCGTGGTACATACCACCCATTTATAATGTAGATAATGTAGACGGTCACCTTCTTACATCGGGCATACATAACCTAGTTTCAATGAGTTTCTTATGCAGTTGTTTTTACCCAAAACTCAAATTGCAGCTAAGAAACTGTTCAAAAAGTACCAGAATTGTGTTTGGATCCTTTTTGAGAAATACATGATTAGACTGTAGGTATTTGCATTTTTAAGCACCTTCTTACAGAAATAATAGAATATGATCATATTTATTTATAAAAGGCATTTGCATACAACCACTACACTGCCGGCAGAAGGAGGAATTTCCCCTGTAACTCTGGTTCATCTACCAGCCCCAGTTACAGAGGATATTGGCACTTAAAATAAAATGTACCGTATTTTTCGGATTATAAGACACACTTTTCCTCCCAAAAAATTGGGAGGAAAATGAGGACTGCGTCTTAAAATCTGAATGTAGCTTACTGGGGGGGTTGTAAAGAGGGATCAAAGGAGGCAGGGGTCATGCTATGTGGTATGCTGCCGGCGCTGGCCTGTGCGGCGTAGTTCTGTGCATTAGTCAGTGCCGTTCTGCTCGGCTCTGTTCTGCTCGGCACGCAGCTGTTCTCTGCGGTGGCCGGTCATTGTGAAGATGTCGATGGTCAGGGATTCAAATAATGACACCTAGAGTCAGCGCCTGCGCAGATCGAGCTTTCAGCTCAAGCTCTTATCTGCGAACGCGCCGACTCCGGCTGCCATTATTTGAAGCCCTCACCGCCGACGGTTGACATTTTGAGAATGGCTGGTGACTCACCGCCCCCAGCACAGAGAAGAGCTGCGTCACCAGCCCCACACAGAGCAGAGCTCACAGTGAGTATCTGGGCCCCTCTCTGTACCACTGGCAGCTTTGCCGTACTCCAGTACCGCCTTTTCCTCCTGTGACTCCCGCACTGCTGCTGCCCCCTCTCGATGGTAAGAGACCACCAGATTATAAAACAGACCCCATATTTTTTTTTTAGTTTTTTTTTCTCTAAATTTGGGGTGTGTCTTATAATCCGATAAGCCGCTGCGTCTTATAAAACGTAAAATATGGTATGATCTTATGGAGAGCACAATATGTGAAATATATAAAACAAAGGCAAAAATAAAAAAAATAACTAATAATTTAACTAATATATTATTAATATTAATTATAGTATATTATATATTACATATATATATATATATATATATATATATATATACACACATACTATTATAACTACTTAATTTAAAAACAAGCTATCACCAGTCTGAATAGCTGTTTGTAGCATCAATGCTGACAAACAATACACCTCCTCTATAACATAATTGTAATAGCATAATGAGCACACTTTAAAATCTATTTATGACTTTTTGCACCCTTAAAAAAATGTGAAAAACAGACTAAGTTTTTGTCAGATATTGTAGAAAGCTAAAGAAAAAGAGCTATCCATATACAAATGTGAACATAAAAATGAAATAACATTTGGGTCCCATTTGAAGGACCAAAAGAGGGGAAAAAAAGTTAAAAGTTCTAAAAACCTTAAATATGAGGGGAAAAAAAAATATGAAACTGTACCTAGTGATGATCTAGTTTTAAAATGGATCTGTGTAACTATATTAATTCCTTGCATTTGTTTTGAAGGTGGAAGAAGAACTTGGAAGCCCCCTGTGACCTGCATGATTTATAAATCTCTGTCAGACAGTGGCTATTTTTTCCTACATCCTCGCTGCAGCAAATTGAAAAATGCAGCTGATTTTGCCATTTGCATGCATGCAAGTTCAACATTTTTGTGGTGTGTGTGTAAAAACTAAGCACACCCTATTTGAATTCTATGGTTTTAGTTGTCATGACTTTATAAGCTTCTGGATTTTAGAAGGTTCTAAATAAGTTAAAGGGCTCGTGCGCACGTATATGCTGAATATTCTGCAGCGATTTCACAGCACATGTGCGCTTCAAATCGCTGCAGAAACACTGCATAAGGCCGCCTTCACACGTCAGTGATTCTGGTACGTTTGTGCTTTTTTTAAAACGTACCAGAATCACTGACATACGCAGACCCATTATAATCAATGGGTCTGCTCACACATCAGTGATTTTTCACTGAATGTGTCTCCGTGCAGCGTGCACGTGTGGATGTGATTCTGCACGGAGACAAGTCAGTTTTTTTCTGGCATCGCTGATGACCCACAGACCACACTATGGTGTGATCCGTGTGTGATCAGTGAAACACGTACCAGAAAATCACGGACATATTAAATATTTTCAATTTGGGGGTGTGGCCTGGCCTGAGATGTGAGAGGAAGCTAAGAGGAGAGCTCCTGGAACTGCCGATTATCCTGACTTCCACTGGGCCGTGGAGAGGACAAAAATCATCCATGCAGCAACCAGAGACCACCCTGCACTTACTGCACAGCTTGGACAGAGGTTACATAGCTGGGGGGACGAGCAGGAGGCAGAAGGAGGCGGCGGCAGGAATAGAAGGTACTGCATAAAATGGGGTGGGACACAGACACCAACCTCCAAAGTAGGGAGAGCTGCAGCCATGCATGCTACTGAAAAACTGTCTGAGTATGCCAGGGGCACAGAATGCAGGGCTCCCACGGTACACAGGGATGAAGGAGCTGAACTGGGGAGCTCCAGGCAGCACAGCCCTCACAATGCAGTGGAGGAGGAAGGAGGAAATAGTGCAGACTCATTATTATTATAGCAAGGCTTGCAAAACAAGCTGGAGCTTGTATAAAGTGGTTAAATCATGGCATAGTAGCTGCAGAGCTGAGTATAATGTTGGTTTATATAATTAATTCTCTTACTTGTGTTGCAAAATTAATTAGCTTATAAAGTTTATATGTTAATTTCCTCTTCAACCAAGGGGGCATGAGCATAAGTAATTGATAGGAGACGGTCACTTTTCCCCCTGTGTGACATTGACCAATGATTGATTGCTCTCAGTGAGAGAAACAAAATTAAAATTTTGTAGTTGTGATTCCTTTTTATGGCTAACTAAAATAAAATGATGTTACAAAGCAAGCTTTCGAGACATCTCAGGTCTCTTCCTCTGGCATGGTATGACAAAATATCTGAAGGATACAAGTGAAAAGGTTTTGGTACCGTGTTAGCCAGTTGAAAATGTATTGAATGTTCTCAGTGAGAGGAACAAAATTTTGTTCCTCTCACTGAGAACATTCAATAAAATATCTGAAGAAACACAAATATATACACAAAACAGGGTAGAGGGATGCATAGTAAAAGGACATTTAAATAAACAAACACTGAGCTTAGAGAGTGAATCCTTAATTAGCTTAAATTAGTGGTGTGAGATTTTTATTGTCCCAATATCCATGTAGGATCAGAGGCATGGTGCCCTGGCAGTCTCTGGAGCAGAAGCCTCAGATTTTATAATGAGTCTTAAATCCTCCTGACAGGTTGAGTCCTGTGTCCACAGAGTTAAACATTGTGATGAACTTGTATTCCCAGACCCTGAGATGGCTCTGTGATCTGAAGTTGCCTTTTAATATGACTACTTTCATGTGGTTTATGTTGTGTCCTGGAGCACAAAAATATTTGGCCACAGGTAAATGAGTTTTTTTTGTCTGTTATTGTGTGGTGGTGAGATCTATCTCATCCTTGCTCTCAGTCTCTGTCCTGTTTCTAAGATTTGGTGCGTTTTTGGCTGCGTTTTAGATATCTGTGTTTTTCTGCGTTTTTCCAATGCATTGCATGGGGGGAAAACGCAGAAAAACGCAGGAAAGAATTGACATGTACATTTTTTTTTTAAGCTCAAAAACGCAGCTTAAAAAAAAAGTTGTGCGCGGACAGCAAAAAAGAAAACTCATAGACTTTGCTGGGGAAGCAAAGTCATGCAGTTTTAAGGCCAAAAACGCACCCGAAAAAATGCGCAAAAACGCAGCGAAAAACGCACTGTGTGCACATAGCCTAAAAGGCTTAGAACTGGCTTTATCGTCTTTAGGTCATACATCTTGATATTGGCATCGACTGTGATTACAAGCTGGGTAAAGAGATGAGAGCTTTGGGTAATCACAAATGCACCTCTGCATCTATGCCATGTATAGCGGAATAATGCCCTGATTGCTTGCATAGACTCAAAGTGGTGTATATGCAGCTTTCATCTCGCAGGACTGTTGGCTCTACACCTCCTCCCACTCTGCAGACTCTGCAGACACCTAGGCAACAGAGTGACGAAATCAAGATCTGTACATACTAGTCCAATCCTTGCAATAAATGCAAATCCGTGTATGTAATGTCACACAGTTCTGCTCTCCTCCCTTCTCTCTCTTTCTAAACACACAGAATGGTGAGATATATAAAATTGGGAGGAAAAGCAGAGCTGTGCATCATTACATATATTATCATATTGTTATTATCTCCACAATAA
Source organism: Anomaloglossus baeobatrachus (assembly GCF_048569485.1). Classification (NCBI taxonomy): domain Eukaryota; kingdom Metazoa; phylum Chordata; class Amphibia; order Anura; family Aromobatidae; genus Anomaloglossus; species Anomaloglossus baeobatrachus. Next base: position 247,416,838 of record NC_134359.1, read on the forward strand.
AATATAAGTGATTATAAAAAAAAATAAAATATAGAGACTGCAGCCTTTATTGCATGATATGACCGGTTTAATGCTCAAGCCAATAAAGGGTCCTTTTTAAATCGGCGTTTTTTGAAACACAATTCAACCACTTAAGTACAGTATGTGAAAATAACCTCTGACATGTTAAAGGCGTAGTTTTTGATATACAGGTGTTCTGTCCTTAACTAGATATTGAGAAAAAGGAATTACCGGATCTGGAATTTCTGGGAACAATGAAGCAGATAGTGAGTGTGGATTTGGACAACTGGTCACCATTTTTTACAAAGTTGCCACAAGAATTGAAACAAGGAACATTTGTCTGGGGATTTCAAGGTAAACCTTTCCATCTACACTGCTATATAAAGAGATTCTGTATACATAAATCTTTTATAGAGGCTCGTGGGCGGAGCCAATGACGTAGCAGCAAGTGAAAGTGAGCTCCCTTGGATTTCCTCAAAAGCAACGATATTAAAAATTTCAAGACTGTGATCCTTCTACATTAGTACTACTTTTTTTTTTTTTGTTATGTCACTTTTGGTGTGTAAATAATCTCTATCATTTCTTATAGGCAAGACCTTGACAAAGGCCTAACATAAGCCGAAACGTTGGCTTGGCTTTGCTCTACTGGTAGTGGCTCTTTTTTCTTTTTGCTCACAATCCACAAATAAAAAAACTTTTGCATTATCCTTGTATCTGACTGAGTGCTTGGGATTTATCACAGTATCTGGAGATTTTTTCCTTTATAGCACCTCCCCCATTTAACCAGTTGAGCCCGACTTTATTCCTACTATTTGACTATTTATTTATGTTGGTGCTCCTGTATAGCACCTCTAATGTCTCTCCCAACGCTTTCATATAGTAACGATCAAGCTGCGACTGTCCTGGCTGGGATATCCGCAACTAACCAATTTCTTACTATACCCACGGAGGAACTCCGCACCAGGGATTACCTGAAGGAGGTAAAGCGGCACACGTCGCTGGAGCTCCATGCAGTGACCCTCGCGGAGTATCACCGTGCTCAACGAATCCCCAGAGGACTCAGAGTCCCTTTAAGGCCAACTCTTTTTGCTGATAATCCTACATACTGTGATCAGTTCGAAGGCATCCTCAACAAGTGTTCTCTCGATATCATTATACTAACACTGGATTATTTGCAAAAAGAAATCAACACTGTTGATGCGAACATTAAAACCATAGAGGAACACTGTCCCAGACCCTCCCAGCCACGGATCTCTCTACATTGAAAACCAAAAACAAGGAGATCGTCACAGATTTCCAGCAGACCCTTCAGACCCGCAAACGCTCAAAATTTATTCGTGATCAAGACGATTACCTCAAGAACAGCGTTTACAGATGGCGCACCACCTCATTTCCTTCAGAACGCAGACCTTCCCATCGAGGCAATTACACAAGTGCCTACAGCTCGGACAGCGATCAGAGCAACTCTGGTCCCTCCTCTTCTTTTTTAGGCACCGGTCCACAAACACGAGGCAAACCAGGAGGGGCAAGAAACAGGGCTCCACCACACAGAATAACCACGCGGTCCCAGGTTGGGAGAACATCGTGTACAATATTTCCTCTCTTACACTCACACCCACAGAGATCAAGGTTCTACAGAAAGGTTTAACTTTTTGTCCTACACCCCCGCTCAACACCTTTGCCTTGGAACAGGAACTCAATCGATTTTTCAGAAACCTCCGATTGAAAGCCCATTTCTCCACCTCCCATGGCTTCCCCAACATCAACCCTGTTGTTCCCCTAACTAACTCATGCCCACCAACCTCCTTCACTTTACGTGAATTAGGCCTCAATAACCCAAGCACTTTTCAACCTCCCAGACACTACCACCCAATTGAAACTTACATATCCTTGGTCACACGTGACATTAACAAAGTCAAAACAGACATTAGTCAGGGACACATGCACCTCCGTCACAATATGACGAATGACGAATCAAGAGCCCTTCTTGCTCTTAAGAACAATCCTCATTTAGTTATAAAACCTGCGGACAAAGGTGGCGCAATTGTCGTACTTGACAAATCCTACTACATAACCGAGATCAAGAACCAGCTCAGTGACTCTACTACTTACACTTCTATCCCACGGGACCCCACCGCAACCATTCGCTCTATCATTCAGGACCTTGTCAACTTTTACTCCAACAATGCCACCATAGACAACAAATTGTCCAGTTTTCTAATCAATAACCACCCCATCACACCCGTATTTTATACCCTCCCCAAAATACACAAAAATCTCACTTCTCCCCCCGGCCGACCTATCGTTGCTTCAACAGACTCCATCCTATCACCACTGGCACGCCCTCTGGAAAAAATACTTACGCCTCTCATTCCCAACACCCTCTCATTTCTGAAAGACACCACTCATTTTCTAGAAACTCTATCTAATGCCAACTGTCCCACTGAGAATTGCTTCATGGTCACCATGGACGTAACCAGCTTGTACACCAGCATTGATCACCATGGGGGTCTCAAGGCCGTTCAATGGTTCCTCAATACATACACTGACTTTGACGATTTGAAGAAACAATTCTGTTTGGATGTCCTTAAGATAATCCTGGAAAACAACTTCTTTCTCTTTGAGGATACCTTCTACATACAGCGGAAAGGGACCGCTATGGGATCTCACGTAGCGCCCCCGTACGCTAACATTTACATGGCCAAATTTGAGGAAGATTATATCTATTCTCATCCCCTTTTCTCTAGTAACATCCCCCTTTGGAAACGATTTATCGATGACGTATTTCGCATCTGGATCGGCAATGAGGAATCGCTTATTGAATTCTTCAATGACATTAACACCGTCTGCCCCAACATTTCGTTCACCCTACATTATGACCGCGATTCAGTGAGCTTTCTGGACACTCTTGTCATCAGGGGTTCTGATGGAAAAATATCCACCGATATCTATACTAAACCAACGGACAAGAATAGTCTTCTTTTATACAGCAGCTGCCACCCTAAGCACGTCAAAAAATCTTTGCCTATCTCTCAACATTGTAGAGTAGATAGAATAGTCTCCAATCCCGTAACTCGTGAACTCCGGCACCGGGAGATGAGTACTAAGTTTCTGGACAGAGATTACCCTCACCACATTGCATCCACTACCACCCCTACACGCAACCCGGAACCCAATAAAAACCCACGGATACCATTCGTCAACACCTATCATCCATTTTCCCCGTCCTTCAGTCAGGTCATTAGGAAACACTGGTCAATTCTTGGCAATGCATATCCGGACATCACGGAATTCCAACATCCACCATTGATTTGTCACAAACGCCCCCGGAACATCAAGGACACTCTAGTCCGAGCCGATATTGGTTCCTCCGTGAGCAAGGACAGACAGAGTTTTCTAGCCACACCACGGAAGGGAACGTTTCCATGCCTCCATTGTGTCCAATGTTCTAACGTCACCAAGGGCGAACACTTCTCGCACCCTAGAACTGGCAAGCAGTACCCCATTAAAGGCTTCTATACCTGCGACACCAATTTTGTTGTGTACCTGATAAAATGTCCGTGCGGTCTCGGATATGTTGGGGAGACCACCCAGCATATCCGAGACCGCATAAGTAAACATAAGTCTACTATACGTTGCGGCCAGACCATACTTCCCATTCCAGCACATTTTGCTGCCAGAGGACACTCTGTGTCCCAACTCAGATTTCAGGTGCTTGAATATGTTCCATTGCCCAGAAGGGGAGGCAATAGGGTACAAATCCTCCGGGACCGCGAGGCTTACTGGATTCACACACTACAAACTCTGGCACCATTAGGCATGAATAGGGAATATGAAACAAATTATTAATTATTATCAGAGGTGGCTACTTTGTATACATATATAGGTGTTGTTGTCAATACGTATGTGTTTTATACTTACATATCTTGTGTACCCGGCAGTCTTAACCCATCTTTTTCTTTTTTTCAGAGATATTGAACACCCTTTTCACTGGCAGGATCCATTCCTCACACTTTCTTTATAGGCACCACCTTTCTATAAGGTAGCATCTCTAACCCATTACTTTTCAGGTTGCTGTGCTTCCAGGTTCACACACTTGTCACACTACACACCTTGGAAACTTTCTATAGATAGTGACCCCTATCCCCTGAGCCTTAGTCAACATCCATCCATCCCACGTCTCCTGATTTACATGATTTACATTTATACATAATTCTTTCTTTACCCCACTCATACACACCCACCATTCCTCCACATTTATCTGCCCTTTCCCATAGTGGTACTTCCACAATTCCCCCATATCCTCTCTCTACACTTTCCTTCTTGCTTCATTCCCCTAAACCAGACATATACACATATCTCCACAGTAGCCGTTCATCACATCTCCTTTATTCTTTACCCCTTCTTATACACACTCCATAGGTCCACCCCTCAGTTTATGCCCTATGCAGCATGTTTCCTACATATGCATTGACGTTCCACATAGATGCATTAGCCCAATCCAGAATTTTCTCAACCGGCCCCCTTGATGACGCAGCGCACACGCGCATAATACACATATATACACTGCCCATTCATAGTTCTGTCCTTCCCCCCTTCATGACGCGGCGCGCACACGCGCGCTCATACACATATACACACCGCCCATCTATGATTCTGTTCTCTCCCCCCTCTGTTGACACGTCGCGCGCACGCGCGCGCACAGTACACACACACACACCGCCCATCCATGGTTCTGTCCTTCCCACTTTGATGACGCGTCACGCATGCGCAGACACGCGCTCGCATCACCGCTGACGTCACGCGTGCATGCGCAGTGACGCACATCACTCACACCAGGAAGTGCCGGCCACCCTTTAAATGGTCGCTCTTCAACACACCACAGCGCCACATGCCTCCTGCCTGCTCCTCTGGGACCCCGTCCCCATGCCAGATGCCCTAAAGGTAAAATCCTGCCTTATCATATACTCTGCTATATACTTATATGCTCTACCTTGTACACTGCATACCTGTGTTTGGTTTTTCTCTGGGACCCTGCCCCCATGCCATATACCCTAAAGGTAAAATCCTGCCTTAGTATACACTCTGCTATATACTTACATGCTCTACCTTGTATACTGCATACCTGTATTTGGTTATTCTCTGGGACTCCGTCCCCAGGCCATATGCCCTAAAGGTAAAATCCTGCCTTATTGTACAAACTGCTATATACTTACATGCTCTGCCTTATATACTGCATACCTGTATTTGTCCTTCCTTGATACAGCCATTGAGCATTCTCTTATTTTCCCTTTTTCCTCAGGCACCTCCTCTACCTCACCATCAGCTTCTCACTTCTCCCTGACTGTGGGTATGTTGTGTTCTCTCTTGTGACCTCATGTCTCCCATAAGATGCTTACACATCATGACGCTAAATTCTGACACAAACCTATTTGTAGCCATTCATATGTCCGTTCATGCCTATCATAGGCTGGATGGTAACCGTATTACAATGCTTATCCATTGTCTAGTCGGATACCTCCTCCTGGTTACTGCCTCCTGGACTCACAGTATTACAATGACGCCTATTCCGATGTTATTTTTCCCACTACCTGTGATTGCTCACTAAGACGCTGTTCATACGATTTCATCCCCCCACTATCAGACGGTCTGCTCGCATTTACATGCTATACCTTTGTAACATTGTTATTTAACTATTGGTATGCCTTTTTGATTCTGCGATTATACCAACGCAAGCTTGTGCCTTCTATATGGCTTCTTTATACTGTACCTTTGGTGCTTAAAATGTTCCTCCTCTCCGTTTAGCGAACTACGCCGGAAAAGTAAAAACGCCCTACCTACGATAGAATCTCTGGACGTCTAACTCGTCCATACTCATTGGTCTCTCACATAAGTATGTGTATATACATTATCTGTAAATATGTAAAAAAAAATTTTTGTTATGTCACTTTTGGTGTGTAAATAATCTCTATCATTTCTTATAGGCAAGACCTTGACAAAGGCCTAACATAGGCCGAAACGTTGGCTTGGCTTTGCTCTACTGGTAGTGGCTCTTTTTTCTTTTTGCTCACAATCCACAAATAAAAAAACTTTTGCATTATCCTTGTATCTGACTGAGTGCTTGGGATTTATCACAGTATCTGGAGATTTTTTCCTTTATAGCACCTCCCCCATTTAACCAGTTGAGCCCGACTTTATTCCTACTATGTGAAAATAACCTCTGACATGTTAAAGGCGTAGTTTTTGATATACAGGTGTTCTGTCCTTAACTAGATATTGAGAAAAAGGAATTACCGGATCTGGAATTTCTGGGAACAATGAAGCAGATAGTGAGTGTGGATTTGGACAACTGGTCACCATTTTTCACAAAGTTGCCACAAGAATTGAAACAAGGAACATTTGTCTGGGGATTTCAAGGTAAACCTTTCCATCTACACTGCTATATAAAGAGATTCTGTATACAGTTAGGTCCAGAAATATTTGGACAGTGACACAATTTTCGCGAGTTGGGCTCTGCATGCCACCACATTGGATTTGAAATTAAACCTCTACAACAGAATTCAAGTGCAGATTGTAAGGTTTAATTTGAAGGTTTGAACAAAAATATCTGATAGAAATTGTAGGAATTGTACACATTTCTTTACAAACACTCCACATTTTAGGAGGTCAAAAGTAATTGGACAAATAAACCAAACCCAAACAAAATATTTTTATTTTCAATATTTTGTTGCGAATCCTTTGGAGGCAATCACTGCCTTAAGTCTGGAACCCATGGACATCACCAAACGCTGGGTTTCCTCCTTCTTAATGCTTTGCCAGGCCTTTACAGCCGCAGCCTTCAGGTCTTGCTTGTTTGTGGGTCTTTCCGTCTTAAGTCTGGATTTGAGCAAGTGAAATGCATGCTCAATTGGGTTAAGATCTGGTGATTGACTTGGCCATTGCAGAATGTTCCACTTTTTTGCACTCATGAACTCCTGGGTAGCTTTGGCTGTATGCTTGGGGTCATTGTCCATCTGTACTATGAAGCGCCGTCCGATAAACTTTGCGGCATTTGGCTGAATCTGGGCTGAAAGTATATCCCGGTACACTTCAGAATTCATCCGGCTACTCTTGTCTGCTGTTATGTCATCAATAAACACAAGTGACCCAGTGCCATTGAAAGCCATGCATGGCCATGCCATCACGTTGCCTCCACCATGTTTTACAGAGGATGTGGTGTGCCTTGGATCATGTGCCGTTCCCTTTCTTCTCCAAACTTTTTTCTTCCCATCATTCTGGTACAGGTTGATCTTTGTCTCATCTGTCCATAGAATACTTTTCCAGAACTGAGCTGGCTTCATGAGGTGTTTTCCAGCAAATGTAACTCTGGCCTGTCTATTTTTGGAATTGATGAATGGTTTGCATCTAGATGTGAACCCTTTGTATTTACTTTCATGGAGTCGTCTCTTTACTGTTGACTTAGAGACAGATACACCTACTTCACTGAGAGTGTTCTGGACTTCAGTTGATGTTGTGAACGGGTTCTTCTTCACCAAAGAAAGTATGCGGCGATCATCCACCACTGTTGTCATCCGTGGACGCCCAGGCCTTTTTCAGTTCCCAAGCTCACCAGTCAATTCCTTTTTTCTCAGAATGTACCCGACTGTTGATTTTGCTACTCCAAGCATGTCTGCTATCTCTCTGATAGATTTTTTCTTTTTTTTCAGCCTCAGGATGTTCTGCTTCACCTCAATTGAGAGTTCCTTAGACCGCATGTTGTCTGGTCACAGCAACAGCTTCCAAATGCAAAACCACACACCTGTAATCAACCTCAGAGCTTTTAACTACTTCATTGATTACAGGTTAACGAGGGAGACGCCTTCAGAGTTAATTGCAGCCCTTAGAGTCCTTTGTCCAATTACTTTTGGTCCCTTGAAAAAGAGGAGGCTATGCATTACAGAGCTATGATTCCTAAACCCTTTCTCCGATTTGGATGTGAAAACTCTCATATTGCAGCTGGGAGTGTGCACTTTCAGCCCATATTATATATATAATTGTATTTCTGAACATGTTTTTGTAAACAGCTAAAATAACAAAACTTGTGTCACTGTCCAAATATTTCTGGACCTAACTGTACATAAATCTTTTATAGAGGCTCGTGGGCGGAGCTGGGTTCCATCCAGAGGCTCCAACCTCTGAGATTAGCTACCGCTTTCCTCTCTGAGGCTGCTTCTCATGCAGTGCTTCCACACACAGTGGCTCACTCTCTCTTTGCCATGTGTCACACAACCTAATTAAACACCTGTCTGACACACCCATAGATGGGGAATATGGATGGCCAGTCCCACCCATCTCTCCAGCCATCTGTTAACCTGGGCAAACACTTTGCAAAAAACATGTGGCACTAAAATTGCCAGAACGAACCTCCCAGGTTCTCACCACTTTCGTGGTACATACCACCCATTTATAATGTAGATAATGTAGATGGTCACCTTCTTACATCGGGCATACATAACCTAGTTTCAATGAGTTTCTTATGCAGTTGTTTTTACCCAAAACTCAAATTGCAGCTAAGAAACTGTTCAAAAAGTACCAGAATTGTGTTTGGATCCTTTTTGAGAAATACATGATTAGACTGTAGTTATTTGCATTTTTAAGCACCTTCTTACAGAAATAATAGAATATGATCATATTTATTTATAAAAGGCATTTGCATACAACCACTACACTGCCGGCAGAAGGAGGAATTTCCCCTGTAACTCTGGTTCATCTACCAGCCCCAGTTACAGAGGATATTGGCACTTAAAATAAAATGTACCGTATTTTTCGGATTATAAGACACACTTTTCCTCCCAAAAAATTGGGAGGAAAATGAGGACTGCGTCTTAAAATCTGAATGTAGCTTACTGGGGGGGTTGTAAAGAGGGATCAAAGGAGGCAGGGGTCATGCTATGTGGTATGCTGCCGGCGCTGGCCTGTGCGGCGTAGTTCTGTGCATTAGTCAGTGCCGTTCTGCTCGGCTCTGTTCTGCTCGGCACGCAGCTGTTCTCTGCGGTGGCCGGTCATTGTGAAGATGTCGATGGTCAGGGATTCAAATAATGACACCTAGAGTCAGCGCCTGCGCAGATCGAGCTTTCAGCTCAAGCTCTTATCTGCGCACGCGCCGACTCCGGCTGCCATTATTTGAAGCCCTCACCGCCGACGGTTGACATTTTGAGAATGGCTGGTGACTCACCGCCCCCAGCACAGAGAAGAGCTGCGTCACCAGCCCCACACAGAGCAGAGCTCACAGTGAGTATCTGGGCCCCTCTCTGTACCACTGACAGCTTTGCCGTACTCCAGTACCGCCTTTTCCTCCTGTGACTCCCGCACTGCTGCTGCCCCCTCTCGATGGTAAGAGACCACCAGATTATAAAACAGACCCCATATTTTTTTTTTTAGTTTTTCTTTCTCTAAATTTGGGGTGCGTCTTATAATCCGATAAGCCGCTGCGTCTTATAAAACGTAAAATATGGTATGATCTTATGGAGAGCACAATATGTGAAATATATAAAACAAAGGCAAAAATAAAAAAAATAACTAATAATTTAACTAATATATTATTAATATTAATTATAGTATATTATATATTACATATATATATATATATATATATACACACACATATTATTATAACTACTTAATTTAAAAACAAGCTATCACCAGTCTGAATAGCTGTTTGTAGCATCAATGCTGACAAACAATACACCTCCTCTATAACATAATTGTAATAGCATAATGAGCACACTTTAAAATCTATTTATGACTTTTTGCACCCTTAAAAAAATGTGAAAAACAGACTAAGTTTTTGTCAGATATTGTAGAAAGCTAAAGAAAAAGAGCTATCCATATACAAATGTGAACATAAAAATGAAATAACATTTGGGTCCCATTTGAAGGACCAAAAGAGGGGAAAAAAAGTTAAAAGTTCTAAAAACCTTAAATATGAGGGGAAAAAAAAATATGAAACTGTACCTAGTGATGATCTAGTTTTAAAATGGATCTGTGTAACTATATTAATTCCTTGCATTTGTTTTGAAGGTGGAAGAAGAACTTGGAAGCCCCCTGTGACCTGCATGATTTATAAATCTCTGTCAGACAGTGGCTATTTTTTCCTACATCCTCGCTGCAGCAAATTGAAAAATGCAGCTGATTTTGCCATTTGCATGCATGCAAGTTCAACATTTTTGTGGTGTGTGTGTAAAAACTAAGCACACCCTATTTGAATTCTATGGTTTTAGTTGTCATGACTTTATAAGCTTCTGGAGTTTAGAAGGTTCTAAATAAGTTAAAGGGCTCGTGCGCACGTATATGCTGAATATTCTGCAGCGATTTCACAGCACATGTGCGCTTCAAATCGCTGCAGAAACACTGCATAAGGCCGCCTTCACACGTCAGTGATTCTGGTACGTTTGTGCTTTTTTTAAAACGTACCAGAATCACTGACATACGCAGACCCATTATAATCAATGGGTCTGCTCACACATCAGTGATTTTTCACTGAATGTGTCTCCGTGCAGCGTGCACGTGTGGCTGTGATTCTGCACGGAGACAAGTCAGTTTTTTTCTGGCATCGCTGATGACCCACAGACCACACTATGGTGTGATCCGTGTGTGATCAGTGAAACACGTACCAGAAAATCACGGACATATTAAATATTTTCAACTTGGGGGTGTGGCCTGGCCTGAGATGTGAGAGGAAGCTAAGAGGAGAGCTCCTGGAACTGCCGATTATCCTGACTTCCACTGGGCCGTGGAGAGGACAAAAATCATCCATGCAGCAACCAGAGACCACCCTGCACTTACTGCACAGCTTGGACAGAGGTTACATAGCTGGGGGGACGAGCAGGAGGCAGAAGGAGGCGGCGGCAGGAATAGAAGGTACTGCATAAAATGGGGTGGGACACAGACACCAACCTCCAAAGTAGGGAGAGCTGCAGCCATGCATGCTACTGAAAAACTGTATGAGTATGCCAGGGGCACAGAATGCAGGGCTCCCACGGTACACAGGGATGAAGGAGCTGAACTGGGGAGCTCCAGGCAGCACAGCCCTCACAATGCAGTGGAGGAGGAAGGAGGAAATAGTGCAGACTCATTATTATTATAGCAAGGCTTGCAAAACAAGCTGGAGCTTGTATAAAGTGGTTAAATCATGGCATAGTAGCTGCAGAGCTGAGTATAATGTTGGTTTATATAGTTAATTCTCTTACTTGTGTTGCAAAATTAATTAGCTTATAAAGTTTATATGTTAATTTCCTCTTCAACCAAGGGGGCATGAGCATAAGTAATTGATAGGAGACGGTCACTTTTCCCCCTGTGTGACATTGACCAATGATTGATTGCTCTCAGTGAGAGAAACAAAATTAAAATTTTGTAGTTGTGATTCCTTTTTATGGCTAACTAAAATAAAATGATGTTACAAAGCAAGCTTTCGAGACATCTCAGGTCTCTTCCTCTGGCATGGTATGACAAAATATCTGAAGGATACAAGTGAAAAGGTTTTGGTACCGTGTTAGCCAGTTGAAAATGTATTGAATGTTCTCAGTGAGAGGAACAAAATTTTGTTCCTCTCACTGAGAACATTCAATAAAATATCTGAAGAAACACAAATATATACACAAAACAGGGTAGAGGGATGCATAGTAAAAGGACATTTAAATAAACAAACACTGAGCTTAGAGAGTGAATCCTTAATTAGCTTAAATTAGTGGTGTGAGATTTTTATTGTCCCAATATCCATGTAGGATCAGAGGCATGGTGCCCTGGCAGTCTCTGGAGCAGACGCCTCAGATTTTATAATGAGTCTTAAATCCTCCTGACAGGTTGAGTCCTGTGTCCACAGAGTTAAACATTGTGATGAACTTGTATTCCCAGACCCTGAGATGGCTCTGTGATCTGAAGTTGCCTTTTAATATGACTACTTTCATGTGGTTTATGTTGTGTCCTGGAGCACAAAAATATTTGGCCACAGGTAAATGAGTTTTTTTTGTCTGTTATTGTGTGGTGGTGAGATCTATCTCATCCTTGCTCTCAGTCTCTGTCCTGTTTCTAAGATTTGGTGCGTTTTTGGCTGCGTTTTAGATATCTGTGTTTTTCTGCGTTTTTCCAATGCATTGCATGGGGGGAAAACGCAGAAAAACGCAGGAAAGAATTGACATGTACATTTTTTTTTTAAGCTCAAAAACGCAGCTTAAAAAAAAAGTTGTGCGCGGACAGCAAAAAAGAAAACTCATAGACTTTGCTGGGGAAGCAAAGTCATGCAGTTTTAAGGCCAAAAACGCACCCGAAAAAATGCGCAAAAACGCAGCGAAAAACGCACTGTGTGCACATAGCCTAAAAGGCTTAGAACTGGCTTTATCGTCTTTAGGTCATACATCTTGATATTGGCATCGACTGTGATTACAAGCTGGGTAAAGAGATGAGAGCTTTGGGTAATCACAAATGCACCTCTGCATCTATGCCATGTATAGCGGAATAATGCCCTGATTGCTTGCATAGACTCAAAGTGGTGTATATGCAGCTTTCATCTCGCAGGACTGTTGGCTCTACACCTCCTCCCACTCTGCAGACTCTGCAGACACCTAGGCAACAGAGTGACGAAATCAAGATCTGTACATACTAGTCCAATCCTTGCAATAAATGCAAATCCGTGTATGTAATGTCACACAGTTCTGCTCTCCTCCCTTCTCTCTCTTTCTAAACACACAGAATGGTGAGATATATAAAATTGGGAGGAAAAGCAGAGCTGTGCATCATTACATATATTATCATATTGTTATTATCTCCACAATAAAATATAAGTGATTATAAAAAAAAATAAAATATAGAGACTGCAGCCTTTATTGCATGATATGACCGGTTTAATGCTCAAGCCAATAAAGGGTCCTTTTTAAATCGGCGTTTTTTGAAACACAATTCAACCACTTAAGTACAGTATGTGAAAATAACCTCTGACATGTTAAAGGCGTAGTTTTTGATATACAGGTGTTCTGTCCTTAACTAGATATTGAGAAAAAGGAATTACCGGATCTGGAATTTCTGGGAACAATGAAGCAGATAGTGAGTGTGGATTTGGACAACTGGTCACCATTTTTTACAAAGTTGCCACAAGAATTGAAACAAGGAACATTTGTCTGGGGATTTCAAGGTAAACCTTTCCATCTACACTGCTATATAAAGAGATTCTGTATACATAAATCTTTTATAGAGGCTCGTGGGCGGAGCCAATGACGTAGCAGCAAGTGAAAGTGAGCTCCCTTGGATTTCCTCAAAAGCAACGATATTAAAAATTTCAAGACTGTGATCCTTCTACATTAGTACTACTTTTTTTTTTTTTGTTATGTCACTTTTGGTGTGTAAATAATCTCTATCATTTCTTATAGGCAAGACCTTGACAAAGGCCTAACATAGGCCGAAACGTTGGCTTGGCTTTGCTCTACTGGTAGTGGCTCTTTTTTCTTTTTGCTCACAATCCACAAATAAAAAAACTTTTGCATTATCCTTGTATCTGACTGAGTGCTTGGGATTTATCACAGTATCTGGAGATTTTTTCCTTTATAGCACCTCCCCCATTTAACCAGTTGAGCCCGACTTTATTCCTACTATTTGACTATTTATTTATGTTGGTGCTCCTGTATAGCACCTCTAATGTCTCTCCCAACGCTTTCATATAGTAACGATCAAGCTGCGACTGTCCTGGCTGGGATATCCGCAACTAACCAATTTCTTACTATACCCACGGAGGAACTCCGCACCAGGGATTACCTGAAGGAGGTAAAGCGGCACACGTCGCTGGAGCTCCATGCAGTGACCCTCGCGGAGTATCACCGTGCTCAACGAATCCCCAGAGGACTCAGAGTCCCTTTAAGGCCAACTCTTTTTGCTGATAATCCTACATACTGTGATCAGTTCGAAGGCATCCTCAACAAGTGTTCTCTCGATATCATTATACTAACACAGGATTATTTGCAAAAAGAAATCAACACTGTTGATGCGAACATTAAAACCATAGAGGAACACTGTCCCAGACCCTCCCAGCCACGGATCTCTCTACATTGAAAACCAAAAACAAGGAGATCGTCACAGATTTCCAGCAGACCCTTCAGACCCGCAAACGCTCAAAATTTATTCGTGATCAAGACGATTACCTCAAGAACAGCGTTTACAGATGGCGCACCACCTCATTTCCTTCAGAACGCAGACCTTCCCATCGAGGCAATTACACAAGTGCCTACAGCTCGGACAGCGATCAGAGCAACTCTGGTCCCTCCTCTTCTTTTTTAGGCACCGGTCCACAAACACGAGGCAAACCAGGAGGGGCAAGAAACAGGGCTCCACCACACAGAATAACCACGCGGTCCCAGGTTGGGAGAACATCGTGTACAATATTTCCTCTCTTACACTCACACCCACAGAGATCAAGGTTCTACAGAAAGGTTTAACTTTTTGTCCTACACCCCCGCTCAACACCTTTGCCTTGGAACAGGAACTCAATCGATTTTTCAGAAACCTCCGATTGAAAGCCCATTTCTCCACCTCCCATGGCTTCCCCAACATCAACCCTGTTGTTCCCCTAACTAACTCATGCCCACCAACCTCCTTCACTTTACGTGAATTAGGCCTCAATAACCCAAGCACTTTTCAACCTCCCAGACACTACCACCCAATTGAAACTTACATATCCTTGGTCACACGTGACATTAACAAAGTCAAAACAGACATTAGTCAGGGACACATGCACCTCCGTCACAATATGACGAATGACGAATCAAGAGCCCTTCTTGCTCTTAAGAACAATCCTCATTTAGTTATAAAACCTGCGGACAAAGGTGGCGCAATTGTCGTACTTGACAAATCCTACTACATAACCGAGATCAAGAACCAGCTCAGTGACTCTACTACTTACACTTCTATCCCACGGGACCCCACCGCAACCATTCGCTCTATCATTCAGGACCTTGTCAACTTTTACTCCAACAATGCCACCATAGACAACAAATTGTCCAGTTTTCTAATCAATAACCACCCCATCACACCCGTATTTTATACCCTCCCCAAAATACACAAAAATCTCACTTCTCCCCCCGGCCGACCTATCGTTGCTTCAACAGACTCCATCCTATCACCACTGGCACGCCCTCTGGAAAAAATACTTACGCCTCTCATTCCCAACACCCTCTCATTTCTGAAAGACACCACTCATTTTCTAGAAACTCTATCTAATGCCAACTGTCCCACTGAGAATTGCTTCATGGTCACCATGGACGTAACCAGCTTGTACACCAGCATTGATCACCATGGGGGTCTCAAGGCCGTTCAATGGTTCCTCAATACATACACTGACTTTGACGATTTGAAGAAACAATTCTGTTTGGATGTCCTTAAGATAATCCTGGAAAACAACTTCTTTCTCTTTGAGGATACCTTCTACATACAGCGGAAAGGGACCGCTATGGGATCTCACGTAGCGCCCCCGTACGCTAACATTTACATGGCCAAATTTGAGGAAGATTATATCTATTCTCATCCCCTTTTCTCTAGTAACATCCCCCTTTGGAAACGATTTATCGATGACGTATTTCGCATCTGGATCGGCAATGAGGAATCGCTTATTGAATTCTTCAATGACATTAACACCGTCTGCCCCAACATTTCGTTCACCCTACATTATGACCGCGATTCAGTGAGCTTTCTGGACACTCTTGTCATCAGGGGTTCTGATGGAAAAATATCCACCGATATCTATACTAAACCAACGGACAAGAATAGTCTTCTTTTATACAGCAGCTGCCACCCTAAGCACGTCAAAAAATCTTTGCCTATCTCTCAACATTGTAGAGTAGATAGAATAGTCTCCAATCCCGTAACTCGTGAACTCCGGCACCGGGAGATGAGTACTAAGTTTCTGGACAGAGATTACCCTCACCACATTGCATCCACTACCACCCCTACACGCAACCCGGAACCCAATAAAAACCCACGGATACCATTCGTCAACACCTATCATCCATTTTCCCCGTCCTTCAGTCAGGTCATTAGGAAACACTGGTCAATTCTTGGCAATGCATATCCGGACATCACGGAATTCCAACATCCACCATTGATTTGTCACAAACGCCCCCGGAACATCAAGGACACTCTAGTCCGAGCCGATATTGGTTCCTCCGTGAGCAAGGACAGACAGAGTTTTCTAGCCACACCACGGAAGGGAACGTTTCCATGCCTCCATTGTGTCCAATGTTCTAACGTCACCAAGGGCGAACACTTCTCGCACCCTAGAACTGGCAAGCAGTACCCCATTAAAGGCTTCTATACCTGCGACACCAATTTTGTTGTGTACCTGATAAAATGTCCGTGCGGTCTCGGATATGTTGGGGAGACCACCCAGCATATCCGAGACCGCATAAGTAAACATAAGTCTACTATACGTTGCGGCCAGACCATACTTCCCATTCCAGCACATTTTGCTGCCAGAGGACACTCTGTGTCCCAACTCAGATTTCAGGTGCTTGAATATGTTCCATTGCCCAGAAGGGGAGGCAATAGGGTACAAATCCTCCGGGACCGCGAGGCTTACTGGATTCACACACTACAAACTCTGGCACCATTAGGCATGAATAGGGAATATGAAACAAATTATTAATTATTATCAGAGGTGGCTACTTTGTATACATATATAGGTGTTGTTGTCAATACGTATGTGTTTTATACTTACATATCTTGTGTACCCGGCAGTCTTAACCCATCTTTTTCTTTTTTTCAGAGATATTGAACACCCTTTTCACTGGCAGGATCCATTCCTCACACTTTCTTTATAGGCACCACCTTTCTATAAGGTAGCATCTCTAACCCATTACTTTTCAGGTTGCTGTGCTTCCAGGTTCACACACTTGTCACACTACACACCTTGGAAACTTTCTATAGATAGTGACCCCTATCCCCTGAGCCTTAGTCAACATCCATCCATCCCACGTCTCCTGATTTACATGATTTACATTTATACATAATTCTTTCTTTACCCCACTCATACACACCCACCATTCCTCCACATTTATCTGCCCTTTCCCATAGTGGTACTTCCACAATTCCCCCATATCCTCTCTCTACACTTTCCTTCTTGCTTCATTCCCCTAAACCAGACATATACACATATCTCCACAGTAGCCGTTCATCACATCTCCTTTATTCTTTACCCCTTCTTATACACACTCCATAGGTCCACCCCTCAGTTTATGCCCTATGCAGCATGTTTCCTACATATGCATTGACGTTCCACATAGATGCATTAGCCCAATCCAGAATTTTCTCAACCGGCCCCCTTGATGACGCAGCGCACACGCGCATAATACACATATATACACTGCCCATTCATAGTTCTGTCCTTCCCCCCTTCATGACGCGGCGCGCACACGCGCGCTCATACACATATACACACCGCCCATCTATGATTCTGTTCTCTCCCCCCTCTGTTGACACGTCGCGCGCACGCGCGCGCACAGTACACACACACACACCGCCCATCCATGGTTCTGTCCTTCCCACTTTGATGACGCGTCACGCATGCGCAGACACGCGCTCGCATCACCGCTGACGTCACGCGTGCATGCGCAGTGACGCACATCACTCACACCAGGAAGTGCCGGCCACCCTTTAAATGGTCGCTCTTCAACACACCACAGCGCCACATGCCTCCTGCCTGCTCCTCTGGGACCCCGTCCCCATGCCAGATGCCCTAAAGGTAAAATCCTGCCTTATCATATACTCTGCTATATACTTATATGCTCTACCTTGTACACTGCATACCTGTGTTTGGTTTTTCTCTGGGACCCTGCCCCCATGCCATATACCCTAAAGGTAAAATCCTGCCTTAGTATACACTCTGCTATATACTTACATGCTCTACCTTGTATACTGCATACCTGTATTTGGTTATTCTCTGGGACTCCGTCCCCAGGCCATATGCCCTAAAGGTAAAATCCTGCCTTATTGTACAAACTGCTATATACTTACATGCTCTGCCTTATATACTGCATACCTGTATTTGTCTTTCCTTGATACAGCCATTGAGCATTCTCTTATTTTCCCTTTTTCCTCAGGCACCTCCTCTACCTCACCATCAGCTTCTCACTTCTCCCTGACTGTGGGTATGTTGTGTTCTCTCTTGTGACCTCATGTCTCCCATAAGATGCTTACACATCATGACGCTAAATTCTGACACAAACCTATTTGTAGCCATTCATATGTCCGTTCATGCCTATCATAGGCTGGATGGTAACCGTATTACAATGCTTATCCATTGTCTAGTCGGATACCTCCTCCTGGTTACTGCCTCCTGGACTCACAGTATTACAATGACGCCTATTCCGATGTTATTTTTCCCACTACCTGTGATTGCTCACTAAGACGCTGTTCATACGATTTCATCCCCCCACTATCAGACGGTCTGCTCGCATTTACATGCTATACCTTTGTAACATTGTTATTTAACTATTGGTATGCCTTTTTGATTCTGCGATTATACCAACGCAAGCTTGTGCCTTCTATATGGCTTCTTTATACTGTACCTTTGGTGCTTAAAATGTTCCTCCTCTCCGTTTAGCGAACTACGCCGGAAAAGTAAAAACGCCCTACCTACGATAGAATCTCTGGACGTCTAACTCGTCCATACTCATTGGTCTCTCACATAAGTATGTGTATATACATTATCTGTAAATATGTAAAAAAAAATTTTTGTTATGTCACTTTTGGTGTGTAAATAATCTCTATCATTTCTTATAGGCAAGACCTTGACAAAGGCCTAACATAGGCCGAAACGTTGGCTTGGCTTTGCTCTACTGGTAGTGGCTCTTTTTTCTTTTTGCTCACAATCCACAAATAAAAAAACTTTTGCATTATCCTTGTATCTGACTGAGTGCTTGGGATTTATCACAGTATCTGGAGATTTTTTCCTTTATAGCACCTCCCCCATTTAACCAGTTGAGCCCGACTTTATTCCTACTATGTGAAAATAACCTCTGACATGTTAAAGGCGTAGTTTTTGATATACAGGTGTTCTGTCCTTAACTAGATATTGAGAAAAAGGAATTACCGGATCTGGAATTTCTGGGAACAATGAAGCAGATAGTGAGTGTGGATTTGGACAACTGGTCACCATTTTTCACAAAGTTGCCACAAGAATTGAAACAAGGAACATTTGTCTGGGGATTTCAAGGTAAACCTTTCCATCTACACTGCTATATAAAGAGATTCTGTATACAGTTAGGTCCAGAAATATTTGGACAGTGACACAATTTTCGCGAGTTGGGCTCTGCATGCCACCACATTGGATTTGAAATTAAACCTCTACAACAGAATTCAAGTGCAGATTGTAAGGTTTAATTTGAAGGTTTGAACAAAAATATCTGATAGAAATTGTAGGAATTGTACACATTTCTTTACAAACACTCCACATTTTAGGAGGTCAAAAGTAATTGGACAAATAAACCAAACCCAAACAAAATATTTTTATTTTCAATATTTTGTTGCGAATCCTTTGGAGGCAATCACTGCCTTAAGTCTGGAACCCATGGACATCACCAAACGCTGGGTTTCTTCCTTCTTAATGCTTTGCCAGGCCTTTACAGCCGCAGCCTTCAGGTCTTGCTTGTTTGTGGGTCTTTCCGTCTTAAGTCTGGATTTGAGCAAGTGAAATGCATGCTCAATTGGGTTAAGATCTGGTGATTGACTTGGCCATTGCAGAATGTTCCACTTTTTTGCACTCATGAACTCCTGGGTAGCTTTGGCTGTATGCTTGGGGTCATTGTCCATCTGTACTATGAAGCGCCGTCCGATAAACTTTGCGGCATTTGGCTGAATCTGGGCTGAAAGTATATCCCGGTACACTTCAGAATTCATCCGGCTACTCTTGTCTGCTGTTATGTCATCAATAAACACAAGTGACCCAGTGCCATTGAAAGCCATGCATGGCCATGCCATCACGTTGCCTCCACCATGTTTTACAGAGGATGTGGTGTGCCTTGGATCATGTGCCGTTCCCTTTCTTCTCCAAACTTTTTTCTTCCCATCATTCTGGTACAGGTTGATCTTTGTCTCATCTGTCCATAGAATACTTTTCCAGAACTGAGCTGGCTTCATGAGGTGTTTTCCAGCAAATGTAACTCTGGCCTGTCTATTTTTGGAATTGATGAATGGTTTGCATCTAGATGTGAACCCTTTGTATTTACTTTCATGGAGTCTTCTCTTTACTGTTGACTTAGAGACAGATACACCTACTTCACTGAGAGTGTTCTGGACTTCAGTTGATGTTGTGAACGGGTTCTTCTTCACCAAAGAAAGTATGCGGCGATCATCCACCACTGTTGTCATCCGTGGACGCCCAGGCCTTTTTCAGTTCCCAAGCTCACCAGTCAATTCCTTTTTTCTCAGAATGTACCCGACTGTTGATTTTGCTACTCCAAGCATGTCTGCTATCTCTCTGATAGATTTTTTCTTTTTTTTCAGCCTCAGGATGTTCTGCTTCACCTCAATTGAGAGTTCCTTAGACCGCATGTTGTCTGGTCACAGCAACAGCTTCCAAATGCAAAACCACACACCTGTAATCAACCTCAGACCTTTTAACTACTTCATTGATTACAGGTTAACGAGGGAGACGCCTTCAGAGTTAATTGCAGCCCTTAGAGTCCTTTGTCCAATTACTTTTGGTCCCTTGAAAAAGAGGAGGCTATGCATTACAGAGCTATGATTCCTAAACCCTTTCTCCGATTTGGATGTGAAAACTCTCATATTGCAGCTGGGAGTGTGCACTTTCAGCCCATATTATATATATAATTGTATTTCTGAACATGTTTTTGTAAACAGCTAAAATAACAAAACTTGTGTCACTGTCCAAATATTTCTGGACCTAACTGTACATAAATCTTTTATAGAGGCTCGTGGGCGGAGCTGGGTTCCATCCAGAGGCTCCAACCTCTGAGATTAGCTACCGCTTTCCTCTCTGAGGCTGCTTCTCATGCAGTGCTTCCACACACAGTGGCTCACTCTCTCTTTGCCATGTGTCACACAACCTAATTAAACACCTGTCTGACACACCCATAGATGGGGAATATGGATGGCCAGTCCCACCCATCTCTCCAGCCATCTGTTAACCTGGGCAAACACTTTGCAAAAAACATGTGGCACTAAAATTGCCAGAACGAACCTCCCGGGTTCTCACCACTTTCGTGGTACATACCACCCATTTATAATGTAGATAATGTAGACGGTCACCTTCTTACATCGGGCATACATAACCTAGTTTCAATGAGTTTCTTATGCAGTTGTTTTTACCCAAAACTCAAATTGCAGCTAAGAAACTGTTCAAAAAGTACCAGAATTGTGTTTGGATCCTTTTTGAGAAATACATGATTAGACTGTAGTTATTTGCATTTTTAAGCACCTTCTTACAGAAATAATAGAATATGATCATATTTATTTATAAAAGGCATTTGCATACAACCACTACACTGCCGGCAGAAGGAGGAATTTCCCCTGTAACTCTGGTTCATCTACCAGCCCCAGTTACAGAGGATATTGGCACTTAAAATAAAATGTACCGTATTTTTCGGATTATAAGACACACTTTTCCTCCCAAAAAATTGGGAGGAAAATGAGGACTGCGTCTTAAAATCTGAATGTAGCTTACTGGGGGGGTTGTAAAGAGGGATCAAAGGAGGCAGGGGTCATGCTATGTGGTATGCTGCCGGCGCTGGCCTGTGCGGCGTAGTTCTGTGCATTAGTCAGTGCCGTTCTGCTCGGCTCTGTTCTGCTCGGCACGCAGCTGTTCTCTGCGGTGGCCGGTCATTGTGAAGATGTCGATGGTCAGGGATTCAAATAATGACACCTAGAGTCAGCGCCTGCGCAGATCGAGCTTTCAGCTCAAGCTCTTATCTGCGCACGCGCCGACTCCGGCTGCCATTATTTGAAGCCCTCACCGCCGACGGTTGACATTTTGAGAATGGCTGGTGACTCACCGCCCCCAGCACAGAGAAGAGCTGCGTCACCAGCCCCACACAGAGCAGAGCTCACAGTGAGTATCTGGGCCCCTCTCTGTACCACTGACAGCTTTGCCGTACTCCAGTACCGCCTTTTCCTCCTGTGACTCCCGCACTGCTGCTGCCCCCTCTCGATGGTAAGAGACCACCAGATTATAAAACAGACCCCATATTTTTTTTTTTAGTTTTTCTTTCTCTAAATTTGGGGTGCGTCTTATAATCCGATAAGCCGCTGCGTCTTATAAAACGTAAAATATGGTATGATCTTATGGAGAGCACAATATGTGAAATATATAAAACAAAGGCAAAAATAAAAAAAATAACTAATAATTTAACTAATATATTATTAATATTAATTATAGTATATTATATATTACATATATATATATATATATATATATATATATATATACACACACATATTATTATAACTACTTAATTTAAAAACAAGCTATCACCAGTCTGAATAGCTGTTTGTAGCATCAATGCTGACAAACAATACACCTCCTCTATAACATAATTGTAATAGCATAATGAGCACACTTTAAAATCTATTTATGACTTTTTGCACCCTTAAAAAAATGTGAAAAACAGACTAAGTTTTTGTCAGATATTGTAGAAAGCTAAAGAAAAAGAGCTATCCATATACAAATGTGAACATAAAAATGAAATAACATTTGGGTCCCATTTGAAGGACCAAAAGAGGGGAAAAAAAGTTAAAAGTTCTAAAAACCTTAAATATGAGGGGAAAAAAAAATATGAAACTGTACCTAGTGATGATCTAGTTTTAAAATGGATCTGTGTAACTATATTAATTCCTTGCATTTGTTTTGAAGGTGGAAGAAGAACTTGGAAGCCCCCTGTGACCTGCATGATTTATAAATCTCTGTCAGACAGTGGCTATTTTTTCCTACATCCTCGCTGCAGCAAATTGAAAAATGCAGCTGATTTTGCCATTTGCATGCATGCAAGTTCAACATTTTTGTGGTGTGTGTGTAAAAACTAAGCACACCCTATTTGAATTCTATGGTTTTAGTTGTCATGACTTTATAAGCTTCTGGATTTTAGAAGGTTCTAAATAAGTTAAAGGGCTCGTGCGCACGTATATGCTGAATATTCTGCAGCGATTTCACAGCACATGTGCGCTTCAAATCGCTGCAGAAACACTGCATAAGGCCGCCTTCACACGTCAGTGATTCTGGTACGTTTGTGCTTTTTTTTAAACGTACCAGAATCACTGACATACGCAGACCCATTATAATCAATGGGTCTGCTCACACATCAGTGATTTTTCACTGAATGTGTCTCCGTGCAGCGTGCACGTGTGGCTGTGATTCTGCACGGAGACAAGTCAGTTTTTTTCTGGCATCGCTGATGACCCACAGACCACACTATGGTGTGATCCGTGTGTGATCAGTGAAACACGTACCAGAAAATCACGGACATATTAAATATTTTCAACTTGGGGGTGTGGCCTGGCCTGAGATGTGAGAGGAAGCTAAGAGGAGAGCTCCTGGAACTGCCGATTATCCTGACTTCCACTGGGCCGTGGAGAGGACAAAAATCATCCATGCAGCAACCAGAGACCACCCTGCACTTACTGCACAGCTTGGACAGAGGTTACATAGCTGGGGGGACGAGCAGGAGGCAGAAGGAGGCGGCGGCAGGAATAGAAGGTACTGCATAAAATGGGGTGGGACACAGACACCAACCTCCAAAGTAGGGAGAGCTGCAGCCATGCATGCTACTGAAAAACTGTCTGAGTATGCCAGGGGCACAGAATGCAGGGCTCCCACGGTACACAGGGATGAAGGAGCTGAACTGGGGAGCTCCAGGCAGCACAGCCCTCACAATGCAGTGGAGGAGGAAGGAGGAAATAGTGCAGACTCATTATTATTATAGCAAGGCTTGCAAAACAAGCTGGAGCTTGTATAAAGTGGTTAAATCATGGCATAGTAGCTGCAGAGCTGAGTATAATGTTGGTTTATATAGTTAATTCTCTTACTTGTGTTGCAAAATTAATTAGCTTATAAAGTTTATATGTTAATTTCCTCTTCAACCAAGGGGGCATGAGCATAAGTAATTGATAGGAGACGGTCACTTTTTCCCCTGTGTGACATTGATCAATGATTGATTGCTCTCAGTGAGAGAAACAAAATTAAAATTTTGTAGTTGTGATTCCTTTTTATGGCTAACTAAAACAAAATGATGTTACAAAGCAAGCTTTCGAGACATCTCAGGTCTCTTCCTCTGGCATGGTATGACAAAATATCTGAAGGATACAAGTGAAAAGGTTTTGGTACCGTGTTAGCCAGTTGAAAATGTATTGAATGTTCTCAGTGAGAGGAACAAAATTTTGTTCCTCTCACTGAGAACATTCAATAAAATATCTGAAGAAACACAAATATATACACAAAACAGGGTAGAGGGATGCATAGTAAAAGGACATTTAAATAAACAAACACTGAGCTTAGAGAGTGAATCCTTAATTAGCTTAAATTAGTGGTGTGAGATTTTTATTGTCCCAATATCCATGTAGGATCAGAGGCATGGTGCCCTAGCAGTCTCTGGAGCAGACGCCTCAGATTTTATAATGAGTCTTAAATCCTCCTGACAGGTTGAGTCCTGTGTCCACAGAGTTAAACATTGTGATGAATTTGTATTCCCAGACCCTGAGATGGCTCTGTGATCTGAAGTTGCCTTTTAATATGACTACTTTCATGTGGTTTATGTTGTGTCCTGGAGCACAAAAATATTTGGCCACAGGTAAATGAGTTTTTTTTGTCTGTTATTGTGTGGTGGTGAGATCTATCTCATCCTTGCTCTCAGTCTCTGTCCTGTTTCTAAGATTTGGTGCGTTTTTGGCTGCGTTTTAGATATCTGTGTTTTTCTGCGTTTTTCCAATGCATTGCATGGGGGGAAAACGCAGAAAAACGCAGGAAAGAATTGACATGTACATTTTTTTTTAAGCTCAAAAACGCAGCTTAAAAAAAAAGTTGTGCGCGGACAGCAAAAAAGAAAACTCATAGACTTTGCTGGGGAAGCAAAGTCATGCAGTTTTAAGGCCAAAAACGCACCCGAAAAATGCGCAAAAACGCAGCGAAAAACGCACTGTGTGCACATAGCCTAAAAGGCTTAGAACTGGCTTTATCGTCTTTAGGTCATACATCTTGATATTGGCATCTACTGTGATTACAAGCTGGGTAAAGAGATGAGAGCTTTGGGTAATCACAAATGCACCTCTGCATCTATGCCATGTATAGCGGAATAATGCCCTGATTGCTTGCATAGACTCAAAGTGGTGTATATGCAGCTTTCATCTCGCAGGACTGTTGGCTCTACACCTCCTCCCACTCTGCAGACTCTGCAGACACCTAGGCAACAGAGTGACGAAATCAAGATCTGTACATACTAGTCCAATCCTTGCAATAAATGCAAATCCGTGTATGTAATGTCACACAGTTCTGCTCTCCTCCCTTCTCTCTCTTTCTAAACACACAGAATGGTGAGATATATAAAATTGGGAGGAAAAGCAGAGCTGTGCATCATTACATATATTATCATATTGTTATTATCTCCACAATAAAATATAAGTGATTATAAAAAAAAATAAAATATAGAGACTGCAGCCTTTATTGCATGATATGACCGGTTTAATGCTCAAGCCGATAAAGGGTCCTTTTTAAATCGGCGTTTTTTGAAACACAATTCAACCACTTAAGTACAGTATGTGAAAATAACCTCTGACATGTTAAAGGCGTAGTTTTTGATATACAGGTGTTCTGTCCTTAACTAGATATTGAGAAAAAGGAATTACCGGATCTGGAATTTCTGGGAACAATGAAGCAGATAGTGAGTGTGGATTTGGACAACTGGTCACCATTTTTTACAAAGTTGCCACAAGAATTGAAACAAGGAACATTTGTCTGGGGATTTCAAGGTAAACCTTTCCATCTACACTGCTATATAAAGAGATTCTGTATACATAAATCTTTTATAGAGGCTCGTGGGCGGAGCCAATGACGTAGCAGCAAGTGAAAGTGAGCTCCCTTGGATTTCCTCAAAAGCAATGATATTAAAAATCTCAAGACTGTGATCCTTCTACATTAGTACTACTTTTTTTTTTTTTTTGTTATGTCACTTTTGGTGTGTAAATAATCTCTATCATTTCTTATAGGCAAGACCTTGACAAAGGCCTAACATAAGCCGAAACGTTGGCTTGGCTTTGCTCTACTGGTAGTGGCTCTTTTTTCTTTTTGCTCACAATCCACAAATAAAAAAACTTTTGCATTATCCTTGTATCTGACTGAGTGCTTGGGATTTATCACAGTATCTGGAGATTTTTTCCTTTATAGCACCTCCCCCATTTAACCAGTTGAGCCCGACTTTATTCCTACTATTTGACTATTTATTTATGTTGGTGCTCCTGTATAGCACCTCTAATGTCTCTCCCAACGCTTTCATATAGTAACGATCAAGCTGCGACTGTCCTGGCTGGGATATCCGCAACTAATCAATTTCTTACTATACCCACGGAGGAACTCCGCACCAGGGATTACCTGAAGGAGTTAAAGCGGCACACGTCGCTGGAGCTCCATGCAGTGACCCTCGCGGAGTATCACCGTGCTCAACGAATCCCCAGAGGACTCAGAGTCCCTTTAAGGCCAACTCTTTTTGCTGATAATCCCACATACTGTGATCAGTTCGAAGGCATCCTCAACAAGTGTTCTCTCGATATCATTATACTAACACTGGATTATTTGCAAAAAGAAATCAACACTGTTGATGCGAACATTAAAACCATAGAGGAACAGCTGTCCCAGACCCTCCCAGCCACGGATCTCTCTACATTGAAAACCAAAAACAAGGAGATCGTCACAGATTTCCAGCAGACCCTTCAGACCCGCAAACGCTCAAAATGTATTCGTGATCAAGACGATTACCTCAAGAACCGCGTTTACAGATGGCGCACCACCTCATTTCCTTCAGAACGCAGACCTTCCCATCGAGGCAATTACACAAGTGCCTACAGCTCGGACAGCGATCAGAGCTACTCTGGTCCCTCCTCTTCTTTTTTAGGCACCGGTCCACAAACACGAGGCAAACCAGGAGGGGCAAGAAACAGGGCTCCACCACACAGAATAACCACGCGGTCCCAGGTTGGGAGAACATCGTGTACAATATTTCCTCTCTTACACTCACACCCACAGAGATCAAGGTTCTACAGAAAGGTTTAACTTTTTGTCCTACACCCCCGCTCAACACCTTTGCCTTGGAACAGGAACTCAATCGATTTTTCAGAAACCTCCGATTGAAAGCCCATTTCTCCACCTCCCATGGCTTCCCCAACATCAACCCTGTTGTTCCCCTAACTAACTCATGCCCACCAACCTCCTTCACTTTACGTGAATTAGGCCTCAATAACCCAAGCACTTTTCAACCTCCCAGACACTACCACCCAATTGAAACTTACATATCCTTGGTCACACGTGACATTAACAAAGTCAAAACAGACATTAGTCAGGGACACATGCACCTCCGTCACTGTCATGATGTAATTTACCCTCTCACTGTATATGCTGTGATACTATGTCATGATATTATATTTCCCTGGTTGTATTAGTTGTAATTCATGTATTTCCTTGGGCTCTCATACAATTGTAGTCTTGGCATCTAATGTGATTATGTAAATAGCCTGTCCTCTTCTTTCCAGAGTTGTGTATCTAATCTGTAATTGCATTGGCCAGTGAAGGAATAGTCATTGTTCTGCACAGCAGGGGATCCCTTCATCTACTGTGGCTGGCAGACATATTGGAGCCCTGTGATGGACCAAACCATTGATGATAGGATGTGTGACCCCTACCCCCTGAACAAACATGGTGGGCTGGTCAAGGAGCACAGACAATGCATTTCCCTTTTTGTAACTTCAGAGTGAGCTGGAACTAAGAGAAGAAGGAGCTCCAGCCTGGGTGGCTGTGGACACGGACGGAGCTAGGCCTGTGTGGCGGCCCGTGGGATTGTGTGGAACTCTTTGGACTACTGTAAGGACGATTGCTTTGTAATCCGGTCCGAGGATTGTCGGGAAGGGCCCCCGAATCTGTTTTACGTGGACTTATCGTGTGCTGTTCCAGTGTTCTTGTGAATAAACCTGTTGGATCGTTCCTCGGCCTGTTGTCTCTCCTTGCTCTGCTGTACACCCCGTCACAGTCACAATATGACGAATGACGAATCAAGAGCCCTTCTTGCTCTTAAGAACAATCCTCATTTAGTTATAAAACCTGCGGACAAAGGTGGCGCAATTGTCGTACTTGACAAATCCTACTACATAACCGAGATCAAGAACCAGCTCAGTGACTCTACTACTTACACTTCTATCCCACGGGACCCCACCGCAACCATTCGCTCTATCATTCAGGACCTTGTCAACTTTTACTCCAACAATGCCACCATAGACAACAAATTGTCCAGTTTTCTAATCAATAACCACCCCATCACACCCGTATTTTATACCCTCCCCAAAATACACAAAAATCTCACTTCTCCCCCCGGCCGACCTATCGTTGCTTCAACAGACTCCATCCTATCACCACTGGCACGCACTCTGGAAAAAATACTTACGCCTCTCATTCCCAACACCCTCTCATTTCTGAAAGACACCACTCATTTTCTAGAAACTCTATCTAATGCCAACTGTCCCACTGAGAATTGCTTCATGGTCACCATGGACGTAACCAGCTTGTACACCAGCATTGATCACCATGGGGGTCTCAAGGCCGTTCAATGGTTCCTCAATACATACACTGACTTTGACGATTTGAAGAAACAATTCTGTTTGGATGTCCTTAAGATAATCCTGGAAAACAACTTCTTTCTCTTTGAGGATACCTTCTACATACAGCGGAAAGGGACCGCTATGGGATCTCACGTAGCGCCCCCGTACGCTAACATTTACATGGCCAAATTTGAGGAAGATTATATCTATTCTCATCCCCTTTTCTCTAGTAACATCCCCCTTTGGAAACGATTTATCGATGACGTATTTTGCATCTGCATCGGCAATGAGGAATCGCTTATTGAATTCTTCAATGACATTAGCACCGTCTGCCCCAACATCTCGTTCACCCTACATTATGACCGCGATTCAGTGAGCTTTCTGGACACTCTTGTCATCAGGGGTTCTGATGGAAAAATATCCACCGATATCTATACTAAACCAACGGACAAGAATAGTCTTCTTTTATACAGCAGCTGCCACCCTAAGCACATCAAAAAATCTTTTAAAATAATGAAGGAAAAAATCTGTACAGAGACTTTATAGTTGAAATAGATATAAATTTTATTAAATACAAATACAAAAGACAAAAGATTGTTGTGGTTAAAATTTGTAGAGACAGGTGATGATAGCCACCAATGATACCCTCATACCAACCTGGCACGCTTTACATGTTTAAGGGCAGTCAGAACAACAAAGCAAAAACTAGCTGGTCAAAAAGCGAATGATCAACATGGATGCAAACATGCTGCTGCATAAGCCCTGTGCTGAAATAGTAATCTTGTTCACACAGCAAATGTATGTGTGACTGATGTCACAGGGCATCAACCCCCATTATGCTGACCCACTATGAAATATCCACCACGTTATACAAATGTGTGGAACATATAGTCAGCCTATGGGAGTCCTAATCCAAATCACCAAAGCTATTAGTAGCAGCAGTGTAATTACCGCTCAAAGAGACGGAGTCATACATGCAAAACAGCACAAAGGCAGCCATGTGATCAATCGAAAGGAGTGTAAAGGCTACTGACTGCTAGAGACATCATGTGCCAACACCCTATATAATACCAGTAAAGACCCAAAGTGCAGTTATAGCTAGTGGCACATGGTATCAAAATACAGATCAATATCGTACCTGAGGTGTGGTATGAGAGTAGGGCACCCCGACCTATAGGTTTCGTAATTCTTCTTCCGGGAAGAATTGATCACATGGCTGCCTTTGTGCTGTTTTGCATGTATGACTCCGTCTCTTTGAGCGGTAATTACACTGCTGCTACTAATAGCTTTGGTGATTTGGATTAGGACTCCCATAGGCTGACTATATGTTCCACACATTTGTATAACGTGGTGGATATTTCATAGTGGGTCAGCATAATGGGGGTTGATGCCCTGTGACATCAGTCACACATACATTTGCTGTGTGAACAAGATTACTATTTCAGCACAGGGCTTATGCAGCAGCATGTTTGCATCCATGTTGATCATTCGCTTTTTGACCAGCTAGTTTTTGCTTTGTTGTTCTGACTGCCCTTAAACATGTAAAGCGTGCCAGGTTGGTATCAGGGTATCATTGGTGGCTATCATCACCTGTCTCTACAAATTTTAACCACAACAATCTTTTGTCTTTTGTATTTGTATTTAATAAAATTTATATCTATTTCAACTATAAAGTCTCTGTACAGATTTTTTCCTTCATTATTTCATTTATATTCTGTATATGGCTTTCTCCATATGCTAACTATGGCACGAGACTTCTCGTGTTTACTGGTATTGTTTGTTTATTTGTTATCAAAAAATCTTTGCCTATCTCTCAACATTGTAGAGTAGATAGAATAGTCTCCAATCCCGTAACTCGTGAACTCCGGCACCGGGAGATGAGTACTAAGTTTCTGGACAGAGATTACCCTCACCACATTGCATCCACTACCACCCCTACACGCAACCCGGAACCCAATAAGAACCCACGGATACCATTCGTCAACACCTATCATCCGTTTTCCCCGTCCTTCAGTCAGGTCATTAGGAAACACTGGTCAATTCTTGGCAATGCATATCCGGACATCACGGAATTCCAACATCCACCATTGATTTGTCACAAACGCCCCCGGAACATCAAGGACACTCTAGTCCGAGCCGATATTGGTTCCTCCGTGAGCAAGGACAGACAGAGTTTTCTAGCCACACCACGGAAGGGAACGTTTCCATGCCTCCATTGTGTCCAATGTTCTAACGTCACCAAGGGCGAACACTTCTCGCACCCTAGAACTGGCAAGCAGTACCCCTTTAAAGGCTTCTATACCTGCGACACCAATTTTGTTGTGTACCTGATAAATGTCCGTGCGGTCTCGGATATGTTGGGGAGACCACCCAGCATATCCGAGACCGCATAAGTAAACATAAGTCTACTATACGTTGCGGCCAGACCATACTTCCCATTCCAGCACATTTTGCTGCCAGAGGACACTCTGTGTCCCAACTCAGATTTCAGGTGCTTGAATATGTTCCATTGCCCAGAAGGGGAGGCAATAGGGTACAAATCCTCCGGGACCGCGAGGCTTACTGGATTCACACACTACAAACTCTGGCACCATTAGGCATG
This sequence comes from Anomaloglossus baeobatrachus, assembly GCF_048569485.1. Classification (NCBI taxonomy): domain Eukaryota; kingdom Metazoa; phylum Chordata; class Amphibia; order Anura; family Aromobatidae; genus Anomaloglossus; species Anomaloglossus baeobatrachus. The sequence goes on from NC_134359.1 coordinate 247,448,258, forward strand.
AATAGGGAATATGAAACAAATTATTAATTATTATCAGAGGTGGCTACTTTGTATACATATATAGGTGTTGTTGTCAATACGTATGTGTTTTATACTTACATATCTTGTGTACCCGGCAGTCTTAACCCATCTTTTTCTTTTTTTCAGAGATATTGAACACCCTTTTCACTGGCAGGATCCATTCCTCACACTTTCTTTATAGGCACCACCTTTCTATAAGGTAGCATCTCTAACCCATTACTTTTCAGGTTGCTGTGCTTCCAGGTTCACACACTTGTCACACTACACACCTTGGAAACTTTCTATAGATAGTGACCCCTATCCCCTGAGCCTTAGTCAACATCCATCCATCCCACGTCTCCTGATTTACATGATTTACATTTATACATAATTCTTTCTTTACCCCACTCATACACACCCACCATTCCTCCACATTTATCTGCCCTTTCCCATAGTGGTACCTCCACAATTCCCCCATATCCTCTCTCTACACTTTCCTTCTTGCTTCATTCCCCTAAACCAGACATATACACATATCTCCACAGTAGCCGTTCATCACATCTCCTTTATTCTTTACCCCTTCTTATACACACTCCATAGGTCCACCCCTCAGTTTATGCCCTATGCAGCATGTTTCCTACATATGCATTGACGTTCCACATAGATGCATTAGCCCAATCCAGAATTTTCTCAACCGGCCCCCTTGATGACGCAGCGCACACGCGCATAATACACATATATACACTGCCCATTCATAGTTCTGTCCTTCCCCCCTTCATGACGCGGCGTGCACACGCGCGCTCATACACATATACACACCGCCCATCTATGATTCTGTTCTCTCCCCCCTCTGTTGACACGTCGCGCGCACGCGCGCGCACAGTACACACACACACACCGCCCATCCATGGTTCTGTCCTTCCCACTTTGATGACGCGTCACGCATGCGCAGACACGCGCTCGCATCACCGCTGACGTCACGCGTGCATGCGCAGTGACGCACATCACTCACACCAGGAAGTGCCGGCCACCCTTTAAATGGTCGCTCTTCAACACACCACAGCGCCACATGCCTCCTGCCTGCTCCTCTGGGACCCCGTCCCCATGCCAGATGCCCTAAAGGTAAAATCCTGCCTTATCATATACTCTGCTATATACTTATATGCTCTACCTTGTACACTGCATACCTGTGTTTGGTTTTTCTCTGGGACCCTGCCCCCATGCCATATACCCTAAAGGTAAAATCCTGCCTTAGTATACACTCTGCTATATACTTACATGCTCTACCTTGTATACTGCATACCTGTATTTGGTTATTCTCTGGGACTCCGTCCCCAGGCCATATGCCCTAAAGGTAAAATCCTGCCTTATTGTACAAACTGCTATATACTTACATGCTCTGCCTTATATACTGCATACCTGTATTTGTCTTTCCTTGATACAGCCATTGAGCATTCTCTTATTTTCCCTTTTTCCTCAGGCACCTCCTCTACCTCACCATCAGCTTCTCACTTCTCCCTGACTGTGGGTATGTTGTGTTCTCTCTTGTGACCTCATGTCTCCCATAAGATGCTTACACATCATGACGCTAAATTCTGACACAAACCTATTTGTAGCCATCCATATGTCCGTTCATGCCTATCATAGGCTGGATGGTAACCGTATTACAATGCTTATCCATTGTCTAGTCGGATACCTCCTCCTGGTTACTGCCTCCTGGACTCACAGTATTACAATGACGCCTATTCCGATGTTATTTTTCCCACTACCTGTGATTGCTCACTAAGACGCTGTTCATACGATTTCATCCCCCCACTATCAGACGGTCTGCTCGCATTTACATGCTATACCTTTGTAACATTGTTATTTAACTATTGGTATGCCTTTTTGATTCTGCGATTATACCAACGCAAGCTTGTGCCTTCTATATGGCTTCTTTATACTGTACCTTTGGTGCTAAAAATGTTCCTCCTCTCCGTTTAGCGAACTACGCCGGAAAAGTAAAAACGCCCTACCTACGATAGAATCTCTGGACGTCTAACTCGTCCATACTCATTGGTCTCTCACATAAGTATGTGTATATACATTATCTGTAAATATGTAAAAAAAAAATTTTGTTATGTCACTTTTGGTGTGTAAATAATCTCTATCATTTCTTATAGGCAAGACCTTGACAAAGGCCTAACATAGGCCGAAACGTTGGCTTGGCTTTGCTCTACTGGTAGTGGCTCTTTTTTCTTTTTGCTCACAATCCACAAATAAAAAAACTTTTGCATTATCCTTGTATCTGACTGAGTGCTTGGGATTTATCACAGTATCTGGAGATTTTTTCCTTTATAGCACCTCCCCCATTTAACCAGTTGAGCCCGACTTTATTCCTACTATGTGAAAATAACCTCTGACATGTTAAAGGCGTAGTCTTTGATATACAGGTGTTCTGTCCTTAACTAGATATTGAGAAAAAGGAATTACCGGATCTGGAATTTCTGGGAACAATGAAGCAGATAGTGAGTGTGGATTTGGACAACTGGTCACCATTTTTCACAAAGTTGCCACAAGAATTGAAACAAGGAACATTTGTCTGGGGATTTCAAGGTAAACCTTTCCATCTACACTGCTATATAAAGAGATTCTGTATACATAAATCTTTTATAGAGGCTCGTGGGCGGAGCTGGGTTCCATCCAGAGGCTCCAACCTCTGAGATTAGCTACCGCTTTCCTCTCTGAGGCTGCTTCTCATGCAGTGCTTCCACACACAGTGGCTCACTCTCTCTTTGCCATGTGTCACACAACCTAATTAAACACCTGTCTGACACACCCATAGATGGGGAATATGGATGGCTAGTCCCACCCATCTCTCCAGCCATCTGTTAACCTGGGCAAACACTTTGCAAAAAACATGTGGCACTAAAATTGCCAGAACGAACCTCCCGGGTTCTCACCACTTTCGTGGTACATACCACCCATTTATAATGTAGATAATGTAGACGGTCACCTTCTTACATCGGGCATACATAACCTAGTTTCAATGAGTTTCTTATGCAGTTGTTTTTACCCAAAACTCAAATTGCAGCTAAGAAACTGTTCAAAAAGTACCAGAATTGTGTTTGGATCCTTTTTGAGAAATACATGATTAGACTGTAGGTATTTGCATTTTTAAGCACCTTCTTACAGAAATAATAGAATATGATCATATTTATTTATAAAAGGCATTTGCATACAACCACTACACTGCCGGCAGAAGGAGGAATTTCCCCTGTAACTCTGGTTCATCTACCAGCCCCAGTTACAGAGGATATTGGCACTTAAAATAAAATGTACCGTATTTTTCGGATTATAAGACACACTTTTCCTCCCAAAAAATTGGGAGGAAAATGAGGACTGCGTCTTAAAATCTGAATGTAGCTTACTGGGGGGGTTGTAAAGAGGGATCAAAGGAGGCAGGGGTCATGCTATGTGGTATGCTGCCGGCGCTGGCCTGTGCGGCGTAGTTCTGTGCATTAGTCAGTGCCGTTCTGCTCGGCTCTGTTCTGCTCGGCACGCAGCTGTTCTCTGCGGTGGCCGGTCATTGTGAAGATGTCGATGGTCAGGGATTCAAATAATGACACCTAGAGTCAGCGCCTGCGCAGATCGAGCTTTCAGCTCAAGCTCTTATCTGCGCACGCGCCGACTCCGGCTGCCATTATTTGAAGCCCTCACCGCCGACGGTTGACATTTTGAGAATGGCTGGTGACTCACCGCCCCCAGCACAGAGAAGAGCTGCGTCACCAGCCCCACACAGAGCAGAGCTCACAGTGAGTATCTGGGCCCCTCTCTGTACCACTGGCAGCTTTGCCGTACTCCAGTACCGCCTTTTCCTCCTGTGACTCCCGCACTGCTGCTGCCCCCTCTCGATGGTAAGAGACCACCAGATTATAAAACAGACCCCATATTTTTTTTTTAGTTTTTTTTTCTCTAAATTTGGGGTGTGTCTTATAATCCGATAAGCCGCTGCGTCTTATAAAACGTAAAATATGGTATGATCTTATGGAGAGCACAATATGTGAAATATATAAAACAAAGGCAAAAATAAAAAAAATAACTAATAATTTAACTAATATATTATTAATATTAATTATAGTATATTATATATTACATATATATATATATATATATATATATATACACACATACTATTATAACTACTTAATTTAAAAACAAGCTATCACCAGTCTGAATAGCTGTTTGTAGCATCAATGCTGACAAACAATACACCTCCTCTATAACATAATTGTAATAGCATAATGAGCACACTTTAAAATCTATTTATGACTTTTTGCACCCTTAAAAAAATGTGAAAAACAGACTAAGTTTTTGTCAGATATTGTAGAAAGCTAAAGAAAAAGAGCTATCCATATACAAATGTGAACATAAAAATGAAATAACATTTGGGTCCCATTTGAAGGACCAAAAGAGGGGAAAAAAAGTTAAAAGTTCTAAAAACCTTAAATATGAGGGGAAAAAAAAATATGAAACTGTACCTAGTGATGATCTAGTTTTAAAATGGATCTGTGTAACTATATTAATTCCTTGCATTTGTTTTGAAGGTGGAAGAAGAACTTGGAAGCCCCCTGTGACCTGCATGATTTATAAATCTCTGTCAGACAGTGGCTATTTTTTCCTACATCCTCGCTGCAGCAAATTGAAAAATGCAGCTGATTTTGCCATTTGCATGCATGCAAGTTCAACATTTTTGTGGTGTGTGTGTAAAAACTAAGCACACCCTATTTGAATTCTATGGTTTTAGTTGTCATGACTTTATAAGCTTCTGGATTTTAGAAGGTTCTAAATAAGTTAAAGGGCTCGTGCGCACGTATATGCTGAATATTCTGCAGCGATTTCACAGCACATGTGCGCTTCAAATCGCTGCAGAAACACTGCATAAGGCCGCCTTCACACGTCAGTGATTCTGGTACGTTTGTGCTTTTTTTAAAACGTACCAGAATCACTGACATACGCAGACCCATTATAATCAATGGGTCTGCTCACACATCAGTGATTTTTCACTGAATGTGTCTCCGTGCAGCGTGCACGTGTGGATGTGATTCTGCACGGAGACAAGTCAGTTTTTTTCTGGCATCGCTGATGACCCACAGACCACACTATGGTGTGATCCGTGTGTGATCAGTGAAACACGTACCAGAAAATCACGGACATATTAAATATTTTCAATTTGGGGGTGTGGCCTGGCCTGAGATGTGAGAGGAAGCTAAGAGGAGAGCTCCTGGAACTGCCGATTATCCTGACTTCCACTGGGCCGTGGAGAGGACAAAAATCATCCATGCAGCAACCAGAGACCACCCTGCACTTACTGCACAGCTTGGACAGAGGTTACATAGCTGGGGGGACGAGCAGGAGGCAGAAGGAGGCGGCGGCAGGAATAGAAGGTACTGCATAAAATGGGGTGGGACACAGACACCAACCTCCAAAGTAGGGAGAGCTGCAGCCATGCATGCTACTGAAAAACTGTCTGAGTATGCCAGGGGCACAGAATGCAGGGCTCCCACGGTACACAGGGATGAAGGAGCTGAACTGGGGAGCTCCAGGCAGCACAGCCCTCACAATGCAGTGGAGGAGGAAGGAGGAAATAGTGCAGACTCATTATTATTATAGCAAGGCTTGCAAAACAAGCTGGAGCTTGTATAAAGTGGTTAAATCATGGCATAGTAGCTGCAGAGCTGAGTATAATGTTGGTTTATATAGTTAATTCTCTTACTTGTGTTGCAAAATTAATTAGCTTATAAAGTTTATATGTTAATTTCCTCTTCAACCAAGGGGGCATGAGCATAAGTAATTGATAGGAGACGGTCACTTTTTCCCCTGTGTGACATTGATCAATGATTGATTGCTCTCAGTGAGAGAAACAAAATTAAAATTTTGTAGTTGTGATTCCTTTTTATGGCTAACTAAAACAAAATGATGTTACAAAGCAAGCTTTCGAGACATCTCAGGTCTCTTCCTCTGGCATGGTATGACAAAATATCTGAAGGATACAAGTGAAAAGGTTTTGGTACCGTGTTAGCCAGTTGAAAATGTATTGAATGTTCTCAGTGAGAGGAACAAAATTTTGTTCCTCTCACTGAGAACATTCAATAAAATATCTGAAGAAACACAAATATATACACAAAACAGGGTAGAGGGATGCATAGTAAAAGGACATTTAAATAAACAAACACTGAGCTTAGAGAGTGAATCCTTAATTAGCTTAAATTAGTGGTGTGAGATTTTTATTGTCCCAATATCCATGTAGGATCAGAGGCATGGTGCCCTAGCAGTCTCTGGAGCAGACGCCTCAGATTTTATAATGAGTCTTAAATCCTCCTGACAGGTTGAGTCCTGTGTCCACAGAGTTAAACATTGTGATGAATTTGTATTCCCAGACCCTGAGATGGCTCTGTGATCTGAAGTTGCCTTTTAATATGACTACTTTCATGTGGTTTATGTTGTGTCCTGGAGCACAAAAATATTTGGCCACAGGTAAATGAGTTTTTTTTGTCTGTTATTGTGTGGTGGTGAGATCTATCTCATCCTTGCTCTCAGTCTCTGTCCTGTTTCTAAGATTTGGTGCGTTTTTGGCTGCGTTTTAGATATCTGTGTTTTTCTGCGTTTTTCCAATGCATTGCATGGGGGGAAAACGCAGAAAAACGCAGGAAAGAATTGACATGTACATTTTTTTTTAAGCTCAAAAACGCAGCTTAAAAAAAAAGTTGTGCGCGGACAGCAAAAAAGAAAACTCATAGACTTTGCTGGGGAAGCAAAGTCATGCAGTTTTAAGGCCAAAAACGCACCCGAAAAATGCGCAAAAACGCAGCGAAAAACGCACTGTGTGCACATAGCCTAAAAGGCTTAGAACTGGCTTTATCGTCTTTAGGTCATACATCTTGATATTGGCATCTACTGTGATTACAAGCTGGGTAAAGAGATGAGAGCTTTGGGTAATCACAAATGCACCTCTGCATCTATGCCATGTATAGCGGAATAATGCCCTGATTGCTTGCATAGACTCAAAGTGGTGTATATGTAGCTTTCATCTCGCAGGACTGTTGGCTCTACACCTCCTCCCACTCTGCAGACTCTGCAGACACCTAGGCAACAGAGTGACGAAATCAAGATCTGTACATACTAGTCCAATCCTTGCAATAAATGCAAATCCGTGTATGTAATGTCACACAGTTCTGCTCTCCTCCCTTCTCTCTCTTTCTAAACACACAGAATGGTGAGATATATAAAATTGGGAGGAAAAGCAGAGCTGTGCATCATTACATATATTATCATATTGTTATTATCTCCACAATAAAATATAAGTGATTATAAAAAAAAATAAAATATAGAGACTGCAGCCTTTATTGCATGATATGACCGGTTTAATGCTCAAGCCGATAAAGGGTCCTTTTTAAATCGGCGTTTTTTGAAACACAATTCAACCACTTAAGTACAGTATGTGAAAATAACCTCTGACATGTTAAAGGCGTAGTTTTTGATATACAGGTGTTCTGTCCTTAACTAGATATTGAGAAAAAGGAATTACCGGATCTGGAATTTCTGGGAACAATGAAGCAGATAGTGAGTGTGGATTTGGACAACTGGTCACCATTTTTTACAAAGTTGCCACAAGAATTGAAACAAGGAACATTTGTCTGGGGATTTCAAGGTAAACCTTTCCATCTACACTGCTATATAAAGAGATTCTGTATACATAAATCTTTTATAGAGGCTCGTGGGCGGAGCCAATGACGTAGCAGCAAGTGAAAGTGAGCTCCCTTGGATTTCCTCAAAAGCAATGATATTAAAAATCTCAAGACTGTGATCCTTCTACATTAGTACTACTTTTTTTTTTTTTTTGTTATGTCACTTTTGGTGTGTAAATAATCTCTATCATTTCTTATAGGCAAGACCTTGACAAAGGCCTAACATAAGCCGAAACGTTGGCTTGGCTTTGCTCTACTGGTAGTGGCTCTTTTTTCTTTTTGCTCACAATCCACAAATAAAAAAACTTTTGCATTATCCTTGTATCTGACTGAGTGCTTGGGATTTATCACAGTATCTGGAGATTTTTTCCTTTATAGCACCTCCCCCATTTAACCAGTTGAGCCCGACTTTATTCCTACTATTTGACTATTTATTTATGTTGGTGCTCCTGTATAGCACCTCTAATGTCTCTCCCAACGCTTTCATATAGTAACGATCAAGCTGCGACTGTCCTGGCTGGGATATCCGCAACTAATCAATTTCTTACTATACCCACGGAGGAACTCCGCACCAGGGATTACCTGAAGGAGTTAAAGCGGCACACGTCGCTGGAGCTCCATGCAGTGACCCTCGCGGAGTATCACCGTGCTCAACGAATCCCCAGAGGACTCAGAGTCCCTTTAAGGCCAACTCTTTTTGCTGATAATCCCACATACTGTGATCAGTTCGAAGGCATCCTCAACAAGTGTTCTCTCGATATCATTATACTAACACTGGATTATTTGCAAAAAGAAATCAACACTGTTGATGCGAACATTAAAACCATAGAGGAACAGCTGTCCCAGACCCTCCCAGCCACGGATCTCTCTACATTGAAAACCAAAAACAAGGAGATCGTCACAGATTTCCAGCAGACCCTTCAGACCCGCAAACGCTCAAAATGTATTCGTGATCAAGACGATTACCTCAAGAACCGCGTTTACAGATGGCGCACCACCTCATTTCCTTCAGAACGCAGACCTTCCCATCGAGGCAATTACACAAGTGCCTACAGCTCGGACAGCGATCAGAGCTACTCTGGTCCCTCCTCTTCTTTTTTAGGCACCGGTCCACAAACACGAGGCAAACCAGGAGGGGCAAGAAACAGGGCTCCACCACACAGAATAACCACGCGGTCCCAGGTTGGGAGAACATCGTGTACAATATTTCCTCTCTTACACTCACACCCACAGAGATCAAGGTTCTACAGAAAGGTTTAACTTTTTGTCCTACACCCCCGCTCAACACCTTTGCCTTGGAACAGGAACTCAATCGATTTTTCAGAAACCTCCGATTGAAAGCCCATTTCTCCACCTCCCATGGCTTCCCCAACATCAACCCTGTTGTTCCCCTAACTAACTCATGCCCACCAACCTCCTTCACTTTACGTGAATTAGGCCTCAATAACCCAAGCACTTTTCAACCTCCCAGACACTACCACCCAATTGAAACTTACATATCCTTGGTCACACGTGACATTAACAAAGTCAAAACAGACATTAGTCAGGGACACATGCACCTCCGTCACTGTCATGATGTAATTTACCCTCTCACTGTATATGCTGTGATACTATGTCATGATATTATATTTCCCTGGTTGTATTAGTTGTAATTCATGTATTTCCTTGGGCTCTCATACAATTGTAGTCTTGGCATCTAATGTGATTATGTAAATAGCCTGTCCTCTTCTTTCCAGAGTTGTGTATCTAATCTGTAATTGCATTGGCCAGTGAAGGAATAGTCATTGTTCTGCACAGCAGGGGATCCCTTCATCTACTGTGGCTGGCAGACATATTGGAGCCCTGTGATGGACCAAACCATTGATGATAGGATGTGTGACCCCTACCCCCTGAACAAACATGGTGGGCTGGTCAAGGAGCACAGACAATGCATTTCCCTTTTTGTAACTTCAGAGTGAGCTGGAACTAAGAGAAGAAGGAGCTCCAGCCTGGGTGGCTGTGGACACGGACGGAGCTAGGCCTGTGTGGCGGCCCGTGGGATTGTGTGGAACTCTTTGGACTACTGTAAGGACGATTGCTTTGTAATCCGGTCCGAGGATTGTCGGGAAGGGCCCCCGAATCTGTTTTACGTGGACTTATCGTGTGCTGTTCCAGTGTTCTTGTGAATAAACCTGTTGGATCGTTCCTCGGCCTGTTGTCTCTCCTTGCTCTGCTGTACACCCCGTCACAGTCACAATATGACGAATGACGAATCAAGAGCCCTTCTTGCTCTTAAGAACAATCCTCATTTAGTTATAAAACCTGCGGACAAAGGTGGCGCAATTGTCGTACTTGACAAATCCTACTACATAACCGAGATCAAGAACCAGCTCAGTGACTCTACTACTTACACTTCTATCCCACGGGACCCCACCGCAACCATTCGCTCTATCATTCAGGACCTTGTCAACTTTTACTCCAACAATGCCACCATAGACAACAAATTGTCCAGTTTTCTAATCAATAACCACCCCATCACACCCGTATTTTATACCCTCCCCAAAATACACAAAAATCTCACTTCTCCCCCCGGCCGACCTATCGTTGCTTCAACAGACTCCATCCTATCACCACTGGCACGCACTCTGGAAAAAATACTTACGCCTCTCATTCCCAACACCCTCTCATTTCTGAAAGACACCACTCATTTTCTAGAAACTCTATCTAATGCCAACTGTCCCACTGAGAATTGCTTCATGGTCACCATGGACGTAACCAGCTTGTACACCAGCATTGATCACCATGGGGGTCTCAAGGCCGTTCAATGGTTCCTCAATACATACACTGACTTTGACGATTTGAAGAAACAATTCTGTTTGGATGTCCTTAAGATAATCCTGGAAAACAACTTCTTTCTCTTTGAGGATACCTTCTACATACAGCGGAAAGGGACCGCTATGGGATCTCACGTAGCGCCCCCGTACGCTAACATTTACATGGCCAAATTTGAGGAAGATTATATCTATTCTCATCCCCTTTTCTCTAGTAACATCCCCCTTTGGAAACGATTTATCGATGACGTATTTTGCATCTGCATCGGCAATGAGGAATCGCTTATTGAATTCTTCAATGACATTAGCACCGTCTGCCCCAACATCTCGTTCACCCTACATTATGACCGCGATTCAGTGAGCTTTCTGGACACTCTTGTCATCAGGGGTTCTGATGGAAAAATATCCACCGATATCTATACTAAACCAACGGACAAGAATAGTCTTCTTTTATACAGCAGCTGCCACCCTAAGCACATCAAAAAATCTTTTAAAATAATGAAGGAAAAAATCTGTACAGAGACTTTATAGTTGAAATAGATATAAATTTTATTAAATACAAATACAAAAGACAAAAGATTGTTGTGGTTAAAATTTGTAGAGACAGGTGATGATAGCCACCAATGATACCCTCATACCAACCTGGCACGCTTTACATGTTTAAGGGCAGTCAGAACAACAAAGCAAAAACTAGCTGGTCAAAAAGCGAATGATCAACATGGATGCAAACATGCTGCTGCATAAGCCCTGTGCTGAAATAGTAATCTTGTTCACACAGCAAATGTATGTGTGACTGATGTCACAGGGCATCAACCCCCATTATGCTGACCCACTATGAAATATCCACCACGTTATACAAATGTGTGGAACATATAGTCAGCCTATGGGAGTCCTAATCCAAATCACCAAAGCTATTAGTAGCAGCAGTGTAATTACCGCTCAAAGAGACGGAGTCATACATGCAAAACAGCACAAAGGCAGCCATGTGATCAATCGAAAGGAGTGTAAAGGCTACTGACTGCTAGAGACATCATGTGCCAACACCCTATATAATACCAGTAAAGACCCAAAGTGCAGTTATAGCTAGTGGCACATGGTATCAAAATACAGATCAATATCGTACCTGAGGTGTGGTATGAGAGTAGGGCACCCCGACCTATAGGTTTCGTAATTCTTCTTCCGGGAAGAATTGATCACATGGCTGCCTTTGTGCTGTTTTGCATGTATGACTCCGTCTCTTTGAGCGGTAATTACACTGCTGCTACTAATAGCTTTGGTGATTTGGATTAGGACTCCCATAGGCTGACTATATGTTCCACACATTTGTATAACGTGGTGGATATTTCATAGTGGGTCAGCATAATGGGGGTTGATGCCCTGTGACATCAGTCACACATACATTTGCTGTGTGAACAAGATTACTATTTCAGCACAGGGCTTATGCAGCAGCATGTTTGCATCCATGTTGATCATTCGCTTTTTGACCAGCTAGTTTTTGCTTTGTTGTTCTGACTGCCCTTAAACATGTAAAGCGTGCCAGGTTGGTATGAGGGTATCATTGGTGGCTATCATCACCTGTCTCTACAAATTTTAACCACAACAATCTTTTGTCTTTTGTATTTGTATTTAATAAAATTTATATCTATTTCAACTATAAAGTCTCTGTACAGATTTTTTCCTTCATTATTTCATTTATATTCTGTATATGGCTTTCTCCATATGCTAACTATGGCACGAGACTTCTCGTGTTTACTGGTATTGTTTGTTTATTTGTTATCAAAAAATCTTTGCCTATCTCTCAACATTGTAGAGTAGATAGAATAGTCTCCAATCCCGTAACTCGTGAACTCCGGCACCGGGAGATGAGTACTAAGTTTCTGGACAGAGATTACCCTCACCACATTGCATCCACTACCACCCCTACACGCAACCCGGAACCCAATAAGAACCCACGGATACCATTCGTCAACACCTATCATCCGTTTTCCCCGTCCTTCAGTCAGGTCATTAGGAAACACTGGTCAATTCTTGGCAATGCATATCCGGACATCACGGAATTCCAACATCCACCATTGATTTGTCACAAACGCCCCCGGAACATCAAGGACACTCTAGTCCGAGCCGATATTGGTTCCTCCGTGAGCAAGGACAGACAGAGTTTTCTAGCCACACCACGGAAGGGAACGTTTCCATGCCTCCATTGTGTCCAATGTTCTAACGTCACCAAGGGCGAACACTTCTCGCACCCTAGAACTGGCAAGCAGTACCCCTTTAAAGGCTTCTATACCTGCGACACCAATTTTGTTGTGTACCTGATAAATGTCCGTGCGGTCTCGGATATGTTGGGGAGACCACCCAGCATATCCGAGACCGCATAAGTAAACATAAGTCTACTATACGTTGCGGCCAGACCATACTTCCCATTCCAGCACATTTTGCTGCCAGAGGACACTCTGTGTCCCAACTCAGATTTCAGGTGCTTGAATATGTTCCATTGCCCAGAAGGGGAGGCAATAGGGTACAAATCCTCCGGGACCGCGAGGCTTACTGGATTCACACACTACAAACTCTGGCACCATTAGGCATGAATAGGGAATATGAAACAAATTATTAATTATTATCAGAGGTGGCTACTTTGTATACATATATAGGTGTTGTTGTCAATACGTATGTGTTTTATACTTACATATCTTGTGTACCCGGCAGTCTTAACCCATCTTTTTCTTTTTTTCAGAGATATTGAACACCCTTTTCACTGGCAGGATCCATTCCTCACACTTTCTTTATAGGCACCACCTTTCTATAAGGTAGCATCTCTAACCCATTACTTTTCAGGTTGCTGTGCTTCCAGGTTCACACACTTGTCACACTACACACCTTGGAAACTTTCTATAGATAGTGACCCCTATCCCCTGAGCCTTAGTCAACATCCATCCATCCCACGTCTCCTGATTTACATGATTTACATTTATACATAATTCTTTCTTTACCCCACTCATACACACCCACCATTCCTCCACATTTATCTGCCCTTTCCCATAGTGGTACCTCCACAATTCCCCCATATCCTCTCTCTACACTTTCCTTCTTGCTTCATTCCCCTAAACCAGACATATACACATATCTCCACAGTAGCCGTTCATCACATCTCCTTTATTCTTTACCCCTTCTTATACACACTCCATAGGTCCACCCCTCAGTTTATGCCCTATGCAGCATGTTTCCTACATATGCATTGACGTTCCACATAGATGCATTAGCCCAATCCAGAATTTTCTCAACCGGCCCCCTTGATGACGCAGCGCACACGCGCATAATACACATATATACACTGCCCATTCATAGTTCTGTCCTTCCCCCCTTCATGACGCGGCGTGCACACGCGCGCTCATACACATATACACACCGCCCATCTATGATTCTGTTCTCTCCCCCCTCTGTTGACACGTCGCGCGCACGCGCGCGCACAGTACACACACACACACCGCCCATCCATGGTTCTGTCCTTCCCACTTTGATGACGCGTCACGCATGCGCAGACACGCGCTCGCATCACCGCTGACGTCACGCGTGCATGCGCAGTGACGCACATCACTCACACCAGGAAGTGCCGGCCACCCTTTAAATGGTCGCTCTTCAACACACCACAGCGCCACATGCCTCCTGCCTGCTCCTCTGGGACCCCGTCCCCATGCCAGATGCCCTAAAGGTAAAATCCTGCCTTATCATATACTCTGCTATATACTTATATGCTCTACCTTGTACACTGCATACCTGTGTTTGGTTTTTCTCTGGGACCCTGCCCCCATGCCATATACCCTAAAGGTAAAATCCTGCCTTAGTATACACTCTGCTATATACTTACATGCTCTACCTTGTATACTGCATACCTGTATTTGGTTATTCTCTGGGACTCCGTCCCCAGGCCATATGCCCTAAAGGTAAAATCCTGCCTTATTGTACAAACTGCTATATACTTACATGCTCTGCCTTATATACTGCATACCTGTATTTGTCTTTCCTTGATACAGCCATTGAGCATTCTCTTATTTTCCCTTTTTCCTCAGGCACCTCCTCTACCTCACCATCAGCTTCTCACTTCTCCCTGACTGTGGGTATGTTGTGTTCTCTCTTGTGACCTCATGTCTCCCATAAGATGCTTACACATCATGACGCTAAATTCTGACACAAACCTATTTGTAGCCATCCATATGTCCGTTCATGCCTATCATAGGCTGGATGGTAACCGTATTACAATGCTTATCCATTGTCTAGTCGGATACCTCCTCCTGGTTACTGCCTCCTGGACTCACAGTATTACAATGACGCCTATTCCGATGTTATTTTTCCCACTACCTGTGATTGCTCACTAAGACGCTGTTCATACGATTTCATCCCCCCACTATCAGACGGTCTGCTCGCATTTACATGCTATACCTTTGTAACATTGTTATTTAACTATTGGTATGCCTTTTTGATTCTGCGATTATACCAACGCAAGCTTGTGCCTTCTATATGGCTTCTTTATACTGTACCTTTGGTGCTAAAAATGTTCCTCCTCTCCGTTTAGCGAACTACGCCGGAAAAGTAAAAACGCCCTACCTACGATAGAATCTCTGGACGTCTAACTCGTCCATACTCATTGGTCTCTCACATAAGTATGTGTATATACATTATCTGTAAATATGTAAAAAAAAAATTTTGTTATGTCACTTTTGGTGTGTAAATAATCTCTATCATTTCTTATAGGCAAGACCTTGACAAAGGCCTAACATAGGCCGAAACGTTGGCTTGGCTTTGCTCTACTGGTAGTGGCTCTTTTTTCTTTTTGCTCACAATCCACAAATAAAAAAACTTTTGCATTATCCTTGTATCTGACTGAGTGCTTGGGATTTATCACAGTATCTGGAGATTTTTTCCTTTATAGCACCTCCCCCATTTAACCAGTTGAGCCCGACTTTATTCCTACTATGTGAAAATAACCTCTGACATGTTAAAGGCGTAGTCTTTGATATACAGGTGTTCTGTCCTTAACTAGATATTGAGAAAAAGGAATTACCGGATCTGGAATTTCTGGGAACAATGAAGCAGATAGTGAGTGTGGATTTGGACAACTGGTCACCATTTTTCACAAAGTTGCCACAAGAATTGAAACAAGGAACATTTGTCTGGGGATTTCAAGGTAAACCTTTCCATCTACACTGCTATATAAAGAGATTCTGTATACATAAATCTTTTATAGAGGCTCGTGGGCGGAGCTGGGTTCCATCCAGAGGCTCCAACCTCTGAGATTAGCTACCGCTTTCCTCTCTGAGGCTGCTTCTCATGCAGTGCTTCCACACACAGTGGCTCACTCTCTCTTTGCCATGTGTCACACAACCTAATTAAACACCTGTCTGACACACCCATAGATGGGGAATATGGATGGCTAGTCCCACCCATCTCTCCAGCCATCTGTTAACCTGGGCAAACACTTTGCAAAAAACATGTGGCACTAAAATTGCCAGAACGAACCTCCCGGGTTCTCACCACTTTCGTGGTACATACCACCCATTTATAATGTAGATAATGTAGACGGTCACCTTCTTACATCGGGCATACATAACCTAGTTTCAATGAGTTTCTTATGCAGTTGTTTTTACCCAAAACTCAAATTGCAGCTAAGAAACTGTTCAAAAAGTACCAGAATTGTGTTTGGATCCTTTTTGAGAAATACATGATTAGACTGTAGGTATTTGCATTTTTAAGCACCTTCTTACAGAAATAATAGAATATGATCATATTTATTTATAAAAGGCATTTGCATACAACCACTACACTGCCGGCAGAAGGAGGAATTTCCCCTGTAACTCTGGTTCATCTACCAGCCCCAGTTACAGAGGATATTGGCACTTAAAATAAAATGTACCGTATTTTTCGGATTATAAGACACACTTTTCCTCCCAAAAAATTGGGAGGAAAATGAGGACTGCGTCTTAAAATCTGAATGTAGCTTACTGGGGGGGTTGTAAAGAGGGATCAAAGGAGGCAGGGGTCATGCTATGTGGTATGCTGCCGGCGCTGGCCTGTGCGGCGTAGTTCTGTGCATTAGTCAGTGCCGTTCTGCTCGGCTCTGTTCTGCTCGGCACGCAGCTGTTCTCTGCGGTGGCCGGTCATTGTGAAGATGTCGATGGTCAGGGATTCAAATAATGACACCTAGAGTCAGCGCCTGCGCAGATCGAGCTTTCAGCTCAAGCTCTTATCTGCGCACGCGCCGACTCCGGCTGCCATTATTTGAAGCCCTCACCGCCGACGGTTGACATTTTGAGAATGGCTGGTGACTCACCGCCCCCAGCACAGAGAAGAGCTGCGTCACCAGCCCCACACAGAGCAGAGCTCACAGTGAGTATCTGGGCCCCTCTCTGTACCACTGGCAGCTTTGCCGTACTCCAGTACCGCCTTTTCCTCCTGTGACTCCCGCACTGCTGCTGCCCCCTCTCGATGGTAAGAGACCACCAGATTATAAAACAGACCCCATATTTTTTTTTTAGTTTTTTTTTCTCTAAATTTGGGGTGTGTCTTATAATCCGATAAGCCGCTGCGTCTTATAAAACGTAAAATATGGTATGATCTTATGGAGAGCACAATATGTGAAATATATAAAACAAAGGCAAAAATAAAAAAAATAACTAATAATTTAACTAATATATTATTAATATTAATTATAGTATATTATATATTACATATATATATATATATATATATATATATATATATATACACACATACTATTATAACTACTTAATTTAAAAACAAGCTATCACCAGTCTGAATAGCTGTTTGTAGCATCAATGCTGACAAACAATACACCTCCTCTATAACATAATTGTAATAGCATAATGAGCACACTTTAAAATCTATTTATGACTTTTTGCACCCTTAAAAAAATGTGAAAAACAGACTAAGTTTTTGTCAGATATTGTAGAAAGCTAAAGAAAAAGAGCTATCCATATACAAATGTGAACATAAAAATGAAATAACATTTGGGTCCCATTTGAAGGACCAAAAGAGGGGAAAAAAAGTTAAAAGTTCTAAAAACCTTAAATATGAGGGGAAAAAAAAATATGAAACTGTACCTAGTGATGATCTAGTTTTAAAATGGATCTGTGTAACTATATTAATTCCTTGCATTTGTTTTGAAGGTGGAAGAAGAACTTGGAAGCCCCCTGTGACCTGCATGATTTATAAATCTCTGTCAGACAGTGGCTATTTTTTCCTACATCCTCGCTGCAGCAAATTGAAAAATGCAGCTGATTTTGCCATTTGCATGCATGCAAGTTCAACATTTTTGTGGTGTGTGTGTAAAAACTAAGCACACCCTATTTGAATTCTATGGTTTTAGTTGTCATGACTTTATAAGCTTCTGGATTTTAGAAGGTTCTAAATAAGTTAAAGGGCTCGTGCGCACGTATATGCTGAATATTCTGCAGCGATTTCACAGCACATGTGCGCTTCAAATCGCTGCAGAAACACTGCATAAGGCCGCCTTCACACGTCAGTGATTCTGGTACGTTTGTGCTTTTTTTAAAACGTACCAGAATCACTGACATACGCAGACCCATTATAATCAATGGGTCTGCTCACACATCAGTGATTTTTCACTGAATGTGTCTCCGTGCAGCGTGCACGTGTGGATGTGATTCTGCACGGAGACAAGTCAGTTTTTTTCTGGCATCGCTGATGACCCACAGACCACACTATGGTGTGATCCGTGTGTGATCAGTGAAACACGTACCAGAAAATCACGGACATATTAAATATTTTCAATTTGGGGGTGTGGCCTGGCCTGAGATGTGAGAGGAAGCTAACAGGAGAGCTCCTGGAACTGCCGATTATCCTGACTTCCACTGGGCCGTGGAGAGGACAAAAATCATCCATGCAGCAACCAGAGACCACCCTGCACTTACTGCACAGCTTGGACAGAGGTTACATAGCTGGGGGGACGAGCAGGAGGCAGAAGGAGGCGGCGGCAGGAATAGAAGGTACTGCATAAAATGGGGTGGGACACAGACACCAACCTCCAAAGTAGGGAGAGCTGCAGCCATGCATGCTACTGAAAAACTGTCTGAGTATGCCAGGGGCACAGAATGCAGGGCTCCCACGGTACACAGGGATGAAGGAGCTGAACTGGGGAGCTCCAGGCAGCACAGCCCTCACAATGCAGTGGAGGAGGAAGGAGGAAATAGTGCAGACTCATTATTATTATAGCAAGGCTTGCAAAACAAGCTGGAGCTTGTATAAAGTGGTTAAATCATGGCATAGTAGCTGCAGAGCTGAGTATAATGTTGGTTTATATAGTTAATTCTCTTACTTGTGTTGCAAAATTAATTAGCTTATAAAGTTTATATGTTAATTTCCTCTTCAACCAAGGGGGCATGAGCATAAGTAATTGATAGGAGACGGTCACTTTTCCCCCTGTGTGACATTGACCAATGATTGATTGCTCTCAGTGAGAGAAACAAAATTAAAATTTTGTAGTTGTGATTCCTTTTTATGGCTAACTAAAATAAAATGATGTTACAAAGCAAGCTTTCGAGACATCTCAGGTCTCTTCCTCTGGCATGGTATGACAAAATATCTGAAGGATACAAGTGAAAAGGTTTTGGTACCGTGTTAGCCAGTTGAAAATGTATTGAATGTTCTCAGTGAGAGGAACAAAATTTTGTTCCTCTCACTGAGAACATTCAATAAAATATCTGAAGAAACACAAATATATACACAAAACAGGGTAGAGGGATGCATAGTAAAAGGACATTTAAATAAACAAACACTGAGCTTAGAGAGTGAATCCTTAATTAGCTTAAATTAGTGGTGTGAGATTTTTATTGTCCCAATATCCATGTAGGATCAGAGGCATGGTGCCCTGGCAGTCTCTGGAGCAGACGCCTCAGATTTTATAATGAGTCTTAAATCCTCCTGACAGGTTGAGTCCTGTGTCCACAGAGTTAAACATTGTGATGAACTTGTATTCCCAGACCCTGAGATGGCTCTGTGATCTGAAGTTGCCTTTTAATATGACTACTTTCATGTGGTTTATGTTGTGTCCTGGAGCACAAAAATATTTGGCCACAGGTAAATGAGTTTTTTTTGTCTGTTATTGTGTGGTGGTGAGATCTATCTCATCCTTGCTCTCAGTCTCTGTCCTGTTTCTAAGATTTGGTGCGTTTTTGGCTGCGTTTTAGATATCTGTGTTTTTCTGCGTTTTTCCAATGCATTGCATGGGGGGAAAACGCAGAAAAACGCAGGAAAGAATTGACATGTACATTTTTTTTTAAGCTCAAAAACGCAGCTTAAAAAAAAAGTTGTGCGCGGACAGCAAAAAAGAAAACTCATAGACTTTGCTGGGGAAGCAAAGTCATGCAGTTTTAAGGCCAAAAACGCACCCGAAAAAATGCGCAAAAACGCAGCGAAAAACGCACTGTGTGCACATAGCCTAAAAGGCTTAGAACTGGCTTTATCGTCTTTAGGTCATACATCTTGATATTGGCATCGACTGTGATTACAAGCTGGGTAAAGAGATGAGAGCTTTGGGTAATCACAAATGCACCTCTGCATCTATGCCATGTATAGCGGAATAATGCCCTGATTGCTTGCATAGACTCAAAGTGGTGTATATGCAGCTTTCATCTCGCAGGACTGTTGGCTCTACACCTCCTCCCACTCTGCAGACTCTGCAGACACCTAGGCAACAGAGTGACGAAATCAAGATCTGTACATACTAGTCCAATCCTTGCAATAAATGCAAATCCGTGTATGTAATGTCACACAGTTCTGCTCTCCTCCCTTCTCTCTCTTTCTAAACACACAGAATGGTGAGATATATAAAATTGGGAGGAAAAGCAGAGCTGTGCATCATTACATATATTATCATATTGTTATTATCTCCACAATAAAATATAAGTGATTATAAAAAAAAATAAAATATAGAGACTGCAGCCTTTATTGCATGATATGACCGGTTTAATGCTCAAGCCAATAAAGGGTCCTTTTTAAATCGGCGTTTTTTGAAACACAATTCAACCACTTAAGTACAGTATGTGAAAATAACCTCTGACATGTTAAAGGCGTAGTTTTTGATATACAGGTGTTCTGTCCTTAACTAGATATTGAGAAAAAGGAATTACCGGATCTGGAATTTCTGGGAACAATGAAGCAGATAGTGAGTGTGGATTTGGACAACTGGTCACCATTTTTTACAAAGTTGCCACAAGAATTGAAACAAGGAACATTTGTCTGGGGATTTCAAGGTAAACCTTTCCATCTACACTGCTATATAAAGAGATTCTGTATACATAAATCTTTTATAGAGGCTCGTGGGCGGAGCCAATGACGTAGCAGCAAGTGAAAGTGAGCTCCCTTGGATTTCCTCAAAAGCAACGATATTAAAAATTTCAAGACTGTGATCCTTCTACATTAGTACTACTTTTTTTTTTTTTGTTATGTCACTTTTGGTGTGTAAATAATCTCTATCATTTCTTATAGGCAAGACCTTGACAAAGGCCTAACATAGGCCGAAACGTTGGCTTGGCTTTGCTCTACTGGTAGTGGCTCTTTTTTCTTTTTGCTCACAATCCACAAATAAAAAAACTTTTGCATTATCCTTGTATCTGACTGAGTGCTTGGGATTTATCACAGTATCTGGAGATTTTTTCCTTTATAGCACCTCCCCCATTTAACCAGTTGAGCCCGACTTTATTCCTACTATTTGACTATTTATTTATGTTGGTGCTCCTGTATAGCACCTCTAATGTCTCTCCCAACGCTTTCATATAGTAACGATCAAGCTGCGACTGTCCTGGCTGGGATATCCGCAACTAACCAATTTCTTACTATACCCACGGAGGAACTCCGCACCAGGGATTACCTGAAGGAGGTAAAGCGGCACACGTCGCTGGAGCTCCATGCAGTGACCCTCGCGGAGTATCACCGTGCTCAACGAATCCCCAGAGGACTCAGAGTCCCTTTAAGGCCAACTCTTTTTGCTGATAATCCTACATACTGTGATCAGTTCGAAGGCATCCTCAACAAGTGTTCTCTCGATATCATTATACTAACACTGGATTATTTGCAAAAAGAAATCAACACTGTTGATGCGAACATTAAAACCATAGAGGAACACTGTCCCAGACCCTCCCAGCCACGGATCTCTCTACATTGAAAACCAAAAACAAGGAGATCGTCACAGATTTCCAGCAGACCCTTCAGACCCGCAAACGCTCAAAATTTATTCGTGATCAAGACGATTACCTCAAGAACAGCGTTTACAGATGGCGCACCACCTCATTTCCTTCAGAACGCAGACCTTCCCATCGAGGCAATTACACAAGTGCCTACAGCTCGGACAGCGATCAGAGCAACTCTGGTCCCTCCTCTTCTTTTTTAGGCACCGGTCCACAAACACGAGGCAAACCAGGAGGGGCAAGAAACAGGGCTCCACCACACAGAATAACCACGCGGTCCCAGGTTGGGAGAACATCGTGTACAATATTTCCTCTCTTACACTCACACCCACAGAGATCAAGGTTCTACAGAAAGGTTTAACTTTTTGTCCTACACCCCCGCTCAACACCTTTGCCTTGGAACAGGAACTCAATCGATTTTTCAGAAACCTCCGATTGAAAGCCCATTTCTCCACCTCCCATGGCTTCCCCAACATCAACCCTGTTGTTCCCCTAACTAACTCATGCCCACCAACCTCCTTCACTTTACGTGAATTAGGCCTCAATAACCCAAGCACTTTTCAACCTCCCAGACACTACCACCCAATTGAAACTTACATATCCTTGGTCACACGTGACATTAACAAAGTCAAAACAGACATTAGTCAGGGACACATGCACCTCCGTCACAATATGACGAATGACGAATCAAGAGCCCTTCTTGCTCTTAAGAACAATCCTCATTTAGTTATAAAACCTGCGGACAAAGGTGGCGCAATTGTCGTACTTGACAAATCCTACTACATAACCGAGATCAAGAACCAGCTCAGTGACTCTACTACTTACACTTCTATCCCACGGGACCCCACCGCAACCATTCGCTCTATCATTCAGGACCTTGTCAACTTTTACTCCAACAATGCCACCATAGACAACAAATTGTCCAGTTTTCTAATCAATAACCACCCCATCACACCCGTATTTTATACCCTCCCCAAAATACACAAAAATCTCACTTCTCCCCCCGGCCAACCTATCGTTGCTTCAACAGACTCCATCCTATCACCACTGGCACGCCCTCTGGAAAAAATACTTACGCCTCTCATTCCCAACACCCTCTCATTTCTGAAAGACACCACTCATTTTCTAGAAACTCTATCTAATGCCAACTGTCCCACTGAGAATTGCTTCATGGTCACCATGGACGTAACCAGCTTGTACACCAGCATTGATCACCATGGGGGTCTCAAGGCCGTTCAATGGTTCCTCAATACATACACTGACTTTGACGATTTGAAGAAACAATTCTGTTTGGATGTCCTTAAGATAATCCTGGAAAACAACTTCTTTCTCTTTGAGGATACCTTCTACATACAGCGGAAAGGGACCGCTATGGGATCTCACGTAGCGCCCCCGTACGCTAACATTTACATGGCCAAATTTGAGGAAGATTATATCTATTCTCATCCCCTTTTCTCTAGTAACATCCCCCTTTGGAAACGATTTATCGATGACGTATTTCGCATCTGGATCGGCAATGAGGAATCGCTTATTGAATTCTTCAATGACATTAACACCGTCTGCCCCAACATTTCGTTCACCCTACATTATGACCGCGATTCAGTGAGCTTTCTGGACACTCTTGTCATCAGGGGTTCTGATGGAAAAATATCCACCGATATCTATACTAAACCAACGGACAAGAATAGTCTTCTTTTATACAGCAGCTGCCACCCTAAGCACGTCAAAAAATCTTTGCCTATCTCTCAACATTGTAGAGTAGATAGAATAGTCTCCAATCCCGTAACTCGTGAACTCCGGCACCGGGAGATGAGTACTAAGTTTCTGGACAGAGATTACCCTCACCACATTGCATCCACTACCACCCCTACACGCAACCCGGAACCCAATAAAAACCCACGGATACCATTCGTCAACACCTATCATCCATTTTCCCCGTCCTTCAGTCAGGTCATTAGGAAACACTGGTCAATTCTTGGCAATGCATATCCGGACATCACGGAATTCCAACATCCACCATTGATTTGTCACAAACGCCCCCGGAACATCAAGGACACTCTAGTCCGAGCCGATATTGGTTCCTCCGTGAGCAAGGACAGACAGAGTTTTCTAGCCACACCACGGAAGGGAACGTTTCCATGCCTCCATTGTGTCCAATGTTCTAACGTCACCAAGGGCGAACACTTCTCGCACCCTAGAACTGGCAAGCAGTACCCCATTAAAGGCTTCTATACCTGCGACACCAATTTTGTTGTGTACCTGATAAAATGTCCGTGCGGTCTCGGATATGTTGGGGAGACCACCCAGCATATCCGAGACCGCATAAGTAAACATAAGTCTACTATACGTTGCGGCCAGACCATACTTCCCATTCCAGCACATTTTGCTGCCAGAGGACACTCTGTGTCCCAACTCAGATTTCAGGTGCTTGAATATGTTCCATTGCCCAGAAGGGGAGGCAATAGGGTACAAATCCTCCGGGACCGCGAGGCTTACTGGATTCACACACTACAAACTCTGGCACCATTAGGCATGAATAGGGAATATGAAACAAATTATTAATTATTATCAGAGGTGGCTACTTTGTATACATATATAGGTGTTGTTGTCAATACGTATGTGTTTTATACTTACATATCTTGTGTACCCGGCAGTCTTAACCCATCTTTTTCTTTTTTTCAGAGATATTGAACACCCTTTTCACTGGCAGGATCCATTCCTCACACTTTCTTTATAGGCACCACCTTTCTATAAGGTAGCATCTCTAACCCATTACTTTTCAGGTTGCTGTGCTTCCAGGTTCACACACTTGTCACACTACACACCTTGGAAACTTTCTATAGATAGTGACCCCTATCCCCTGAGCCTTAGTCAACATCCATCCATCCCACGTCTCCTGATTTACATGATTTACATTTATACATAATTCTTTCTTTACCCCACTCATACACACCCACCATTCCTCCACATTTATCTGCCCTTTCCCATAGTGGTACTTCCACAATTCCCCCATATCCTCTCTCTACACTTTCCTTCTTGCTTCATTCCCCTAAACCAGACATATACACATATCTCCACAGTAGCCGTTCATCACATCTCCTTTATTCTTTACCCCTTCTTATACACACTCCATAGGTCCACCCCTCAGTTTATGCCCTATGCAGCATGTTTCCTACATATGCATTGACGTTCCACATAGATGCATTAGCCCAATCCAGAATTTTCTCAACCGGCCCCCTTGATGACGCAGCGCACACGCGCATAATACACATATATACACTGCCCATTCATAGTTCTGTCCTTCCCCCCTTCATGACGCGGCGCGCACACGCGCGCTCATACACATATACACACCGCCCATCTATGATTCTGTTCTCTCCCCCCTCTGTTGACACGTCGCGCGCACGCGCGCGCACAGTACACACACACACACCGCCCATCCATGGTTCTGTCCTTCCCACTTTGATGACGCGTCACGCATGCGCAGACACGCGCTCGCATCACCGCTGACGTCACGCGTGCATGCGCAGTGACGCACATCACTCACACCAGGAAGTGCCGGCCACCCTTTAAATGGTCGCTCTTCAACACACCACAGCGCCACATGCCTCCTGCCTGCTCCTCTGGGACCCCGTCCCCATGCCAGATGCCCTAAAGGTAAAATCCTGCCTTATCATATACTCTGCTATATACTTATATGCTCTACCTTGTACACTGCATACCTGTGTTTGGTTTTTCTCTGGGACCCTGCCCCCATGCCATATACCCTAAAGGTAAAATCCTGCCTTAGTATACACTCTGCTATATACTTACATGCTCTACCTTGTATACTGCATACCTGTATTTGGTTATTCTCTGGGACTCCGTCCCCAGGCCATATGCCCTAAAGGTAAAATCCTGCCTTATTGTACAAACTGCTATATACTTACATGCTCTGCCTTATATACTGCATACCTGTATTTGTCTTTCCTTGATACAGCCATTGAGCATTCTCTTATTTTCCCTTTTTCCTCAGGCACCTCCTCTACCTCACCATCAGCTTCTCACTTCTCCCTGACTGTGGGTATGTTGTGTTCTCTCTTGTGACCTCATGTCTCCCATAAGATGCTTACACATCATGACGCTAAATTCTGACACAAACCTATTTGTAGCCATCCATATGTCCGTTCATGCCTATCATAGGCTGGATGGTAACCGTATTACAATGCTTATCCATTGTCTAGTCGGATACCTCCTCCTGGTTACTGCCTCCTGGACTCACAGTATTACAATGACGCCTATTCCGATGTTATTTTTCCCACTACCTGTGATTGCTCACTAAGACGCTGTTCATACGATTTCATCCCCCCACTATCAGACGGTCTGCTCGCATTTACATGCTATACCTTTGTAACATTGTTATTTAACTATTGGTATGCCTTTTTGATTCTGCGATTATACCAACGCAAGCTTGTGCCTTCTATATGGCTTCTTTATACTGTACCTTTGGTGCTAAAAATGTTCCTCCTCTCCGTTTAGCGAACTACGCCGGAAAAGTAAAAACGCCCTACCTACGATAGAATCTCTGGACGTCTAACTCGTCCATACTCATTGGTCTCTCACATAAGTATGTGTATATACATTATCTGTAAATATGTAAAAAAAAAATTTTGTTATGTCACTTTTGGTGTGTAAATAATCTCTATCATTTCTTATAGGCAAGACCTTGACAAAGGCCTAACATAGGCCGAAACGTTGGCTTGGCTTTGCTCTACTGGTAGTGGCTCTTTTTTCTTTTTGCTCACAATCCACAAATAAAAAAACTTTTGCATTATCCTTGTATCTGACTGAGTGCTTGGGATTTATCACAGTATCTGGAGATTTTTTCCTTTATAGCACCTCCCCCATTTAACCAGTTGAGCCCGACTTTATTCCTACTATGTGAAAATAACCTCTGACATGTTAAAGGCGTAGTTTTTGATATACAGGTGTTCTGTCCTTAACTAGATATTGAGAAAAAGGAATTACCGGATCTGGAATTTCTGGGAACAATGAAGCAGATAGTGAGTGTGGATTTGGACAACTGGTCACCATTTTTCACAAAGTTGCCACAAGAATTGAAACAAGGAACATTTGTCTGGGGATTTCAAGGTAAACCTTTCCATCTACAATGCTATATAAAGAGATTCTGTATACATAAATCTTTTATAGAGGCTCGTGGGCGGAGCTGGGTTCCATCCAGAGGCTCCAACCTCTGAGATTAGCTACCGCTTTCCTCTCTGAGGCTGCTTCTCATGCAGTGCTTCCACACACAGTGGCTCACTCTCTCTTTGCCATGTGTCACACAACCTAATTAAACACCTGTCTGACACACCCATAGATGGGGAATATGGATGGCTAGTCCCACCCATCTCTCCAGCCATCTGTTAACCTGGGCAAACACTTTGCAAAAAACATGTGGCACTAAAATTGCCAGAACAAACCTCCCGGGTTCTCACCACTTTCGTGGTACATACCACCCATTTATAATGTAGATAATGTAGACGGTCACCTTCTTACATCGGGCATACATAACCTAGTTTCAATGAGTTTCTTATGCAGTTGTTTTTACCCAAAACTCAAATTGCAGCTAAGAAACTGTTCAAAAAGTACCAGAATTGTGTTTGGATCCTTTTTGAGAAATACATGATTAGACTGTAGGTATTTGCATTTTTAAGCACCTTCTTACAGAAATAATAGAATATGATCATATTTATTTATAAAAGGCATTTGCATACAACCACTACACTGCCGGCAGAAGGAGGAATTTCCCCTGTAACTCTGGTTCATCTACCAGCCCCAGTTACAGAGGATATTGGCACTTAAAATAAAATGTACCGTATTTTTCGGATTATAAGACACACTTTTCCTCCCAAAAAATTGGGAGGAAAATGAGGACTGCGTCTTAAAATCTGAATGTAGCTTACTGGGGGGGTTGTAAAGAGGGATCAAAGGAGGCAGGGGTCATGCTATGTGGTATGCTGCCGGCGCTGGCCTGTGCGGCGTAGTTCTGTGCATTAGTCAGTGCCGTTCTGCTCGGCTCTGTTCTGCTCGGCACGCAGCTGTTCTCTGCGGTGGCCGGTCATTGTGAAGATGTCGATGGTCAGGGATTCAAATAATGACACCTAGAGTCAGCGCCTGCGCAGATCGAGCTTTCAGCTCAAGCTCTTATCTGCGCACGCGCCGACTCCGGCTGCCATTATTTGAAGCCCTCACCGCCGACGGTTGACATTTTGAGAATGGCTGGTGACTCACCGCCCCCAGCACAGAGAAGAGCTGCGTCACCAGCCCCACACAGAGCAGAGCTCACAGTGAGTATCTGGGCCCCTCTCTGTACCACTGGCAGCTTTGCCGTACTCCAGTACCGCCTTTTCCTCCTGTGACTCCCGCACTGCTGCTGCCCCCTCTCGATGGTAAGAGACCACCAGATTATAAAACAGACCCCATATTTTTTTTTTAGTTTTTTTTTCTCTAAATTTGGGGTGTGTCTTATAATCCGATAAGCCGCTGCGTCTTATAAAACGTAAAATATGGTATGATCTTATGGAGAGCACAATATGTGAAATATATAAAACAAAGGCAAAAATAAAAAAAATAACTGAAAATTTAACTAATATATTATTAATATTAATTATAGTATATTATATATTACATATATATATATATATATATATATATATACACACATACTATTATAACTACTTAATTTAAAAACAAGCTATCACCAGTCTGAATAGCTGTTTGTAGCATCAATGCTGACAAACAATACACCTCCTCTATAACATAATTGTAATAGCATAATGAGCACACTTTAAAATCTATTTATGACTTTTTGCACCCTTAAAAAAATGTGAAAAACAGACTAAGTTTTTGTCAGATATTGTAGAAAGCTAAAGAAAAAGAGCTATCCATATACAAATGTGAACATAAAAATGAAATAACATTTGGGTCCCATTTGAAGGACCAAAAGAGGGGAAAAAAAGTTAAAAGTTCTAAAAACCTTAAATATGAGGGGAAAAAAAAATATGAAACTGTACCTAGTGATGATCTAGTTTTAAAATGGATCTGTGTAACTATATTAATTCCTTGCATTTGTTTTGAAGGTGGAAGAAGAACTTGGAAGCCCCCTGTGACCTGCATGATTTATAAATCTCTGTCAGACAGTGGCTATTTTTTCCTACATCCTCGCTGCAGCAAATTGAAAAATGCAGCTGATTTTGCCATTTGCATGCATGCAAGTTCAACATTTTTGTGGTGTGTGTGTAAAAACTAAGCACACCCTATTTGAATTCTATGGTTTTAGTTGTCATGACTTTATAAGCTTCTGGATTTTAGAAGGTTCTAAATAAGTTAAAGGGCTCGTGCGCACGTATATGCTGAATATTCTGCAGCGATTTCACAGCACATGTGCGCTTCAAATCGCTGCAGAAACACTGCATAAGGCCGCCTTCACACGTCAGTGATTCTGGTACGTTTGTGCTTTTTTTAAAACGTACCAGAATCACTGACATACGCAGACCCATTATAATCAATGGGTCTGCTCACACATCAGTGATTTTTCACTGAATGTGTCTCCGTGCAGCGTGCACGTGTGGCTGTGATTCTGCACGGAGACAAGTCAGTTTTTTTCTGGCATCGCTGATGACCCACAGACCACACTATGGTGTGATCCGTGTGTGATCAGTGAAACACGTACCAGAAAATCACGGACATATTAAATATTTTCAACTTGGGGGTGTGGCCTGGCCTGAGATGTGAGAGGAAGCTAAGAGGAGAGCTCCTGGAACTGCCGATTATCCTGACTTCCACTGGGCCGTGGAGAGGACAAAAATCATCCATGCAGCAACCAGAGACCACCCTGCACTTACTGCACAGCTTGGACAGAGGTTACATAGCTGGGGGGACGAGCAGGAGGCAGAAGGAGGCGGCGGCAGGAATAGAAGGTACTGCATAAAATGGGGTGGGACACAGACACCAACCTCCAAAGTAGGGAGAGCTGCAGCCATGCATGCTACTGAAAAACTGTCTGAGTATGCCAGGGGCACAGAATGCAGGGCTCCCACGGTACACAGGGATGAAGGAGCTGAACTGGGGAGCTCCAGGCAGCACAGCCCTCACAATGCAGTGGAGGAGGAAGGAGGAAATAGTGCAGACTCATTATTATTATAGCAAGGCTTGCAAAACAAGCTGGAGCTTGTATAAAGTGGTTAAATCATGGCATAGTAGCTGCAGAGCTGAGTAAAATGTTGGTTTATATAGTTAATTCTCTTACTTGTGTTGCAAAATTAATTAGCTTATAAAGTTTATATGTTAATTTCCTCTTCAACCAAGGGGGCATGAGCATAAGTAATTGATAGGAGACGGTCACTTTTTCCCCTGTGTGACATTGATCAATGATTGATTGCTCTCAGTGAGAGAAACAAAATTAAAATTTTGTAGTTGTGATTCCTTTTTATGGCTAACTAAAATAAAATGATGTTACAAAGCAAGCTTTCGAGACATCTCAGGTCTCTTCCTCTGGCATGGTATGACAAAATATCTGAAGGATACAAGTGAAAAGGTTTTGGTACCGTGTTAGCCAGTTGAAAATGTATTGAATGTTCTCAGTGAGAGGAACAAAATTTTGTTCCTCTCACTGAGAACATTCAATAAAATATCTGAAGAAACACAAATATATACACAAAACAGGGTAGAGGGATGCATAGTAAAAGGACATTTAAATAAACAAACACTGAGCTTAGAGAGTGAATCCTTAATTAGCTTAAATTAGTGGTGTGAGATTTTTATTGTCCCAATATCCATGTAGGATCAGAGGCATGGTGCCCTGGCAGTCTCTGGAGCAGACGCCTCAGATTTTATAATGAGTCTTAAATCCTCCTGACAGGTTGAGTCCTGTGTCCACAGAGTTAAACATTGTGATGAATTTGTATTCCCAGACCCTGAGATGGCTCTGTGATCTGAAGTTGCCTTTTAATATGACTACTTTCATGTGGTTTATGTTGTGTCCTGGAGCACAAAAATATTTGGCCACAGGTAAATGATTTTTTTTTGTCTGTTATTGTGTGGTGGTGAGATCTATCTCATCCTTGCTCTCAGTCTCTGTCCTGTTTCTAAGATTTGGTGCGTTTTTGGCTGCGTTTTAGATATCTGTGTTTTTCTGCGTTTTTCCAATGCATTGCATGGGGGGAAAACGCAGAAAAACGCAGGAAAGAATTGACATGTACATTTTTTTTTTAAGCTCAAAAACGCAGCTTAAAAAAAAAGTTGTGCGCGGACAGCAAAAAAGAAAACTCATAGACTTTGCTGGGGAAGCAAAGTCATGCAGTTTTAAGGCCAAAAACGCACCCGAAAAATGCGCAAAAACGCACTGTGTGCACATAGCCTAAAAGGCTTAGAACTGGCTTTATCGTCTTTAGGTCATACATCTTGATATTGGCATCTACTGTGATTACAAGCTGGGTAAAGAGATGAGAGCTTTGGGTAATCACAAATGCACCTCTGCATCTATGCCATGTATAGCGGAATAATGCCCTGATTGCTTGCATAGACTCAAAGTGGTGTATATGCAGCTTTCATCTCGCAGGACTGTTGGCTCTACACCTCCTCCCACTCTGCAGACTCTGCAGACACCTAGGCAACAGAGTGACGAAATAAAGATCTGTACATACTAGTCCAATCCTTGCAATAAATGCAAATCCGTGTATGTAATGTCACACAGTTCTGCTCTCCTCCCTTCTCTCTCTTTCTAAACACACAGAATGGTGAGATATATAAAATTGGGAGGAAAAGCAGAGCTGTGCATCATTACATATATTATCATATTGTTATTATCTCCACAATAAAATATAAGTGATTATAAAAAAAAATAAAATATAGAGACTGCAGCCTTTATTGCATGATATGACCGGTTTAATGCTCAAGCCGATAAAGGGTCCTTTTTAAATCGGCGTTTTTTGAAACACAATTCAACCACTTAAGTACAGTATGTGAAAATAACCTCTGACATGTTAAAGGCGTAGTTTTTGATATACAGGTGTTCTGTCCTTAACTAGATATTGAGAAAAAGGAATTACCGGATCTGGAATTTCTGGGAACAATGAAGCAGATAGTGAGTGTGGATTTGGACAACTGGTCACCATTTTTTACAAAGTTGCCACAAGAATTGAAACAAGGAACATTTGTCTGGGGATTTCAAGGTAAACCTTTCCATCTACACTGCTATATAAAGAGATTCTGTATACATAAATCTTTTATAGAGGCTCGTGGGCGGAGCCAATGACGTAGCAGCAAGTGAAAGTGAGCTCCCTTGGATTTCCTCAAAAGCAATGATATTAAAAATCTCAAGACTGTGATCCTTCTACATTAGTACTACTTTTTTTTTTTGTTATATCACTTTTGGTGTGTAAATAATCTCTATCATTTCTTATAGGCAAGACCTTGACAAAGGCCTAACATAAGCCGAAACGTTGGCTTGGCTTTGCTCTACTGGTAGTGGCTCTTTTTTCTTTTTGCTCACAATCCACAAATAAAAAAACTTTTGCATTATCCTTGTATCTGACTGAGTGCTTGGGATTTATCACAGTATCTGGAGATTTTTTCCTTTATAGCACCACCCCCATTTAACCAGTTGAGCCCGACTTTATTCCTACTATTTGACTATTTATTTATGTTGGTGCTCCTGTATAGCACCTCTAATGTCTCTCCCAACGCTTTCATATAGTAACGATCAAGCTGCGACTGTCCTGGCTGGGATATCCGCAACTAATCAATTTCTTACTATACCCACGGAGGAACTCCGCACCAGGGATTACCTGAAGGAGTTAAAGCGGCACACGTCGCTGGAGCTCCATGCAGTGACCCTCGCGGAGTATCACCGTGCTCAACGAATCCCCAGAGGACTCAGAGTCCCTTTAAGGCCAACTCTTTTTGCTGATAATCCCACATACTGTGATCAGTTCGAAGGCATCCTCAACAAGTGTTCTCTCGATATCATTATACTAACACTGGATTATTTGCAAAAAGAAATCAACACTGTTGATGCGAACATTAAAACCATAGAGGAACAGCTGTCCCAGACCCTCCCAGCCACGGATCTCTCTACATTGAAAACCAAAAACAAGGAGATCGTCACAGATTTCCAGCAGACCCTTCAGACCCGCAAACGCTCAAAATTTATTCGTGATCAAGACGATTACCTCAAGAACCGCGTTTACAGATGGCGCACCACCTCATTTCCTTCAGAACGCAGACCTTCCCATCGAGGCAATTACACAAGTGCCTACAGCTCGGACAGCGATCAGAGCTACTCTGGTCCCTCCTCTTCTTTTTTAGGCACCGGTCCACAAACACGAGGCAAACCAGGAGGGGCAAGAAACAGGGCTCCACCACACAGAATAACCACGCGGTCCCAGGTTGGGAGAACATCGTGTACAATATTTCCTCTCTTACACTCACACCCACAGAGATCAAGGTTCTACAGAAAGGTTTAACTTTTTGTCCTACACCCCCGCTCAACACCTTTGCCTTGGAACAGGAACTCAATCGATTTTTCAGAAACCTCCGATTGAAAGCCCATTTCTCCACCTCCCATGGCTTCCCCAACATCAACCCTGTTGTTCCCCTAACTAACTCATGCCCACCAACCTCCTTCACTTTACGTGAATTAGGCCTCAATAACCCAAGCACTTTTCAACCTCCCAGACACTACCACCCAATTGAAACTTACATATCCTTGGTCACACGTGACATTAACAAAGTCAAAACAGACATTAGTCAGGGACACATGCACCTCCGTCACTGTCATGATGTAATTTACCCTCTCACTGTATATGCTGTGATACTATGTCATGATATGTATATTTCCCTGGTTGTATTAGTTGTAATTCATGTATTTCCTTGGGCTCTCATACAATTGTAGTCTTGGCATCTAATGTGATTATGTAAATAGCCTGTCCTCTTCTTTCCAGAGTTGTGTATCTAATCTGTAATTGCATTGGCCAGTGAAGGAATAGTCATTGTTCTGCACAGCAGGGGATCCCTTCATCTACTGTGGCTGGCAGACATATTGGAGCCCTGTGATGGACCAAACCATTGATGATAGGATGTGTGACCCCTACCCCCTGAACAAACATGGTGGGCTGGTCAAGGAGCACAGACAATGCATTTCCCTTTTTGTAACTTCAGAGTGAGCTGGAACTAAGAGAAGAAGGAGCTCCAGCCTGGGTGGCTGTGGACACGGACGGAGCTAGGCCTGTGTGGCGGCCCGTGGGATTGTGTGGAACTCTTTGGACTACTGTAAGGACGATTGCTTTGTAATCCGGTCCGAGGATTGTCGGGAAGGGCCCCCGAATCTGTTTTACGTGGACTTATCGTGTGCTGTTCCAGTGTTCTTGTGAATAAACCTGTTGGATCGTTCCTCGGCCTGTTGTCTCTCCTTGCTCTGCTGTACACCCCGTCACAAACTGGTGGCAGCGGTGGGATCAGAGCAGAAGGAATGGAGGACAATGGCTCAACATCAGGAACCAGCACTGCAGAGTACAAGACCTGGACTTTGGGGAGCCTGCAATCAAAGGCCCGTGAAGTAGGAGTTCGTTTCAAAGGACTCTCCAAGGAGCAGCTGATTGAGGCGCTAGAAGGAGTCTGCTCGCAAAATGACGTGGAGGAAGGATCCTCACAGCAAAGGGAGGAAAGACGGGAGCTGGAGGTGAATACCCAAAAAAGTCAATGGGTTGTGTGGTACAAGGAAAAGATGGCACTGCTTGGAGATGAGGCCACCATAGAAGATAAGAGGGAGGCCATGCGTGGAGCTGAAGAGAAGGAGCGCAGGATGGAGGAGATGGCATTGCTGGATAAGCAGCTCGCTGTGGAAGCCGCGAGAGGTTCCAGACAGACTGTAACCCCAGCACCCATCATGAGGGAACTTCCCAGGGTGTCCCGCAAAGACTTTAAGCCGTTTAATGAGGCTGCAGGCGACATTGAGGGCTTCTTCCAGGACTTTGAGCATCAGTGTCGATTAATGGAAGTCCCGGACAGGGAGCGTGTCCGGCATCTGGTTGGGCTCCTAGAGGGGGGAGCTGCTGAAGCCTATAGAGCTATGGACCCTCGGTGGAACTGTGAGTATGCGGATATTAAACAGACTATCCTAGAACATTATGCTGTGACCCCAGACACTTACAGGACTCAGTTCCGTGCTTTAGCCTGTGATGGGGAAGTGTCTTTTAAGATATATGCTCATAGACTCAAACAAATATGTAATCGCTGGCTGGAGGCAGAGGAGGCCTTATCTTGGGAGACCTTCCTGCAGGTCATCCTAAAAGAACAATTCTTTGCCCAGTGCCCCGCTGAGATCCGGGAATGGGTGCGTGAGAGAAAACCAGCGACAGTGGAGGAAGCTGCTGCTCTCGCTGATGAGGCTCTCACCATCAAGCCTCAGTGGAGGGTTCTGTTGGAGGATGGAGAGACGCCTAACAGCTCCACAACACTGGATGCCCCCAGTTATTCTGTCCCCATTGTTCCCCGTTCCTCTAAGCCACCACATGTTGATACCCGTGTTAATGTGCCTCCAGTTGCTTCTACTGCACTTTCTGGAATACGCCGGGGAGAGGAAGTAACAGAGCGCAGGTGTTATGTTTGTAGGCATCCCGGGCATTTGCAGGCCTCATGCCCAGCCAGGCCATGGAGGAATCATCCTCAAACCCCTACAGCACCTTCAGGTGGGAGCCGGCCTCCAAGTTCCCCTACCCCTTACCCAAGAGGACGCCTTGGATGGAGGGAGACCCAGCTCAGATGCTATCAATGTGGACAGCCAGGGCATCGGCAAGTCTCCTGCCCAGCTGTTCAAATGTGGACTGATCCTGCGCCCAATCGGATTGTTAATTATTTACAGCCCAGCGCCATGGAGGAAGATGTGGCACCGCTATGTGAGGACTGGCCTAGTGACTCAGCTCCCCATGTTGCACCACCAGGAGTTTACAGGGTGCGACCTGCAGTTATGACGACTTCTGCTCATCGAGGTAAGCACTTGCAGGAGGTTGTGCTGGATGGACAGAGACTTGTTGGATTTTGTGACTCGGGTGCTTTCCTCACACTGGCTGATCCCCGAGTGGTTCGGCCTGAGGCAATCCATAGAGGACCTGGGATTGTCATTGAACTGGCTGGTGGACAATGGAGGACTATTCCCACAGCCACTGTGGACCTGAACTTTGGTTTTGGGGTCAGGCGATGTGTGGTTGGGGTGATGGGTGGTCTGCCTGCAGCTGTTCTCCTGGGCAATGATGTGGGAGAGCTACGATGCCAATTCGTGGCTGCATGAAGCCACATGTAAGTAACGCTCTGCCTGTGTGTACTTAACCAGTGACCTGTAGAGGTCCCTAGTACGTACACAAGTTGGGAGGGGAAGGAATTGTCATGATGTAATTTACCCTCTCACTGTATATGCTGTGATACTATGTCATGATATGTATATTTCCCTGGTTGTATTAGTTGTAATTCATGTATTTCCTTGGGCTCTCATACAATTGTAGTCTTGGCATCTAATGTGATTATGTAAATAGCCTGTCCTCTTCTTTCCAGAGTTGTGTATCTAATCTGTAATTGCATTGGCCAGTGAAGGAATAGTCATTGTTCTGCACAGCAGGGGATCCCTTCATCTACTGTGGCTGGCAGACATATTGGAGCCCTGTGATGGACCAAACCATTGATGATAGGATGTGTGACCCCTACCCCCTGAACAAACATGGTGGGCTGGTCAAGGAGCACAGACAATGCATTTCCCTTTTTGTAACTTCAGAGTGAGCTGGAACTAAGAGAAGAAGGAGCTCCAGCCTGGGTGGCTGTGGACACGGACGGAGCTAGGCCTGTGTGGCGGCCCGTGGGATTGTGTGGAACTCTTTGGACTACTGTAAGGACGATTGCTTTGTAATCCGGTCCGAGGATTGTCGGGAAGGGCCCCCGAATCTGTTTTACGTGGACTTATCGTGTGCTGTTCCAGTGTTCTTGTGAATAAACCTGTTGGATCGTTCCTCGGCCTGTTGTCTCTCCTTGCTCTGCTGTACACCCCGTCACAGTCACAATATGACGAATGACGAATCAAGAGCCCTTCTTGCTCTTAAGAACAATCCTCATTTAGTTATAAAACCTGCGGACAAAGGTGGCGCAATTGTCGTACTTGACAAATCCTACTACATAACCGAGATCAAGAACCAGCTCAGTGACTCTACTACTTACACTTCTATCCCACGGGACCCCACCGCAACCATTCGCTCTATCATTCAGGACCTTGTCAACTTTTACTCCAACAATGCCACCATAGACAACAAATTGTCCAGTTTTCTAATCAATAACCACCCCATCACACCCGTATTTTATACCCTCCCCAAAATACACAAAAATCTCACTTCTCCCCCCGGCCGACCTATCGTTGCTTCAACAGACTCCATCCTATCACCACTGGCACGCACTCTGGAAAAAATACTTACGCCTCTCATTCCCAACACCCTCTCATTTCTGAAAGACACCACTCATTTTCTAGAAACTCTATCTAATGCCAACTGTCCCACTGAGAATTGCTTCATGGTCACCATGGACGTAACCAGCTTGTACACCAGCATTGATCACCATGGGGGTCTCAAGGCCGTTCAATGGTTCCTCAATACATACACTGACTTTGACGATTTGAAGAAACAATTCTGTTTGGATGTCCTTAAGATAATCCTGGAAAACAACTTCTTTCTCTTTGAGGATACCTTCTACATACAGCGGAAAGGGACCGCTATGGGATCTCACGTAGC
This sequence comes from Anomaloglossus baeobatrachus, assembly GCF_048569485.1. Lineage (NCBI taxonomy): Eukaryota > Metazoa > Chordata > Amphibia > Anura > Aromobatidae > Anomaloglossus > Anomaloglossus baeobatrachus. The sequence continues at coordinate 247,485,820 of NC_134359.1, forward strand.
GCCCCCGTACGCTAACATTTACATGGCCAAATTTGAGGAAGATTATATCTATTCTCATCCCCTTTTCTCTAGTAACATCCCCCTTTGGAAACGATTTATCGATGACGTATTTTGCATCTGCATCGGCAATGAGGAATCGCTTATTGAATTCTTCAATGACATTAGCACCGTCTGCCCCAACATCTCGTTCACCCTACATTATGACCGCGATTCAGTGAGCTTTCTGGACACTCTTGTCATCAGGGGTTCTGATGGAAAAATATCCACCGATATCTATACTAAACCAACGGACAAGAATAGTCTTCTTTTATACAGCAGCTGCCACCCTAAGCACATCAAAAATCTTTGCCTATCTCTCAACATTGTAGAGTAGATAGAATAGTCTCCAATCCCGTAACTCGTGAACTCCGGCACCGGGAGATGAGTACTAAGTTTCTGGACAGAGATTACCCTCACCACATTGCATCCACTACCACCCCTACACGCAACCCGGAACCCAATAAGAACCCACGGATACCATTCGTCAACACCTATCATCCGTTTTCCCCGTCCTTCAGTCAGGTCATTAGGAAACACTGGTCAATTCTTGGCAATGCATATCCGGACATCACGGAATTCCAACATCCACCATTGATTTGTCACAAACGCCCCCGGAACATCAAGGACACTCTAGTCCGAGCCGATATTGGTTCCTCCGTGAGCAAGGACAGACAGAGTTTTCTAGCCACACCACGGAAGGGAACGTTTCCATGCCTCCATTGTGTCCAATGTTCTAACGTCACCAAGGGCGAACACTTCTCGCACCCTAGAACTGGCAAGCAGTACCCCTTTAAAGGCTTCTATACCTGCGACACCAATTTTGTTGTGTACCTGATAAATGTCCGTGCGGTCTCGGATATGTTGGGGAGACCACCCAGCATATCCGAGACCGCATAAGTAAACATAAGTCTACTATACGTTGCGGCCAGACCATACTTCCCATTCCAGCACATTTTGCTGCCAGAGGACACTCTGTGTCCCAACTCAGATTTCAGGTGCTTGAATATGTTCCATTGCCCAGAAGGGGAGGCAATAGGGTACAAATCCTCCGGGACCGCGAGGCTTACTGGATTCACACACTACAAACTCTGGCACCATTAGGCATGAATAGGGAATATGAAACAAATTATTAATTATTATCAGAGGTGGCTACTTTGTATACATATATAGGTGTTGTTGTCAATACGTATGTGTTTTATACTTACATATCTTGTGTACCCGGCAGTCTTAACCCATCTTTTTCTTTTTTTCAGAGATATTGAACACCCTTTTCACTGGCAGGATCCATTCCTCACACTTTCTTTATAGGCACCACCTTTCTATAAGGTAGCATCTCTAACCCATTACTTTTCAGGTTGCTGTGCTTCCAGGTTCACACACTTGTCACACTACACACCTTGGAAACTTTCTATAGATAGTGACCCCTATCCCCTGAGCCTTAGTCAACATCCATCCATCCCACGTCTCCTGATTTACATGATTTACATTTATACATAATTCTTTCTTTACCCCACTCATACACACCCACCATTCCTCCACATTTATCTGCCCTTTCCCATAGTGGTACCTCCACAATTCCCCCATATCCTCTCTCTACACTTTCCTTCTTGCTTCATTCCCCTAAACCAGACATATACACATATCTCCACAGTAGCCGTTCATCACATCTCCTTTATTCTTTACCCCTTCTTATACACACTCCATAGGTCCACCCCTCAGTTTATGCCCTATGCAGCATGTTTCCTACATATGCATTGACGTTCCACATAGATGCATTAGCCCAATCCAGAATTTTCTCAACCGGCCCCCTTGATGACGCAGCGCACACGCGCATAATACACATATATACACTGCCTATTCATAGTTCTGTCCTTCCCCCCTTCATGACGCGGCGTGCACACGCGCGCTCATACACATATACACACCGCCCATCTATGATTCTGTTCTCTCCCCCCTCTGTTGACACGTCGCGCGCACGCGCGCGCACAGTACACACACACACACACCGCCCATCCATGGTTCTGTCCTTCCCACTTTGATGACGCGTCACGCATGCGCAGACACGCGCTCGCATCACCGCTGACGTCACGCGTGCATGCGCAGTGACGCACATCACTCACACCAGGAAGTGCCGGCCACCCTTTAAATGGTCGCTCTTCAACACACCACAGCGCCACATGCCTCCTGCCTGCTCCTCTGGGACCCCGTCCCCATGCCAGATGCCCTAAAGGTAAAATCCTGCCTTATCATATATATACTCTGCTATATACTTATATGCTCTACCTTGTACACTGCATACCTGTGTTTGGTTTTTCTCTGGGACCCTGCCCCCATGCCATATACCCTAAAGGTAAAATCCTGCCTTAGTATACACTCTGCTATATACTTACATGCTCTACCTTGTATACTGCATACCTGTATTTGGTTATTTTCTGGGACTCCGTCCCCAGGCCATATGCCCTAAAGGTAAAATCCTGCCTTATTGTACAAACTGCTATATACTTACATGCTCTGCCTTATATACTGCATACCTGTATTTGTCTTTCCTTGATACAGCCATTGAGCATTCTCTTATTTTCCCTTTTTCCTCAGGCACCTCCTCTACCTCACCATCAGCTTCTCACTTCTCCCTGACTGTGGGTATGTTGTGTTCTCTCTTGTGACCTCATGTCTCCCATAAGATGCTTACACATCATGACGCTAAATTCTGACACAAACCTATTTGTAGCCATCCATATGTCCGTTCATGCCTATCATAGGCTGGATGGTAACCGCATTACAATGCTTCCTTACTAGCTTATCCATTGTCTAGTCGGATACCTCCTCCTGGTTACTGCCTCCTGGACTCACAGTATTACAATGACGCCTATTCCGATGTTATTTTTCCCACTACCTGTGATTGCTCACTAAGACGCTGTTCATACGATTTCATCCCCCCACTATCAGACGGTCTGCTCGCATTTACATGCTATACCTTTGTAACATTGTTATTTAACTATTGGTATGCCTTTTTGATTCTGCGATTATAAAAAACGCAAGCTTGTGCCTTCTATATTGCTTCTTTATACTGTACCTTTGGTGCTAAAAATGTTCCTCCTCTCCGTTTAGCGAACTACGCCGGAAAAGTAAAAACGCCCTACCTACGATAGAATCGTCCATACTCATTGGTCTCTCACATAAGTATGTGTATATACATTATCTGTAAATATGTAAAAAAAAATTTTTATGTCACTTTTGGTGTGTAAATAATCTCTATCATTTCTTATAGGCAAGACCTTGACAAAGGCCTAACATAGGCCGAAACGTTGGCTTGGCTTTGCTCTACTGGTAGTGGCTCTTTTTTCTTTTTGCTCACAATCCACAAATAAAAAAACTTTTGCATTATCCTTGTATCTGACTGAGTGCTTGGGATTTATCACAGTATCTGGAGATTTTTTCCTTTATAGCACCTCCCCCATTTAACCAGTTGAGCCCGACTTTATTCCTACTATGTGAAAATAACCTCTGACATGTTAAAGGCGTAGTTTTTGATATACAGGTGTTCTGTCCTTAACTAGATATTGAGAAAAAGGAATTACCAGATCTGGAATTTCTGGGAACAATGAAGCAGATAGTGAGTGTGGATTTGGACAACTGGTCACCATTTTTTACAAAGTTGCCACAAGAATTGAAACAAGGAACATTTGTCTGGGGATTTCAAGGTAAACCTTTCCATCTACACTGCTATATAAAGAGATTCTGTATACATAAATCTTTTATAGAGGCTCGTGGGCGGAGCCAATGACGTAGCAGCAAGTGAAAGTGAGCTCCCTTGGATTTCCTCAAAAGCAACGATATTAAAAATTTCAAGACTGTGATCCTTCTACATTAGTGACTCCTTGGACTTTGGAGATCCCCAGGATACTGTAGAAATTTACCTCGTCAAAATCGGAGCTGGGATAGCTGAGATATTAAAGACAGAAGTTGGTGAGGTGATGTAAGTGTAATGGTACTACACTGTAATAGTCTTCCTACCGCTTCACACTCCCATAATAAAGCTCTGCTCTGGTCTCACTATTATACCTAGTCTTTTCTAAGACCAGATGAAAAAACTTTTGTCTCACATACATACATAATTTAATGATTTTATTAACTTTAAAACGCCCATTAAAGAACTGAGCTCGAGCTACAGCAAGTGTTGTTGCCATAACAACGGTTTGAGGTAAAGTGAAAGTAAAACTCATAGCTACATTGGAAAGATGGCAGCCTCTTATTATCAATAAAGAATATATTATCACTCATCATTATTTGCAAAAGAGCATAAGAACAAGTGTGACAGTCAGTAAAAGTCATTAATAAATTGCATAAATCTCTGCCTCCTATCCAATATGCTGCAGACCTGGTGGTGTCCGATGATATGTGGCAGCCAGAGGATCTGATATAGCTGATAGCGGCAGATATCCAGGAAAGCACTTTACATTGGATCTGACAGCTCAACTCAACGTAGCTAGGCTGATCCAGCTCCTACACTAAGAGGACTTATTAAAAATATTAAAGAACCCTGCCTTATACCATAAGGTTACGAAATAATCCATATATTTAAGCCAATATTTAAAGGGGCAGTACACCAAAACATATTAAGATGAATAAAGACACTAAACAGAAAGTGAAACCAGTATATATTCCAAAGAAAACCTTCAATCTAAATACGAGTAATAAACTCCAAAAAAAGAATCCTGATCCTAGGATTAACACCTTATAGGCAGACCCAAGAGATTTCGGGATTAATTCAAATATAGTGACCCAAACAAAAAGTGACTCTTTTAAAGGTACAAGTTTGGAAGGAGAAATATCTCCTAAGAAAACACAAAACCATATATCCTCGCACCATCAAGACTGTTTAAAACAAAACGAGATAATAGGTAAAATAAACATGTCATACCAAGATGGGGGGATGTCAAATGATAGCAATAAACAACAATACATTAAACCCACTAAACTGATTGCTTCTACATATGACAATCTGGACACATCAACCTCTTCCCATATGGATATGGACTCGTCAGTTTCACTCAAAAGAAAAGGAGGAGACAATGAAGAAAACCCTTCCACAAAACATGTTGCTACTTATAGCTCGATCTCAGATTCTAGTGATGACTCAGAAGTGACAAGCCCGGATAAACAAAGGTTAAGAATAGACTCTAAGGCTTCTATGTCTCCTGCCAGGGATCCTCTGACATTGGCCAAACTGGATAGTATTCTTGGATTCGGAAACAACGATATCAAGGTTTTCTTTGGGAGCCTACTTAACGCCATTAATGAGAATATTGATTTGGCAATCAGCAAACAGACAAAAATCTTACAAGATAGCCTTCAGGCGGTCAACAGTAGGATATCGGACAATGAAAACAGAATTGTAGAGGTCAAAAACAAAACTGAAGAACTCTCTAAAAATCAAAGTGACATCGAGAGTCAATTAACAACCCTAAAAAATAAAGTGGCAGATGTAGAAGATAGATCTAGGAGAAACAACATAAAACTGAGGGGCATAGAGGAAAACATATCGAATAATAACCTAGCAGACTATGTTAAAAATCTAATCCGTAAAGCTATTCCTGGATTGTCAGAGCCCGAATTAACAATTGATAGAATACACAGACTTCCAAAACCCAGAACTGTACCATCTGATCTACCTAGAGACGTTATATTAAGACTTCACTACTTTAGTACCAAGGAGATTCTTTTGAGATACTTGAGAAACAACAGATTTCTTCCAGAGCCATATAATCAAATAAAGGTGCTCATTGACTTATCTAGAGAGACAATTGCCTCCCGGAGAGCTTTTACAGATACTACCAAACGTTTACAGGAATGGGGAATTCTGTATAAATGGGGTTTCCCCACAAAACTCCTGGTCTGGATTAAGAACAAAATAACTCCAATTTTTTTTTCCTGAGGAAGGTTTAAGGCTCATTGCGACTCTAAGTGAGGATCCACAGCACAAAACCTGATATTCTCAGGTACTGAAGTAAAGGGAGGCGACTGAAGATAAGTGTGGCATAGTTTTAACACAATCTCATAGTGGTGATAACTGTAACTGTTTAATTTCATTAGGGATTTGTTGTCTGTGTTTGTCTGGGGTACTGTGAAAAAGCAAAAAAAAAAAAAAAAAGTGTGTCTAGTGATTTAGTCAGTAGTATTAGCCACACCTGTTTCTAGAAGCTTCTAGCAGCTTCTAGTAGTCCTTGTAGAACTATATAAACCAGCCAGAGCTAGCGAGGTGCTGAGAGTGCGAGGTACTGAAGTAAAGGGAGGCGACTGAAGATAAGTGTGGCATAGTTTTAACACAATCTCATAGTGGTGATAACTGTAACTGTTTAATTTCATTAGGGATTTGTTGTCTGTGTTTGTCTGGGGTACTGTGAAAAAGCAAAAAAAAAAAAAAAGTGTGTCTAGTGATTTAGTCAGTAGTATTAGCCACACCTGTTTCTAGAAGCTTCTAGCAGCTTCTAGTAGTCCTTGTAGAACTATATAAACCATAATAAGATAAGTGTGGCATAGTTTTAACACAATCTCATAGTGGTGATAACTGTAGCTGTTTAAGAAGAGAAGAGTCGCCGTAAGCTGATCGATTGCTGGGACTTGCCGGGTCTCGCTGTTTGAGGACATCGCAAAACCGCGCGCCTGTCATACGCTACATCAGCATTATGGAAGAGAAGAAAATCCACATGGTCACCTGCAACACATGCTACATGTTTACGGATCTGCCGCACAAAAAATCCAACTTCACCTGTCAAAAGTGCAAACTTGTTGCCCTCTTAGAGGAAAAGGTGCGGGGACTGGAAGAAAGAATAGCAACTTTGAAGCTAATTAAAGAACATGAGGACATCTTGGACGAGGCAGAAGCAACAATTCAGGATATGGAAAGTGAGAAAAGCTTCAGAACACATACAGAGGCTGAAAAGTGGACACATGTGACCAAAAGAAGCCAGCGGATCAAGTGGTCATCACCACCCACACAGCTTAGCAACCAATATGAAGCCCTCATGCTAGAGAACGAAAATGGCACAGCTCAGGATGATACCGTCTCTACAGGAGAAGACACAGTATCATCAAAAGAAGTTACTTTGTCAACAAAAGCAGAAACAAAAGACACTCAAAAACACTCAGGGGCAAAATGCAGTGCATCCAGAAAGAAAAGAAGAGTGGTAGTTATGGGCGACTCACTACTAAGAGGCACGGAGGCAACTATCTGCAGGCCGGACATAACCGCACGAGAAGTATGCTGCCTACCGGGAGCAAAAATCAAGGATGTGGCCAACAGGATACCAACTATCCTCGGATCCAAGGACGAATACCCGTTCCTATTGATACATGTAGGAACAAACGACACGGCAAGAAATGATCTACCAACTATTTGTGAAGACTTTGAAATGCTGGGGAAGAAAATAAAGGAACAGAACGTACAGGTTGTTTTCTCATCAATCCTCCCAGTCGATGGCCATGGTGTCAGAAGATGGAATAGGATACTAGATTTGAACAACTGGCTACGACGGTGGTGCAGGCAGCAAGGATTTGGATTCTTGGACCATGGAGTGAATTACCTCTACGATGGACTTCTCGCAAGAGACGGGATACACCTCACAAAACCTGGGAAACACACGTTCGCCAGAAGGCTTGCCACACTCATCAGGAGGGCTTTAAACTAGAAGAAGAGGGGATGGGAGAAAAAACAGCAGACAAGAACATGCAACAGAAGGACAAACTAATCAAGGATACTAGATGCCGTAAAGAGGACCCAAGACAGGGTAATCAGAAGGAAGCTAAGAAAAGGGGAGCAAAACTTCTTTCCTGCATGCTGACCAATGCAAGAAGCCTGACCAATAAGATGGAGGAACTGGAGCTGGTAATGTATGAGGAGAAATACGACATAGTAGGAATAACTGAGACATGGTTAGATGATAGTTATGACTGGGCGGCTAACCTGCAAGGATATGAATTGTTTAGGAGGGATCGTAAAAAAAGGAAAGGGGGTGGAGTCTGTCTATATATAAAGTCCAGTTTAAAGCCCAGACTAAGAGAAGATATTCAAGAGGGAAATGAAGAGGTGGAGTCTCTATGGGTGGAGATACAAGGAGGGAAAACTAATAAAATCCTCATAGGGGTTTGTTATAAGCCACCAAATATAACAGAAACCACTGAAAATGTATTATTGAAACAAATAGACAAAGCAGCAAATCACAATGAGGTGATTATTATGGGGGACTTCAATTACCCCGATATAGACTGGGAAACTGAAACCTGTGGATCTCAGAAAGGAAACCGGTTTCTGTCAGTAACTAAGGATAATTATCTGTCCCAACTTGTGCCGGGCCCAACTAGAGGGGCAGCCCTTCTGGACTTAATTTTAAGCAACAGGCCAGATAGAATAACAGACGTACAAGTGGATGGGCACCTCGGGAATAGTGACCACAATATAATACAATTCCACTTGTCCTTCAGTAAGGTGCCTTGGAGGGGGGTTACAAAAACGCTGAATTTCAGGAAAGCAAAGTTTGATCAGCTTAGAGAAGACCTTCGCCAAATTGATTGGGACAATGTCCTCAAAAATGGGAGCACAGAAAATAAGTGGGAAATTTTTAAATCGGTATTAAACAGCCACTGTGAGCGAGCCATACCGTACGGAAATAAAAGGGCTAGGAACAGGAGAAAACCAATGTGGCTAAATAAGGATGTAAAAGGGGCAATGAATAATAAGAAAAAGGCATTTAAAAAGCTAAAACAAGAAGGCAGCGAGGAAGCATTAAAAATATATAGAGAAAAAAATAAAATGTGTAAAAAACAAATATATTTAGCAAAAGTAGAAACTGAGAGACTCATTGCTAAGGAAAGCAAAGCAAATCCCAAACTATTCTTTAATTATATAAACAGAAAAAAGATTAAAATTGATGGTGTTGGCCCTTTAAAGAATAATGAGGGTAAAATCATAGAAAGCGATGTGGGAAAAGCAAATGTTTTAAATACTTTTTTCTCAACTGTGTTCACACAGGAAAAGCATATGCCAGGGGAAATGCAGAGTGATCATGTAAATGCCCCATTAAGTATGACCTGCCTAACCCAGGAAGAAGTGCAGAACCGACTTAGTAACATTAAAATTGACAAATCACCAGGCCCTGATGGCATTCACCCTCGGGTATTAAGGGAGTTAAGTAATGTGATAGACAGGCCTCTATTCCTTTTATTTAAAGACTTTATAGATACTGGGTCTGTTCCACTGGATTGGCGGCTAGCAAATGTGGTACCAATATTCAAAAAAGGGTGCAAAAGGGAACCTGGAAACTATAGGCCGGTAAGCTTAACATCTGTTGTGGGTAAAATGTTTGAAGGGTTTTTAAGGGATACTATTATGGAATGTCTCAATGTTAATAACTGTTTAACTTCATATCAACATGGATTTATGAAGGATCGCTCCTGTCAAACTAACCTGATCAGCTTCTATGAGGATGTAAGCTCTCACATGGACCGAGGAGAATCATTGGATGTCATTTATCTCGACTTCGGTAAAGCATTTGACACTGTCCCACATAAAAGACTGCTAAGTAAAATGAGAAAGCTTGGGCTCGGGGAAAATGTGTGTAGATGGGTAGGTAGCTGGCTTAGTGGTAGAAAACAAAGAGTGGTTATTAATGGTGCATACTCAGATTGGGCCAGGGTTACTAGTGGGGTGCCACAGGGGTCTGTATTGGGCCCCCTACTATTTAATATATTTATTAATGATCTGGTGGATGGTTTACAGAGTAAAATATCAGTATTTGCAGATGATACAAAACTATGTAAGGTAGTTAACACAAAGGAGGACAGTTTGCAACTACAGATGGATTTGAGTAAATTGGAGAATTGGGCTGAAAAATGGCAAATGAGGTTTAACACAGATAAGTGTAAGGTTATGCACATGGGAAGGAGAAACAGATGCTACGATTACTTACTAAATGGGAAACTGCTGGGGAAATCAGACATGGAAAAAGACTTAGGCATCTTAGTGAATAAGAATCTAAATTGGAGTGCCCAGTGTCAGGCAGCAGCCACCAAAGCAAATAGGGTGATGGGATGCATTAGAAGAGGTCTGGGGGCACGAGATGAAAACATCATTCTCCCTCTGTACAAATCACTAGTCAGACCACACTTGGAGTATTGTGTGCAATTTTGGGCGCCGGTGCTGAAGAAAGACATTACTGAACTTGAAAGGGTTCAGAGGCGGGCTACTAAAATAATAAATGGAATGGGTGCATTACAATACACGGAAAGGTTATCAAAATTAGGTCTATTTACTCTAGAAAAGAGAAGACTTAGGGGAGACCTAATAAATAAATATGTACAAATATATCAGAGGGCCATATAGAGATCTCTCCCATGATCTGTTTGTACCAAGGACTATGACAAGAACAAGGGGGCATTCTTTTCGATTGGAGGAAAGAAAATTCCTACATCAGCATAGAAGAGGGTTCTTCACGGTAAGAGCAGTGAAGCTCTGGAACTCTCTTCGTGAGGAAGTGGTGATGGCCAACTCACTGAATGAATTTAAGAGAGGAATGGATGCATTTCTTGTTAGCAAAAGTATAGAAGGTTATAAATAGCATAATCTTACAGGTAGATAGAAGAGCGACCAAGATTATTAGAGGAATGGGTGGGCTGCAATACCAAGACAGGTTATTAAACTTGGGGTTAGTTAGTTAGGAAAAACAAAGGCTTAGGGGGATCTAATCACAATGTATAAATATATGAGGGGACAGTACAGAGACCTTTCCAAAGATCTCTTTACACCTAGGCCTGCGACTGGAACACGGGGGCATCCGCTACGTCTTGAGGAAAGAATGTTTAATCATAATCACAGATGAGGATTCTTTACTGTACGAGCAGTGAGACTATGGATCTCTCTGCCGTATGATGTTGTATTGAGGGATTCACAAGTAAAATTTAAGCAGAGCCTGATCGCATTAATTGAAAAAAATAATATTACCAGTGATGTATATTAGATTTTATGACAGGGTGTTGATCCAGGGAACTAGTCTGATTGCCGTATGAGGAGTCAGGAAGGAATTTTTTTCCCCATTGGAGCTTATTTGACACATTGGGGTTTTTTTGCCTTCCTCTGGATCAACATGTTAGGCTACGGGTTGAACTAGATAGACTTGGGGCCACTTTGCACGCAGGGGTGGATCTGTGGCGGATCTGTGGTTGCGGTGAAATTGTGGACAATCAGTGCCAGGTTTGTGGCTGTGTACAAATGGAGCAATATGGCCATGATTTCGCTGCGGCCACGGATCTGCCGGGGATTTGTCTCTGTGTGTGGGGTGGCTTTTAGAGTCTCCCTTCAACCTTAAAAACTATGAATTTTTCATATACTGTCTTATTTTACAAGGGCTACTCATCTATAAGAACTTTTCTTGATTGACTACCATGGTCCTATTGTTAGAATACAATTACCCACTTTTCTACAGCCAACCAACTACAAGAGGATTGTCGGATGGACACGCAGTAGGCCTTCCATTATTCCTTTTAGGATGCTCATCTTCAAGAGGACTCTCCAACGTATCCAAAGGAAACTATTATTGGAATATAATCATCTACTTCACCATAGTCAACTTAATAGGAGAGGATTTCCGAATGAGCTTATACTGGAGCTTCACTAATTATTTTTTTTTTATAAATAAGTCATTGTCGGAAAGGGGGAAAACCTATTTTTATTTTTATCCTCCTTTCTTTCTTTTCTTTAACGATTTCTGTCTTGCCAAAGCCCAAAGGAGATTTGGACTCTGTAAATAATTACAGACCAATCTCGCTTATAAATTCGGACGTTAAAATATACGCGAAATTGATTGCTGAAAGATTAAAAACTATTTTGCCAGGAATAGTAAACAACGACCAGGTGGGATTTATAGAAGGAAGGCAAGCTCCAGATGGTACAAGAAAAATCTTAAATTTGATTTCTCGTATAAATGAAAAAAATATACCATCCCTGATTATATCTCTTGATGCAGAAAAAGCCTTCGACAGAATCACTTGGATGTATCTAAAATTAACCCTTCTTAAATTCGGCTTCAACCAACAAATTATTGATACCATCCTGGCCCTAAACTCCAATCCCACCGCAAAAATTTACTCTAATAATCATCTTTCCAGTCCCTTCAAAATATCAAATGGAACCCGTCAGGGATGTCCCTTATCACCTTTACTATTTATACTAGCTATTGAACCCCTGGCAGAATATATCAGATCTAACCCAGCAATAAAAGGAATTCAAACCAGAGCTCGACATCACAAATTAGAGTTATTCGCTGATGACATAATTCTCACTCTTTCCGACCTGATAAACTCCTTAATGGAACTACAAAATACATTGGAATTATTCACCAAAATTTCATACTATAAACTAAATGCTGAAAAATCTGAAATCCTTCCCTTTTTTCTAAACAATCGGGTCATTAGCAACATTAAAAATCAATCATCTTTTAAATGGGTAGAGGGGTCCTTGAACTACTTGGGTATTAAAATTACAAATAATTTCCAATCTCTAATAGACATAAACATGAAAGATTTAATTGATAAAGTCCAAAAAGAAGCAACTAATTTACAAAAACATGAAATCACTTGGTTGGGGAGAGTTAACGCATTCAAAATGATGATTTTACCAAAGATATTATATTATTTTAGATGCATTCCCCTCTTAATCCCCCCCTATTACTTGAGTAAATTTCAAACCATCCTGAAATGCTATGTCTGGAACTACAAGAGGCCGCGGATTGCTAGGCATGTTTTATTGAAACACAAGAAAAGAGGTTACAGTTTACCAAATGTATTAAATTATTACAAAACAAACATAATTAGACAAAGCATATACTGGATTCAGCACAATCAATCTCACGCATGGATGGATCTGGAACTAGATTATAATAACTATGCATCTCTAGGCCATCTTATTTTACGCCATTTGCAAAATACTAACCTTCCTCTCCCTGTACACCCCACCCTGGCCTCTACAATCGCGATCTGGAAAAACCTTAAGGGAAATAAAAATAAACTGGACTCTACTAAATTTGAACAGATAAAAGAGTTTCCTCTTACATTCCTGGCCTATATAGCCAGAGAAAATATCCCCCCAAATTGGAGAAAACAGGGTCCAAAAAAGTTAAAAGATTTATATAATGGAATAGACTTTATCACCTTCTTGGATATCAAGATAAAATATAATATCTCAGACAATGACTTCAGGATAATTATTGCTTTACGATCCTCCATAAAAAACCTACTAGCCTTCAAACATCCAATTCCAGAAATTGTTAGTATGTTATACAGTAACATGAACAATAAGCAAATATGGAGCACTAGGAGCATATACAACAACTTCAACGAAGATATTAATTTTAAAAAAATGGACTACATGATTAAATGGGAACATAGTTTAAAGCAACAATTTTCTTAAAGGGAATGGGAAAAAGCCCTAAAAGCGACTTATAACTCAAACATTTGTGCTACACTGCACGAATCCTATTATAAACTCCTGAGCCACTGGTACTACTCCACCTCAAGAATAAGCAAATTCAACAAAAACGTGTCTTCTCTCTGTTGGAGGGGGTGTAACCAAATAGGCGATATACTCCATATTTTCTGGAAATGCCCAATGGTTAAAACTTTATGGTCTGAAGTTTTTAAATTGCTGAACCGAATTACAAAATCGAATATCTCTATTTCTCCACACATGGCCCTGTTGTCTCTAGGAACTGAAAATATTGATCCATCCCATGTTTCCATCTCCATCCACCTCTTTTTAATTACTAAAAATCTAATAGCAGCAAAATGGAAAACGAAAGAATGCCCAAATATTAATGAAATCATTAACATACTATCCTCCCATCATAAGTATGAAGAAAGACATGCAATTATAAACAATACATTTTCCTCCTACCACAAACGCTGGAGTCCGCGGATCAGTGACACAATCGGCATTTCCTGATTTAAAGGCAACCTTTCTCCAATGATATTTTAATCTAAGATTTGAATTTTAATTCCCCTCCTTCCCCTTGCTGATTTCCCTTTCTTTCCTTTTCTCCCTTTTCTGTTTTCTCTTTTGTTTAATAAGCCCTATAGAGTTAAGAGTTATATTATGTATTTTAAACAATTGTTTAACCCCATAGCGACGGCCTAACGTCTCAAGACGTCGGAAAAACAGGGTACTTATTCTGTTCCGACGTCTTGAGACGTCAGGCCGGAAAAAGCTTGTAGCGCCCCCCAGTGACGAAAAATCTCGGGGGTTTCAGCTACCGGAGGTAGCTGAGACCCCCAAGATTATGAATCGGGGTGTTTTTTTTGGACCCCGTTAATGCGATCGCCGGTATACACCGTATACCGGCGACAACATTAAAAAAAAATAAATGGCCGGTAAAATTGATTTATTTCTCATCTGACGTGATCAAACATGTCAGATGAGAAATAAATATGAGCCCTTAGTGCCCCCAAAGCCCCCGGTACCGGAGAGTCCCCCCCCACCCCTACCCCCCCCTCCGGAAAATCCAAGATGGCGCCGACGCGCGCTGAAAACTCCCGCCGCCGCCGGCTCTGCAAACATTTCCCTCCGATCTGAAATGATCAAACATTTCAGATCGGAGGGAAATGTCCTCCCCCTGACCCCTCCACCGGGCCACCGGAGATCTCTGGTCCCCGGAGCCCCCTCCGGTCTCCAGAGCCGCCTCCCGCCTCCCCCCTCCGGAGCATGGAAGATGGCGGCCGCATTCATCCTGCTCTTTCTGCCGCATGTGACACATCACATGCGGCAGAAAGTTGTCACCCCCCGTCACCCGCCGTCACCCCCCCCAGCCCCCGGTCATACGTTACCTGGCTGCTGGTGCTCCGGCCCCGCGATCACGCCGCCTGCTTCTTGAAAGCAGGCGGCGCATGCGCAGACAGCGGCTGTCAGCTGGATCCCTGCAAGCAGGGACTCTGACGTCGCTGCTGCACTGTGGACCGGGGGAGGGTGAGTATGGTAATCTGCAGCCACACTCCTCACATGGAGAGACTGCTGTTCTAGAAAATGGGGGGTACGTTCTGTGAGCGTGCCCCTCATATTCTAGAATGAGGTTACTGCAGGTCACTCTGCCCTAGGTTGGACCGGGGCAGTGTGAGTGCAGTATTCTCAGATTACTGCACCCACACTGCTCATGGAGAGCTTGCTCTTCCAGAAAATGGGGGATACGTTCCCTGAACGTGCCCCCCATATTCTAGAAGATCCAGAGTCGGCGTGGGACCTCCAAAATGGATTACAGCGACCGAAATTTATTTATTTTCAATAAATTGGTAAAAGAGGAATGTTTCGGGGAGTTTTTTTTTCAAATAAATTTTTTTTTGTCTTTATTTTTTTCTATTACTTGACTGGGTTAGTAATGTCGGGTATCTGTTCAGATGCCGTGACATCACTAACCCCAGGGCTTGATGCCAGGTGACATTACAGCTGGTATCAACCCCATATATTACCCCGTCTGCCACCGCACCAGGGCGCGGGATGAGCTGGAGCGAAGCGCCAGGATTGGCGCATCTAATGGATGCGCCACTTCTGGGGCGGCTGCGGCCTGCTATTTTTAGGCTGGGAAGAGTCCAATAACCATGGCTCTTCCCACCCTGAGAATACCAGACCCCAGCTGTCCGCTTCACCTTGGCTGGTGATCTAATTTGGGGGGGACCCCACGTTTTTTTTTTTTTTAAAAAACGCCTGGGGAGCCCTCCAAATTGATCACCAGTCAAGGTGAAGCTGTCAGCTGTGGTTTGCAGGCTACAGCTGTCTGCTTTACCCTAGCTGGCTATCAAAAATAGGGGGGACCCCACGTCGTTTATTTTAATTATTAATTTTTTGGGGGGCTAAATACAAGGCTAGGCACCCTTTAGTGCCACATGAAAGGCACTAAAGGGCGCCAGCTTAGAATATGCAGGGGGGTGGGATGTTATATATGTTTGACATCTATCCATTCATCCATTGTAGCATTTTAGGCTATGTGCCCACAATCAGTGTTTGCAGCGTTTTGGGCGCAGAGTGTTTTCTCTGCGTCCATAGCGCTGCGTTGTGCAGTAGAAGCACAGTGGAAGGATTTTTAGAAATCCCATGCCCACTGTGCTTCTCTTCTCCGCAGCATAAAGCGACCTGTGGCGCAGCTTCCCGAGCCTCAGCATGTCAATTTATGCTGCGGAGATGAGTGTTCTCTGCAGGTAGCATAGACCTCCACAGCGGCCTGAACCCAACTCGTGGGCATGGGCAGCTGCGTTCTCCCGTGGACAACACTAACATCTCTGCAGGAGGCTGACACTGTGTACTGGACGCCGTGTCGCTGGATCATGGCCACATAGCCTAAAAGTGAGAAATTTGTTGCTACAGCAACATTTTTGTGAAGTACCTGTGGATTCAAAATGCTTACTATACTCCTGAATAAAATCCAGTTTCCAAAATGGGGTCACTTGTGGGGGGTTTCTAATGTATAGGTACCCAAGGGGCCCTGCAAATGTGACATGGTGCCCGCAATTTATTTCAACTTTTCCAGAATTCAAATGGTGCTCCTTCCATTCCAAGCCCTCCCATTTATCCAAACAGAGGTTTTTGGCCACATGTGGGGTATCCCTGTGCTCATAAGACATTGGATAACAACCTGTTGGGTCCACGGTTTGTTGTTGTCTCTTGAAAAAGTGAGAAATTTGATGCTGAAGCAACATTTTTGTGAAAAAAATGAAAATTTTCAATATGGCAACCTAAGCTTATCAAATTCTGTGAAGTATTCGTGGATTCAAACTGCTCACTATACACCTAGATAAAAGCCTTGAGGTGTCTTGTTTCCAGAATGGAGTCACTTGTGGGGGACCGCCACTGTTTAGGCACCTCAGGGGCTCTCCAAATGCAACCTGGTGTCCGCTATTGATTCCAGCCAATTTTGCAGTCAAATGGCACTCCTTCCCTTCCGAGCCCTGCCATGCGCCCAAACAGTTGATTTCCACCACATATAAGGTATCGCCAAACTCAGGAGAAATTGCACAATAATTGTTATGCTGAATTTTTTCCTTTTACTCTTGTAAAAAAAAAAGCTACCTGGTTGAAATAACAATTTTGTGGTAAAATTTTATTTTTTTTCTTTCATGGCTCAACGTTTTTTTCTTTCATGGCTCAACGTTATAAAATTCTGTGAAGCACCTGGGGGTTCAGGGTACTCACCAAACATCTAGATAAATTCCTTGAGGGGCCTAGTTTCCAAAATGGGGTCACTTGTGCGGGGTTTCTGCTGTTTAGGTACCTTAGGGGTCCTCCAAATGTGACATGGTGCCCGCAATCTTTTTCAGCCAAATTTCCTTTCCAAAATTCAAATATTGCTCCTTTCGTTCCAAGCCCTCCCATTTGTCCAAACAAAGGTTTCAGACCACATGTGAGGTATCACTGCGCTCATAAAAAAGTGGTTAACAAACCTTGAGGTCAAAGTTTTGGAATTACCTCTTGAAAAAGTGAGAAAATTGATGCTAAAGCAACATTTTTGAGAAAATTATTAAAATTTTCAATATGACAACGTAACGTTAACAAAATCTGTGAAGTACCTGTGGATCTAAAATGCTCACTATACCCCTAGATAGAAGCCTTGAGGGGTCTAGTTTCCAAAATGGTGTCACTTGTGAGGGATTTCTTCTGTTTAGGTACCTTAGCGGACCTGTAAATGCAACATGGTGCCCGCAATCTATTTCAGCCAAATTTGCTTTCCAAAATTCAAATATTGCTCCTTCTGTTCCGAGCCCTCCCATTTGTCCAAACAGAGGTTTCTGACCACATGTGGGGTATCGGCGCGCTCATAAGAAAGTGGGGAACAAGTTTTATGGTCCATTTTGTTGTGTTATTTCTTCTAAAAGTGAATAAATTTGGGTTAGAGCAACATTTTTAGGTAAAATTTAATTTTTGCTTTTTTTCATTCCACATTGCTTTTGTTCATGTGAAGCACCTGAAGGGTTAATAAACTTCTTGAATGTGGTTTTGAGTACTTTGGGGGGTGCAGTTTTTATAATGGTGTCACTTTTGGGTATTTTCTGTCATCTAGGCCTCTCAAAGTCACTTCAAATGTGATGTGGTCCCTAAAAAAATGGTTTTGTAAATTTTGATGTAAAAATGAGAAATCGCTGATAAACTTTGAACCCCTCTAACTTCCTAACGAAAAAAAATTTTGTTTCCAAAATTGTGCTGATGTAAAGTAGACAAGTGGGAAATGTTATTTATTAACTATTTTGTGTCACAGAAATCTCTGGTTTAACGGTATAAAAATTCAAAAGTTGAAAATTGCAAAATTTTCAAAATTTTTGCCAATATTCAATTTTTTTCATAAATAAACGCAAAAAATATTGTCCTAAATTTGGTACTAACATGAAGTCCAATATGTGACGAAAAAACAATCTCAGAATCACCGGGATCCGTTGAAGCGTTCCAGAGTTATAACCTCATGAAGTGACACTGGTCAGAATTGCAAAATTTGGTCTGGTCATTAAGGTGAAAATTAGCTCCGTCACTAAAGGGTTAATATTAATAAGCGATCATAACAATATTTTACATGAACTAAATAAGCAGGAATGTTTCCCCAACCTCCTTCCCTATTACCCACTTACCTTATTCTTCCCCTGGTTTCTCCCCTAATAAAATATTCTTACCCCTCTCATCCCTCCCATCTTTTCCTTTTCCCTGATATAAAATAAAATTATAAGCATTTATACTATATGAGTTATATGTATTGAAAGTTTGAAGCCAATTCATAATTCATGAATATTGTTAAATATACTTTCTTCATGCAATAAAACATTATTGAAAACATAAATCTTTTATAAAACGTATACCCAGCCTTCAATAAACCTTATGCACATTTGCAAGTTAGTGACTTGAAGAAGTCTCAGTAATATTTTTTTAAATAAACCTAATTATGTATTTAATATAGTGCTAGTGTAATAAAATTCTTACGGATTGCAAATCTTCCCTAGTTTCTAATGCTGTTCCGAATCTCTTGTGGCCCCCATGATCGCTCTTTCTTTGCGGGCTGATATTGTGTACCGTGGTATTTATTTTTCAATGCAAGTCTGAGAACTAAAATGAGTCTCCATAGACTTGAATTAAGTGGCTTCTGCTCCACACACAAACCCCTGGATGAGCCGGCTAGTCTGTGTTCATGTCAAATGACCCCAAAAAAGGATCGGAGCAGCGCTGGAAACTGGGGAAGACTAAAATTGATAAGTATTTTAATGCACATACATGACATCTCACACATTATTAGGAGGGTTTAGTGAAAATAAAAAAATGTTGAGATCTCTTCTTTAAGCTAGTCATCCAGTTTACATATAAGCAGCTAAACCTGCCAATTCCAGTATTATCTATTGGAAATGGGGGGCCTCTGAACCCTTCGATAGCAAATGTATGAAGATTAGACATTTGGATTTTAAGTAGCCTCTTTATCCTTAAGAGGAGGAGTCTGGCTATGATTTACTCCTCTCTTCCTACTGAGAGCACATGCACACTTAACCAGACTCAGTGCACCTGTCTATGGGAGAGAGAATTGGTATATGTTGGCCTTAAATTAAAAATCCAGCAAAGGTGGATTTTTATGCCAGTGAGATGTTTCATACACTTATGAATGGAGATTCTCACTTTTGCCGTGATGCGAGGTAGCACAGCAACACCATTCCTTTAAAAGTCCATTCAGTTTATTCAGCATAAACTGCAGATCACACACAGATTTCTGGTCTGTAACAGTCACGGTATGCCCCACATAGGTCTGGATACGCTTCTCCACAGAAGGTTCCCACAGATAACAGTCCGTACACTCAGAGAGGTTTTTTTGCTTCTATTCTAAGTACAGCAGCCTCTTTCCTCCTCAGATACCCAAAATTCTAGTCTGTATAAGTCTCGGTACCTCCAATATCCGTGTGGAGCTCCCAAAGCCTCCGCTCACTCACTTCCAGCTGGTTGAAGCTAACTCACGCGTCCCTCAGCTGGGTTCCATCCAGAGGCTCCAACCTCTGAGATTAGCTACCGCTTTCCTCTCTGAGGCTGCTTCTCATGCAGTGCTTCCACACACAGTGGCTCACTCTCTCTTTGCCATGTGTCACACAACCTAATTAAACACCTGTCTGACACACCCATAGATGGGGAATGTGGATGGCCAGTCCCACCCATCTCTCCAGCCATCTGTTAACCTGGGCAAACACTTTGCAAAAAACATGTGGCACTAAAATTGCCAGAACGAACCTCCCGGGTTCTCACCACTTTCGTGGTACATACCACCCATTTATAATGTAGATAATGTAGACGGTCACCTTCTTACATCGGGCATACATAACCTAGTTTCAATGAGTTTCTTATGCAGTTGTTTTTACCCAAAACTCAAATTGCAGCTAAGAAACTGTTCAAAAAGTACCAGAATTGTGTTTGGATCCTTTTTGAGAAATACATGATTAGACTGTAGGTATTTGCATTTTTAAGCACCTTCTTACAGAAATAATAGAATATGATCATATTTATTTATAAAAGGCATTTGCATACAACCACTACACTGCCGGCAGAAGGAGGAATTTCCCCTGTAACTCTGGTTCATCTACCAGCCCCAGTTACAGAGGATATTGGCACTTAAAATAAAATGTACCGTATTTTTCGGATTATAAGACACACTTTTCCTCCCAAAAAATTGGGAGGAAAATGAGGACTGCGTCTTAAAACCTGAATGTAGCTTACTGGGGGGTTGTAAAGAGGGATCAAAGGAGGCAGGGGTCATGCTATGTGGTATGCTGCCGGCGCTGGCCTGTGCGGCGTAGTTCTGTGCATTAGTCAGTGCCGTTCTGCTCGGCTCTGTTCTGCTCGGCACGCAGCTGTTCTCTGCGGTGGCCGGTCATTGTGAAGATGTCGATGGTCAGGGATTCAAATAATGACACCTAGAGTCAGCGCCTGCGCAGATCGAGCTTTCAGCTCAAGCTCTTATCTGCGCACGCGCCGACTCCGGCTGCCATTATTTGAAGCCCTCACCGCTGACGGTTGACATTTTGAGAATGGCTGGTGACTCACCGCCCCCAGCACAGAGCAGAGCTGCGTCACCAGCCCCACACAGAGCAGAGCTCACAGTGAGTATCTGGGCCCCTCTCTGTACCACTGGCAGCTTTGCCGTACTCCAGTACCGCCTTTTCCTCCTGTGACTCCCGCACTGCTGCTGCCCCCTCTCGATGGTAAGAGACCACCAGATTATAAAACAGACCCCATATTTTTTTTTTTTAGTTTTTTTTTCTCTAAATTTGGGGTGCGTCTTATAATCCGATAAGCCGCTGCGTCTTATAAAACGTAAAATATGGTATGATCTTATGGAGAGCACAATATGTGAAATACAGTTAGGTCCAGAAATATTTGGACAGTGACACAATTTTCGCGAGTTGGGCTCTGCATGCCACCACATTGGATTTGAAATGAAATCTCGACAACAGAATTCAAGTGCAGATTGTAACGTTTAATTTGAAGGTTTGAACAAAAATATCTGATAGAAATTGTAGGAATTGTACACATTTCTTTACAAACACTCCACAATTTGGGAGGTCAAAAGTAATTGGACAAATAAACCAAACCCAAACAAAATATTTTTATTTTCAATATTTTGTTGCGAATCCTTTGGAGGCAATCACTGCCTTAAGTCTGGAACCCATGGACATCACCAAACGCTGGGTTTCCTCCTTCTTAATGCTTTGCCATGCCTTTACAGCCGCAGCCTTCAGGTCTTGCTTGTTTGTGGGTCTTTCCGTCTTAAGTCTGGATTTGAGCAAGTGAAATGCATGCTCAATTGGGTTAAGATTTGGTGATTGACTTGGCCATTGCAGAAGGTTCCACTTTTTTGCACTCATGAACTCCTGGGTAGCTTTGGCTGTATGCTTGGGGTCATTGTCCATCTGTACTATGAAGCGCCGTCCGATCAACTTTGCGGCATTTGGCTGAATCTGGGCTGAAAGTATATCCCGGTACACTTCAGAATTCATCCGGCTGTTCTTGTCTGCTGTTATGTCATCAATAAACACAAGTGACCCAGTGCCATTGAAAGCCATGCATGCCCATGCCATCACGTTGCCTCCACCATATTTTACAGAGAATGTGGTGTGCCTTGGATCATGTGCCGTTCCCTTTCTTCTCCAAACTTTTTTCTTCCCATCATTCTGGTACAGGTTGATCTTTGTCTCATCTGTCCATAGAATACTTTTCCCGAACTGAGCTGGCTTCATGAGGTGTTTTTCAGCAAATTTAACTCTGGCCTGTCTATTTTTGGAATTGATGAATGGTTTGCATCTAGATGTGAACCCTTTGTATTTACTTTCATGGAGTCTTCTCTTTACTGTTGACTTAGAGACAGATACACCTACTTCACTGAGAGTGTTCTGGACTTCAGTTGATGTTGTGAACGGGTTCTTCTTCACCAAAGAAAGAATGCGGCGATCATCCACCACTGTTGTCATCCGTGGACGCCCAGGCCTTTTTCAGTTCCCAAGCTCACCAGTCAATTCCTTTTTTCTCAGAATGTACCCGACTGTTGATTTTGCTACTCCAAGCATGTCTGTTATCTCGCTGATGGATTTTTTCTTTTTTTTTCAGCCTCAGGATGTTCTGCTTCACCTCAATTGAGAGTTCCTTAGACTGCATGTTGTCTGGTCACAGAAACAGCTTCCAAATGCAAAACCACACACCTGTAATCAACCCCAGACCTTTTAACTGCTTCATTGATTACAGGTTAACGAGGGAGACGCCTTCAGAGTTAATTGCAGCCCTTAGAGTCCCTTGTCCAATTACTTTTGGTCCCTTGAAAAAGAGGAGGCTATGCATTACAGAGCTATGATTCCTAAACCCTTTCTCCAATTTGGATGTGAAAACTCTCATATTGCAGCTGGGAGTGTGCACTTTCAGCCCATATTATATATATATTTGTATTTCTGAACATGTTTTTGTAAACAGCTAAAATAACAAAACTTGTGTCACTGTCCAAATATTTCTGGACCTAACTGTATATAAAACAAAGGCAAAAATAAAAAAATATAACTAATAATTTAACTAATATATTATTAATATTAATTATAGTATATTATATATTACATATATATATATATATATACACACATATTATTATAACTACTTAATTTAAAAACAAGCTATCACCAGTCTGAATAGCTGTTTGTAGCATCAATGCTGACAAACAATACACCTCCTCTATAAAATAATTGTAATAGCATAATGAGCACACTTTAAAATCTATTTATGACTTTTTGCACCCTTAAAAAAATGTGAAAAACAGACTAAGTTTTTGTCAGATATTGTAGAAAGCTAAAGAAAAAGAGCTATCCACATACAAATGTGAACATAAAAATGAAATAACATTTGGGTCCCATTTGAAGGACCAAAAGAGGGGAAAAAAAGTTAAAAGTTCTAAAAACCTTAAATATGAGGGGGAAAAAAAATATGAAACTGTACCTAGTGATGATCTAGTTTTAAAATGGATCTGTGTAACTATATTAATTCCTTGCATTTGTTTTGAAGGTGGAAGAAGAACTTGGAAGCCCCCTGTGACCTGCATGATTTATAAATCTCTGTCAGACAGTGGCTATTTTTTCCTACATCCTCGCTGCAGCAAATTGAAAAATGCAGCTGATTTTGCCATTTGCATGCATGCAAGTTCAACATTTTTGTGGTGTGTGTGTAAAAACTAAGCACACCCTATTTGAATTCTATGGTTTTAGTTGTCATGACTTTATAAGCTTCTGGATTTTAGAAGGTTCTAAATAAGTTAAAGGGCTCGTGCGCACGTGCATGCTGAATATTCTGCAGCGATTTCACAGCACATGTGCGCTTCAAATCGCTGCAGAAACACTGCATAAGGCCGCCTTCACACGTCAGTGATTCTGGTACGTTTGTGCTTTTTTTTAAAACGTACCAGAATCACTGACATACGCAGACCCATTATAATCAATGGGTCTGCTCACACATCAGTGATTTTTCACTGAATGTGTCTCCGTGCAGCGTGCACGTGTGGCTGTGATTCTGCACGGAGACAAGTCAGTTTTTTTCTGGCATCGCTGATGACCCACAGACCACACTATGGTGTGATCCGTGTGTGATCAGTGAAACACGTACCAGAAAATCACGGACATATTAAATATTTTCAACTTGGGGGTGTGGCCTGGCCTGAGATGTGAGAGGAAGCTAAGAGGAGAGCTCATGGAACTGCCGATTATCCTGACTTCCACTGGGCCGTGGAGAGGACAAAAATCATCCATGCAGCAACCAGAGACCACCCTGCACTTACTGCACAGCTTGGACGGAGGTTACATAGCTGGGGGGTCGAGCAGGAGGCAGAAGGAGGCGGCGGCAGGAATGGAAGGTACTGCACAAAATGGGGTGGGACACAGACACCAACCTCCAAAGTAGGGAGAGCTGCAGCCATGCATGCTACTGAAAAACTGTATGAGTATGCCAGGGGCACAGAATGCAGGGCTCCCACGGTACACAGGGATGAAGGAGCTGAACTGGGGAGCTCCAGGCAGCACAGCCCTCACAATGCAGTGGAGGAGGAAGGAGGAAATAGTGCAGACTCATTATTATTATAGCAAGGCTTGCAAAACAAGCTGGAGCTTGTATAAAGTGGTTAAATCATGGCATAGTAGCTGCAGAGCTGAGTAAAATGTTGGTTTATATAGTTAATTCTCTTACTTGTGTTGCAAAATTAATTAGCTTATAAAGTTTATATGCTAATTTCCTCTTCAACCAAGGGGGCATGAGCATAAGTAATTGATAGGAGACGGTCACTTTTTCCCCTGTGTGACATTGATCAATGATTGATTGCTCTCAGTGAGAGAAACAAAATTAAAATTTTGTAGTTGTGATTCCTTTTTATGGCTAACTAAAATAAAATGATGTTACAAAGCAAGCTTTCGAGACATCTCAGGTCTCTTCCTCTGGCATGGTATGACAAAATATCTGAAGGATACAAGTGAAAAGGTTTTGGTACCGTGTTAGCCAGTTGAAAATGTATTGAATGTTCTCAGTGAGAGGAACAAAATTTTGTTCCTCTCACTGAGAACATTCAATAAAATATCTGAAGAAACAGAAATATATACACAAAACAGGGTAGAGGGATGCATAGTAAAAGGACATTTAAATAAACAATCATTGAGCTTAGAGAGTGAATCCTTAATTAGCTTAGATTAGTGGTGTGAGATTTTTATTGTCCCAATATCCATGTAGGATCAGAGGCATGGTGCCCTGGCAGTCTCTGGAGCAGAAGCCTCAGATTTTATAATGAGTCTTAAATCCTCCTGACAGGTTGAGTCCTGTGTCCACAGAGTTAAACATTGTGATGAATTTGTATTCCCAGACCCTGGGATGGCTCTGTGATCTGAAGTTGCCTTTTAATATGACTACTTTCATGTGGTTTATGTTGTGTCCTGGAGCACAAAAATATTTGGCCACAGGTAAATGAGTTTTTTTTGTCTGTTATTGTGTGGTGGTGAGATCTATCTCATCCTTGCTCTCAGTCTCTGTCCTGTTTCTAAGATTTGGTGCGTTTTTGGCTGCGTTTTAGATATCTGTGTTTTTCTGCGTTTTTCCAATGCATTGCATGGGGGGAAAACGCAGAAAAACGCAGGAAAGAATTGACATGTACATTTTTTTTTTAAGCTCAAAAACGCAGCTTAAAAAAAAAGTTGTGCGCGGACAGCAAAAAAGAAAACTCATAGACTTTGCTGGGGAAGCAAAGTCATGCAGTTTTAAGGCCAAAATAGCACCCGAAAAATGCGCAAAAACGCAGCGAAAAACACACTGTGTGCACATAGCCTAAAAGGCTTAGAACTGGCTTTATCGTCTTTAGGTTATACATCTTGATATTGGCATCTACTGTGATTACAAGCTGGGTAAAGAGATGAGAGCTTTGGGTAATCACAAATGCACCTCTACATCTATGCCATGTATAGCGGAATAATGCCCTGATTGCTTGCATAGACTCAAAGTGGTGTATATGCAGCTTTCATCTCGCAGGACTGTTGGCTCTACACCTCCTCCCACTCTGCAGACTCTGCAGACACCTAGGCAATTGTTATTATCTCCACAATAAAATATAAGTGATTATAAAAAAAAATAAAATATAGAGACTGCAGCCTTTATTGCATGATATGACCGGTTTAATGCTCAAGCCGATAAAGGGTCCTTTTTAAATCAGCGTTTTTTGAAACACAATTCAACCACTTAAGTACAGTATGTGAAAATAACCTCTGACATGTTAAAGGCGTAGTTTTTGATATACAGGTGTTCTGTCCTTAACTAGATATTGAGAAAAAGGAATTACCGGATCTGGAATTTCTGGGAACAATGAAGCAGATAGTGAGTGTGGATTTGGACAACTGGTCACCATTTTTTACAAAGTTGCCACAAGAATTGAAACAAGGAACATTTGTCTGGGGATTTCAAGGTAAACCTTTCCATCTACACTGCTATATAAAGAGATTCTGTATACATAAATCTTTTATAGAGGCTCGTGGGCGGAGCCAATGACGTAGCAGCAAGTGAAAGTGAGCTCCCTTGGATTTCCTCAAAAGCAACGATATTAAAAATTTCAAGACTGTGATCCTTCTACATTAGTGACTCCTTGGACTTTGGAGATTCCCAGGATACTGTAGAAATTTACCTCGTCAAAATCGGGGCTGGGATAGCTGAGATATTAAAGACAGAATTTGGTGAGGTGATGTAAGTGTAATGGTACTACACTGTAATAGTCTTCCTACCGCTTCACACTCCCATAATAAAGCTCTGCTCTGGTCTCACTATTGTAGTGGGTGAGCATACCCCCTACAGGAGGGAGCTGAGATAACCCGGAATTGTAATTAATAAAAATGTTTGACTTTTATTATTGTATATTGTGTTAGGGCACCCCTAGTGGCCGGGTGGGACGGCTGTCGCCACCGGGGAGGAGGAGCCGGCTGAATCACAGGGGAGTGTGTGTGTGTGTGCGAGGAGTTGGATCCGGGATGGAAGAGTGAGAACATCGAGGGGCAGAGTGTGTGAGCGGGACCAGCAGGGGGCGCCGGAGAGTAAGGAGTGGAACGAAACCTCAGGGTGTGAAGCAACTGGTGTGCGTGAAACCAAAGAGTGGGAGCCCGGCGAAGTGGAGTACCCCGGGCATATCCCCACCAGAGGGTGCGTTAGGGCAGGCTGCCCCCAGCTCCACCGAAAGTGCCTGATTTTACTGCCGGATCGTGTTGTACAATAAAGGATGTCGTTTGTAACCAGCACCCTTTGTCTGAAGATCGTTTGTACACCGTCCGGCGAATGCACCATCACACTCTGCCCCACCAAGTCAGTTCCCGACCTTGAGGTAGTGGTGAAGCCAGGGACAAGCCTGAAAACTACAGCCACGACTACAAGGCCGGAGGCTCCCCTGGCTCATCACTACATGTGGCGTAGTCGGCAGGATACGAATTCCCTGCCAGGGACCCAAGAAGCCGGAGATCAAGTGGTGCCGAGTGCACCGTATCCGGGCTATGAGAGAAGATTTCCAGTCTCATGGTGGGAGGAAGAAGTGCCTAAGGCGTTGGACCGGGCACAAGATGGCGGCAAGATGGCCACCATCTGTGAAGCTGAGAAAGAAAGGGCGCGAAAAATTGGCGCCAAAAGAGCCTGGGGCTGGCCGGTGCCGAAGAAGAAGTACGGAGTACTCCGCCCAAAGAGGGGAGGCGCCAGTCCCAGGGCACGAAGAAAGACAGATGAAGTGGGCGGTATTTTGAAGAAAAAGAAGAACCGCCGCGGAGGAGTCAAGATGATGTGTGAGGCTGGGGGTGGAGCATGCCCAAGAGCGGGAAACATAGGCCCGCCTCCACTTCCTCCAGTCTCAGCATCGACTCCGCCGCCATTACTAGCGACACTGCAAGATAAAGAGATGGAGACCTCCGGCCAACAGCAGGAACTCGCCACCGCCATGGCCCTGACTAGCCTAGGCCGGGAGCGTCCCAAGCACGCTACCGCAGCAGAAGCGTCCCTGCTTGATATCCCGACCGGGCCAGGAGGCCCAGAACGTCCGGCGAAGGTGACCTGGCTGACCACCTGGGACGCTGCAACCGGAGGCACTACAACTGAGGTGCGGGCGACCTACGCCACCCAGCTACCGTTGGGGAACCGGCCACTGGGGATTACTTATTCCTCCTTGGAGACACCTCCGCCCGGCGCCACAGCCGCAGCACCATCTGTCCCCGTGCGGGAGCCGGCCGAAGTAATTGCTGAGAGGCTGGAACAAGACCACCGGGGCTTCTTTTGGGACCCTGTAACCCCGTCTCCCATGTCGTACCCAAGGGCTCCATCTCCGGTACCAGACCCCGTCCAAGAGCGGCTGCTTGCGGAGACCATCGTCCGGGAAATGATGGCCGGTCCCGGCGGCGAAGAGCTGGCACTGCAATTCACCACTGGTATAGTGGTGAAATTCAATCAGCAGGAAGGCTATGGGTTTATCCGGGAAGTGAGTACCGGAGATGACTATTTTTATAACCGGGTACACCTGGACGTGGAGGGTCTACCGAAGCGGCTTCACACACTTTATCCGGGTGAGAAGGTGCAGTTTTTACCCGAGGCGGGAAGCCGCGGCCTTTTCGCGGTTGGAGTGACCAGGATGCCGACCGCCCGTGAAGCGGCCCAATGGCAACAGGAGCTGGAATGGGAAGAGCACCAGGAACGGCGACGGAACCAGCCAAAACCGATGTCGACCGATGCATCCCATTCCAGGCGCACCTTGGCGGTCACACCGGAGGTGCAGTCTGGCCCGACCGCTGACCCGGAAAAGAGTACCCCGGTGGTGGCGGTTAATCAGAGCGTTACCAATCGTCCGGTAATTGTCCTGGATGTGCCGCAACCTGTGCCTCAACCACCCCGGGTAGCGACTCCATCACCCCCGCCGGGAACCGAAGAGGCCACGTCATCGGAGCCCCCTTACGCTCCTGTATCTTTCCGGAGGGTACGCCGACAACCTGGGCAGTCCCTGGGCGCCTACATCCAGGCCAAGGCGGCCGAATGGAAGCGGTCCTGGCCTCCGGAGTAGATCGTCCTAGACGCCTTGTATGAAGACCGGTAATGTTAATTAACCGGCAGAAGTTTGTGTTTCAGTTGCTAAGTCCGGAGAGAGTCCGCTGCTGAACTGAGCTGGGGGCTCCTCCGCAGGGCGAAGAGTTTGCAGTTTGTTAGGAGTTTTACATGCCTACTGCTCACAACCAAGACCGGGAGCGCTGCTAAGCCTCCGGGCGCCATCCAAGACCGGGAGCGCTGCTAAGCCTCCGGGCGCCATCCAAGACCGGGAGCGCTGCTAAGCCTCCGGGCGCTGTCGAAGACCGGGCGCTGGACTGGTGTCCCTTTTCCCCGTACGGGCCGTCTGTTGTGGACTGGGCTGAAGGTTATTCTCATGTTATGTTCGTTTTTACAGTTTATGTGTTTATAGATAGAACCTTGCCGGGAGGCTCGGATTTTAAGAGGGGAGGCGTGTAGTGGGTGAGCATACCCCCTACAGGAGGGAGCTGAGATAACCCGGAATTGTAATTAATAAAAATGTTTGACTTTTATTATTGTATATTGTGATAGGGCACCCCTAGTGGCCGGGTGGGACGGCTGTCGCCACCGGGGAGGAGGAGCCGGCTGAATCACAGGGGAGTGTGTGTGTGTGTGCGAGGAGTTGGATCCGGGATGGAAGAGTGAGAACATCGAGGGGCAGAGTGTGTGAGCGGGACCAGCAGGGGGCGCCGGAGAGTAAGGAGTGGAACGAAACCTCAGGGTGTGAAGCAACTGGTGTGCGTGAAACCAAAGAGTGGGAGCCCGGTGAAGTGGAGTACCCCGGGCATATCCCCACCAGAGGGTGCGTTAGGGCAGGCTGCCCCCAGCTCCACCGAAAGTGCCTGATTTTACTGCCGGATCGTGTTGTACAATAAAGGATGTCGTTTGTAACCAGCACCCTTTGTCTGAAGATCGTTTGTACACCGTCCGGCGAATGCACCATCACACTCTGCCCCACCAAGTCAGTTCCCGACCTTGAGGTAGTGGTGAAGCCAGGGACAAGCCTGAAAACTACAGCCACGACTACAAGGCCGGAGGCTCCCCTGGCTCATCACTACACTATTATACCTAGTCTTTTCTAAGACCAGATGAAAAAACTTTTGTCTCACATACATACATAATTTCATGATTTTATTAACTTTAAAACGCCCATTAAAGAACTGAGCTCGAGCTACAGCAAGTGTTGTTGCCATAACAACGGTTTGAGGTAAAGTGAAAGTAAAACTCATAGCTACATTGGAAAGATGGCAGCCTCTTATTATCAATAAAGAATATATTACCACTCATTATTATTTGCAAAAGAGCATAAGAACAAGTGTGACAGTCAGTAAAAGTCATTAATAAATTGCATAAATCTCTGCCTCCTATCCAATATGCTGCAGACCTGGTGGTGTCCGATGATATGTGGCAGCCAGAGGATCTGATATAGCTGATAGCGGCAGATATCCAGGAAAGCACTTTACATTGGATCTGACAGCTCAACTCAACGTAGCTAGGCTGATCCAGCTCCTACACTAGTAAGAGGACTTATTAAAAATATTAAAGAACCCTGCCTTATACCATAAGGTTACGAAATAATCCATATATTTAAGCCAATATTTAAAGGGGCAGTACACCAAAACATATTAAGATGAATAAAGACACTAAACAGAAAGTGAAACCAGTATATATTCCAAAGAAAACCTTCAATCTAAATACGAGTAATAAACTCCAAAAAAAGAATCCTGATCCTAGGATTAACACCTTATAGGCAGACCCAAGAGATTTCGGGATTAATTCAAATATAGTAACCCAAACAAAAAGTGACTCTTTTAAAGGTACAAGTTTGGAAGGAGAAATATCTCCTAAGAAAACACAAAACCATATATCCTCGCACCATCAAGACTGTTTAAAACAAAACGAGATAATAGGTAAAATAAACATGTCATACCAAGATGGGGGGATGTCAAATGATAGCAATAAACAACAATACATTAAACCCACTAAACTGATTCCTTCTACATATGACAATCTGGACACATCGACCTCTTCCCATATGGATATGGACTCGTCAGTTTCACTCAAAAGAAAAGGAGGAGACAATGAAGAAAACCCTTCCACAAAACATGTTGCTACTTATAGCTCGATCTCAGATTCTAGTGATGACTCAGAAGTGACAAGCCCGGATAAACAAAGGTTAAGAATAGACTCTAAGGCTTCTATGTCTCCTGCCAGGGATCCTCTGACATTGGCCAAACTGGATAGTATTCTTGGATTCGGAAACAACGATATCAAGGTTTTCTTTGGGAGCCTACTTAACGCCATTAATGAGAATATTGATTTGGCAATCAGCAAACAGACAAAAATCTTACAAGATAGCCTTCAGGCGGTCAACAGTAGGATATCGGACAATGAAAACAGAATTGTAGAGGTCAAAAACAAAACTGAAGAACTCTCTAAAAATCAAAGTGACATCCAAAGTCAATTAACAACCCTAAAAAATAAAGTGGCAGATCTAGAGGATAGATCTAGGAGAAACAACATAAAACTGAGGGGCATAGAGGAAAACATATCGAATAATAACCTAGCAGACTATGTTAAAAATCTAATCCGTAAAGCTATTCCTGGATTGTCAGAGCCCGAATTAACAATTGATAGAATACACAGACTTCCAAAACCCAGAACTGTACCATCTGATCTACCTAGAGACGTTATATAAGACTTCACTACTTTAGTACCAAGGAGATTCTTTTGAGATACTTGAGAAACAACAGATTTCTTCCAGAGCCATATAATCAAATAAAGGTGTTCATTGACTTATCTAGAGAGACAATTGCCTCCCAGAGAGCTTTTACAGATACTACCAAACGTTTACAGGAATGGGGAATTCTGTATAAATGGGGTTTCCCCACAAAACTCCTGGTCTGGATTAAGAACAAAATAACTCCAATTTATACTCTTGAGGAAGGTTTAAGGCTCATTGCGACTCTAAGTGAGGATCCACAGCACAAAACCTTATATTCTCACTGAGATGCTTTTCAAATTAACCTGGAAATGTTAAAACTATACTACACCATGGATTATAAATCCGCGCAATTCACAAAAGAATTTTGTAATATAAATTTTTCATATACTGTCTTATTTTACAAGGGCTACTCATCTATAAGAACTTTTCTTGATTGACTACCATGGTCCTATTGTTAGAATACAATTACCCACTTTTCTACAGCCAACCAACTACAAGAGGATTGTCGGATGGACACGCAGTAGGCCTTCCATTATTCCTTTTAGGATGCTCATCTTCAAGAGGACTCTCCAACGTATCCAAAGGAAACTGTTATTGGAATATAATCATCTACTTCACCATAGTCAACTTAATAGGAGAGGATTTCCGAATGAGCTTATACTGGAGCTTCACTAATTATTTTTTTTTTATAAATAAGTCATTGTCGGAAAGGGGGAAAACCTATTTTTATTTTTATCCTCCTTTCTTTCTTTTCTTTAACGATTTCTGTCTTGCCAAAGCCCAAAGGAGATTTGGACTCTGTAAATAATTATGTGCATGTACTTGCCCCTGAGTAGATTATGAAATAGTACTATATATTCCTTTGGGAATAGTGTATGTTATGACACCCCTTGGTGGGTATAGTGGATGATGTCCTGGTTAGGAGTTCATCTACACTGTGAATCATGCCTATTCCCATTCACTATTAATCATATCTATGGACGGTTTACTCTTAAGCTCCTCTGTGCTGCCATCACCCCGTCCGTGGCTGCACAGCGCGCGTCTCTCAGCGTGATCTCCGGGTGTGCACACCCGGCGGCATCATAGGTGGCGCCGCGCATGCGTGAGTGACGTCACGGGGAAATTTTCCCCGACGCATGCGCGGTTTGCTATCACCTGCCGCCGGTCGTGTTTGCACACGTCAGATCCGGAGTACGTCTGGGGGTGTGCGCGCAAGAGCGGCTGGACGTGGTGATGGTTTAATCACACATACTATTTAAGGGTGAGAGAGAGGGGATCCTGACAACGTGCGGTGTCCCTTGAAAAAGGTGATCCGAAACAGCTGTTGGGCTTGGACCTAGGACCGGCTTTCTCCTCCCAATCACAGAATACTGGTATGTTGCTGGGTTTACCCTGAATATGTTTATATTGATTTGATGAGAGATTCGCTGTACCCAATGATATATCTCTATATTGTTTATAGGGGGGTTTGTACAATACTAATAATGACTGGTATCAGGCACTTTGTTGTACTAATTGAGTATTTTTTCCTATAATATCCAGTCATCTATATTTTGGCCCTGGTCCCCACGATGTGAGGTCTTTCTTAGTGTCCTCTTTATTTATGTTACTTTGGGGAATTATGCAAGTGCATTTCCCACTTTTTTAACTGTTTGTGAACTTTTCTAATAAAGATATTTTGGACTTTCTCACTCCATTGTGTGGTTTCCACAATTTTTGTAAGTATATATAGGAGTATGTCCTGTTATCAGGAATCCAATATTTTGGGGATATTACCTGTTTTCTGATATGTATACAGTTGGATATATGTGTGCATCCCCATTTCCCATGAAAATTGTTTCAATTTCTATTTCTGTGTTATTCACAGTTTTGTTTTCGGGACCAATGGATTACAAGGTACGCGACAATACTTGGCGTTCCCATATCAGCGAGGCATTTAAAGAAGACCTTGCTTGTGGTTTTAATGATAAACATAATGACAATCAGGCGGATATACAGAGGTTAAAAAATCTACTCCACAGGAGAACCAAGTTATGGTGGAATAAAGGGTTTCTGGAGCAGTATGTATCCAGAGGATTGGTACCACGCGGTCTGCGCATTCAGGTGTTCCCCTCTTTTCCTATCCAGGAGGAGTGGTTCACCAATGCTTGGGAATCTTGCGCAGACGCGTGTTCTAAACAATTCATGGAATTACTTATCAGGCTTAATGAGTCCCATGTGGGGGAGATGGAGACGGAAATTGAATCCATCCAGGAGAAACTTAAAAAAGAATTAACGGAGGATCAATTGACTAAATTCAACATGGAAATTGATGGTGAATTTGCAAAGTGGGAAAATGAGATTAAGACCACAAAAATTAAAAAACTCCAAAGAGACCTGAATGATCGAGCGAATAAACAGGTGTATAGATGGAGAAAAGGCCGTCCTAATCAATTTAATTATAATAAACCGAGATCGGCATCTATATCATCCCGTACTTCAGGGGAGAGTACAGAGGTGGAGGAGAAGGATGAGACCCAGCTTCCCATGAGTGGCCATAAAAGAATATATGGTGTTCCCAGACAGACCCGGGGGGCTACTCAGGGGAAAAGAAAAGGCATCTCACCTACATTACCCCAGGAACAACAAAGAACTAAAAAGAACCAATTGGAGGTAATTAACCTATCCACCCATACATTAACTGAAGCTCAGGTGCAGGTCCTTCAGCTGGGTCTGTCCTTTGTGCCGACAGACACTTTTGACCTATTTACTACAGTGAAGGACCTCCACCTGTTCGCCCGCAAACTTGTACTACACAAATTACATCATAAAACTACTGTTAGTGGGGAAACACTGACTGAGAGGGAACAGGCAGCCATCACTATTTTGGAGGAATTGGAGAGAGAAGGTGATGGAAATATGTCCACCGTTTTTCCACATGAAATCCTTCCGAAGTCTAGGACTTTTCCCCCCTTGTCCATATGTCCGCAGATTGATATTTTCGTCGGGTTGGTTACCAAGGAGCTGGAAAAAATTCCTAAATTTAGCTCTGGTGACAACCTGACGAGACAACAACGCACTGCCATTCGCGAACTTCGTGATATGACTGATGTGGTGATTAAGAATGCGGACAAGGGGGGAAATGTCGTTGTTTGGCCTGTCTGCAAATATGAG
Source organism: Anomaloglossus baeobatrachus (assembly GCF_048569485.1). NCBI lineage: Eukaryota > Metazoa > Chordata > Amphibia > Anura > Aromobatidae > Anomaloglossus > Anomaloglossus baeobatrachus. The sequence continues at coordinate 247,520,853 of NC_134359.1, forward strand.
AGGGAAGCGTTCAGACAGCTGAATGATAAGACTACCTATACCAGACTCACTACCAACCCCACTTTTGGCTATAGATTGGAATTAACATCTATTTTGGAGGAAGCTTTGTCACAGGGGGTTATATCTCCTAAGGTCAGGGATGGCCTTCTGGTTAATTGCCCTAAATTACCTACCTTCTACCTCTTACCCAAGGTTCACAAGGATGCCACCAATCCCCCGGGACGCCCGATCGTCTCGGGGATTGGTGGCCTTTGTGAACCTGCCTGCACCTTTGTGGATTTCTATCTCAAACCATTGGTGCAGAATTTACCTTCTTACCTCAAGGACACTAATGATTTGTTGAAGAAATTGGATGGTGTCCACATAGAGGCAGACATGTGGTTGGTGACAGCGGACGTTGAGTCCCTGTACGCCTGTATTTCCCACGAACAGGGTCTGGAAGCTTCCAGATACTTTCTATCAGGTAGTTCTTGGGACAGGTCTCTGTGTGGTTTCATCTTGGACCTCCTAGACTTTATCCTCCATCACAATGCGTTCACGTTTAAGGACCGTTTTTTTCTGCAGAGGCGTGGCACCGCCATGGGCGCAGCATGTGCACCATCGTACGCAGGACTGTTTCTGGGCAGGTGGGAGCAGGAAGTTCTACATGGATCATCGTTTGCCCAGAATATTGTCTGCTGGTACAGGTATATCGATGACGTGCTGCTCCTGTGGCAAGGTGCACGTCCTCTGCTGGATACTTTTATGGAAGAACTTAACCGGAATGACTTTAACGTGAAACTAACTTACAAGGCGGACCAAAAGAGAATTGATTTTTTGGATGTTGTGGTGGAGGTTGGAGAGGATGGTTTAATTGAAACAGATCTGTTCAGGAAGACCACGGCGGTTAACGCATTACTTCATGCATCTTCTGCTCACCAGAGATCAACCATCAGAGCTATTCCCACTGGCCAATTTCTGAGGGCTAAGAGGATTTGCTCTACCCCACAGAAATTTGAGCGACAGGCTGAAGATCTCAAGGTGAGATTTAGGGATAGGGGATATGGTGCTCGGGGGATTAAATTGGGCTATCAGAGAGCCAAACATGCATCCCGTGAGCACCTCCTCTATGGTCCTAATAAGAGGATTTTTGATGGGGGCAGTAACCAGACTAGATTTATTTCTACGTTCAATGGGCAGTGGGGCCGAATAAGGGGGGCATTGTCCAAGCACTGGTCTGTGTTACAAACAGATCCGGTGCTGGCCAATGACTTACCACCTTCCCCCCTTGTCACCTCCAGGAGAGGGAGGAGCCTACGGGACCTCCTGGTGGACAGCCATTATGTTACCAAGAAACCAGGTGGCCCCTTTGGTTCCGGTCCTCCAAGAGTGGGATGTTACACATGTGGCGAATGCATAACCTGCACCTCTGGTAATGTTATAAGGGGCAAGGAATTCTTTTCGGCGGATGGAAAACGACGTTTCTGCATAAAAAAATATATTTCATGTAGCAGTACGTACGTGATTTACCACGCCACGTGCCCCTGCAATTTGATTTATATAGGCCTTACAACCAGACAACTGCGGGTTCGCATTCGCGAGCATGTTCGTGACATCCAAAAAGCCCCGTCGGTAACGGATCTCACGCTACTCAGGACTCTCCCCAGGCACTTTAAAGTCCATCACAACTGTGATCCTACTGGACTGAGGGTGGTGGGGTTTGACCTGGTCAATAGTGGGATCTGCGGAGGCAATATGAAACTGGTCCTCTCTAAACTGGAAAGCAGGTGGATCTTTACTCTTGGGACCTTGTCCCCTGGCGGTCTAAATGAGCAGTTAAGCTTTGCTCCATTCCTCAACACATGATTTGGTTTTGCCTGATGGGGGTGGGTGACCTCTTTTCTCTCTATGGATTTTTATTGGTTTTTATATATTTTTATTTTCCGTCTGTCATTATGTTGTCTTTTAATTGCATGTTGTCTTATGTTTTTGTAACAGAATTCCATCTGAGGACTTCTCTAATTGATCCCCATATTCTCTCTCTTTCCTGATTTGAATACTGGTCCTAGACCATCACTGATGAAACTTTCGTATAACCACGACCTGAAAAGTGGAGCAGGATCTGAATTGATGTGTTCCGTTATAGATGTGGAATATGCCATTAAAAATCCGAGCGTAGCCTAAGTCTCCTTTTCTCTTTGTATTACGTTAGTTTGGTGATTTACCTTGTGGATCGTGCCGCCCGGTGCCGTGGATTGATCGCCTGGTATTGTGGTTGTTCGCTCTGGGGGCGGTGTGTGCGCGGGGGTTTGCGGGTGCTGTGTCTGTGGCTCATGTGCGCATGTTTGCCCCGGAGGGGACCATAAACTGAGTACTGTATATACCTTGATGGGTATCACGAATACCTTGATCTTGTCGGTGGGTATGGTACATAATGACCTGAGTAGGTCCCTTCCCACGCTACGGAGTAGCTAGATTTCTATTCTTGGTTCTCTCCGGGGGTGGGCGTGTACTCGTGGGCTATGGCCACGGTGTGTGTGGGCTGCCGTATGTGCCGCTTTTGGAGCGGATGGTCACGGTGCTGGGCGGTTGATTTGTGGCACCTGGTGGCATAATGATCCAAGAGGGACATATCTAAAACGGATCAATAATGTGTGCATACACCTACCTTTGAGAAGGTGGCTATAACTTATGTGCATGTATACATTCTAGAGTAGATGTGGTTATGATCTATGTGCATATGCCTACCTTAGAGAAAATACTTACAACTTATAGGCATATATTTACTTCAGAAAAATACAACAATACCTTATGTATACATACCTATCTCAGAGGAGTGTAGTCATATTTTATGCAAATAAAAAAATGGATTTATTTATTCTGGAGTAAGTAGTTATAAATTATGCACATACATATACTCGAAATAAATGCAGGTATGATCCATGAGTACATGTTTACCCTAGAGAAAATGGTTTCAGCTTAGGTTCATATGTTTGCCCTAGAGTAGCTACAGCTTATGTGCATATTTCTATTCTAGTGTACATTATAGTAGTTATAGTTTATGTGCATGTACTTGCCCCTGAGTAGATTATGAAATAGTACTATATATTCCTTTGGGAATAGTGTATGTTATGACACCCCTTGGTGGGTATAGTGGATGATGTCCTGGTTAGGAGTTCATCTACACTGTGAATCATGCCTATTCCCATTCACTATTAATCATATCTATGGACGGTTTACTCTTAAGCTCCTCTGTGCTGCCATCACCCCGTCCGTGGCTGCACAGCGCGCGTCTCTCAGCGTGATCTCCGGGTGTGCACACCCGGCGGCATCATAGGTGGCGCCGCGCATGCGTGAGTGACGTCACGGGGAAATTTTCCCCGACGCATGCGCGGTTTGCTATCACCTGCCGCCGGTCGTGTTTGCACACGTCAGATCCGGAGTACGTCTGGGGGTGTGCGCGCAAGAGCGGCTGGACGTGGTGATGGTTTAATCACACATACTATTTAAGGGTGAGAGAGAGGGGATCCTGACAACGTGCGGTGTCCCTTGAAAAAGGTGATCCGAAACAGCTGTTGGGCTTGGACCTAGGACCGGCTTTCTCCTCCCTATCACAGAATACTGGTATGTTGCTGGGTTTACCCTGAATATGTTTATATTGATTTGATGAGAGATTCGCTGTACCCAATGATATATCTCTATATTGTTTATAGGGGGGTTTGTACAATACTAATAATGACTGGTATCAGGCACTTTGTTGTACTAATTGAGTATTTTTTCCTATAATATCCAGTCATCTATATTTTGGCCCTGGTCCCCACGATGTGAGGTCTTTCTTAGTGTCCTCTTTATTTATGTTACGTTGGGGAATTATGCAAGTGCATTTCCCACTTTTTTAACTGTTTGTGAACTTTTCTAATAAAGATATTTTGGACTTTCTCACTCCATTGTGTGGTTTCCACAATTTTTGTACCTCCTCCCACTCTGCAGACTCTGCAGACACCTAGGCAACAGAGTGACGAAATCAAGATCTGTACATACTAGTCCAATCCTTGCAATAAATGCAAATCCGTGTATGTAATGTCACACAGTTCTGCTCTCCTCCCTTCTCTCTCTTTCTAAACACACAGAATGGTGAGATATATAAAATTGGGAGGAAAAGCAGAGCTGTGCATCATGACATATATTATCATATTGTTATTATCTCCACAATAAAATATAAGTGATTATAAAAAAAAATAAAATATAGAGACTGCAGCCTTTATTGCATGATATGACCGGTTTAATGCTCAAGCCGATAAAGGGTCCTTTTTAAATCAGCGTTTTTTAAAACACAATTCAACCACTTAAGTACAGTATGTGAAAATAACCTCTGACATGTTAAAGGCGTAGTTTTTGATATACAGGTGTTCTGTCCTTAACTAGATATTGAGAAAAAGAAATTACCGGATCTGGAATTTCTGGGAACAATGAAGCAGATAGTGAGTGTGGATTTGGACAACTGGTCACCATTTTTTACAAAGTTGCCACAAGAATTGAAACAAGGAACATTTGTCTGGGGATTTCAAGGTAAACCTTTCCATCTACACTGCTATATAAAGAGATTCTGTATACATAAATCTTTTATAGAGGCTCGTGGGCGGAGCCAATGACGTAGCAGCAAGTGAAAGTGAGCTCCCTTGGATTTCCTCAAAAGCAACGATATTAAAAATTTCAAGACTGTGATCCTTCTACATTAGTGACTCCTTGGACTTTGGAGATCCCCAGGATACTGTAGAAATTTACCTCGTCAAAATCGGAGCTGGGATAGCTGAGATATTAAAGACAGAAGTTGGTGAGGTGATGTAAGTGTAATGGTACTACACTGTAATAGTCTTCCTACCGCTTCACACTCCCATAATAAAGCTCTGCTCTGGTCTCACTATTATACCTAGTCTTTTCTAAGACCAGATGAAAAAACTTTTGTCTCACATACATACATAATTTAATGATTTTATTAACTTTAAAACGCCCATTAAAGAACTGAGCTCGAGCTACAGCAAGTGTTGTTGCCATAACAACGGTTTGAGGTAAAGTGAAAGTAAAACTCATAGCTACATTGGAAAGATGGCAGCCTCTTATTATCAATAAAGAATATATTACCACTCATCATTATTTGCAAAAGAGCATAAGAACAAGTGTGACAGTCAGTAAAAGTCATTAATAAATTGCATAAATCTCTGCCTCCTATCCAATATGCTGCAGACCTGGTGGTGTCCGATGATATGTGGCAGCCAGAGGATCTGATATAGCTGATAGCGGCAGATATCCAGGAAAGCACTTTACATTGGATCTGACAGCTCAACTCAACGTAGCTAGGCTGATCCAGCTCCTACACTAGTAAGAGGACTTATTAAAAATATTAAAGAACCCTGCCTTATACCATAAGGTTACGAAATAATCCATATATTTAAGCCAATATTTAAAGGGGCAGTACACCAAAACATATTAAGATGAATAAAGACACTAAACAGAAAGTGAAACCAGTATATATTCCAAAGAAAACCTTCAATCTAAATACGAGTAATAAACTCCAAAAAAAGAATCCTGATCCTAGGATTAACACCTTATAGGCAGACCCAAGAGATTTCGGGATTAATTCAAATATAGTAACCCAAACAAAAAGTGACTCTTTTAAAGGTGCAAGTTTGGAAGGAGAAATGTCTCCTAAGAAAACACAAAACCATATATCCTCGCACCATCAAGACTGTTTAAAACAAAACGAGATAATAGGTAAAATAAACATGTCATACCAAGATGGGGGGATGTCAAATGATAGCAATAAACAACAATACATTAAACCCACTAAACTGATTCCTTCTACATATGACAATCTGGACACATCGACCTCTTCCCATATGGATATGGACTCGTCAGTTTCACTCAAAAGAAAAGGAGGAGACAATGAAGAAAACCCTTCCACAAAACATGTTGCTACTTATAGCTCGATCTCAGATTCTAGTGATGACTCAGAAGTGACAAGCCCGGATAAACAAAGGTTAAGAATAGACTCTAAGGCTTCTATGTCTCCTGCCAGGGATCCTCTGACATTGGCCAAACTGGATAGTATTCTTGGATTCGGAAACAACGATATCAAGGTTTTCTTTGGGAGCCTACTTAACGCCATTAATGAGAATATTGATTTGGCAATCAGCAAACAGACAAAAATCTTACAAGATAGCCTTCAGGCGGTCAACAGTAGGATATCGGACAATGAAAACAGAATTGTAGAGGTCAAAAACAAAACTGAAGAACTCTCTAAAAATCAAAGTGACATCCAGAGTCAATTAACAACCCTAAAAAATAAAGTGGCAGATGTAGAGGATAGATCTAGGAGAAACAACATAAAACTGAGGGGCATAGAGGAAAACATATCGAATAATAACCTAGCAGACTATGTTAAAAATCTAATCCGTAAAGCTATTCCTGGATTGTCAGAGCCCGAATTAACAATTGATAGAATACACAGACTTCCAAAACCCAGAACTGTACCATCTGATCTACCTAGAGATGTTATATTAAGACTTCACTACTTTAGTACCAAGGAGATTCTTTTGAGATACTTGAGAAACAACAGATTTCTTCAAGAGCCATATAATCAAATAAAGGTTTTCATTGACTTATCTAGAGAGACAATTGCCTCCCGGAGAGCTTTTACAGATACTACCAAACGTTTACAGGAATGGGGAATTCTGTATAAATGGGGTTTCCCCACAAAACTCCTGGTCTGGATTAAGAACAAAATAACTCCAATTTATACTCTTGAGGAAGGTTTAAGGCTCATTGCGACTCTAAGTGAGGATCCACAGCACAAAACCTGATATTCTCACTGAGATGCTTTTCAAATTAACCTGGAAATGTTAAAACTATACTACACCATGGATTATAAATCCGCGCAATTCACAAAAGAATTTTGTAATATAAATTTTTCATATACTGTCTTATTTTACAAGGGCTACTCATCTATAAGAACTTTTCTTGATTGACTACCATGGTCCTATTGTTAGAATACAATTACCCACTTTTCTACAGCCAACCAACTACAAGAGGATTGTCGGATGGACACGCAGTAGGCCTTCCATTATTCCTTTTAGGATGCTCATCTTCAAGAGGACTCTCCAACGTATCCAAAGGAAACTATTATTGGAATATAATCATCTACTTCACCATAGTCAACTTAATAGGAGAGGATTTCCGAATGAGCTTATACTGGAGCTTCACTAATTATTTTTTTTTATAAATAAGTCATTGTCGGAAAGGGGGAAAACCTATTTTTATTTTTATCCTCCTTTCTTTCTTTTCTTTAACGATTTCTGTCTTGCCAAAGCCCAAAGGAGATTTGGACTCTGTAAATAATTATGTGCATGTACTTGCCCCTGAGTAGATTATGAAATAGTACTATATATTCCTTTGGGAATAGTGTATGTTATGACACCCCTTGGTGGGTATAGTGGATGATGTCCTGGTTAGGAGTTCATCTACACTGTGAATCATGCCTATTCCCATTCACTATTAATCATATCTATGGACGGTTTACTCTTAAGCTCCTCTGTGCTGCCATCACCCCGTCCGTGGCTGCACAGCGCGCGTCTCTCAGCGTGATCTCCGGGTGTGCACACCCGGCGGCATCATAGGTGGCGCCGCGCATGCGTGAGTGACGTCACGGGGAAATTTTCCCCGACGCATGCGCGGTTTGCTATCACCTGCCGCCGGTCGTGTTTGCACACGTCAGATCCGGAGTACGTCTGGGGGTGTGCGCGCAAGAGCGGCAGGACGTGGTGATGGTTTAATCACACATACTATTTAAGGGTGAGAGAGAGGGGATCCTGACAACGTGCGGTGTCCCTTGAAAAAGGTGATACGAAACAGCTGTTGGGCTTGGACCTAGGACCGGCTTTCTCCTCCCTATCACAGAATACTGGTATGTTGCTGGGTTTACCCTGAATATGTTTATATTGATTTGATGAGAGATTCGCTGTACCCAATGATATATCTCTATATTGTTTATAGGGGGGTTTGTACAATACTAATAATGACTGGTATCAGGCACTTTGTTGTACTAATTGAGTATTTTTTCCTATAATATCCAGTCATCTATATTTTGGCCCTGGTCCCCACGATGTGAGGTCTTTCTTAGTGTCCTCTTTATTTATGTTACTTTGGGGAATTATGCAAGTGCATTTCCCACTTTTTTAACTGTTTGTGAACTTTTCTAATAAAGATATTTTGGACTTTCTCACTCCATTGTGTGGTTTCCACAATTTTTGTAAGTATATATAGGAGTATGTCCTGTTATCAGGAATCCAATATTTTGGGGATATTACCTGTTTTCTGATATGTATACAGTTGGATATATGTGTGCATCCCCATTTCCCATGAAAATTGTTTCAATTTCTATTTCTGTGTTATTCACAGTTTTGTTTTCGGGACCAATGGATTACAGGGTACGCGACAATACTTGGCGATCCCATATCAGCGAGGCATTTAAAGAAGACCTTGCTTTTGGTTTTAATGATAAACATAATGACAATCAGGCGGATATACAGAGGTTAAAAAATCTACTCCACAGGAGAACCAAGTTATGGTGGAATAAAGGGTTTCTGGAGCAGTATGTATCCAGAGGATTGGTACCACGCGGTCTGCGCATTCAGGTATTCCCCTCTTTTCCTATCCAGGAGGAGTGGTTCACCAATGCTTGGGAATCTTGCGCAGACGCGTGTTCTAAACAATTCATGGAATTACTTATCAGGCTTAATGAGTCCCATGTGGGGGAGATGGAGACGGAAATTGAATCCATCCAGGAGAAACTTAAAAAAGAATTAACGGAGGATCAATTGACTAAATTCAACATGGAAATTGATGGTGAATTTGCAAAGTGGGAGAATGAGATTAAGACCACAAAAATTAAAAAACTCCAAAGAGACCTGAATGATCGAGCGAATAAACAGGTGTATAGATGGAGAAAAGGCCGTCCTAATCAATTTAATTATAATAAACCGAGATCGGCATCTATATCATCCCGTACTTCAGGGGAGAGTACAGAGGTGGAGGAGAAGGATGAGACCCAGCTTCCCATGAGTGGCCATAAAAGAATATATGGTGTTCCCAGACAGACCCGGGGGGCTACTCAGGGGAAAAGAAAAGGCATCTCACCTACATTACCCCAGGAACAACAAAGAACTAAAAAGAACCAATTGGAGGTAATTAACCTATCCACCCATACATTAACTGAAGCTCAGGTGCAGGTCCTTCAGCTGGGTCTGTCCTTTGTGCCGACAGGCACTTTTGACCTATTTACTACAGTGAAGGACCTCCACCTGTTCGCCCGCAAACTGGTACTACACAAATTACATCATAAAACTACTGTTAGTGGGGAAACACTGACTGAGAGGGAACAGGCAGCCATCACTATTTTGGAGGAATTGGAGAGAGAAGGTGATGGAAATATGTCCACCGTTTTTCCACATGAAATCCTTCCGAAGTCTAGGACTTTTCCCCCCTTGTCCATATGTCCGCAGATTGATATTTTCGTCGGGTTGGTTACCAAGGAGCTGGAAAAAAATCCTAAATTTAGCTCTGGTGACAACCTGACGAGACAACAACGCACTGCCATTCGCGAACTTCGTGATATGACTGATGTGGTGATTAAGAATGCGGACAAGGGGGGAAATGTCGTTGTTTGGCCTGTCTGCAAATATGAGAGGGAAACGTTCAGACAGCTGAATGATAAGACTACCTATATCAGACTCACTACCAACCCCACTTTTGGCTATAGATTGGAATTAACATCTATTTTGGAGGAAGCTTTGTCAGAGGGGGTTATATCTCCTAACGTCAGGGATGGCCTTCTGGTTAATTGCCCTAAATTACCTACCTTCTACCTCTTACCCAAGGTTCACAAGGATGCCACCAATCCCCCGGGACGCCCGATCGTCTCGGGGATTGGTGGCCTTTGTGAACCTGCCTGCACCTTTGTGGATTTCTATCTCAAACCATTGGTGCAGAATTTACCTTCTTACCTCAAGGACACTAATGATTTGTTGAAGAAATTGGATGGTGTCCACATAGAGGCAGACATGTGGTTGGTGACAGCGGACGTTGAGTCCCTGTACACCTGTATTTCCCACAAACAGGGTCTGGAAGCTTCCAGATACTTTCTATCAGGTAGTTCTTGGGACAGGTCTCTGTGTGGTTTCATCTTGGACCTCCTAGACTTTATCCTCCATCACAATGCGTTCACGTTTAAGGACCGTTTTTTTCTGCAGAGGCGTGGCACCGCCATGGGCGCAGCATGTGCACCATCGTACGCAGGACTGTTTCTGGGCAGGTGGGAGCAGGAAGTTCTACATGGATCATCGTTTGCCCAGAATATTGTCTGCTGGTACAGGTATATCGATGACGTGCTGCTCCTGTGTCAAGGTGCACGTCCTCTGCTGGCTACTTTTATGGAAGAACTTAACCGGAATGACTTTAACGTGAAACTAACTTACAAGGCGGACCAAAAGAGAATTGATTTTTTGGATGTTGTGGGGGAGGTTGGAGAGGATGGTTTAATTGAAACAGATCTGTTCAGGAAGACCACGGCGGTTAACGCATTACTTCATGCATCTTCTGCTCACCAGAGATCAACCATCAGAGCTATTCCCACTGGCCAATTTCTGAGGGCTAAGAGGATTTGCTCTACCCCACAGAAATTTGAGCGACAGGCTGAAGATCTCAAGGTGAGATTTAGGGATAGGGGATATGGTGCTCGGGGGATTAAATTGGGCTATCAGAGAGCCAAACATGCATCCCGTGAGCACCTCCTCTATGGTCCTAATAAGAGGATTTTTGATGGGGGCAGTAACCAGACTAGATTTATTTCTACGTTCAATGGGCAGTGGGGCCGAATAAGGGGGGCATTGTCCAAGCACTGGTCTGTGTTACAAACAGATCCGGTGCTGGCCAATGACTTACCACCTTCCCCCCTTGTCACCTCCAGGAGAGGGAGGAGCCTATGGGACCTCCTGGTGGACAGCCATTATGTTACCAAGAAACCAGGTGGCCCCTTTGGTTCCGGTCCTCCAAGAGTGGGATGTTACACATGTGGCGAATGCATAACCTGCACCTCTGGTAATGTTATAAGGGGCAAGGAATTCTTTTCGGCGGATGGAAAACGACGTTTCTGCATAAAAAAATATATTTCATGTAGCAGTACGTACGTGATTTACCACGCCACGTGCCCCTGCAATTTGATTTATATAGGCCTTACAACCAGACAAATGCGGGTTCGCATTCGCGAGCATGTTCGTGACATCCAAAAAGCCCCGTCGGTAACGGATCTCACGCTACTCAGGACTCTCCCCAGGCACTTTAAAGTCCATCACAACTGTGATCCTACTGGACTGAGGGTGGTGGGGATTGACCTGGTCAATAGTGGGATCCGCGGAGGCAATATGAAACTGGTCCTCTCTAAACTGGAAAGCAGGTGGATCTTTACTCTTCGGACCTTGTCCCCTGGCGGTCTAAATGAGCAGTTAAGCTTTGCTCCATTCCTCAACACATGATTTGGTTTTGCCTGATGGGGGTGGGTGACCTCTTTATCCTCTATGGATTTTTATTGGTTTTTATATATTTTTATTTTCCGTCTGTCATTATGTTGTCTTTTAATTGCATGTTGTCTTATGTTTTTGTAACAGAATTCCATCTGAGGACTTGTCTAATTGATCCCCATATTCTCTCTCTTTCCTGATTTGAATACTGGTCCTGGATCATCACTGATGAAACTTTCGTATAACCACGACCTGAAAATTGGAGCAGGATCTGAATTGATGTGTTCCGTTATAGATGTGGAATATGCCATTAAAAATCCGAGCGTAGCCTAAGTCTCCTTTTCTCTTTGTATTACGTTAGTTTGGTGATTTACCTTGTGGATCGTGCCGCCCGGTGCCGTGGATTGATCGCCTGGTATTGTGGTTGTTCGCTCTGGGGGCGGTGTGTGCGCGGGGGTTTGCGGGTGCTGTGTCTGTGGCTCATGTGCGCATGTTTGCCCCGGAGGGGACCATAAACTGAGTACTGTATATACCTTGATGGGTATCACGAATACCTTGATCTTGTCGGTGGGTATGGTACATAATGACCTGAGTAGGTCCCTTCCCACACTACGGAGTAGCTAGATTTCTATTCTTGGTTCTCTCCGGGGTGGGCGTGTACTCGTGGGCTATGGCCACGGTGTGTGTGGGCTGCCGTATGTGCCGCTTTTGGAGCGGATGGTCACAGTGCTGGGCGGTTGATTTGTGGCACCTGGTGGCATAATGATCCAAGAGGGATATATCTAAAACGGATCAATATTGTGTGCATACACCTACCTTTGAGAAGGTGGCTATAACTTATGTGCATGTATACATTCTAGAGTAGATGTGGTTATGATCTATGTGCATATGCCTACCTTAGAGAAAATACTTACAACTTATAGGCATATATTTACTTCAGAAAAATACAACAATACCTTATGTATACATACCTATCTCAGAGGAGTGTAGTCATATTTTATGCAAATAAAAAAATGGATTTATTTATTCTGGAGTAAGTAGTTATAAATTATGCACATACATATACTCGAAATAAATGCAGGTATGATCCATGAGTACATGTTTACCCTAGAGAAAATGGTTTCAGCTTAGGTTCATATGTTTGCCCTAGAGTAGCTACAGCTTATGTGCATATTTCTATTCTAGTGTACATTATGGTAGTTATAGTTTATGTGCATGTACTTGCCCCTGAGTAGATTATGAAATAGTACTATATATTCCTTTGGGAATAGTGTATGTTATGACACCCCTTGGTGGGTATAGTGGATGATGTCCTGGTTAGGAGTTCATCTACACTGTGAATCATGCCTATTCCCATTCACTATTAATCATATCTATGGACGGTTTACTCTTAAGCTCCTCTGTGCTGCCATCACCCCGTCCGTGGCTGCACAGCGCGCGTCTCTCAGCGTGATCTCCGGGTGTGCACACCCGGCGGCATCATAGGTGGCGCCGCGCATGCGTGAGTGACGTCACGGGGAAATTTTCCCCGACGCATGCGCGGTTTGCTATCACCTGCCGCCGGTCGTGTTTGCACACGTCAGATCCGGAGTACGTCTGGGGGTGTGCGCGCAAGAGCGGCTGGACGTGGTGATGGTTTAATCACACATACTATTTAAGGGTGAGAGAGAGGGGATCCTGACAACGTGCGGTGTCCCTTGAAAAAGGTGATCCGAAACAGCTGTTGGGCTTGGACCTAGGACCGGCTTTCTCCTCCCTATCACAGAATACTGGTATGTTGCTGGGTTTACCCTGAATATGTTTATATTGATTTGATGAGAGATTCGCTGTACCCAATGATATATCTCTATATTGTTTATAGGGGGGTTTGTACAATACTAATAATGACTGGTATCAGGCACTTTGTTGTACTAATTGAGTATTTTTTCCTATAATATCCAGTCATCTATATTTTGGCCCTGGTCCCCACGATGTGAGGTCTTTCTTAGTGTCCTCTTTATTTATGTTACGTTGGGGAATTATGCAAGTGCATTTCCCACTTTTTTAACTGTTTGTGAACTTTTCTAATAAAGATATTTTGGACTTTCTCACTCCATTGTGTGGTTTCCACAATTTTTGTACCTCCTCCCACTCTGCAGACTCTGCAGACACCTAGGCAACAGAGAGACGAAATCAAGATCTGTACATACTAGTCCAATCCTTGCAATAAATGCAAATCCGTGTATGTAATGTCACACAGTTCTGCTCTCCTCCCTTCTCTCTCTTTCTAAACACACAGAATGGTGAGATATATAAAATTGGGAGGAAAAGCAGAGCTGTGCATCATTACATATATTATCATATTGTTATTATCTCCACAATAAAATATAAGTGATTATAAAAAAAAAATAAAATATAGAGACTGCAGCCTTTATTGCATGATATGACCGGTTTAATGCTCAAGCCGATAAAGGGTCCTTTTTAAATCAGCGTTTTTTAAAACACAATTCAACCACTTAAGTACAGTATGTGAAAATAACCTCTGACATGTTAAAGGCGTAGTTTTTGATATACAGGTGTTCTGTCCTTAACTAGATATTGAGAAAAAGAAATTACCGGATCTGGAATTTCTGGGAACAATGAAGCAGATAGTGAGTGTGGATTTGGACAACTGGTCACCATTTTTTACAAAGTTGCCACAAGAATTGAAACAAGGAACATTTGTCTGGGGATTTCAAGGTAAACCTTTCCATCTACACTGCTATATAAAGAGATTCTGTATACATAAATCTTTTATAGAGGCTCGTGGGCGGAGCCAATGACGTAGCAGCAAGTGAAAGTGAGCTCCCTTGGATTTCCTCAAAAGCAACGATATTAAAAATTTCAAGACTGTGATCCTTCTACATTAGTGACTCCTTGGACTTTGGAGATCCCCAGGATACTGTAGAAATTTACCTCGTCAAAATCGGAGCTGGGATAGCTGAGATATTAAAGACAGAAGTTGGTGAGGTGATGTAAGTGTAATGGTACTACACTGTAATAGTCTTCCTACCGCTTCACACTCCCATAATAAAGCTCTGCTCTGGTCTCACTATTATACCTAGTCTTTTCTAAGACCAGATGAAAAAACTTTTGTCTCACATACATACATAATTTAATGATTTTATTAACTTTAAAACGCCCATTAAAGAACTGAGCTCGAGCTACAGCAAGTGTTGTTGCCATAACAACGGTTTGAGGTAAAGTGAAAGTAAAACTCATAGCTACATTGGAAAGATGGCAGCCTCTTATTATCAATAAAGAATATATTACCACTCATCATTATTTGCAAAAGAGCATAAGAACAAGTGTGACAGTCAGTAAAAGTCATTAATAAATTGCATAAATCTCTGCCTCCTATCCAATATGCTGCAGACCTGGTGGTGTCCGATGATATGTGGCAGCCAGAGGATCTGATATAGCTGATAGCGGCAGATATCCAGGAAAGCACTTTACATTGGATCTGACAGCTCAACTCAACGTAGCTAGGCTGATCCAGCTCCTACACTAGTAAGAGGACTTATTAAAAATATTAAAGAACCCTGCCTTATACCATAAGGTTACGAAATAATCCATATATTTAAGCCAATATTTAAAGGGGCAGTACACCAAAACATATTAAGATGAATAAAGACACTAAACAGAAAGTGAAACCAGTATATATTCCAAAGAAAACCTTCAATCTAAATACGAGTAATAAACTCCAAAAAAAGAATCCTGATCCTAGGATTAACACCTTATAGGCAGACCCAAGAGATTTCGGGATTAATTCAAATATAGTAACCCAAACAAAAAGTGACTCTTTTAAAGGTACAAGTTTGGAAGGAGAAATATCTCCTAAGAAAACACAAAACCATATATCCTCGCACCATCAAGACTGTTTAAAACAAAACGAGATAATAGGTAAAATAAACATGTCATACCAAGATGGGGGGATGTCAAATGATAGCAATAAACAACAATACATTAAACCCACTAAACTGATTCCTTCTACATATGACAATCTGGACACATCGACCTCTTCCCATATGGATATGGACTCGTCAGTTTCACTCAAAAGAAAAGGAGGAGACAATGAAGAAAACCCTTCCACAAAACATGTTGCTACTTATAGCTCGATCTCAGATTCTAGTGATGACTCAGAAGTGACAAGCCCGGATAAACAAAGGTTAAGAATAGACTCTAAGGCTTCTATGTCTCCTGCCAGGGATCCTCTGACATTGGCCAAACTGGATAGTATTCTTGGATTCGGAAACAACGATATCAAGGTTTTCTTTGGGAGCCTACTTAACGCCATTAATGAGAATATTGATTTGGCAATCAGCAAACAGACAAAAATCTTACAAGATAGCCTTCAGGCGGTCAACAGTAGGATATCGGACAATGAAAACAGAATTGTAGAGGTCAAAAACAAAACTGAAGAACTCTCTAAAAATCAAAGTGACATCCAGAGTCAATTAACAACCCTAAAAAATAAAGTGGCAGATGTAGAGGATAGATCTAGGAGAAACAACATAAAACTGAGGGGCATAGAGGAAAACATATCGAATAATAACCTAGCAGACTATGTTAAAAATCTAATCCGTAAAGCTATTCCTGGATTGTCAGAGCCCGAATTAACAATTGATAGAATACACAGACTTCCAAAACCCAGAACTGTACCATCTGATCTACCTAGAGATGTTATATTAAGACTTCACTACTTTAGTACCAAGGAGATTCTTTTGAGATACTTGAGAAACAACAGATTTCTTCAAGAGCCATATAATCAAATAAAGGTTTTCATTGACTTATCTAGAGAGACAATTGCCTCCCGGAGAGCTTTTACAGATACTACCAAACGTTTACAGGAATGGGGAATTCTGTATAAATGGGGTTTCCCCACAAAACTCCTGGTCTGGATTAAGAACAAAATAACTCCAATTTATACTCTTGAGGAAGGTTTAAGGCTCATTGCGACTCTAAGTGAGGATCCACAGCACAAAACCTGATATTCTCACTGAGATGCTTTTCAAATTAACCTGGAAATGTTAAAACTATACTACACCATGGATTATAAATCCGCGCAATTCACAAAAGAATTTTGTAATATAAATTTTTCATATACTGTCTTATTTTACAAGGGCTACTCATCTATAAGAACTTTTCTTGATTGACTACCATGGTCCTATTGTTAGAATACAATTACCCACTTTTCTACAGCCAACCAACTACAAGAGGATTGTCGGATGGACACGCAGTAGGCCTTCCATTATTCCTTTTAGGATGCTCATCTTCAAGAGGACTCTCCAACGTATCCAAAGGAAACTATTATTGGAATATAATCATCTACTTCACCATAGTCAACTTAATAGGAGAGGATTTCCGAATGAGCTTATACTGGAGCTTCACTAATTATTTTTTTTTATAAATAAGTCATTGTCGGAAAGGGGGAAAACCTATTTTTATCCTCCTTTCTTTCTTTTCTTTAACGATTTCTGTCTTGCCAAAGCCCAAAGGAGATTTGGACTCTGTAAATAATTATGTGCATGTACTTGCCCCTGAGTAGATTATGAAATAGTACTATATATTCCTTTGGGAATAGTGTATGTTATGACACCCCTTGGTGGGTATAGTGGATGATGTCCTGGTTAGGAGTTCATCTACACTGTGAATCATGCCTATTCCCATTCACTATTAATCATATCTATGGACGGTTTACTCTTAAGCTCCTCTGTGCTGCCATCACCCCGTCCGTGGCTGCACAGCGCGCGTCTCTCAGCGTGATCTCCGGGTGTGCACACCCGGCGGCATCATAGGTGGCGCCGCGCATGCGTGAGTGACGTCACGGGGAAATTTTCCCCGACGCATGCGCGGTTTGCTATCACCTGCCGCCGGTCGTGTTTGCACACGTCAGATCCGGAGTACGTCTGGGGGTGTGCGCGCAAGAGCGGCAGGACGTGGTGATGGTTTAATCACACATACTATTTAAGGGTGAGAGAGAGGGGATCCTGACAACGTGCAGTGTCCCTTGAAAAAGGTGATACGAAACAGCTGTTGGGCTTGGACCTAGGACCGGCTTTCTCCTCCCTATCACAGAATACTGGTATGTTGCTGGGTTTACCCTGAATATGTTTATATTGATTTGATGAGAGATTCGCTGTACCCAATGATATATCTCTATATTGTTTATAGGGGGGTTTGTACAATACTAATAATGACTGGTATCAGGCACTTTGTTGTACTAATTGAGTATTTTTTCCTATAATATCCAGTCATCTATATTTTGGCCCTGGTCCCCACGATGTGAGGTCTTTCTTAGTGTCCTCTTTATTTATGTTACTTTGGGGAATTATGCAAGTGCATTTCCCACTTTTTTAACTGTTTGTGAACTTTTCTAATAAAGATATTTTGGACTTTCTCACTCCATTGTGTGGTTTCCACAATTTTTGTAAGTATATATAGGAGTATGTCCTGTTATCAGGAATCCAATATTTTGGGGATATTACCTGTTTTCTGATATGTATACAGTTGGATATATGTGTGCATCCCCATTTCCCATGAAAATTGTTTCAATTTCTATTTCTGTGTTATTCACAGTTTTGTTTTCGGGACCAATGGATTACAGGGTACGCGACAATACTTGGCGATCCCATATCAGCGAGGCATTTAAAGAAGACCTTGCTTTTGGTTTTAATGATAAACATAATGACAATCAGGCGGATATACAGAGGTTAAAAAATCTACTCCACAGGAGAACCAAGTTATGGTGGAATAAAGGGTTTCTGGAGCAGTATGTATCCAGAGGATTGGTACCACGCGGTCTGCGCATTCAGGTATTCCCCTCTTTTCCTATCCAGGAGGAGTGGTTCACCAATGCTTGGGAATCTTGCGCAGACGCGTGTTCTAAACAATTTATGGAATTACTTATCAGGCTTAATGAGTCCCATGTGGGGGAGATGGAGACGGAAATTGAATCCATCCAGGAGAAACTTAAAAAAGAATTAACGGAGGATCAATTGACTAAATTCAACATGGAAATTGATGGTGAATTTGCAAAGTGGGAGAATGAGATTAAGACCACAAAAATTAAAAAACTCCAAAGAGACCTGAATGATCGAGCGAATAAACAGGTGTATAGATGGAGAAAAGGCCGTCCTAATCAATTTAATTATAATAAACCGAGATCGGCATCTATATCATCCCGTACTTCAGGGGAGAGTACAGAGGTGGAGGAGAAGGATGAGACCCAGCTTCCCATGAGTGGCCATAAAAGAATATATGGTGTTCCCAGACAGACCCGGGGGGCTACTCAGGGGAAAAGAAAAGGCATCTCACCTACATTACCCCAGGAACAACAAAGAACTAAAAAGAACCAATTGGAGGTAATTAACCTATCCACCCATACATTAACTGAAGCTCAGGTGCAGGTCCTTCAGCTGGGTCTGTCCTTTGTGCCGACAGGCACTTTTGACCTATTTACTACAGTGAAGGACCTCCACCTGTTCGCCCGCAAACTGGTACTACACAAATTACATCATAAAACTACTGTTAGTGGGGAAACACTGACTGAGAGGGAACAGGCAGCCATCACTATTTTGGAGGAATTGGAGAGAGAAGGTGATGGAAATATGTCCACCGTTTTTCCACATGAAATCCTTCCGAAGTCTAGGACTTTTCCCCCCTTTTCCATATGTCCGCAGATTGATATTTTCGTCGGGTTGGTTACCAAGGAGCTGGAAAAAAATCCTAAATTTAGCTCTGGTGACAACCTGACGAGACAACAACGCACTGCCATTCGCGAACTTCGTGATATGACTGATGTGGTGATTAAGAATGCGGACAAGGGGGGAAATGTCGTTGTTTGGCCTGTCTGCAAATATGAGAGGGAAGCGTTCAGACAGCTGAATGATAAGACTACCTATATCAGACTCACTACCAACCCCACTTTTGGCTATAGATTGGAATTAACATCTATTTTGGAGGAAGCTTTGTCAGAGGGGGTTATATCTCCTAACGTCAGGGATGGCCTTCTGGTTAATTGCCCTAAATTACCTACCTTCTACCTCTTACCCAAGGTTCACAAGGATGCCACCAATCCCCCGGGACGCCCGATCGTCTCGGGGATTGGTGGCCTTTGTGAACCTGCCTGCACCTTTGTGGATTTCTATCTCAAACCATTGGTGCAGAATTTACCTTCTTACCTCAAGGACACTAATGATTTGTTGAAGAAATTGGATGGTGTCCACATAGAGGCAGACATGTGGTTGGTGACAGCGGACGTTGAGTCCCTGTACACCTGTATTTCCCACAAACAGGGTCTGGAAGCTTCCAGATACTTTCTATCAGGTAGTTCTTGGGACAGGTCTCTGTGTGGTTTCATCTTGGACCTCCTAGACTTTATCCTCCATCACAATGCGTTCACGTTTAAGGACCGTTTTTTTCTGCAGAGGCGTGGCACCGCCATGGGCGCAGCATGTGCACCATCGTACGCAGGACTGTTTCTGGGCAGGTGGGAGCAGGAAGTTCTACATGGATCATCGTTTGCCCAGAATATTGTCTGCTGGTACAGGTATATCGATGACGTGCTGCTCCTGTGTCAAGGTGCACGTCCTCTGCTGGATACTTTTATGGAAGAACTTAACCGGAATGACTTTAACGTGAAACTAACTTACAAGGCGGACCAAAAGAGAATTGATTTTTTGGATGTTGTGGTGGAGGTTGGAGAGGATGGTTTAATTGAAACAGATCTGTTCAGGAAGACCACGGCGGTTAACGCATTACTTCATGCATCTTCTGCTCACCAGAGATCAACCATCAGAGCTATTCCCACTGGCCAATTTCTGAGGGCTAAGAGGATTTGCTCTACCCCACAGAAATTTGAGCGACAGGCTGAAGATCTCAAGGTGAGATTTAGGGATAGGGGATATGGTGCTCGGGGGATTAAATTGGGCTATCAGAGAGCCAAACATGCATCCCGTGAGCACCTCCTCTATGGTCCTAATAAGAGGATTTTTGATGGGGGCAGTAACCAGACTAGATTTATTTCTACGTTCAATGGGCAGTGGGGCCGAATAAGGGGGGCATTGTCCAAGCACTGGTCTGTGTTACAAACAGATCCGGTGCTGGCCAATGACTTACCACCTTCCCCCCTTGTCACCTCCAGGAGAGGGAGGAGCCTATGGGACCTCCTGGTGGACAGCCATTATGTTACCAAGAAACCAGGTGGCCCCTTTGGTTCCGGTCCTCCAAGAGTGGGATGTTACACATGTGGCGAATGCATAACCTGCACCTCTGGTAATGTTATAAGGGGCAAGGAATTCTTTTCGGCGGATGGAAAACGACGTTTCTGCATAAAAAAATATATTTCATGTAGCAGTACGTACGTGATTTACCATGCCACGTGCCCCTGCAATTTGATTTATATAGGCCTTACAACCAGACAAATGCGGGTTCGCATTCGCGAGCATGTTCGTGACATCCAAAAAGCCCCGTCGGTAACGGATCTCACGCTACTCAGGACTCTCCCCAGGCACTTTAAAGTCCATCACAACTGTGATCCTACTGGACTGAGGGTGGTGGGGATTGACCTGGTCAATAGTGGGATCCGCGGAGGCAATATGAAACTGGTCCTCTCTAAACTGGAAAGCAGGTGGATCTTTACTCTTCGGACCTTGTCCCCTGGCGGTCTAAATGAGCAGTTAAGCTTTGCTCCATTCCTCAACACATGATTTGGTTTTGCCTGATGGGGGTGGGTGACCTCTTTATCCTCTATGGATTTTTATTGGTTTTTATATATTTTTATTTTCCGTCTGTCATTATGTTGTCTTTTAATTGCATGTTGTCTTATGTTTTTGTAACAGAATTCCATCTGAGGACTTGTCTAATTGATCCCCATATTCTCTCTCTTTCCTGATTTGAATACTGGTCCTGGATCATCACTGATGAAACTTTCGTATAACCACGACCTGAAAATTGGAGCAGGATCTGAATTGATGTGTTCCGTTATAGATGTGGAATATGCCATTAAAAATCCGAGCGTAGCCTAAGTCTCCTTTTCTCTTTGTATTACGTTAGTTTGGTGATTTACCTTGTGGATCGTGCCGCCCGGTGCCGTGGATTGATCGCCTGGTATTGTGGTTGTTCGCTCTGGGGGCGGTGTGTGCGCGGGGGTTTGCGGGTGCTGTGTCTGTGGCTCATGTGCGCATGTTTGCCCCGGAGGGGACCATAAACTGAGTACTGTATATACCTTGATGGGTATCACGAATACCTTGATCTTGTCGGTGGGTATGGTACATAATGACCTGAGTAGGTCCCTTCCCACACTACGGAGTAGCTAGATTTCTATTCTTGGTTCTCTCCGGGGTGGGCGTGTACTCGTGGGCTATGGCCACGGTGTGTGTGGGCTGCCGTATGTGCCGCTTTTGGAGCGGATGGTCACAGTGCTGGGCGGTTGATTTGTGGCACCTGGTGGCATAATGATCCAAGAGGGATATATCTAAAACGGATCAATATTGTGTGCATACACCTACCTTTGAGAAGGTGGCTATAACTTATGTGCATGTATACATTCTAGAGTAGATGTGGTTATGATCTATGTGCATATGCCTACCTTAGAGAAAATACTTACAACTTATAGGCATATATTTACTTCAGAAAAATACAACAATACCTTATGTATACATACCTATCTCAGAGGAGTGTAGTCATATTTTATGCAAATAAAAAAATGGATTTATTTATTCTGGAGTAAGTAGTTATAAATTATGCACATACATATACTCGAAATAAATGCAGGTATGATCCATGAGTACATGTTTACCCTAGAGAAAATGGTTTCAGCTTAGGTTCATATGTTTGCCCTAGAGTAGCTACAGCTTATGTGCATATTTCTATTCTAGTGTACATTATGGTAGTTATAGTTTATGTGCATGTACTTGCCCCTGAGTAGATTATGAAATAGTACTATATATTCCTTTGGGAATAGTGTATGTTATGACACCCCTTGGTGGGTATAGTGGATGATGTCCTGGTTAGGAGTTCATCTACACTGTGAATCATGCCTATTCCCATTCACTATTAATCATATCTATGGACGGTTTACTCTTAAGCTCCTCTGTGCTGCCATCACCCCGTCCGTGGCTGCACAGCGCGCGTCTCTCAGCGTGATCTCCGGGTGTGCACACCCGGCGGCATCATAGGTGGCGCCGCGCATGCGTGAGTGACGTCACGGGGAAATTTTCCCCGACGCATGCGCGGTTTGCTATCACCTGCCGCCGGTCGTGTTTGCACACGTCAGATCCGGAGTACGTCTGGGGGTGTGCGCGCAAGAGCGGCTGGACGTGGTGATGGTTTAATCACACATACTATTTAAGGGTGAGAGAGAGGGGATCCTGACAACGTGCGGTGTCCCTTGAAAAAGGTGATCCGAAACAGCTGTTGGGCTTGGACCTAGGACCGGCTTTCTCCTCCCTATCACAGAATACTGGTATGTTGCTGGGTTTACCCTGAATATGTTTATATTGATTTGATGAGAGATTCGCTGTACCCAATGATATATCTCTATATTGTTTATAGGGGGGTTTGTACAATACTAATAATGACTGGTATCAGGCACTTTGTTGTACTAATTGAGTATTTTTTCCTATAATATCCAGTCATCTATATTTTGGCCCTGGTCCCCACGATGTGAGGTCTTTCTTAGTGTCCTCTTTATTTATGTTACGTTGGGGAATTATGCAAGTGCATTTCCCACTTTTTTAACTGTTTGTGAACTTTTCTAATAAAGATATTTTGGACTTTCTCACTCCATTGTGTGGTTTCCACAATTTTTGTACCTCCTCCCACTCTGCAGACTCTGCAGACACCTAGGCAACAGAGTGACGAAATCAAGATCTGTACATACTAGTCCAATCCTTGCAATAAATGCAAATCCGTGTATGTAATGTCACACAGTTCTGCTCTCCTCCCTTCTCTCTCTTTCTAAACACACAGAATGGTGAGATATATAAAATTGGGAGGAAAAGCAGAGCTGTGCATCATTACATATATTATCATATTGTTATTATCTCCACAATAAAATATAAGTGATTATAAAAAAAAAATAAAATATAGAGACTGCAGCCTTTATTGCATGATATGACCGGTTTAATGCTCAAGCCGATAAAGGGTCCTTTTTAAATCAGCGTTTTTTAAAACACAATTCAACCACTTAAGTACAGTATGTGAAAATAACCTCTGACATGTTAAAGGCGTAGTTTTTGATATACAGGTGTTCTGTCCTTAACTAGATATTGAGAAAAAGAAATTACCGGATCTGGAATTTCTGGGAACAATGAAGCAGATAGTGAGTGTGGATTTGGACAACTGGTCACCATTTTTTACAAAGTTGCCACAAGAATTGAAACAAGGAACATTTGTCTGGGGATTTCAAGGTAAACCTTTCCATCTACACTGCTATATAAAGAGATTCTGTATACATAAATCTTTTATAGAGGCTCGTGGGCGGAGCCAATGACGTAGCAGCAAGTGAAAGTGAGCTCCCTTGGATTTCCTCAAAAGCAACGATATTAAAAATTTCAAGACTGTGATCCTTCTACATTAGTGACTCCTTGGACTTTGGAGATCCCCAGGATACTGTAGAAATTTACCTCGTCAAAATCGGAGCTGGGATAGCTGAGATATTAAAGACAGAAGTTGGTGAGGTGATGTAAGTGTAATGGTACTACACTGTAATAGTCTTCCTACCGCTTCACACTCCCATAATAAAGCTCTGCTCTGGTCTCACTATTATACCTAGTCTTTTCTAAGACCAGATGAAAAAACTTTTGTCTCACATACATACATAATTTAATGATTTTATTAACTTTAAAACGCCCATTAAAGAACTGAGCTCGAGCTACAGCAAGTGTTGTTGCCATAACAACGGTTTGAGGTAAAGTGAAAGTAAAACTCATAGCTACATTGGAAAGATGGCAGCCTCTTATTATCAATAAAGAATATATTACCACTCATCATTATTTGCAAAAGAGCATAAGAACAAGTGTGACAGTCAGTAAAAGTCATTAATAAATTGCATAAATCTCTGCCTCCTATCCAATATGCTGCAGACCTGGTGGTGTCCGATGATATGTGGCAGCCAGAGGATCTGATATAGCTGATAGCGGCAGATATCCAGGAAAGCACTTTACATTGGATCTGACAGCTCAACTCAACGTAGCTAGGCTGATCCAGCTCCTACACTAGTAAGAGGACTTATTAAAAATATTAAAGAACCCTGCCTTATACCATAAGGTTACGAAATAATCCATATATTTAAGCCAATATTTAAAGGGGCAGTACACCAAAACATATTAAGATGAATAAAGACACTAAACAGAAAGTGAAACCAGTATATATTCCAAAGAAAACCTTCAATCTAAATACGAGTAATAAACTCCAAAAAAAGAATCCTGATCCTAGGATTAACACCTTATAGGCAGACCCAAGAGATTTCGGGATTAATTCAAATATAGTAACCCAAACAAAAAGTGACTCTTTTAAAGGTACAAGTTTGGAAGGAGAAATATCTCCTAAGAAAACACAAAACCATATATCCTCGCACCATCAAGACTGTTTAAAACAAAACGAGATAATAGGTAAAATAAACATGTCATACCAAGATGGGGGGATGTCAAATGATAGCAATAAACAACAATACATTAAACCCACTAAACTGATTCCTTCTACATATGACAATCTGGACACATCGACCTCTTCCCATATGGATATGGACTCGTCAGTTTCACTCAAAAGAAAAGGAGGAGACAATGAAGAAAACCCTTCCACAAAACATGTTGCTACTTATAGCTCGATCTCAGATTCTAGTGATGACTCAGAAGTGACAAGCCCGGATAAACAAAGGTTAAGAATAGACTCTAAGGCTTCTATGTCTCCTGCCAGGGATCCTCTGACATTGGCCAAACTGGATAGTATTCTTGGATTCGGAAACAACGATATCAAGGTTTTCTTTGGGAGCCTACTCAACGCCATTAATGAGAATATTGATTTGGCAATCAACAAACAGACAAAAATCTTACAAGATAGCCTTCAGGCGGTCAACAGTAGGATATCGGACAATGAAAACAGAATTGTAGAGGTCAAAAACAAAACTGAAGAACTCTCTAAAAATCAAAGTGACATCCAGAGTCAATTAACAACCCTAAAAAATAAAGTGGCAGATCTAGAGGATAGATCTAGGAGAAACAACATAAAACTGAGGGGCATAGAGGAAAACATATCGAATAATAACCTAGCAGACTATGTTAAAAATCTAATCCGTAAAGCTATTCCTGGATTGTCAGAGCCCGAATTAACAATTGATAGAATACACAGACTTCCAAAACCCAGAACTGTACCATCTGATCTACCTAGAGACGTTATATTAAGACTTCACTACTTTAGTACCAAGGAGATTCTTTTGAGATACTTGAGAAACAACAGATTTCTTCCAGAGCCATATAATCAAATAAAGGTGTTCATTGACTTATCTAGAGAGACAATTGCCTCCCGGAGAGCTTTTACAGATACTACCAAACGTTTACAGGAATGGGGAATTCTGTATAAATGGGGTTTCCCCACAAAACTCCTGGTCTGGATTAAGAACAAAATAACTCCAATTTATACTCTTGAGGAAGGTTTAAGGCTCATTGCGACTCTAAAGGCCCCGTCACACTAAGCAACATCGCTAGCAACATCGCTGCTAACGAACAACTTTTGTGACGTTGCTAGCGATGTTGCTGTGTGTGACATCCAGCAACAACCTGGCCCCTGCTGTGAGGTCGTTGGTTGTTGCTGAATGTCCTGGGCCATTTTTTAGTTGTTGCTGTCCCGCTGTGAAGCACAGATCGCTGTGTGTGACAGCGAGACAGCAACAACTAAATGTGCAGGCAGCAGGGGCCGGCTTCTGCGGAGGCTGGTAACCAATGTAAACATCGGGTAACCAAGAAGCCCTGTCCTTGGTTACCCGATATTTACCTTTGTTACCAGCCTCCTCCGCTCTCACTGTCAGTGCCGGCTCCTGCTCTGTGCACATGTAGCTGCAGCACACATCGGGTTAATTAACCCGATGTGTGCTGTAACTAGGAGAACAAGGAGCCAGCGCTAAGAATTGTGCGCTGCTCCCTGCTCTGTGCACATTTAGCTGCAGCACACATCGGGTTAATTAACCCGATGTGTGCTGTAGCTAGGAGAGCAGGGAGCCAGCGCTAAGCAGTGTGCGCTGCTCCCTGCTCTCTGCACGTGTAGCTCCGTGCGGTGGTAACCAAGGTAAATATCGGGTTGGTTACCCGATATTTACCTTAGTTACCAAGCGCAGCTTTTTCCACGCGGCGCTGGGGGCTGGTCACTGGTTGCTGGTGAGATCACCAGCAACTTGTGTAGCGACGCTCCAGCGATCCCTGCCAGGTCAGGTTGCTGGTGGGATCGCTGGAGCGTCGCAGTGTGACATCTCACCAGCAACCTCCTAGCAACTTACCAGCGATCCCTATCGTTGTTGGGATCGCTGGTAAGTTGCTTAGTGTGACGGTACCTTAAGTGAGGATCCACAGCACAAAACCTGATATTCTCACTGAGATGCTTTTCAAATTAACCTGGAAATGTTAAAACTATACTACACCATGGATTATAAATCCGCACAATTCACAAAAGAATTTTGTAATATAAATTTGTCATATACTGTCTTATTTTACAAGGGCTACTCATTTATAAGAACTTTTCCTGATTGACTACCATGGTCCTATTGTTAGAATACAATTACCCACTTTTCTACAGCCAACCGACTACAAGAGGATTGTCGGATGGACACGCAGTAGGCCTTCCATTATTCCTTTTAGGATGCTCATCTTCAAGAGGACTCTCCAACGTATCCAAAGGAAACTATTATTGGAATACAATCATCTACTTAACCATAGTCAACTTAATAGGAGAGGATTTCCGAATGAGCTTATACTGGAGCTTCACTAATTATTTTTTTTTATAAATAAGTCATTGTCGGAAAGGGGGAAAACCTATTTTTATTTTTATCCTCCTTTCTTTCCACAAACTATTGCCTACTTGAGGTTCCTTTCCACCTTTTTTTGGAAAGAACCCTAAAGGAATTTTTTTTTTCCTTTTCTCTCCTTTATTATACTTTCTGTAGGTGTTTGATACTTATAGTTGTACATTTATAGGTAAAATACTTTTTTAACCTGTTTGTATTGACATATCTATTTACAGTGAAGGTAATTACTAGTTGCTAAGGAAATTTAATTTTAAATAAGGTTTTTTTCTTAGAATTTTTTCGCTTTTAATAGATCTTATATCTTCTGTTGTAATTATAGTTTCTTGTTATCTTTTCTTTCTCTCTCTTTTCTCTCTTACTCCACCTTTGTTTAGTACTGACTCTCTACCCTCCTCTACCCTTCTCTCATACCTCATTCATCTTTCATCCTTTCAAATTCTCTTCCCCATCTTCCCTTACTACTTTATTACTCGAGCGTTTTGATAACGTCATGACAACAAAGATCTTGTCATACAATGTGAAAGGTTTAAACTCCCCAGCAAAGCGTTACCTGACTTGGAAAGGGATTAAATCCTCAAATGCAGATATCATCTGCATTCAAGAATCAAAATTTGCTAGGATGAATCACCCAAATTTCTCCCACAAGAACTATTCAAATATCTACTCAGCCTTGAAGGACAAAAAAAAAGCAGGAGTCATCACTATAATAAAAAATTCCCTAAACTTTACCGTATTTTTCGGACCATAAGACGCACTTTTTTTCCCCCAAATGTTGGGGGAAAGTGGGGGGTGCGTCTAATGGTCTGAATATAAGGCATGGCTGCGGGGAATGAGGGTGCTGCGGTGGAGCGGGTCATCGGGGGCACGAGCAGGCAGCAGCAGCGCCTGCCGTGACCACGTGGGCCCGCTCATTACATATGCACGCCCATCCTCCCGCCCATCTCTCAGCGCTGACAGGTGGGCGGGGTGATGAGCGGGGACGCGCGCGAAGTAAACAGCCAGCCGTGATCACCCCTGGCAACTACAGCCAGGAGTGATCATGTGCGGCTGTATTCACTGCTCCCCGCGCATCATCATCAGCGCGGGGTGCAGTGAATCAGTGCACATTACTCACCGTTCCCCGCAGCACCGCGATGTCCTCCTGATTGCCGGCCGCGCTGTGTAGAGACTAACGGGGCTCACAGCGATGACGTCATCGCTGTGCGCACGTGTCCACACAGCATCGCCGGCACAGACAGAAGGAGATCGCGGTGCAGCAGGGAGCGTGGCCGGCTCCACACAGCGCTGCTGGCACAGACGGAGGAGGAGCGTCGCTGCGTGGAGCGAGGAAAGGTGAATATAAATGTTTATTTTATTTTTTTTATGTGTGTTCCGCAGGATGATGGGGCACATATGAGCAGGATGATGGCGCAAATATGAGCAGGATGATGGGGCAAATGTGAGCAGGATGATGTGGCACATATGAGCAGGATGATGGGGCACATATGAGCAGGATGATGGGGCACATATAGCAGGATGATGGGGGACATATAGCAGGATGATGGGGGACATATAGCAGGATGATGGGGGACATATAGCAGGATGATGGGGGACATATAGCAGGATGATGGGGGACCTATAGCAGGATGAGAGACCTATAGCAGGATGAGGCACATATAGCAGGATGAGGGACACACACACACATACATACATACTGTGAGGCAAATCCCGGGATATGAAGATGAATTATGACTTCCAGTCATAATCGCTCATCACTCCCTGGCAGTGCCCCCTCCCTTCTTGTCCTAAATGTCCAGCATCTGTGAAGGTGTTACACCTCCATGGCCATCTCCTGTGATATGGAGATGAGATGATGTGGGAACAAAGGACACAGGATGACTCCCTGCCGTCACCCTGTAACAAGAGTTGTATCTCATTATAAGGCTTTGGAACTAGCCAGACAGAACGACTCCAGTAAAAAATGGTTCATATCTCGCAAGCCATATTTCCGATAAATATGGCAACCATAAAAATGGTGTCTCCGCATGCGGACGATGCCGGCACACCCTTTTTATGGGAGCAGGACATTGGGAAATGCCCCAGGCGTGATATCAGCCAATGGGGAACTGGCAGACAGGTCATGAGTCCCCTCGTTCTGTAGCTAAATTCATAACTGTCACAATGAGAGCATTGGCGTCCGCCTACGACGCTCCCAGGCAAAGTTATGGCCCATATTCCATGTTGTGGATTGTCCATAACTCAAGCCAGGGGTGGAGCAGTGCTCCCTCTGAGGTCACTAAGGTAGGAGGGGACCTGGATTTGCCCAGGTTGATAACCCTACTTCGGCCCTTTTCCAGTGTTCTTTCGCTGGGGGTCACGTGCAGGAAACATCTGTGGGAGTTCCTGGAAACCTGGTCTACAGCGCCCCCCTGTGGCCAGACGCACAAGGTAACTGATTGAATTGCATACCTGTTGTAAACCATGCTTTATCTGTAACTGTACTCTGACATATGTATATTCTGTAGATTCCCTATTGTATATATTGTAGTTTCTAGTGTGCTTTAGGCGGATTAAATTATATAATTAATCTTGGGCTGCTCTGTTATCTCGATCTTGAATCCCACGTCTGTGTGTTCGGCTAATAGTTACCGTGAAGCGGTTGGTGGCAGCGAGTTGTGCCAAGGATTATTGTGGGGAGGCCAGTGAGATTCAGGGAGGTTTTATATATTCCGCCCGCGGAGGTCGGGGGAATATATACCCTACTCTCACCGGGGACCCTTCAATAATCGGCATAAGTAGTATAGCGGCCTCCTTGCTTATTGTCGGGCAATTCCATAATTGGCCTGACTATAAGAGGGGCGCTAGAGAGCGCGTCACGTGCTCTGTCTGTCGGTCGGGAGGTATAAAGGAGGGGTGACCCCCACTTGTTACCCCCCGATTGTGACGTACTGGTAGCCAGCGCGGGGGATTTCTGAGTGACCCCCCCGGTGGTTTGTGACATATTGGTGGCAGCGGTGGGATTTCTGAGTGACCCCCCCGGTGGTTTGTGACATATTGGTGGCAAGCGGTGGGATCGAGATAATAGTGTGTGTGAGTGTGAGACCCATACTCCCAGACACTAAAGACTGCCTGCAACAGCTGTGGCTGCTGGGGTCTTCAGACTAGCTCAACACTAGAGTGTCAGAGTGCAGATACTGTAAGGTGTGTGGAGGCATCAGGTGTCAGTTCTGTGTCAGTGACCAAAAGTCTGCAAGAATGGCTGATGGCACCAGGAGCAGAGCTATGCAACTGGCCAATGCTAAGGCAGGAGCCGAAGAGAGGGAGGACGGTGCTGTGAACAGCAATGAGGAGGTTGCCCACGAGTCCTCCAGGAGCTCGACGCCAGAAAACCGTTCTGCCGAGGACATTGCGCAACCTGGCACTGCTAGACAAGATGAGGAGGAGCTCACCCAAGGTTCCTCAACGAGCCAGATGCCAGCCCTCCGCTCTGAAAGCGACAGTGAATCGCCTAGCTCTGCAGCGTGCCGCAGATCACCACGTGCCATTCCACCGAGCCTGGGAGGCTCGGATAGCCTTCTTCAAATGGCTATGGCCCTTCTCCAGGCTGGAGACCAGAAGGGCTACAAGGAACTCCTGGCAGAGCGCAGGGCAGAGCGGCAGGCAGCGCGTGACGCTGAGGCTGCGGAGCGGCACGCAGAGCGTGAGGCTGCGGAGCGAGAGCGGCAGGCAGCGCGTGAAGAGCGAGAGCGAGAGCGACAGGCAGACCGTGACTACCAGCTGCAGCTAGCTCAGCTCCGGCCCTCATCAGCCACACGTGACCTTCGAGACACCAAACTTCCAAAGGTCCGTGTTGAGGACTTCCCAGTGCTGGAGAAGGATGGAGACTTGGACTCTTTCTTGACTGCTTTTGAACGGACTTGCTTGCAGCACCATCTGGACAAGGACCAGTGGGCCAAATACCTGACCCCCCGTTTAAGGGGTAAGGCCCTGGATATCCTTGGGGACTTGCCTGCTGAGGCAGATCAGGGCTACGACACCATCAAGCGGGCCCTGATCCAACAGTACAACCTCACTCCGGAGTCCTACCGCAAGAAGTTCCGGACCCTGCAGAAGGGACCAAAGGACTCCTGGGCTGACCACCGGCGGGCACTTGCCCGAGCTGCCGACCACTGGACCCAAGGCCTGCAGCTTTCCACCGGACCGGAGATCCTGGACTTGTTCATCACGGAGCAACTCTTGTGGAACTGCCCTGAGGATCTCCGCCAGTTCATCCGAGACCAGAAGCCAAAGGGGTCCACGGCTACAGCTGCCCTGGCCGATGACTACACCAACAATCGTGCTCCTGAGGCCAGGAGAGCAGCCACCAGCAGCACCTGGAGAGGGGGTAAGATGAATTCGGCGACTGCCCCACCTGCCCCTAGACTGCAGGGGGTGTCCCCCTCAACTCCCCTCTCCAGGCCCGTGGCGGAACCAAGACGGTGCCACCAGTGCAACCTACCTGGACACTTCAAGGCCATGTGCCCTCAGCGTCCCAAGGCCCCGGCTCCGTCCCCGTCCCAAGGGCCGCCCAAGGTGTATTGTGTGGGTGGGGGTGGTGGTAGGTCCCTGGACAGCTTCCAACCTGTCACCGTCGGCCGGTCTGTGACCATAGGACTGCGAGACAGCGCCTCGGAGGTGACTCTGGTGCGGCCTGAGATGGTGTCCCCCCAAGACTTGATCCCTGGAAAAACCCTCGCTGTCTCCGGGATTGGAGGCATTGACCCGGCGCTGCCTGTTGCTGACATTTATGTGGACTGGGGCGCAGGGCGAGGGGTGAGGGAGGTGGGGGTAACTGATCGGATCCCCGCAAACGTGCTACTCGGGACAGATTTGTGGCAGATAACCTCCCAGTTTGGGCCCCAACCAAGGGCTGAACCTTCAGCCAGTACTGACATGCCTCCGGACAATGTTAATGTGTTATCTATGAATGATGTAAGGGAGGAGGGAGTGAACTCTGATATTTCTGCTTGCATAGACACCATAGACACACACACAGCTGCAGCTGTGACAGGGGAGGGGGTCAGAGAAAGGTGTGACAATGCCTCTACAAGTAATCAGCCTGTGAGCTGGGATCTGTTGCCCTCTGCAGGGATAAGCAGAGAGCAGGGTGCTGCAGGGGGAGGACCAGTGTGTGGGGTGGGGGCTACCACAGCAAATGTGGGGTCCCCAGAGATTTCACAGCGGGGTTCTGTTGCTGCAGGAGGGGAACAGGCAGGTGAGATTGGGGCCGGTCCAGGAGCGGAAGTGCTCCCAGGTAAGATCTCGGTGCATGGTTCCCCCACAACCGGGGTGTCAGGAAGCCAGGTAGGTCTGCCTGAACCGGCGACTTGGTCAGGAACGGAGGAGGAGCAGGCACGACCCACGGTCGCAGGGGCTGTGGCCGCTGTCACCCGCAGTGGGAGTGCTGGAAGCCAAGGGGCCTCCCGGAGGTCCGATAGCTCTTCCCCTTCTGACCAAGTGGCAGCCGAGTCAGGTGGAGGCCAGGACACAGGTCCCGGGGTACTGACTGAAGATGTGACAGTCTCGTCGATTCTGGCCACATCTAGTCAGGGGTTTCAGGCAGCGTTAGAAGCTGACGACAGCCTGAAAGCTCTTAAGGAGCAGGCGGCACAGCCTCCCTCGGACTCGGACCCGGAGCGAGTGGTCTGGGACCAAGGACGGCTGTACCGGGCCACGGTCCAGCAGGGTTCACCGGAGGCGTGGCCCAGGGACCGACAGTTAGTGGTACCCTATCCGTTCCGGACGGAGTTGTTGCGGATCGCACATGAGATTCCGATGGCCGGACACCTAGGGATCGCTAAGACCAAGGCCAGGTTAAACCAGCATTTCTACTGGCCAAAAATGGGGGCCGATGTGGCTGCCTACTGCCGTTCGTGTGAAACCTGTCAGAGAGTGGGGAAGGCGGGGCCACACCCCAAAGCCCCACTGGTATCTCTGCCAATCATCGATGAGCCTTTCAGGAGGGTGGCTGTGGATCTGGTCGGCCCGCTGGCCATCCCCAGCAGCTCCGGGAAACGCTTCATACTGACGGTAGTGGACTATGCCACCCGGTACCCAGAAGCAGTGGCCTTGTCGTCCATTCGGGCTGACAAGGTGGCCACCGCATTGCTGGAGATTTTCTCCCGAGTGGGTTTTCCCCAGGAAATGCTCACTGACCGGGGGACCCAATTCATGTCCCAGCTGATGGAGGCCCTCTGTAAGCAAGTCCAGGTGCGACATCTGGTGGCCAGCCCGTACCATCCACAGACTAATGGCCTGTGCGAGCGGTTCAATGGCACCTTAAAGCAGATGCTTAAGATGTTGGTCGACTCCCATGGGCGTGACTGGGAGCGGTATCTCCCACACCTGTTATTTGCTTACCGGGAGGTTCCACAGGCCTCAACAGGATTCTCACCGTTTGAGCTCCTGTACGGGCGACGTGTGCGGGGCCCCCTGGCTCTGGTGAAAGAGGCTTGGGAAGGGGATTTGGCCACCCCTGGAGTGTCGGTTATCGAGTATGTCATGCGCTTCCGGGACAAAATGCAGGCCTTGACGCAACTGGTACACGACAATATGGCTCAAGCCCAGGCCGATCAGAAGCGTTGGTACGACCAGAACGCTTGTGAGAGGACCTACCAAGTGGGTCAAAAGGTGTGGGTACTGGTCCCCGTACCACAGGACAAGCTTCAGGCAGCCTGGGAAGGCCCATACCTCGTGTACCAGCAGCTCAACCCTGTAACGTACCTGGTCACCCTGGACCCTGCCCGTGGAAGGCGGAAGCCCTTCCATGTGAACATGATGAAGGCACATCATGAGCGGGAGGCATGTGCGCTCCCCGTGTGCAACCTGCCCGAGGAGGGAGAAGCGGAGACCCTCTTGGATATGCTAGCCCAGGTTAGGGCAGGCGGATCCATTGAGGATGTGGAGGTTGGCCACCAGCTCTTGGAGGACCAACGGTCCCAGCTGTGGGCCACCCTCCTCCCCTTCCGGGGGTTGTTTACCAACCAGCCCGGAAGGACTGACTTGGCTGTCCATCACGTGGACACTGGGGATCATCCCCCGATCCGGCGTTCAGCATATCGGGTCTCCCTGGAGGTGCAGCAACACATGCGCCAGGAGATTGACGAGATGCTGAAGCTGGGGGTGATCCAGGCATCCAACAGCGCTTGGGCCTCGCCTGTAGTCCTCGTCCCTAAGAAGGACCGAACCACTCGGTTCTGCGTGGACTACAGGGGGCTCAATGCGGTCACGGTCGCCGATGCGTACCCAATGCCACGCATCGATGACCTGCTCGATCAGTTGGCCGGGGCTCAGTACCTGACCATCATGGATCTGAGCCGGGGATATTGGCAGATCCCCCTGACTCGCAAGGCCAGGGAACGCTCTGCCTTTATTACCCCATTTGGACTGTACGAGTCCACGGTGATGCCATTCGGGATGAGGAATGCCCCTGCCACTTTCCAGCGGATGGTCAACACCCTGCTCAAGGGACTTGAAGGGTACGCGGCCGCGTACCTGGATGACATTGCCGTCTTCAGTCCCACCTGGGAGGACCACCTAGAGCATCTAGCACAGGTGCTCAGGCGGATCCACCGGGCAGGTTTGACCATCAAGCCGGGAAAGTGTCAGCTGGCCATGAGCGAGGTCCAGTACCTCGGTCACCGGGTAGGTGGGAGAACACTGAAGCCCGAGCCTGAGAAAGTGGAAGCCATCGCATCCTGGCCCACCCCCAGGACCAAGAAGCAGGTGATGTCCTTCTTGGGGACCGCTGGGTACTATAGGAGGTTTGTTCCATGCTATAGTAGCCTGGCAAAGCCCTTGACGGACCTCACCAAGAAGAAGCTGCCCTCTGCAGTCGATTGGACAATGGACTGCGAGACAGCCTTCCGGGCCCTAAAGGACGCCCTGTCCAGCCCGCCCGTGCTACAGGCAGCCGACTTCACGCGGCCGTTTGTAGTACAGACCGACGCCAGTGACTTCGGCCTCGGTGCGGTGCTCAGCCAGGTGGACTCTGCGAGCCAAGAGCACCCAGTCTTGTACCTGAGCAGGAAGCTGTTACCAAGGGAAGTTGCCTATTCCACGATGGAGAAGGAGTGCCTGGCCATAGTGTGGGCCCTGCAGCGTCTGCAACCCTATCTATACGGGCGCCACTTCATCGTGGAGACGGACCACAACCCCCTCAGCTGGTTGCACACCGTCTCTGGGACGAATGGGCGATTGTTGCGATGGAGCCTTGCGCTCCAGCAATACAACTTCACCATTCGCCACAAAAGGGGCCGTGACCACGGTAACGCAGACGGGCTGTCCCGACAAGGAGAGGTCGCGGACGGGCGCACGGGGGAACACCGGAGTGTGCTGCCCCCTAGCGCCCTCAAAAGGGGGGAGGTGTGAGGCAAATCCCGGGATATGAAGATGAATTATGACTTCCAGTCATAATCGCTCATCACTCCCTGGCAGTGCCCCCTCCCTTCTTGTCCTAAATGTCCAGCATCTGTGAAGGTGTTACACCTCCATGGCCATCTCCTGTGATATGGAGATGAGATGATGTGGGAACAAAGGACACAGGATGACTCCCTGCCGTCACCCTGTAACAAGAGTTGTATCTCATTATAAGGCTTTGGAACTAGCCAGACAGAACGACTCCAGTAAAAAATGGTTCATATCTCGCAAGCCATATTTCCGATAAATATGGCAACCATAAAAATGGTGTCTCCGCATGCGGACGATGCCGGCACACCCTTTTTATGGGAGCAGGACATTGGGAAATGCCCCAGGCGTGATATCAGCCAATGGGGAACTGGCAGACAGGTCATGAGTCCCCTCGTTCTGTAGCTAAATTCATAACTGTCACAATGAGAGCATTGGCGTCCGCCTACGACGCTCCCAGGCAAAGTTATGGCCCATATTCCATGTTGTGGATTGTCCATAACTCAAGCCAGGGGTGGAGCAGTGCTCCCTCTGAGGTCACTAAGGTAGGAGGGGACCTGGATTTGCCCAGGTTGATAACCCTACTTCGGCCCTTTTCCAGTGTTCTTTCGCTGGGGGTCACGTGCAGGAAACATCTGTGGGAGTTCCTGGAAACCTGGTCTACAGCGCCCCCCTGTGGCCAGACGCACAAGGTAACTGATTGAATTGCATACCTGTTGTAAACCATGCTTTATCTGTAACTGTACTCTGACATATGTATATTCTGTAGATTCCCTATTGTATATATTGTAGTTTCTAGTGTGCTTTAGGCGGATTAAATTATATAATTAATCTTGGGCTGCTCTGTTATCTCGATCTTGAATCCCACGTCTGTGTGTTCGGCTAATAGTTACCGTGAAGCGGTTGGTGGCAGCGAGTTGTGCCAAGGATTATTGTGGGGAGGCCAGTGAGATTCAGGGAGGTTTTATATATTCCGCCCGCGGAGGTCGGGGGAATATATACCCTACTCTCACCGGGGACCCTTCAATAATCGGCATAAGTAGTATAGCGGCCTCCTTGCTTATTGTCGGGCAATTCCATAATTGGCCTGACTATAAGAGGGGCGCTAGAGAGCGCGTCACGTGCTCTGTCTGTCGGTCGGGAGGTATAAAGGAGGGGTGACCCCCACTTGTTACCCCCCGATTGTGACGTACTGGTAGCCAGCGCGGGGGATTTCTGAGTGACCCCCCCGGTGGTTTGTGACATATTGGTGGCAGCGGTGGGATTTCTGAGTGACCCCCCCGGTGGTTTGTGACATATTGGTGGCAAGCGGTGGGATCGAGATAATAGTGTGTGTGAGTGTGAGACCCATACTCCCAGACACTAAAGACTGCCTGCAGCAGCTGTGGCTGCTGGGGTCTTCAGACTAGCTCAACACTAGAGTGTCAGAGTGCAGATACTGTAAGGTGTGTGGAGGCATCAGGTGTCAGTTCTGTGTCAGTGACCAAAAGTCTGCAAGAATGGCTGATGGCACCAGGAGCAGAGCTATGCAACTGGCCAATGCTAAGGCAGGAGCCGAAGAGAGGGAGGACGGTGCTGTGGACAGCAATGAGGAGGTTGCCCACGAGTCCTCCAGGAGCTCGACGCCAGAAAACCGTTCTGCCGAGGACATTGCGCAACCTGGCACTGCTAGACAAGATGAGGAGGAGCTCACCCAAGGTTCCTCAACGAGCCAGATGCCAGCCCTCCGCTCTGAAAGGGACAGTGAATCGCCTAGCTCTGCAGCGTGCCGCAGATCACCACGTGCCATTCCACCGAGCCTGGGAGGCTCGGATAGCCTTCTTCAAATGGCTATGGCCCTTCTCCAGGCTGGAGACCAGAAGGGCTACAAGGGACTCCTGGCAGAGCGCAGGGCAGAGCGGCAGGCAGCGCGTGACGCTGAGGCTGCGGAGCGGCACGCAGAGCGTGAGGCTGCGGAGCGAGAGCGGCAGGCAGCGCGTGAAGAGCGAGAGCGAGAGCGACAGGCAGACCGTGACTACCAGCTGCAGCTAGCTCAGCTCCGGCCCTCATCAGCCACACGTGACCTTCGAGACACCAAACTTCCAAAGGTCCGTGTTGAGGACTTCCCAGTGCTGGAGAAGGATGGAGACTTGGACTCTTTCTTGACTGCTTTTGAACGGACTTGCTTGCAGCACCATCTGGACAAGGACCAGTGGGCCAAATACCTGACCCCCCGTTTAAGGGGTAAGGCCCTGGATATCCTTGGGGACTTGCCTGCTGAGGCAGATCAGGGCTACGACACCATCAAGCGGGCCCTGATCCAACAGTACAACCTCACTCCGGAGTCCTACCGCAAGAAGTTCCGGACCCTGCAGAAGGGACCAAAGGACTCCTGGGCTGACCACCGGCGGGCACTTGCCCGAGCTGCCGACCACTGGACCCAAGGCCTGCAGCTTTCCACCGGACCGGAGATCCTGGACTTGTTCATCACGGAGCAACTCTTGTGGAACTGCCCTGAGGATCTCCGCCAGTTCATCCGAGACCAGAAGCCAAAGGGGTCCACGGCTACAGCTGCCCTGGCCGATGACTACACCAACAATCGTGCTCCTGAGGCCAGGAGAGCAGCCACCAGCAGCACCTGGAGAGGGGGTAAGATGAATTCGGCGACTGCCCCACCTGCCCCTAGACTGCAGGGGGTGTCCCCCTCAACTCCCCTCTCCAGGCCCGTGGCGGAACCAAGACGGTGCCACCAGTGCAACCTACCTGGACACTTCAAGGCCATGTGCCCTCAGCGTCCCAAGGCCCCGGCTCCGTCCCCGTCCCAAGGGCCGCCCAAGGTGTATTGTGTGGGTGGGGGTGGTGGTAGGTCCCTGGACAGCTTCCAACCTGTCACCGTCGGCCGGTCTGTGACCATAGGACTGCGAGACAGCGCCTCGGAGGTGACTCTGGTGCGGCCTGAGATGGTGTCCCCCCAAGACTTGATCCCTGGAAAAACCCTCGCTGTCTCCGGGATTGGAGGCATTGACCCGGCGCTGCCTGTTGCTGACATTTATGTGGACTGGGGCGCAGGGCGAGGGGTGAGGGAGGTGGGGGTAACTGATCGGATCCCCGCAAACGTGCTACTCGGGACAGATTTGTGGCAGATAACCTCCCAGTTTGGGCCCCAACCAAGGGCTGAACCTTCAGCCAGTACTGACATGCCTCCGGACAATGTTAATGTGTTATCTATGAATGATGTAAGGGAGGAGGGAGTGAACTCTGATATTTCTGCTTGCATAGACACCATAGACACACACACAGCTGCAGCTGTGACAGGGGAGGGGGTCAGAGAAAGGTGTGACAATGCCTCTACAAGTAATCAGCCTGTGAGCTGGGATCTGTTGCCCTCTGCAGGGATAAGCAGAGAGCAGGGTGCTGCAGGGGGAGGACCAGTGTGTGGGGTGGGGGCTACCACAGCAAATGTGGGGTCCCCAGAGATTTCACAGCGGGGTTCTGTTGCTGCAGGAGGGGAACAGGCAGGTGAGATTGGGGCCGGTCCAGGAGCGGAAGTGCTCCCAGGTAAGATCTCGGTGCATGGTTCCCCCACAACCGGGGTGTCAGGAAGCCAGGTAGGTCTGCCTGAACCGGCGACTTGGTCAGGAACGGAGGAGGAGCAGGCACGACCCACGGTCGCAGGGGCTGTGGCCGCTGTCACCCGCAGTGGGAGTGCTGGAAGCCAAGGGGCCTCCCGGAGGTCCGATAGCTCTTCCCCTTCTGACCAAGTGGCAGCCGAGTCAGGTGGAGGCCAGGACACAGGTCCCGGGGTACTGACTGAAGATGTGACAGTCTCGTCGATTCTGGCCACATCTAGTCAGGGGTTTCAGGCAGCGTTAGAAGCTGACGACAGCCTGAAAGCTCTTAAGGAGCAGGCGGCACAGCCTCCCTCGGACTCGGACCCGGAGCGAGTGGTCTGGGACCAAGGACGGCTGTACCGGGCCACGGTCCAGCAGGGTTCACCGGAGGCGTGGCCCAGGGACCGACAGTTAGTGGTACCCTATCCGTTCCGGACGGAGTTGTTGCGGATCGCACATGAGATTCCGATGGCCGGACACCTAGGGATCGCTAAGACCAAGGCCAGGTTAAACCAGCATTTCTACTGGCCAAAAATGGGGGCCGATGTGGCTGCCTACTGCCGTTCGTGTGAAACCTGTCAGAGAGTGGGGAAGGCGGGGCCACACCCCAAAGCCCCACTGGTATCTCTGCCAATCATCGATGAGCCTTTCAGGAGGGTGGCTGTGGATCTGGTCGGCCCGCTGGCCATCCCCAGCAGCTCCGGGAAACGCTTCATACTGACGGTAGTGGACTATGCCACCCGGTACCCAGAAGCAGTGGCCTTGTCGTCCATTCGGGCTGACAAGGTGGCCACCGCATTGCTGGAGATTTTCTCCCGAGTGGGTTTTCCCCAGGAAATGCTCACTGACCGGGGGACCCAATTCATGTCCCAGCTGATGGAGGCCCTCTGTAAGCAAGTCCAGGTGCGACATCTGGTGGCCAGCCCGTACCATCCACAGACTAATGGCCTGTGCGAGCGGTTCAATGGCACCTTAAAGCAGATGCTTAAGATGTTGGTCGACTCCCATGGGCGTGACTGGGAGCGGTATCTCCCACACCTGTTATTTGCTTACCGGGAGGTTCCACAGGCCTCAACAGGATTCTCACCGTTTGAGCTCCTGTACGGGCGACGTGTGCGGGGCCCCCTGGCTCTGGTGAAAGAGGCTTGGGAAGGGGATTTGGCCACCCCTGGAGTGTCGGTTATCGAGTATGTCATGCGCTTCCGGGACAAAATGCAGGCCTTGACGCAACTGGTACACGACAATATGGCTCAAGCCCAGGCCGATCAGAAGCGTTGGTACGACCAGAACGCTTGTGAGAGGACCTACCAAGTGGGTCAAAAGGTGTGGGTACTGGTCCCCGTACCACAGGACAAGCTTCAGGCAGCCTGGGAAGGCCCATACCTCGTGTACCAGCAGCTCAACCCTGTAACGTACCTGGTCACCCTGGACCCTGCCCGTGGAAGGCGGAAACCCTTCCATGTGAACATGATGAAGGCACATCATGAGCGGGAGGCATGTGCGCTCCCCGTGTGCAACCTGCCCGAGGAGGGAGAAGCGGAGACCCTCTTGGATATGCTAGCCCAGGTTAGGGCAGGCGGATCCATTGAGGATGTGGAGGTTGGCCACCAGCTCTTGGAGGACCAACGGTCCCAGCTGTGGGCCACCCTCCTCCCCTTCCGGGGGTTGTTTACCAACCAGCCCGGAAGGACTGACTTGGCTGTCCATCACGTGGACACTGGGGATCATCCCCCGATCCGGCGTTCAGCATATCGGGTCTCCCTGGAGGTGCAGCAACACATGCGCCAGGAGATTGACGAGATGCTGAAGCTGGGGGTGATCCAGGCATCCAACAGCGCTTGGGCCTCGCCTGTAGTCCTCGTCCCTAAGAAGGACCGAACCACTCGGTTCTGCGTGGACTACAGGGGGCTCAATGCGGTCACGGTCGCCGATGCGTACCCAATGCCACGCATCGATGACCTGCTCGATCAGTTGGCCGGGGCTCAGTACCTGACCATCATGGATCTGAGCCGGGGATATTGGCAGATCCCCCTGACTCGCAAGGCCAGGGAACGCTCTGCCTTTATTACCCCATTTGGACTGTACGAGTCCACGGTGATGCCATTCGGGATGAGGAATGCCCCTGCCACTTTCCAGCGGATGGTCAACACCCTGCTCAAGGGACTTGAAGGGTACGCGGCCGCGTACCTGGATGACATTGCCGTCTTCAGTCCCACCTGGGAGGACCACCTAGAGCATCTAGCACAGGTGCTCAGGCGGATCCACCGGGCAGGTTTGACCATCAAGCCGGGAAAGTATCAGCTGGCCATGAGCGAGGTCCAGTACCTCGGTCACCGGGTAGGTGGGAGAACACTGAAGCCCGAGCCTGAGAAAGTGGAAGCCATCGCATCCTGGCCCACCCCCAGGACCAAGAAGCAGGTGATGTCCTTCTTGGGGACCGCTGGGTACTATAGGAGGTTTGTTCCATGCTATAGTAGCCTGGCAAAGCCCTTGACGGACCTCACCAAGAAGAAGCTGCCCTCTGCAGTCGATTGGACAATGGACTGCGAGACAGCCTTCCGGGCCCTAAAGGACGCCCTGTCCAGCCCGCCCGTGCTACAGGCAGCCGACTTCACGCGGCCGTTTGTAGTACAGACCGACGCCAGTGACTTCGGCCTCGGTGCGGTGCTCAGCCAGGTGGACTCTGCGAGCCAAGAGCACCCAGTCTTGTACCTGAGCAGGAAGCTGTTACCAAGGGAAGTTGCCTATTCCACGATGGAGAAGGAGTGCCTGGCCATAGTGTGGGCCCTGCAGCGTCTGCAACCCTATCTATACGGGCGCCACTTCATCGTGGAGACGGACCACAACCCCCTCAGCTGGTTGCACACCGTCTCTGGGACGAATGGGCGATTGTTGCGATGGAGCCTTGCGCTCCAGCAATACAACTTCACCATTCGCCACAAAAGGGGCCGTGACCACGGTAACGCAGACGGGCTGTCCCGACAAGGAGAGGTCGCGGACGGGCGCACGGGGGAACACCGGAGTGTGCTGCCCCCTAGCGCCCTCAAAAGGGGGGAGGTGTGAGGCAAATCCCGGGATATGAAGATGAATTATGACTTCCAGTCATAATCGCTCATCACTCCCTGGCAGTGCCCCCTCCCTTCTTGTCCTAAATGTCCAGCATCTGTGAAGGTGTTACACCTCCATGGCCATCTCCTGTGATATGGAGATGAGATGATGTGGGAACAAAGGACACAGGATGACTCCCTGCCGTCACCCTGTAACAAGAGTTGTATCTCATTATAAGGCTTTGGAACTAGCCAGACAGAACGACTCCAGTAAAAAATGGTTCATATCTCGCAAGCCATATTTCCGATAAATATGGCAACCATAAAAATGGTGTCTCCGCATGCGGACGATGCCGGCACACCCTTTTTATGGGAGCAGGACATTGGGAAATGCCCCAGGCGTGATATCAGCCAATGGGGAACTGGCAGACAGGTCATGAGTCCCCTCGTTCTGTAGCTAAATTCATAACTGTCACAATGAGAGC
Source organism: Anomaloglossus baeobatrachus (assembly GCF_048569485.1). Classification (NCBI taxonomy): domain Eukaryota; kingdom Metazoa; phylum Chordata; class Amphibia; order Anura; family Aromobatidae; genus Anomaloglossus; species Anomaloglossus baeobatrachus. The sequence goes on from NC_134359.1 coordinate 247,563,984, forward strand.
ATTGGCGTCCGCCTACGACGCTCCCAGGCAAAGTTATGGCCCATATTCCATGTTGTGGATTGTCCATAACTCAAGCCAGGGGTGGAGCAGTGCTCCCTCTGAGGTCACTAAGGTAGGAGGGGACCTGGATTTGCCCAGGTTGATAACCCTACTTCGGCCCTTTTCCAGTGTTCTTTCGCTGGGGGTCACGTGCAGGAAACATCTGTGGGAGTTCCTGGAAACCTGGTCTACAGCGCCCCCCTGTGGCCAGACGCACAAGGTAACTGATTGAATTGCATACCTGTTGTAAACCATGCTTTATCTGTAACTGTACTCTGACATATGTATATTCTGTAGATTCCCTATTGTATATATTGTAGTTTCTAGTGTGCTTTAGGCGGATTAAATTATATAATTAATCTTGGGCTGCTCTGTTATCTCGATCTTGAATCCCACGTCTGTGTGTTCGGCTAATAGTTACCGTGAAGCGGTTGGTGGCAGCGAGTTGTGCCAAGGATTATTGTGGGGAGGCCAGTGAGATTCAGGGAGGTTTTATATATTCCGCCCGCGGAGGTCGGGGGAATATATACCCTACTCTCACCGGGGACCCTTCAATAATCGGCATAAGTAGTATAGCGGCCTCCTTGCTTATTGTCGGGCAATTCCATAATTGGCCTGACTATAAGAGGGGCGCTAGAGAGCGCGTCACGTGCTCTGTCTGTCGGTCGGGAGGTATAAAGGAGGGGTGACCCCCACTTGTTACCCCCCGATTGTGACGTACTGGTAGCCAGCGCGGGGGATTTCTGAGTGACCCCCCGGTGGTTTGTGACATATTGGTGGCAGCGGTGGGATTTCTGAGTGACCCCCCCGGTGGTTTGTGACACATACATACACACACATTATATATATATATATATTTATATATATATATAAAAATAAATATAAGGATGGGGATTATATACAAGGCAGGAGAATCATTACCAGGATGGGGTACCTTACTAGAGAATTTGGGGACATTACCCCCATAATAGTGTGTCAGCAGCAGATCCTCGCCCCATAACAGTGTGTCACGACCACATTTTTTGCTTAAAATTTTATTTTCCTATTTTCCTTCTCTAAAACCAGGGTGCGTCTTATGGTCCGGTGCGTCTTATAGTCCGAAAAATACGGTAAATTCCTTTCAGAAGTTAAGGATGACAAAGGCAGATATCATATCTTAACATGCCTGATAAACAACAATCCGTGTACTTTAGTTAACCTCCACTCCCCAAATAGCGCACAAATAGGATTTCTAGATCGGGTGATAGATAAAACACAAGAGGTTAAGGTCCAGTCACACTAAGCAACTTACCAGCGATCCCAACAACGATAGGGATCGCTGGTAAGTTGCTAGGAGGTTGCTGGTGAGCTGTCACACTGCGACGCTCCAGCGATCCCACCAGCAACCTGACCTGGCAGGGATCGCTGGAGCGTGGCTACACGAGTTGCTGGTGAGCTCACCAGCAACCAGTGACCAGCCCCCAGTCTCCTAGTTACAGCACACATCAGGTTAATTAACCCGATGTGTGCTGCAGCTAAATGTGCACAGAGCAGGAAGCAGCGCACACTGCTTAGTGCTGGCTCCTTGCTCTCCTAGTTACAGCACACATGGGGTTAATTAACCCGATGTGTGCTGCAGCTACATGTGCACAGAGCAGGAGCCGGCACTGACAGTGAGAGCGGAGGAGGCTGGTATCAAAGGTAAATATCGGGTAACCAAGGACAGGGCTTCTTGGTTACCCGATGTTTACATTGGTTACCAGCCTCAGCAGAAGCCGGCTCCTGCTGCCTGCACATTAGTTGTTGCTGTCTCGCTGTCACACACAGCGATCTGTGCTTCACAGCGGGACAGCAACAACTAAAAAATGGCCCAGGACATTCAGCAACAACCAACGACCTCACAGCAGGGGCCAGGTTGTTGCTGGATGTCACACACAGCAACATCGCTAGCAACGTCACAAAAGTTGTTCGTTACCAGCGATGTTGCTAGCGATGTTGCTTAGTGTGACGGGGCCTTTAGAGTGGGGGACCTGATAATTGTGGGTGATTTCAATGTGGTTCCGGATAATAACATAGATTCAACGGCACCTAATCGACTCAAAAAACAATCTCTTAAGCAATGGATGATTCGTCAGGAAATGCTCGACGTATTTAGGTGCCTTAACACATCCTCCAGGGAATATACTTTTTACTCAGACTCCCATCATTCTTTTTCACGCATAGATCTCATATTAAGTAATTCCCTCTCTATCACCAAATTCAGGAAAATAGAAATAAATCCTAGAACATTTTCGGACCATTCCTCTGTCCTGTGTGAAGTGATCCTGGGACCCTCTCCTCAAAATAATTTTCTATGGAAATTTAACCCCTTTTTAATTAACTCGCCAACTTATAAACCCCAAATTGAAAAACTAATAAAACTATATTTTAAAGAGAATATAACCGATGAAATCTGCCCAACAACAATCTGGAACGCTCATAAGGCAGTAATGAGGGGTAATTTAATCCAATTGGGGGCTATCCAAAAAAGAAAACAAAGAGAAAATATATATAATCTACAGACAGAAATAAGTAAAAAAGAAAGTAAGTTACAAGGATCCCATATTAATTCTCCTACCATTCATAAAGAAATTTTAGATCTTAGGATAGAACTGAAAAAAGTATTATTTAAAGAGTACGAACGTTTTAATTTTACCATGAATTCAAACTACTACTTATCTGTAAATAAACCCTCCAAACTTATGGCCCGAAAACTAGTACAACTTAGAGTAAAAAGAAGAATTCATCAGATAAAAAAATCAGACGGTCCAATAATAACCCATCCCAAAGAAATTTCGGCAGAATTTGCCAAATTTTACGGTAAATTATATAATCTAAATAAAGACTCTCATACTTCACAGCCAAGTGAACTTTTGATTAAAAATTTCCTTGATAAAATTAAACTTCCTCGACTCTCCCAAACTCATCTTGATAACCTCAATGCCCCATTCACTGTAGAAGAAATTAACAAAATAATAAGTGGTCTTAAAAACAAAAAATCTCCGGGGCCAGATGGGTTCACTAATGAATATTACAAATTATATTCCCATATTCTGTCAACCCACTTGACCGAGGTTTTCAACAAAGTAGCAAAAATGGGCAAATTTCCCGACGAAATGCTTGAAGCAACGATTTCTGTCTTGCCAAAGCCCAAAGGAGATTTGGACTCTGTAAATAATTACAGACCAATCTCGCTTATAAATTCGGACGTTAAAATATACGCGAAATTGATTGCTGAAAGATTAAAAACTATTTTGCCGGGAATAGTAAACAACGACCAGGTGGGATTTATAGAAAGAAGGCAAGCTCCAGATGGTACAAGAAAAATCTTAAATTTGATTTCTCGTATAAATGAAAAAAATATACCATCCCTGATTATATCTCTTGATGCAGAAAAACATGTTGGCCTATAGATAAACCTTATGCTTCCTCAGAGGAATAATTTTAACAAATTTAATCAAAATAATCCAATGGTTAAGAAAAGTTATTGCTTTGCATTTAATAAGTCGTCATGTAAATTTACATCCAATTGTAGATTTCGGCATGAATGCTCCTTTTGTGGGGGCAATCATGCCGTCTTCAAATGTTTCAAAAAACAGAATCAGAGTACACAACAGCAGCACAACACAAAAGAGTCCATATTTAAAGGCAGTGACACCAGTGATGGTACAAAATATGCTGGGTTGGTTACATCGCTACCCAGACAGACGGCTAAGTTAATTTTGGATGGTTTTGTGAACGGGTTTTTTGTTCCTGAGGTTAAAGGGTCAGGGTGCAGTTGGGTAGAGAATCTTCTTTCAGTAAATGAATTTGAGTCGGTGGTAGCTTCCAAAGTTCTAAAAGAGATTCAATTAGGGAGGGTAGTTGGCCCTTTTGATAGTCCCCCGTTCAGGAATTTTCGGCTTTCGCCACTCGGGTTAGTTCCTAAGAAGGAGAAGGGTAGTTTCCGCCTCATCCATCATTTATCATTTCCAAAATATGGTTCTTTAAATGATGCGATTGACCCTGATATAGTCTCGGTTAGGTATTCATCGTTTGATCAAGCTGTGTATTTGTTACGGGAAGCAGGTAGAGGGGCTTTAATGGCAAAATCAGATATTCAGTCAGCATTCAGGCTTTTACCGGTGTACCCTATGGGCTTCAATTGTCTGGGCTTTCAGTTTAGGGGGCACTATTTTTTTGACAAATGCCTCCCGATGGGTTTTTCCCTGTCTTGTTTTTATTTCGAATCTTTTTCATCATTTTTACATTGGGTTGTTGAGGTTGAGGGTGTTAAAGGGAAAATTCTGCATTATTTAGACGATTTTTTATTTGTTGGCGAGGCGGAGTCTGAGGATTGTTTGAAATTGTTGGTTAAGTTTCGTGAGTTGATGTGTTTGTTTGGTGTTCCTATTGCGGAGGAGAAGACGACTTTGCCCTGTCAGTGTTTGGAGTTTTTAGGCATCACTATTGACTCTGTTAGGATGGAGTGTAGATTACCTCAGGATAAAGTTGCTAGGTTGGAATCGGAGCTTTTGGGCATGATTGGCAGAAAAAAGACTACTTGGAAGAATCTGCAGTCATTACTTGGGCTTTTGAATTTTAATTTGCGGATTTTTCCAATGGTTAGGGTATTTTCCAGACGGTTATATGAGGCTACCAAAGATCTTCGGTCACCAGGTTCACATATTCGCTTGTCTCAACAGCTTAAAGAGGATTTATTGATGTGGTCGTTTTTCTGCAGGAATTTTAATGGTAGAGCAGTATGGCAACAGGAGTTTAAGAGTGCTGATGAGTTACAATTGTTTTTTGGTCATAATGGGTATGGTTTTGGAGTTTTCTGTCAAGGTGAATTTTTGCTGGAATTTTGGCGTGAGTCCTGGTTGGTTGGTTGTGTATCAGGTAGTGTGACAGCGATGACTTTATTTCCGATTTTGGTTTTAATCGATGTGTGGGGTGTTAAATTGGCGAATCGGAGGATTCTGGTTTTATCTGACAATAAGAATTTGGTGTTTTCTGTTAACACTATGTCAGCCCGGTGCGGTTGGGGTCTTAGGATTTTAAGGCAGTTAGTTTTAGTTTGCCTTAAGCATAACATTTGGGTTAAAGCTCGGCTTGAGTCAGGTAGAAGTAATGAGTTGAGTATTGCTCTTTCTCGGCAGGATCAGGAAGATCTGCTTCGTCTCTTTCCAAGGGCGACTCCGCTGGGAAGGTGTTGTCCGGAAAACTTATGGAATATAGTGATGGCTTGATTTCTTCAGTCATTAGAAGGCTGATTCAACATGGGCCAGATATTCGGCCGCATGGTTAGAATGGCAGAGATTTTGCGCTCTGTGTAATGTGGAGTGTTTTCAGAGCAATGTAAAATTGTCACTTGGTTTTTGGAATTTTTGATGAAGAAAAATCTTTCGGTAGGGTCAATATCTAACATTTTTTCAGGGGTTTCATTCTTTTTGAAGTTACATGGTTTCTTATCATTAAAAAGCTTTTTTCCAGTACAGCAGGCATTGAAAGGTCTTAGAAGGAAGATGTGGGTACCTGATAGTCGTAGGCCTATTTCAGTTGATCTATTAACTAGGCTGTGGTATGCTTTGCCTTCTGTTTTAGTGTGTTTGAGTCAACGGTATTTAGAGTAGCTTTTGTGTTAGCATATTTTGGTGCTTTTAGGATCAGTGAATTAGTTTCGGTAAGTAGGTCCCGGTTGTCCGGATTGGGTTTTTCGGATGTTTACCTGGAGGGAAGATCATTGGTCATTTTCATTAGAAGGTCTAAATCTGACCAAGAGGGATTGGGGTCTCAAGTTAGGTTATTTAAGATTAAAAATTCGGTGGTCTGCCCTGTATACAATGTCGAGAATTGGCTGCGAATTAGACCGTGGTTCAATGGATCGTTCTTACTTCATCAGGACAGAAACCCGGTAACTATTTTTCAATTTAATTGTGTTCTAAAAAAGTGCTTGCGGGAGCTCAATTTGGATAGTCTTAAGCTATCTTCACATTCATTTCGTATTGGGGCAGCAACAGAGGCTGCTAGAAGGGGGTTACCTGCAAACAAAATCATGGGTATTGGAAGATGGGAATCTAAACGGTATAAAATGTATGTCCGTCCAAATTTGCTAGTGTGAATGTTCATCATATTTCTTTTCATTTTCAGGTCCCATTGTCATTTGGGTAGTGGGACATTCTTACATTTTTTGGGCCAAGAGAAGAGCATCAGGAAGGTGTTATGGAGACAAGTTAGCCATCAATTTGGAACATTTTAACATTTTATGGTACAGTGTTAGGGGAATGAGGTGGGATGGTTTAATGAAAGAAATGTCCTGTTTGAAAACTCTATGGCCAGCCCGTAATATGATAATTTTGCACTTAGGGGGGAATGATATTGGTAAAATTAAAACTTTAGAGTTAATTACTGCGATGCAAAGAGATTTATCAGTCATTCGGAGTTGGTTTCCTCAGGCCGGTTTGATCTTTTCCCAAATCGTTCCCCGCCTGCAGTGGAATTGCGATAAGTTGAGGTTTCGGGAGCGGATTCGGAAAAGAGTAAACCGGATTATGGAGACATTTCTTCCAACGTTGAATGGTTCCACTTACAGACATGTGGATCTGGAAGGTTTTTTAAATGGTCTCTATCGGGAAGATTTAGTCCATCTGTCGGACGTGGGCTTAGATATCTTTAATTTGGGACTTCAGAATTGCATTGAAAAATGGCTGTGATGTTTATTAGTGGGGGTGGGCCATGGCCTGTGGGTCCTTGGCATGTGGGAAAAGTCGTCAGCTTTGCTGGCGGACTAGTTTATGGACAGTGGTTATGAAATGGTTAATAAAGAGTTGGTTATTTATTGGTATTTATTGGAAAGTTTAATATGCTATTTAACCTTTAATAAATGTCACGGTCGTTTAATGCCATTAAATTATTCAGAGTGTCACGTCTATTTATTTTAGATAGGCCTTGTGTTATCATGTTCAGAGCACGGTAGCTAGTATGCCGTGTGAATGCATGATGGCACAGGCCTGGTTTTATATATAATGGAATGGCCATTATTTTAAATAAAGGTTTTATGTTTAATACATGTGTGGTGAGTGAAGGGTTAAGTACAGCTGTGTCCTGTCATGAGGTAGCTGGTTAAACCGGTTTAGGCCGGTTCTGCGCTCCTGTTTTTTCTAACAGCTGATTGGTCAGCTGTTAGAAAAGTGCGGGAAATTTGTAAATAAAAGCAGGGGCTTTCCATCAGCTGTCTGTCAGAATTTCTGAAGATCAAAGAAGAACAAGTGTGTGTGTGTGCTGGCAGAGCATTGTGTGTGCGTGTGGCAGAGCATTTTGTGTGTGTGCAGGCAGAGCAATGTGTGTGCGTGCTTGTGTGTGCTGGCAGAGCAATATGTGTGTGCGTGCTTGTGTGTGTGTGTGACAGAGCATTTTGTGTGTGGCAGAGCATTTTGTGTGTGTGCTGGCAGAGCAATGTGTGTGCGTGCTTGTGTGTGTGTGGCAGAGCATTTTGTGTGTGTGCTGGCAGAGCATTGTGTGTGCGTGTGGCAGAGCATTTTGTGTGTGTGTGCAGGCAGAGCAATGTGTGTGCGTGCTTGTGTGTGCTAGCAGAGCAATATGTGTGTGCGTGCTTGTGTGTGTGTGACAGAGCATTTTGTGTGTGTGGCAGAGCATTGTGTGTGCGTGTTGCAGAGCATTTTTGTGTGTGCTGGCAGAGCAATGTGTGTGCGTGTGTGGCAGAGCATTTTATGTGTGTGCTGGCAGAGCATTGTGTGTGCGTGCTGGCAGAGCAATATGTGCGTGCGTACTTGTGTGTGGCAGAGCATTTTGTGTGTGTGCTGGCAGAGCATTGTGTGTGCGTGTCGCATAGCATTTTGTGTGTGTGCTGGCAGAGCAATGTGTGTGCGTGCCTGTGTGTGTGTGTGGCAAAGCATTTTGTGTGTGTGCTGGCAGAGCATTATGTGTCCGTGCGTGTGGCAGAGCATTTTGTGTGTGTGCTGGCAGAGCATTGTGTGTCCGTGTATGCGGCAGAGTATTGCTGGACCGGGGCATGCAAAGCGTTATGTGGGGAGCACTATGCAGCTGTCCTTGGTGACACTTTAGACATTTGTGGTCACCAACAAAATGGCTCTGCATTGTGTCCCTACACGTCATTCTCTGTTATCTGTTGTAAACACTCAGATTAGGAGGGGGAGGTGCCATCACACACAGGAGAGCAGATTCTGCCCAAATTTACTGCAGCTGTAATGTGAGATAATTCTACAGTGGGATTTCTGTAGGATTTCAGCAGCTGCTCCCCCTAGTGTTTAACAGTGGAAAATATCAAACTTTTTTTTTTGCCGGTCCGGGAGACCGTGGAGCAGGGCAGGGCGGGTCTTTGGAACGGGTATTTACTGTCCTTGGATCAAGCTAAAGCTTTTGACCGGGTTGATCATGAGTACCTCTGGTCCACTCTCTTGAGATATGGTCTGCCGGGTGAGTTTGTTAGCTGGCTACAAACATTGTATCAAGGGGCAGAGACTTTCCCGTTGGTGAATGGTTGGGTTGGACGGCCTTTTGTGGTGGGATCTGGTGTTCGTCAGGGTTGCCCGCTGAGCCCACTGCTCTATGCTTTTGCAATCGACCCCTTCATCCGAAGGATAGATTGTGGGCATTTGAGGGGGGTTCGGATGGGTGATCCTGGCCCACGGGAGACCACGCTGAAGGCCTACGCGGATGTTGTCACCGTCTTTGTCTCTTCGCAAAAGGAGGGAGAGGTGGTGTTGTCGGAAGTGGAACGCTACTCGGGAGGTTTCCGGGTCCAAGATCAATCAAGATAAATGTGAGAGTCTCTGGCTGGGTGGAGGAGAGCCTGATTTTAGTCTCCCGGATACTCTACCGGAGCCCCAGGAATATGCCAAGATTCTAGTGGTGGAATTCGGCCAGGGTGATTACCCAACGCGAAATTGGGATGGCAGACTGCAAATTGCCACTCAGAGAGTGGACCGCTGGAAGGGTTTAACTTTTACCCTAAGCGAAAGGGTTGCCTTGTGCAAAACCTACTTGCTCCCTGTGTTGCTTTATTTGGGCAGTATTTGCATTTTGCCAGAACCTCTCTGGACGAGGGTCTATAGCCTGTTTATCCAGCTGTTATAGGGAAACAGGTTGAACCTAGTCAAGCGGGAGGTTACTTACCGTACGAGGAGACTAGGAAGGTTAAATATGGTCAACCCCAAGGTATTCCTGGTGGATACCTTTTTAAAGTTGAATATTGCAAACCTCTGAAAAGAGAGGGCTCCTCCGTGGGAATCCTCCTGCGGGGGGTGGTTTCGGCCTTTCTTCCAGGAATGGGAGATGGGCAGGCGTGTGAAGGACCTTTGCGTGCCTCACGGATATCTCCCGGCTTATGTTACCCCGGTTCTGAATGTCATCCGCCGGTGGGGTCTTGGGGTGTGGGAGGTGAGGACTCTGTCGAGAAGGTTACTTGACGAGAGGGTCTTGTCTACTCATTTCCAGGCCCCTCTGGTCCTCAGGGATTGCCCGAGCCGGGATCTGGAAGTAGGGCTGGGTCTATTGAATTCCAAGAGGATCCCCGAGAAGTTTTGGGACTTGGCTTGGCGTTGCTTCCTGGGTAAGCTATATGTGAGGAACAATTTGAAGTACAGGAACTCCGATGACAGAGATTGTCCTCGTGGGACTTGTGTGGGCATACTGGAAAGTATGTACCACTTCCTGCTTCATTGACCTTTTAATATAGAGGTTTACAAACGGGTAGGGATTTCCATAGGTTGGCCTCGGCTGGCCAGTCTTTCCTATGCCGAGTGGGCCTATGGTGCATTTAGCGAACAAGGTGGAAGGGATCTGAACACTTTACTTTAAGTTAGTATAGTGATTAGGTACTTCACGTGGAATGCACGATCTTTAGTTTCGACGGGTAGCAAAATCCTCCAAGTAGAATATGTGGTGAGTAACATTCTTGGTGACCTGGCAAAGCTACGTTCCCTAGAGTTCGAGCGGTCTGGTGCATCGAGGGCCTTTCGCTTGTGGAGGGGCTTCTCATTACGGGTGCACTGACTGTCTTGGTTCGAGTATCCTTTCCTTCCCAGTCTCCTCCCGCCCCTCCCTCCCGATTTCCTTCCCTTCATGGTGATGGGCTGACTTTCTCACCCTAGGTTTTTGTTTTTATTAACATTAACTGGGAGATGGTTTGCAGACACGGTATTTGAGTCCTATGGTATTTGTTATGTTATTATATACTAATGTTTGTTTCCTTGTTTTTCAGATTTTCGTGTGACACAGACTTGTAGTGGTGTAGTAAGGGTTTGGGTGGGGGGTTATTTTATGGGCGGAGGGGGAGAGGGGTGTTCATAAGGACCGGAGGCCCGGCTTGGTCCCCCTGTCTGGGGAGAACTTTGGGGGATCCCCTCAAGCTCGGAAGAACGTTTTCCTTGGAACTTGGGAGCTGGGCAGCCGGATGGTGGTGGGATAGTTAGAGATGTTATGTAGGGTTTTAATTGTGTTTTTTGTGTGTATATATAAAAAAAAAAAAAAAATTGGGTGTTTGTGGCATGTGGGTTTTGCCCAGTTATGCTTATTTTCTCTGTTATTTTATATGCAAATATTTCTTATAGTGTATATATTATATTTATTGTAAATAGTGGATATGTTTGTAAGGGTAGTGGAATTGTGGTTTGGGTGGTTTTTTGATGTTTTTGTTACCGGGTACGGGCTGGAATGTAAATATGGTTTTACTGTTATTTTTTTATTTTGTATATATCTACTTTTACTTAATAAAAAAGACTTCCATCACTAATCACCATCCATAGTAGGAAAGCGCTGTAGGCTCACCAAGGGCAATTATTGTAACTCTTCATATTTCTTACAGAACAAGTGGGAACATCAAACTTACAGTCACTGGATAAAGCCCTGGTTTTCAATATGCTCGATTTGAGCATTGAGCACTCGAGCATTTTACTACTCGCTCATCCCTAGTTCCTACATAACAGTACAATACAGTCCTATGCTTGATCCCTCAGGGCTTGTTCAGACAAGTGTATTATAAGGGTGTGTGCTGTCTGTGCACACTGTCTAATGTTATTCAATAGGGCTGTTCAGATCACAGTATTTTCATACAGATGTCCATGTGTGCCGCCCCGTGGCCCCTTTACCTTCAGGTCGTCTCAGGGTCTTCAGGGACTGCACCTCCTGGGTCCTTCTGGTCACAGGTAGGTTGACTTCTATAGGATTCGTGACGCCACTCTCGGTATTGCGGTCAGGGCGACCGCCACTGCAGTTTGAGGGACACCTGGGGCTGATGGGAGGCGCAGTTAGGTGTAATAACCTCCCGAGAGTGAGGCTGGCCCCAGGGCCCGGTGTAGGTGTGTGGTACCACAGGTCGCAGAAGAACTCACACGCACAGCAGGGATGTCGTTCAGGGTTTTTACTCACTTCAGGTGGCAGGTGTGAGTTAACCCGGAAGATGCTGTGATGCTCCAAGTGGGGAACCAGGCTCCTTCAGGCTCAATTAGGGGGTGGCTACTGACTCGCCTTCCTAGCCCTCTTGTTTTTGTGGTGACCCAGACTTGTAGTCTTACAGGGTCACCCAGGGAAGTTGCTTCTGCCTGTTCTCCCCTTTTCGGCCCGTTTGCTTGTAGCCTGGACCAGGAAACTCCGTCTGCTTGCCTCTCGTCACCTATGCGCCACTTCGTTGCTACGTGGCTGCGGACTCTGTGTTTTGGGTGGCAAAGGGTATCAAGTGCTCTCATCTGAAGGTTGAGCAGGCCAACTGAATGGGCCCCTGCTCTGGGGACCTGTAACCCCGTGCGGGCCTGGTTCACCTGGTAGTCCCCGTACTCAGCCACCCCTCTGCGCTCCGGCCTCGGGTGGTTTTCGGGCGGCACTACCAAGTGACCGTTCTCCCCCGCCAGCAACCACTGCACCTGCGGTGTCTGACTAGTGACAGCCGCCAGGTTTTCCTTTGCGACTGCTCTCCCTGAGCTTCACTAACTGACTGGCTCACTACTCCCTCCCCTCTGTGCCTGCCTCCGCAACTCTAGCAACCAGCCTCTCTACCACACCCCTTGAGTGGAGATGGAGGCCACGCCCCCTCCTGGATTCCCCAGGGGTCCCTACAAAGGTCAATGTGGGAGACCTGGTTACTATGTGCCTGTGTGTCCACACCCCAGTCAGCATTCTGGATTACCTGTATTGTACTGCCCCCTATATGGGTGCAGTACTTAGTGGTGCCTGACCAGGTCAGGGGCGCCACATTCCCCCTTAGTTATCAACAGCACATTCTCGGGCTGTAAAGACAAACATTTTAAAATGCATAAAACAGAAAAACGTTATAAAAGCATACAGGTACCATACATCACCACCCTCAACCCACAAGTCCGTTACCCACCCAAAACTCTCTCAGGAGGCAAATCACCGGTCCTTTTAGCAACCAGGTCTGGGCCATCTGTTTCCCCAGACCTTTCCTCCAATCTTCCTCTCCTGGGGCTGGTGGTTGAAAGCAAGCCCCTTCCCGTCGAGCCGCGTCTTCGACCTCTTCTGGCAGGAATGTAGAGGTGACTTTCTCAGTCGGTGTTGTTCCTTTGTGGTAGAGAGCCAAGCCCCATAAACAGGCATGCTCCCTTGCTGTAGGCAAGCCAGGCCCCATAAACAGGCGTGCTCTGGTGGTGGTACCTCTTAAGGCCCAGTCACACACAACGACTTACCAGCGATCCCGAAAACGATGCGACCTGATAGAGATCGCAGGTATGTCGCTGGGAGGTCGCAGGTGAGATGTCACACAGTCAGATCTTACCAGCGATGCAGGAACAATACAGGTCGCAGTAGCGACCTGTATAACGATCTCAGCAGTCACTGTGACCCTGTCACACAGTGTCAAACACAGCAATGTGTCCTGCCCAGCAGGACATCGCCTTTGAAGAAAATGGCCTGGACCATTCTGCAACGACTAGAGATCTCACAGCAGGGGCCTGATTGCTGGTAGGTGTCACACATAACAAGATCGCTAACGGGATCGCTACTGCGTCACAGAAACCGTGACTCAGCTGCGATCTCGCTAGCGATCTCGTTATGTGTGACGGTACCTTTAAAGCAAAACTTATCATACACTGTGAGAGTTTGTGGCTATAGCCAGTTCACAGCCTAATGGTTTTTGTTTTCAAAGTGCACAAACCAGGTGCAGAAATTTTCAAAGAGTTCTCACATCAGTCTATGTGGGCACATTATCTTAAAACTTTTTCAACGTTGCAAAACTTCAAACTGGTCAACTTTCTTATTCTTCACATGGACTCACTTCTCTCTTTACCAGGGCTTTGGCCTGTAGGACTTTGGCAACGGACAGTTTCTTTGTCTTTGTCGTCATCTGTAGTTTTTTCTAGCTCCAGCTCTTTGTCTTTGTCTTCTTTATCTGTTTCTGTCCCTTTCTCTGTTGACTTTGGGGGTTGGGTGGAGACAGTTGTGCTGCAATAAGGATTCCTGGGACATGGTGTTACATCCAATGCGTACCATCCATGTTCTCCTTGGTGCTTTGTGAATTCCACCAGGTTTCCTATGTGCAGGTCCCTGCCAGGGTGTCCTCTAGGCAGGTGGGATCTAACATCTCTCCGACTTACGAAAATACCTTCTTTGACACCGGGCGCTATGATAAAGCAATATCCAGACTTGAGGCTAAATTCCTCCACTACTCCGCGGTAAAGAGGACCTCTCACTTAGTGGCGGGCTTTTCTCAGGGACTGTTTCTCTTCCAAATCCCGGACTGCCACTTCTTCCTTCTTCTGATCTGGGGACTCTTGTGCAGGGGGCAGTTTTGCTCTGATGCGGCGCCGTGTCTTGCTGGCTGGACTCCTTTTGACTACCGCCTCACTGCCTGCGGGTTCCCAGGTAACGTACATGCTTGAGATTAAGACGGACAGCTCTTCGTCGGCAGAGGGTGTTGGGCTCTCTTCATCCCAGCGGGAATACAGCAGCATCTCGGGCTCCGGGCCTCCCTCAACTCTGCAAGGTGCTACGTCCTCCTCTGGCTGTTCTGGGGTTGACTCTTCAGCCTCGGGGCCTCTTCCCCCTCTAAGTGCTCTTGAGCACTCTTCCGGCAGCAGCGCCGGGGACAGTCATCGGAGGGCCAGGGTGGTGGGCTTATCTTAGCCAAGGCAGCGGCTGGAACCACTCCATGACCGGGTAACTGCCTGGGGACGATGTAGTGATCCACCAGGTCCTTTGCGAATCGCGCCCCCAGCTCCGCTTTGAATTTTAAGAACGCAGGGTCTTTTCCCGGCAGGGACGCAGGACCCGATTCTTCAGTCAGCAGCTGGGGTGCGGTGGCTGTTTCTGCCTTGTGGGCAGGAGTAGATGGCCTTACGGCCTGGTCTTGGCGGGCCGAGCCTGGCATGGCTGCGGCCTGATCTTGGCGGGCCGAGCCTGGGCGCGGCTGTGGCCTGGTCTTGGCAGGCCGAGCCTGGCGTGGTTGTACTGGGCGTCTCCATGGGAACCGTGGGCTTCAAAGCATGGGTCAGGGCAGGCGTCGCCTCACGGATCGCAGCAGGAGTCTTCACGGGCGCCGCCTCCGGGGTCCAAGCAGGGATCGGGGCACTCAAGCGGGCAGGGGCAACACAGGACTCACCCATAGGTAGCATCATCGGGGTCTGAGTGGTCGCCGCCCGGTGCGACACTTGCCACGCAGTCCACCTCTCATAGGCCCAAACCGCTCCAGCCATCTACCGCAGCTCCATGCGTTCCTCTCGGATCTGCTGCACGACCCGGGCCTCCAACCGGTCGCAGAACTGGGCAAGCTCCCAGTCCCACCAGGCAGCGGAGCCTGGCTCTGGGTCACTGTGTGTGGATGCCATTCTCTCTTCGTCCTCTGCACAACCTTCTAGCTTCGCCTCTAGCAGCCGACTCCTAGCTTCTCCTTCCCGCCATCTCTGGACAGATCCGCCCCAATTGCTTGCAAGGTCAGAGCGCTGCAGGGGTTCTCTGGGTAGCCACACCTCTTCGTGGGCGGTGACTTCTCCTAGAGCGGGCTGCTGTTGTTTCTTGGCTGCTTTTCATGGTGGCAATATGGCAGCGCTTCAAACTTTTTAAACAGACCGCCAAGGCACATGGTCACCTGTCTTAACAGGTCTAGTCCTTATCCTGTTCGTGACGCCAGAGTTGTGCCGCTCCGTGGCCCCTTTACCTTCAGGTCGTCTCAGGGTCTTCAGGGACTGCACGTCCTGGGTCCTTCTGGTCACAGGTAGGTTAACTTCTATAGGATTCGTGACGCCCTCTTGTTTTTGTGGTGACCCAGACTTGTAGTCCTATGGGGTCACCCAGGGAAGTTGCTTCTGCCTGTTCTCCCCTTTTCAGCCCGTTTGCTTGTAGCCTGAACCAGGAAACTCCGTCTGCTTGCCTCTCGTCACCTATGGGCCACCTCGTTGCTACGTGGCTGCGGACTCTGTGTTTTGGGTGGCAAAGGGCATGAAGTGCCCTCACCTGCAGGTTGAGCAGGCCAACTGAATGGGCCCCTGTTCTGGGGACCTGTAACCCCGTGCGGGCCTGGTTCACCTGGCAGTCCCTGTACTCAGCCACCCCTCTGCGCTCCGACTTCGGGTGGTTTTCGGGCGGCACTACCAAGTGACCGTGCTCCCCCGCCAGCAACCACTGCATCTGCAGTGTCTGACTAGTGACAGCCTCCAGGTTCTTCCTCTGTGACTGCTCTCCCTGAGCTTCACTAACTGACTGGCTCACTGACTGGCTCACTACTCCCTCCCCTCTGTGCCTGCCTCCGCAACTCTAGCAACCAGCCTCTCTACCACACCCCTTGAGTGGAGATGGAGGCCACGCCCCCTCCTGGATTCCTCAGGGGTCCCTTCAAAGGTCAATGTGGGAGACCTGGTTACTATGTGCCTGTGTGTCCACACCCCAGTCAGCCTTCTGGATTACCTGTAATGTACTGCCCCCTGCATTGGTGCAGTACTTAGTGGTGCCTGACCAGGTCAGGGGCGCCACACATGTGTACAAAAAAAAATAAAAAAATCACAGTATGCACTATTCTTAAAATAAGACTCGCCTATTCCAGACTATGGTGGACAAAAACTAAAAATTGGATCCCATATAGGTCATGCTTATTACATTACATCTTAGTTTTATGGATATATCACCATTCTTAAAGGGGTATTTCTGGTAGATAAAATATTTTGTACTGACTGTCCCTGCCCTCATACACTATGAAGCTGAACTAACTACTGCAGTTCTAGTATCTTTAGATCACTTCTAAATCAATAAAATAGTAGCTGCTCCTCACCCCTCCCGTATGGGACATTGCGTCACAAACTAGTGTAAAGCTCCGTGCTGCAGCAGAGAACAAGGAGCGTGGTGTGGCCACCAGCTCTTTGTTTTTTCTACCTGCCATCCCCCTGATACTTGCTTCTATCCAGTCTTAGAACAGGGGACGTGGTCAGAGCATGACCTCCACCTCCATATTCTTCCTACCTGCCACACCCCCACCACACAACCTATAGAAGCAAGTATCAGGGGCTGGCAGGTAGGAAGAGCATGGAATCAGTGGCCATGCTGCCACTATACCCTCCTGTTCTTTGTTGCAACACTGAACTTTAAAATGGTCTATGACGTAATGTCCCATACCAGAAGAGTGAGGAGCAGCTACTATTTTATTGTTTTACAAGTGATCTAAAGATACCAGAACTGCAGTGGCCAGCACAGCTTCATAGTGTATGAGGGCAGGGACAGTAAAAAAGAGGTTATAAAAATAGAGTGAATAATTGCACATATTTAGCCACAGTATTGCCAATTGTCCCAGCCATAGTAAAGGTCCAGTCACACTAAGCAACTTACCAGCGATCCCAACAACGATAGGGATCGCTGGTAAGTTGCTAGGAGGTTGCTGGTGAGATGTCACACTGCGACGCTCCAGCGATCCCACCAGCAACCTGACCTGGCAGGGATCGCTGGAGCGTCGCTACACGAGTTGCTGGTGAGCTCACCAGCAACCAGTGACAAGCCCCCAGCGCCGCGTGGAAGATGCTGCGCTTGGTAACTAAGGTAAATATCGGGTAACCAACCCGATATTTACCTTGGTTACCAGCGCACGGAGCTACACGTGCAGAGAGCAGGGAGCAGCGCACAATGCTTAGCGCTGGCTCCCTGCTCTCCTAGTTACAGCACACATCGGGTTAATTACCCGATGTATGCTGCAGCTAAATGTACACAGAGCAGGAGCAGCGCACAATGCTTAGCGCTGGCTCCCTGCTCTCCTAGTTACAGCACACATCGGGTTAATTACCCGATGTGTGCTGCAGCTAAATGTGCACAGAGCAGGGAGCAGCGCACAATGCTTAGCGCTGGCTCCTTGCTCTCCTAGTTACAGCACACATCGGGTTAATTAACCCGATGTGTGCTGCAGCTAAATGTGCACAGAGCAGGGAGCAGCGCACAATGCTTAGCGCTGGCTCCTTGCTCTCCTAGTTACAGCACACATCGGGTTAATTAACCCGATGTGTGCTGCAGCTACATGTGCACAGAGCAGGAGCCGGCACTGACAGTGAGAGGGGCGGAGGCTGGTATCAAAGGTAAATATCGGGTAACCAAGGACAGGGCTTCTTGGTTACCCGATGTTTACATTGGTTACCAGCCTCCGCAGAAGCCGGCTCCTGCTGCCTGCACATTTAGTTGTTGCTGTCTCGCTGTCACACACAGCGATCTGTGCTTCACAGCGGGACAGCAACAACTAAAAAATGGCCCAGGACATTCAGCAACAACCAACGACCTCACAGCAGGGGCCAGGTTGTTGCTGGATGTCACACACAGCAACATCGCTAGCAACGTCACAAAAGTTGTTCTTTAGGAGCGATGTTGCTAGCGATGTTGCTTAGTGTGACGGGGCCTTAAGGCTAACTAATCCCTATAACAGCCCCCATAGTAAAATTGAAGTCTCACGCATGGACACAGCAGCCCCCACAATGTGTCCCTAACTGCCAAACAGACCTCCTATTTTTATAATCCTCCATGCTGTTACTGATTTTTTTGTACTCTCAATGGATCTCCCTATATTTAAACACTTCTGTGTCTGCCTCTTGTGGGATGGGGACTGAATTCCATCTTTTTCCCTCCCCCTAATTTCTGTAACATCTAGAAGCACCTTGTTTTTCATTTGTGTGGTTTTTTTTCTTGAACATTTCTGGATATATAATTCTTGCTAAATAAAAATATTTTGTACCTTTATCCATTTAATTCTCCTTTTGTTTTTTTGGTTGCCAATACTTGATTATGGAGTGGCTTTATTACTAATGGGTTATGTCAATCATATGAGATGTTGTGCATTAATTTAATTCTGTTTAATGCTATCATTATGCAGCATTATCAATAAATTACCAGATTTCCTACATGCCCAGGCAGTCCGCATTCTCCTTCATTTCCCTTTATTGGCCTAATGATTGAACAGAAATATTTTCAAATTTAAAATTTACTTTTCAGATTCCTTTAATTGTCTGTTTTTTTGCTTTCCTTGTACCATTTCTCCAGCAGAGCCATGAAGACCTAGAGCTCCATGTGTGTGTGACGCCCTGGACTAGCCAGGGGGTCACAGATAGGCCCCTGCATTACAAAACCCTGAGTCACCCCCATCTGAGCCCGGGGGTGTGGTTAGGCGGTTGACCACGCCCGCCGAAGAGGATGAAGGGTCAGAGGCGGGGAAAACAGAAAACAAAAAAGAGAAGAGAGTCAGCTAGTGAGTGAGTAGGAGGTTGGAGTTCAAGGTCGAGCTCTAGCAAAAGTCTGTCAGGGACCTGGGTTGGAGCCCGGGGACCCTGTGGCCAGGAGACAGACGGTGGTGACTGTCTGCAGGAGGCCGGAAGTAGAACCAGCGGAACCGTCAAGGCACCGGTTAGGATTGGGGCCCGCCGGTACTGAATCGGGGAGTCAAACCGAAACCGGAGCACCAGGAGAGGGTACTCAGACCCTGTACGAAGCCCAGAACCACTGGACCAAGTCGATTTGACTGATTGCGGTCTGGACTCTAGCTCCATTCCCACACAAAGTCCCGATAGACGGCAACAGCCCACCGAGGAGGATAGGAGCCACCGCCCAGGCACCGCAATCCCACGGGCCAGTGCCTGCGGGCAAAAGGGCTCTTCCGGCAGCTACAAGTCGCGGAGCGGACTACCGTTGCTTTAGGCATAATAGTCCACCAGTTTAACAGAGGTGCAGGAGAAAGACGGACATCACCATCCTGAGTCAGGGGAATAACGCAGCCGGCTGCGGGCACCGACCATCATCCCGTTTACCAGTGACTCTGTGCTTCTTCCGAGTGAGTACACCAGTGCCGTCAGGCACCACACTGTGCTGCGCTGCCCGGCCCTGCATCCCGCGTGCATCCTCCGCCCTCGCAGCGGGCCCCGGGACCCACATCCCCCTACCCCCGGAGGGGTCAACACCTAGCTGCACCACGACACCGCACCCGGGAGCCCCCACCATCACCAGCAGCACTGGTGTCCACATCACCATAACCCGTGGGTGGCGTCACGAACAATCTCAATCGCGGCCCCGGCCGCGCACCCACCCGATCATCACTGATCAAACCAAACCCCTTAACAGAGCGACATGGCCCCTGGTCCGGAGGTGCTCGAGCCACCGACCCAGCGAGCCCGGATCCGAGCGGCTCGGCGAGCAGCAGCCGAGCCCCCAGGGCGGTACATGTGCATTTGGGACATCAAGGAAAATTCGCTCCAAGGCTCAGCTCTGCAGCTCCAGAACATCTGATCATAGATATTATATGTATATGTGTGTGTCTGTATATTTGTGTGTCTGTATACATAACTGAGCAGCTCCTGAAATCAACTCCATTCTAGTGGTTTCTATAATGAGCTGTCTAGACTGGAGTTGATTTTTTGAGGGAGTGAGATCCTCAAAAGATCAATTCTGAAACCCAACCTAACTCCAATTGTAAGGCTGGAAACACATCTATGCGAGTAAAATTGGTCCGACTTGGCTGAAAAAAACTCGGCTGATTGTAGTTCACGTTATGTCAGTGTGCAACGCAAGTGTGATGCTTTTTCTTACTTATTTTAAGACTAGCAGAGCGAGTGTAAAGCGTGTCTAAGGCTGGAAGCACACTTTTGCGTGTAAAATCGGTCCGAGTTGAAGGAAAAAAAACTCGGCCGATTTTAGTTCACGTTAGGTCAGAGTGCAATGCAAGTGCGATGCTTTTTTTTTTTAATTGTTTCCAGGGTAGCAGAGCGTGTGCAATGCGTGTGTGATGCATATGGGATCCGTTTTTACTATGTCATCTGCCATTCAGCTCTGCTACATGGCCGCTGACAGCAGACACAGACAGAGCCATGTAGCAGAGCTGAATGGCCGCTGACAGCAGACACAGACAGAGCCGCACGATCAGAATGAAGTTGGATGAACTTCACCCGACTTCATTGTCATCCTGCGGCTCTGTCTGTGTGTCACGTCCTGATTAGCGGTCACCTGTGAAGGACTCACCGTTGACCGCTAATCCCCTGAGTGACTGAAGTGAGCAGCGCGATTAGCGCTGCCGTCACTCAGGATACCCGCAGCTAGCTGGATCCTCCACCCGAGATCGCAACTCACCTGTGACTTCATCGCTGTCACTCGGGCGACTTGCTGTCACAGTTGGAGGATTCAGTGGTGGCCGCGAGTAACCTGAGTGACAGCACAGCTGATCTCGTGGCTCACCTCAGTTGCTGTGTGGAGCTGTCAGGAGCGGCGGTATTCTACTGCAGCTCATGTCACCTTCATGTAACAGAGCTGGAAGCGACGCGGGACCTCCGTGGATTACGCCGGAGCTGGAGAGTTTTTTTGGGCTTAATAAAGTGGTGAACGAGGGTATTTGTTAATGTTTATTATTGCAAATAAAGGATTTTTTCACTGTGTGTTTATTAACTTAAAATTACAGTTTACTCATTGGGGGTGTCTCATAGACGCCTGCAATGATTAATCTAGGACTTAGTGGCAGCTATGGGCTGCTGCCATTAACTCCTTATTACCCCGTATGCCACCACACCAGGACAAGTCGGGAAGAGCTGGGTAGAGTCCCAGAACAGTCGCATCTAATGGATGCGGCAATTCTGGACGGCTGCTGGCTGATAGTGTTAGGCTGGGGGGCTCCCCATAACGTGAGGCTCCCCATCCTGAGCATACCAGCCTTCAGCCGTGTGGCTTTAACCTGGCTGGTAATAAAATTGGGGGGAATCGCACGCTGTTTTTTTTTAATTATTTATCTATTTATTTTACTGCATGATATAGACCCGCCCACCGGCAGCTGTGATTGGTTGCAGTGAGACAGCTGTCACTCATCGTGGGGGCGTGTCTGACTGCAACCAATCATAGGCACCGTGGGTGGGTAAAGCAGGGAATACGAGATTGAATAATGAGCGGCCGGCTTTTTCAAAAGAGAAGCCGCTGGAGCAGTGTGAACGTCGTGCAGCGCCGAGCTGGTGATCGGGGGATCGGTGAGTATGAGAGAGGGGGGAAGGAATAGACTGACATGGACAGAGAGAGAGAGAGACCGACAGAGAGAGACCGACCGACCGACAGAGAGAGAATAGATACCGAGAGGGAGAGACCGACTGACAGAGGTAGAGATTGACCGACATTGTGAGACCTCACTCATTTCCATTGTTTGGTAAAACATGCAATAAATGTATTTAGAAAATCGAATGTCACTAGGATGGTGTGAGTGCCGTCCGTGTGACATCCGATTATTTACCGCTCCCGTAGAGAATCATTGAAGAGACACGCGCGAGAAGCTCTCCAAATCGCAGCATGCTGCGATTGTTTTCCCAGTCCGATTTGGAGTGAAAAAAAAAATCGCAGATGAGAGCTGATTCATTGAATAACATGTCTCCGAGTGCAATGCGAGATTTTCTCACATTGCACTACTGCGAGAAACTCGCAAGTGAGAAGCCGGCCTTAGGCGGGTTTTGCATGTTGCGACATCGCAAGCCGATGCTGCGATGTCGCACGACATAGTCCCCGCCCCCGTCGCAGGTATGAAATCGTGTGATAGCTGGCGTAGCGAAAATTATCGCTACGCCAGCTTCACATGCATTCACCTGCCCTGCGATCGTCGCTCTGGCCAGCGACCCGCTTCCTTCCCAAGGGGGCGGGTCGTGCGGCGTCACAGCGACGTCACACGGCAGGCGGCCAATAGCGGCGGAGGGGCGGAGATGAGCAGGATGTAAACATCCCGCCCACCTCCTTCCGCATATCCTACGGAAGCCGCGGTGACGCCGGTAGGAGATATTCCTCGCTCCTGCGACTTCACACACAGCGATGTGTGCTGCCGCAGGAGCGAGGAACAACATCGGACCGTCGCGTCAGCGTAATTATGGATTACGCCGACGCTGCACCGATGATACGATTACAACGATTTTGCGCTCGTTAATCGTATCATCTAGGCTTTACACACTACGATGTCGCATGCGATGCCGGATGTGCGTCACTTTCAATTTGACCCCACCGCAAAGCCCGCCTTAGGCGTTTGAAATGCATGTTTCCATCAAAAATCTAAATAAATTAAATCAATAACACATGTGATTTGCTCATTTAAATGATCCTGCCCGCACGTGCCTCTGTGAAACCTTAGCGCTTTGTGATCTCCATCATACACTGCCTTTTGTTGCGCATTTACGCATTTTCCTTATTATTTAAAAATAAGGCATCATGTCAAATCATTTGACATTTGTGACGGGGTATGCGTCAGAGCAGTAAGGGACGCCAGGCCAAGGAACAATCCAAAGGGCTTTATTGGAACCACAAAGATAAAGCACCAATAATAAATATAAATCCTTAAAGTCTGCAAGGAGTCCACAACAAAATAATAGATCCAAGGGCAACACCCGGTATTCCGATGCCAGTTAAATATGACAATGGTCCTTATATGAGTTCCTTGAGTCCAACAGGGTGAACAACAAAACACAATCCCACGTGGCCACCGATCTCCAGTCTGTAACAGTCCATATAGAGGCTCTAGGATCCAGCCTCAGCTATAGATCCTAATGCTTCTCCAGCCGAGATCCAACTAACTGACCTAACATGGGTCTCATTGTTCTTCTCTCCTGGGATCAGCCACTTAGGTGGACAGAAGAGTCCAACTCCGCCTGGACATGTCATACATGAATGGACTTTAGACTCCTGGCTCTGTTCTGTTTACCAAGTTGTGGAATGGAGAAGTCCCATGCTGAGAATAACAAACAATCTCCCAGCAGAAGCAGTAAAATGGAGGGACAGACTATTACACCATGAGCACAGGCGGGGGAGGGACACGCTGTTACAACCCCTTCCCCCCTCAATTCAGAGGATGAGTGAGAGCTTGCTCACATTTCGGTTGTGCGAGGTTGGGGGGAGAGGGCAGAGGAAGGAGGCACGATTCTCACCTCTCCGCCACCAACACACCAAGGACTTGGTCCTCCTGGATGCACAAGACACATGAGCGCCTTCTTGCTGCACTACCTACAACATGACCCTCGGATTGTACGAATTCGAAGTAATGCTAACTACTGGGTTGCCACACTGTTAGATCCCCGGTACAAGTCAAAATTTGGCGAAATAATTCCTGCCATAGAAAGGGACGCACGTATACAGGAGTATCAGCAGAAGGTGGTACGAAATCTTAGATCTGCTTTTCCAATAAACACCAGTGGTGCACAGAGTGAATCTCAACGCTTTGTCATGGATAGGAGGAAATGGTCTTTTACTTGTTCACATCTGAGGGACCGAGGGCTGGCTGCTGTGCTGAGATGGCGTTGAGTACGGTGTCACTGCAGAGTTGCACTTTTGGTCATACACAAAATGAGTTCAAAAAGGACAGATGCTGGTGGAAAGGGGAACAGGTGTGTTGGAAAGGGGAAAAAAGTTTGTGTCCGTGGGTTTGGTGAGGTGTATTATGAGATTCTGCAGCAGCTGAGGTGTGTATGATGAGGTCCTGCAGCAGCTGAGGTGTGTATTATGGGGTTCTGCAGCAGGTGAGGTGTGTATTATGGGGTTCTGCAGCAGCTGAGGTGTGTACTATGGGGTTCTGCAGCAGCTTAGGTGAATTATGAGATTTTGCAGCACTGAGATGTGTATAATGAGGTTCTATAGCATCTGAGGTGTGCATTATGAAGTTCTGCAGAATATTACATTATTCGGCGTGCATTTATCTTACAAATTTTCCAACAAAATTATTTGCAGCATTGCCAAATGGGGTGAGCCCAGTCTGGTTAATAAAGGGATTACAATATATATGTCGTAGTTCTTCCATACACAGGGCCCCTTCCTCGTGGTGTGTATGTGATGCTGCACCTCAGTCTGTTCAGGTCAGTGGAGCTGAGAGGCAGTGACACATGTAACCTGAGGACTCTTTATTATGTAGAAAGCAGAGATTTTTTTCTAATTTCGTACATTCCCCTTTAACATCTGTATTTTGGACATTTTGGTCCGGAGTACACACAGCATCGGCCGCCGACTCCATGATGCCTTGTCTGGTATCATCTGGTACATTTATCCTCAGGATTTGTATAGTAGATGTTGATCCCACCAATGGGACCACAACCTGCGCCGCTCTCAGGGGTACTTTGCACGTTGAAACATCGCTAGCCGATGCTAGCGATGCCGAGCGCGATAGTACCCGCCCCAGTCGCACATGCGATATTTTGTGATAGCTGCCGTAGCGAACATTATCGCTACGGCAGCTTCACACGCTCTTACCTGCCCTGCGACGTCGCTCTGGCCGGCAAACTGCCTCCTTCCTAAGGGGCGGATCGTGCGGCGTCACACGGCAGGCGGCCAATAGAAGCGGTGGGGTGGAGATGAGCGGGATGTAAACATCCCGCCCACCTCCTTCCTTCCGCATTGCCGGTGGACGGCGGGCGCAGGTAAGGAGATGTTTGTCGCTCCTGCGGCTTAACACACAGCGATGTGTGGAGCTGCAGGAACGACAAACAACATCGTACCGTCGGTCGACCCGACATTAGATTTTGGACCGTTTCACGCTCGTTCATCTTCTCTCCTAGGCTTTACACGTTGCGACATCGTTACCGGCGCCGGATGTGCGTCACTTTCGATTTGACCCCGACGATATCGCAGTAGCGATGTCGCAACGTGCAAAGTACCCCTAAGTGAATAGGAATTTATACCATCTCTCCACAAAGAGTGGCAGCGCCTCATTCTCCAGATACATGTGCGCCCCTTTGGGGGGATCCATATGTACCATCCATAATGTAATATCCAGGCATACAGCATGTACGAGATGAAAAGACCCCAATAAGAATAATTTCAGATGTGGTGGAATTAATGTGGATTAGAGATGCAGATTCTCCCGCACAAATCTGGAGGACTTTATTGTACATTTGAAGAAATCAATTTCCTTAGGATATAAAAAAAATTGCTCTGGTCCTCATTTGTTTCCTGGAAAGTGGGTACAAAATCAGTAGAGGGGGGGGGGGGCACCAAAGGGCAGTTTTGCACAGGGCACCATTCAGGCTTAGGCCGGCCCTGGTGGTGACTCCTCACCGGGGCGGTTACCTGTAGGAACGTCCTCTTTGCATATCTCACCATCCCGCACATCGCTTTCTCCTTTCGCCATTATGACTTCAGAATTTATATTTTTCAGATCTTTACTCGGTTTTAGAAGCTGTGAAAGAAATAATGTAATAGAGATACAAGGAAAACTCACGTCTAAACTTCTAGATGGACACTTTTACTACTCGCTCGTGTGGCACCTGAGCTGCGCATAGATTCCATCATCTCCACCTTCTCTATCACTAAGTGCTGCCCACAGAGTCAGTACAGCAGCGATAGAATATTCACAGAAGAAGATAATTTGAAGTGAACTAACTACCAGTATTTCACAGAAAAAAGTCACTTTCTAAAATATAGATTATTATCCAAAATTATTTTTTTTTTACATTTTTTTACATACAAATCCTTAAGGATACACATAGACAGAAAGACAAAAAGCCAAAAATGATAGACTTCAACTAGTCATATAGCAGAAAGACCAGTGATATACCCCAATCTCAAAAGGGGTCAGTATATCACTGTGCCAATCAACCTATAGTATATTTGACTGGAAAGATTTTGTCTAGGTATGTCTGTCGCGGGCGGAGGGTTCGGGAAAGCCGCTCGCCTGGGGGTTCGCTGGCGCTCGGGTCCGGTGCTTCTGCTCCTCGGTGGCTCGAGCACGGGGCCGGACCCGGGGGCTCGAGCAGCGCCTCCTCGCCCACGAGTGAAAAAGGAAAGGTTGTTGGTTTGTGGTGGGATGTCGGTTGTGACGCCGCCCACGGGTCGTGGTGATGGTGGGCACCACCGCTGATGGTGACGGGGGATCCCGGGAGCGATGGCGGAGAGCAGCTAAGGTGTTGACCCCTCCGTGGGTAGGGGCTGTTGGGCCCGGGGCCCCGTTTGGGGAGTAGGGAGGAGGGATAGGTGCAGGTGCCGATGCGGGGGGGCAGCACGGACGCCTGGGCACCGTTGCGGTGCAGCGCAGTGCCGTATGGCACTGGTGTACTCACTCAGGAAGACAAGAACAGAGTCTCTGGTAAACCAAACGGCTGGATGGACGGGGCCCGCAGTCGGCTGCGGTGTCTTCACTCTCCCCGGACGGGTTGATGGTGGCTATCGTTCCCTGCACCTATGTGTAAGTGTTTGACTCCTATGGATTCCCACGGGTAGTCCGCTCCCCAGCTTGTACGTGTCGGGAGAGCCCGTTTTGCCCGCAGGCACTGGCCTTTGGATCTCTGGCCGTTGGCGGTGGCTCTTATCCGGACGGGTTGGGCTGTTGCCTTCTGACGGGACTTGGTTGGGAATGAACCCCTGAGGTCCAGACCGCAATCAGAGAATTTGACCGTTACGGCGGCTTCCGAGCCTGGTCGGGGCCTGAGTACCCTGCCTTGGTGCTTGGCTTCAATCTGCTCCCCGGTTTGGTACCGGCGGGCCACCGCCCGACCCCGGTCCTACGGTTCCGCTGACCTCCACCAATTCCTGCAGACGGCCACCACCGTCTGCCGACCTTGCTGATGGTGCCTGGGCTCCGACCCAGACACACACAGTCTCCGCTCCTCTCACTTCCACCTCTCCACTTCAACTCCACTCGACTCACTAACTCTCACCTTCTCTCACCAACTACTTTTCCTGCCTCCAGGCCTGTGAACTCCTCGGTGGGCGGGGACAACCGCCTGGCTCCGCCCCACCTGGTGTGGACATCAGACCCTGGAGGGAGGCAACAAGGGTTTTTGTTTGACTGGTGTTCCTGACCAGGGGAGGGTGGGTGTGTGTATGTGGTGTTATTCTGTGACCCCTGTGGTCCAGGGCGTCACACTCCCCCTTGGTAAAACGCAGACCGTCCGCGGGCTGCCCATCCACCACCGGTTTTATTTTTTTTCTGAAAACGATAAATAACAGGGAAAAACAATGGAATGCATTTTCAAATCTTCCCTGACGGGAGGCATGTTACTTAAACGTTGCAAACATCAATAAAAAAACTTTTAATAACAACGGACGGGTCCCAGTTCTTCCGCTTCCCCACCCAAACAACCTAAACTTTGATGCTGCCCCTAAGAAGCGGGCAGTACCCCTTTTCCCCAGTCCGGAAAACAGAACCTGGTTCAGGTTGCCCAAGCGGGAACGGGTACGGTATCTCGCACCCGACTGTCATTCAGGGGGCCCCACATCAAGGGGGACCCCTGACCCTGGAGGATGGTCACCGGTCCCGGTGGTGACCGGACCCCAGCCTACTCTGCTGCGGGTCCCTCCTCCAACCTGCCTCTCCGGAGGTGGTTAACGGAACTCCAGCCCGGAATTATTTACAAGCTCACAAGTTCGTGGGTGGCCTGCAAGTTCTCGGCCATCTTCATGAGCAGTTCCTCATGTGGGCAGGGGCTTTTAAGAAAAACACATAACTTAAGGTCTTAACGGGGATAGGTACTTCACAGCTCAGCGCTGCCTGAAGAAAAACACAAACTGTAGGGTCCCAACGGGGACTTGCTGTAGGGTCCCGACGGGGACTGTTCTCTTGGGTCCCAGGGACTATCCACAACACTTGATTCCGGTACAGCTTCCTCCTGCAGCTTTCCCACAGTCCACCACCGGACAGCACGAGCCCCCAATGCCACCCTCACTCAGGGGTGACACTGTCCCACATAACTCCATTTTCAGCTGCCGGCGGTGCGGGTACAACTGCTCCTCAAGCGCACTCTTTAATCTTGAAGGCCAACTGGAACATCAACAGGGTCCCCACGGGGACCGACAGCAAGGTAGCCGGGAACCGCTACCTTTCAACACTCTTCTCTTTAAACAGCGATCTCGTAGCGCAGCTGCCATTGCTGCCGTTCCCAGTGTAGAGCACCTTCTGCTTGCTCCGGGTCGGCTTGTGTGGGGAACGGGCCCAGCCGGAGTCCCTCCATGCTGGCTACGACCGGCGCCTTTGGTAACGAGGGACCCCGCTGTGACGTGGCCTTTTCTGCCGCTTGGCAGCTACATCCCCTCCGTGCCTCAGCCGAGGCCGGGTGTCTGGGAGCGGTCAGCGGGACTTGCGGTGCTGGCTTCTGGGCGATGATCGCCTCCGTTGTGACCGGGCGGACTGCCGGGGCCGTTGTCATCTCCGTCGCAGCCGGGATGGAAGCTGGGACGGGTGCCACGGCGGTGACCAAGGTAAGGCCCGGGGGCCCCAGGTCTGGGCCCTCTCCCACAGACGATGCGGGCTCCGCTACCGGTGACAGGGGTAACGGGTCGGTCGGGGCGGTGGCCGTGGGCATGGGCAGTGAGGAAGGTGGCGTGGTGGATGGCAGCAGGCCGGGCCCCTCAGCCACAGCGGCCGTTCCCTTGGGGACATAGGGGCGTGGGTCGCTTACCCGCTTCTCGGAGACCACCTCCACTTCATATGCCCGCACGGTTGCAACCAGGCCCTTCATCTCCGACATCCACTCCGCCATCATGGAGTGGACTGTGGCCTGGAGCTCCTAGCACATCTTACTGCTGGGTCCAGGAACGGGTTTCGGCAGAGTCCTTGCGTCCCTGCACTCTGCAGCGCTAGTTACATGCCGCCATTCTTCACCCGTCCCCCCCTTGGTTCTCTCCAGCACCTCCTTCTCTCGGGGGCGGGGCTTCACTTTTCGCGCCTTCCCTGCTTGGGGAAGACGACTCGAGCGGGAACTTTTCGCGCCCAAGATGGCGGGCTTTCAAAATTTTCAGCCGGACACTGCCGGCAGGGACTGCAAGGCGCACTTCTACTGGTAAGTAGATGGGTAGGATCCTGTTCGTGACGCCAAGTTGTCGCGGGCGGAGGGGTCGGAAACGCCGCTCACCTGGGGGTTCGCTGGCGCTCGAGTCCGGTGCTTCTGCTCCTCGGTAGCTCGAGCAAGGGCCGGACCCGGGGGCTCGAGCAGCGCCTCCTCGCCCACGAGTTAAAAAAGGAAGGTTGTTGGTTTGTGAGGGGATGTCGGTTGTGACGCCACCCATGGGTCGTGGTGATGTGGGCACCACCGCTGCTGGTGACGGGGGATCCCAGGAGCGATGGCGGAGAACAGCTAAGGTGTTGACCCCTCCGTGGGTAGGGGCTGTTGGTCCCGGCGCCCCGTTTGGGGAGTAGGGAGGAGGGATAGGTGCAGGTGCCGATGCGGGGAGGCAGCGCGGACGCAACGTTGCGGTGCAGCGCAGTGCCGGATGACACTGGTGTACTCACTCAGATAGACAAGAACAGAGTCTCTGGTAAACCAAACGGCTGGATGGACGGGGCCCGCAGTCGGCTGCGGTGTCTTCACTCTCCCCGGACGGGTTGATGGTGGCTGTCGTTCCCTGCACCTATGTGTAAGTATTTGACTCCTATGGATTCCCACGGGTAGTCCGCTCCCCGGCTTCTACGTGTCAGGAGAGCCCGTAGGCGCTGGCCCTTGGATCTCTAGCCGTTGGCGGTGGCTCTTATCCGGACGGGTTGGGCTATTGCCTTCTGACGGGACTTAGTTGGGAATGAACCCCTGAGGTCCAGACCGCAATCAGAGAATTTGACCGTTACGGCGGCTTCCGAGCCTGGTCGGGGTCTGAGTACCCTGCCTTGGTGCTTGGCTTCAATCTGCTCCCCAGTTCGGTACCGGCGGGCCACCTCCCGACGCCGGTCCTACGGTTCCGCTGACCTCCACCAACTCCTGCAGACGGCCACCACCGTCTGCCGACCTTGCTGATGGTGCCTGGGCTCCGACCCAGACACACACAGTCTCCGCTCCTCTCACTTCCACCTCTCCACTTCAACTCTACTCGACTCACTAACTCTCACCTTCTCTCACCAACTACTTTTCACGCCTCCAGGCCTGTGAACTCCTCGGTGGGCGGGGCCAACTGCCTGGCTCCGCCCCACCTGGTGTGGACATCAGACCCTGGAGGGAGGCAACAAGGGTTTTTGTTTGACTGGTGTTCCTGACCGGGGGAGGGGGTGTGTGTATGTAGTGTTATTCTGTGACCCCTGGGGTCCAGGGCATCATATGTCTATACTCCGAGGCTCCCACAAGTCCAAGATAAGAAAACTGGGAGTGCTCAGAATATATTCACCCAGATAAAACTGTCCCTGAAGTCACAAAAGTATTTACATGACTTTTTTTACCAACTTCTGATTTGATTACATTCAATACTTTTCACCCGACGTGTTTCTCCTCCTACACTGGAGGTTCATCATGGTGTTTACAGCATGTCATAATACATTCAGTTGATAAAAGGAAAGTGAGAAGCGAAATCATAGGCATATACAGATATCACAATGTTATATGAAAAACCTCATCACTGAAGATTTTTTCAGCCGTTCTCTAGATTTTAATCCAAATTTTTTATAGGGCAAAATTGAATCTCTTCAGTTTTTATTAAAGGTTTCAACCTAAAAAATATACATACAAAGACCACCTATTAGTAAAATGCATTCAGACAGTAAATATTTCAGAACACATTATTTACTCACTGATATCTAGGGGGATGGTGGCCCAATCAGAGTGTAAATTCCACATCAAAAAACTTTTAGACCTAGAATGATTTACTGAGGATCCAATTACATACTCCGACTTGAAAAAAAGAACCCAATCACCAAGAGTATAGAATGTGACCAGAGAACTTCCTCCAAAACATGTGATTGTAAATAAAAGGGGGGAAGCTTACAGTATTTTTCATTCCCAAATGGTTAATGTTGAATTTCACTAGTCCATATACTGGTATGTAGATAGTCTCAGCAGATAATTTAGACTGACAATCCCGTTGAAGCACTTGCGAAATACATGTCGGGACCGGGTCCACATGTGAGGCTGACAGACTCCCCTCCTTGGGTGCTATACATACCACAGGTAGGTCCTTCAGGTGCCAATCTTCACCATTGTATGAATTTTTTTTTTCTTCTTTATTTGAGATTATGCTATGTACTCGCTGGTGGTGTTACATACTATTGTGTTCAGGCCCTGATTTGGACCTTATCCTGTTGGTTACTTTTCATGTATAAGCACTCCATTACTCTACTATCTTAGGGGATATACCTATGTTTCTCTGGTTATTTATATGGCCATCTGAGATATAATCTAACTATCCTGTTCCCTGCACAGAAATTAAGGGGTAGCCTGTCTTCCTCCCTGTGACCTTCTTTTCTCTGTCTCATTTAATTGGATTTTAACTATGTATGTCTAATCACTAACTGCAAACACATGTGATTTCCAGTATTTTGTATTTTTTGTAATAATAAAAACTGTATACTTTTTTCACAATTGTGGTGCAGTAATTCTTATTCCAAAAAAACATGAAATATACCCCCCTCGTTCACAAGTTTTTGTATGTATTCTATGGGGTTCATATACACTACCATCATTATGAGGTTCACTGAACTTGGTCTTTGTTTTTCAAAGAGTGAAAAATGTAAAGGGGTGTGAATACTTTCCGCACCCACTGTACATTTGCCCCCTGGCTACACATTGTTTGCACATTTGCACTTTGGGTGCACGGTTTACATTTCCAGCATTTTCCATTGTAGCTGCTATTTGGAGTTACATAGTGATCATGTACGCCCTCTGACTACACATTGCTGCACAATTGCACTTTGGTAGTCCTTGCATATTTGCATTATGGGTATACTGCCTACATATTCTATTATCTTTAGATAATACACTATATATTCTAGCGCTGGCTGAACCTTATATAATTATGTGCAGTATATTGATTTTTTGCTGTCCGGACCCATATTCCATTGTGTTATTTTTTCTTGCTTTTTCTTTTTTAATTTAATAAAGATTATAATAATTTTTTTCTCTGTTGTGGCTAATTTTTGTGAATTGGTTTTCGATATCAAATGTGTGTATATTTTTTTATTTTTTAACTGTTTTATTTTCAATGGGGCAAAAAGGTTTTTTTTTTACATTTTTAATTTATTTCATTAGTCCCCCTAGGGAACTTTTTCACTGCAGTGTCCAATCACTTGTTCATTTAAACTGATCAGAGAAGCATCGCTCTGATCAGGAGAAATGCTGATCTGTGAGTGTCAGCACTTCTCCGGCTCTCACAGGAAGTGAGTCATAGCAGTGTCAGGGGTCATCAGCTGACCCCGCGCTACCATGGCAACACATTGGTGCCCTGTAATCACATCAAGGGGCCACCGATAGTGTTGGGGAACAGCGCAATCCCCGCTGCAGCTATTTAAATAGAGCTGTCAGTATTTGACAGCACGATCTCCGATCCACCTGCGCCTGTTTGCCACACATCTCACACATCTCTGCTGATCAGATTAGCAGACATGTACAGGGATCACCGCAGGCTCACCGCTGGAGCCCATGGTAACCAGATGGAGGTGGCCAATGATGTACAGTACGTTCTTGGTCGTAAAGGGGTGAAGATGTCTCCATAGAGGATCCAAGAATCAGACTGGTCATTGTGCCGATAGCTTTGCTCTGCTATAAGTACCTTGTTACTAAAAGTCTCACACACCACTTACTCCACCGGTTTCTTGTGCAGTAGATAAACCAGATGATTTCCACCTTCCATGTGCATTCTCTATTAATTTCCTCAGGTGGTCCTGACATCAGTCCACGGCCGAAACATCAAGATGGCTGTAAAGATCATTGAAAAGAAAGAGCGCAACAAAAAGACCATCATGAGAGAGCGGCAGATACTCCTAGCGGCCAGAGACTGTCCATTCTTATGTCACCTGTATGCCGCACAACAGTCTCGGAAGCATGCGTTTTTCATCATGGAGTATCTGTCCGTTGGCAGCCTGAACGCTATGATTGACATGTGCGGCTACTTCAACACTGACACTGTAAGGTAAGAAAGAGGACGGTATGCCAAAAAAATAAAAGCTGAGGTTGGGATGTAGCTGAGACAGGAATGGAAGAGTATGTGGTCCAGGCAGGACAGAAGTGACGGGGATGACATTGATACTACACTCTGTTCTCTCCATCAGATTCTACACAGCAGAGATGGTATGTGGCCTTCAGTTCCTCCATGGACACAACATCGTCCACCAGTAAGCAGAACTTTCCACCTTCTGTCTGTCCCCTCTATATTCTTATCTTCTCCGCCCAGTCCTGCACTGACCCATTTCTCATCTCTAGTATCAATGGAAAGATTTATCATTCTGTTTTCCTCTTTAATTGCAGAGATCTAAAGCCGCAGAACATCATGTTGGATGCAGAAGGCCACATCCATATTATTGACCTGGGACTCGCCCGAGATGGTGTCACCGCCTCCAATACCATCGGTGGAGTGACGGGCAGTTTCCATTACATGGCTCCTGAGGTGCTTCGCAAAACATCATACGGCACAGCAGTTGACTGGGGGAGCCTGGGGATTGTGGTGTCCATGATTGCAAGAGGACGCTCCCCATTTTACATCGGCTCTGTCGGCAAAACGGCTTACAAAGATGTCACCAAAGAAGAGCCTGAAATTCCATCTTGGCTTGATGCTGACCTGAAACACCTTATCCAGCAACTGCTGCAGAAAGATCCCCAGAAGCGATTGGGTGTGTGCGGGAACATCAGAGCGCATCCATTCTTTACCACCATTGGCTGGGAGGATCTGGAGAAAAGGAGAGCACGGCCGCCATTTACACCATTCAGGCCAGTTCTGGAGAACATTTTTATGCAGTGGCCGGAAGTAAAGACAGCCCTTGACCCCGTGGCCGGATTTAATTACATATCACCAAGTTGGGCCCGGTAAGAACCTCCTTGTCTGGGGATAACACCCATCAGATGTTCTTGTCTTGTGGTCATTTCCATTGTCCTTGTCTTCTCTCACTGTCTTTGCCTCTGACTAAACTATGACTCTGTTATTCTTAGGTGGATGAAAAGATCTGGGCTGTGAGAGAATCCACGACCATATGGTGAGTGACCGCTGTCAGGGCCGGATCCAGGTTTTTGTGGGCCACGGGTGAAATAGTCTCAGTGGACCCTATGCACACACAGACACACACATACACAGATACATACACATACAGGCATACGTACATATACATGTTTAAAGAGAAATTCATAAAAATACATATAAACAGTCATAAATCTATACACAGTCATATACACTGACATACATAGATACACATCATACATACTCACAGACATATTAGATATTTATATGGGGAAGCCGGCAGCAGATGCACTCACCTCCCCCGCTTGTCGCCCATCCAGCTCCTCCCGGGCATGTGGCTGTGCCGCGCTTATTGGTGGCCATGACTAACAGACATGGCCACACACGGAGCACACTGACACTGCTGTATATACATTACAGGAGACGCTCGGGTATACAGCAATAGGGAGACATAAAGCTCTAGAGGAGGACATTCAGCTCTCGGGTGGTATACAGCACTGGGGTGGTATACAGCAATGGGGTTGAGGGGACAAACAGCTCTGGGGTGGTATACAGCACTGGGGTGAGGGGACAAATAGCTATGGGTGAGTATAGAGCACTTGGCTGGGGGGACATAACGCTCTGGGGGTATAGAGCCATGTGGTAGGGGACATACAGCTCTGGGGGTATACCACACTGGGATGGGGGGGAACTACAGCTCTGGGGGTATACAGCACTCGGGTGGGGGGACATATTGTTCTAGAGGGGAGTATACAGCACTGAGGTGGGGGGACATATAGCTCTAGAGGGGGGTATACAGCACTGAGGTGGGGGAACATACAGTTGTGGGGTGTATAAAGCACTGTGGTGGGGGCAGACAGTTTTTGGGAGAAACAGAACTGGGGTCAGGGGACAGACAATTTTGGGGGGGTATACAGCACTGTGGGGGTAGACAGTTCTGGGACTATACAGTACTATGTGTTAGGTCCGGGTGATGGTGGATCCTCTGGGCCGTGCACCAGACTCCCCCAGTGAGGCAACCTGGAGCTAACCCCTATACAGGGACTGTCCGGTCACCCCACCAGAGGGCCTAGGTACACGGTATCCGGAGTACTAGCGGGACCGGGATAGCGTCCCTCAGGGAACGGGTAGAACGGAGTCTTTAGAGCCACAGAGTTCTTGGAGACAATTACGGGAGTCCGGTACGGGTGCTGGTTAGGAAGCTCAGACGGGATCCGGGTTAGCTGGATGTGACGGGGAGGCAGCCGGGTGAAGCCGGGGATCACAGACAGGCAGAGGCAGACGTAACGGTGGTGGGATTCCCCGCTGACGGACACCGGAGGACCTCTTGGCAAACCCGAATTCAGGAGCCGGTTACGGAGGCAGAGCAGACTCTACGAAAGAGACAGAGTTAGCACAGGCAAGGCACAAGAGGACCTGGACTCCTAGCTTGCAGAACTTGACGAACAGGCGACGCCCTCCAGGCAGGGAGCTCCTAATATACCTGACCCTGACTGATGCAATATCCTGTTAGGGAGTGCAGGGCCTTTAAGAGGAAGTCAGTGACCGCGCGCGCGCCCTAATGCACATGCGTGACGCCCGGGTGCCGGAGGCCAGAGCAGGGAGCGGTGCCGAGGAGGACGTGTGGCTGGAGGCAGGGGACCCGGGGACAGGAACAGTGAGTGAGAAACGACGTCGGGACCCGGGGAGCGTGACACTATGATGTGGGGCAGACAGTTCTGGGGGTATACAGCACTGGGGTCAGGGGCCAGACAGTTCTGGGGGATATACAGCACTGTGGTTGGGGGGTAGACAGTTCTGGGGGTATACAGCACTGGGGTCAGGGGACACACAGGTCTGGAGGGTATACAACACTGTGGTGAGTCAGGGGACAGTTCTGGAGGGTATACAGCACTGTGGTCAGGGGACAGTTCTGGGGGGACATGCAGCTCGGCGGAATACTGGTGCTGCGGCTCCTCTCTTCATGGTAGATGCTAGAGTGTATAGGCTCCTTCCAGGTACCTTCTCTTCATCTGTGGATGGGAGTTCAGCACACTGCGCGCTAGCTCCGCCCACAGATGAACTTCACTGTCCCTGCATACAAAGCTCAGCAGTGACACGCTGCGTGCAGGAAAGTGCGGCTGCCGCCCGAGCACTGCGGTCTCCCCTGAAATCGACCCAGGGGCTGAGAGATACATCACCGCCACTGCCGACGGCGAGTAGGCCCCCCCGGCAGTTCAGAACCCTGGCATTTGCCCATGTATGCCAGGTGCTGATGCTGGCCCTGACCGCTGTACACGCAGAACACCAGTCATTATATCCATACATCATATCTGATGTTACATAGAGGAATGCTTCATTATAAAGATCATTCCTCTAAGATAACAGAAGATCTGGAGATTGAAGTTTCTGAATAATCTTCTTATGTCTTGCAGGATGAGCCCGTGCCAACTGCCCAGAACTTCTTGCCTCCTGACCCGTACCTCAAGCCTCTGCTGCTGTGTGTCACCTCGGCTGCCATAGAACACCATCTCTCTCCATAACATCTTCATGCCCTACCTCTGCCATCGTGGCCCTGCACCACGCTCTTCACTCTGCATCCTCCAATCCTGGGCTGACACCGGACATCGTCCAGCCTGAAGATACTCTGCCCCCCAGGAGCGGCCTGTGCTTGATGTCCATTATCCCTGAACTCGGCTCTGCACAGGCCGGGTAAGTATGTCACCCAGCACCCACCACATCCATATCATCCACACTACATAATCATAGACCCCCACACCACACGATAAGTATAGACCCCCACACTACATGATAGGTATAGGCACACACACTACACAATAGGTATAGACATCCACACATAGACACAGATCGTAGAGGGAGATTTCGGCTTTGACCCTGGGATTTATTCTGATCGCCATATATGGGGTCGAGAAGGAATTTTTCCCCCTAATATGAGGACAATTGGCCCATTCCTCACAGGGGTTTTCGCCTTCCTCTGGATCTACACGGCCTTAAATAGGTTTAGTATAATAGATCAATAAGTAGATTTATACATAATTAGTGTCCAAAAAAAGTTTTCAAAAATTATTTTAGAGAAACCAAAATGTTTTAATCCATATATATATAACAATAAATTATATATTAAAAAAAATCTCACATGACAATCAGGTTAGGAGCCTTTGATCCTGGGATTTATTCTGATCGCCATATTTGGGGTCGGGAAGGAATTTTCCCCCCTGATATGAGGATAATTGGCCGATTCCTCACAGGGGGTTTTCGCCTTCCTTTGGATCAACAGCCAATAAATAAGTAGGTTTAGGAAAATAGAATAAAAAAGTAGATCCTCCTATTAATAGCAAAAAAAACCAAACCATCTATATTAATAAAATTGTGTAAAAATATGAAAACAATATAATTTATGTAAAATATTTTAGTACAAAAATTGACACAAACATAAACATAAATTACTCCAAAAATAGAAAATAATTAAATATTTAAAAAAAAATTGCACTTATGTCTCACACATTAAATATGAGCCCTTGATCCTGGGATTTATTCTGATCGCCATATTTGGGGTCGGGAAGGAATTTTCCCCCCTGATATAAGGATAATTGGCCGATTCCTCACAGGGGGTTTTCGCCTTCCTCTGGATCAACGCGGCCAATAAGTAGGTTTAGGAAAGTAAAAAAATAATTAAAAAAGGTTCTTATATTGCTAGCAAAAAAATATTTTTAAAAAATAGAACTTTTGTTAACTATAATATTTTGGATTCAACATTTTTTTAGTTGACACAAAAACAAACATAAATTAGTAAAACAAATAATGCCCATAAATAGGATTATTGATGTAATAGTTGGATAAATTACACTTATACATAATACAATAAGTAATAGCCTTTATCTATAAATAAAAAAATCTTTTTACCCCTCTACATCTTTGTTCTTGTCTTTATTTCATTGGGCGTCTATTGGGTGAATGTGGGTTTGGCCCCGGGGTCTTATTCTCCAGCACTATGGACTTTGATGGGGTCGTCCGGTCTCATGTAAAGTTTTCCCATACAATACATGTAGGTAATGGTGCTGGGAATAAACCCCATAGAGGTCTTTGGCTCTTGATTGAGCCTTTTGTTAGGGAAGTCTCAGGTGATCACTTGATCCCTTCTGTATAAATGCCCTGATTTTAGTGGACACCCAGCAGCGAGTGCTCAATCTCTCTACAGCACCTCAATAGTAGTATTACTTTTTAGTCTCTACGCTGTCCATGGAAATCATGGAGGTGTTGGCTCCTCAAGAGCAGGAGACACCAATTGTTGGTCTTCTCCACCCTAGTTAATAGATGAGAAAACAGAAAGTTCTCAGATTTCCATAAATTTGGAAATTGTGTTTTTCTAAACTGGTTAATCACATTAAATGGTTATGTAATACAGAGGGTTTGTTACAGTGTAGCAGTGTGCGCAGGATAGACTATTCATCTCATGGAGGATTGCCTGCCACAGCCCCATACACCGATTACTGGCTGCAACTTACTTCCCATGAATTAAATTGGAGAGTTGCAGTACCCAGGAATGACCACTACATGATGGAGGGCGCTGTGGTGTCCTTGCTCTGTACATGGTTTATGGCAAATCAACCACCATGGAGCTGTCATTTCTAATAGTTACTCTGTACAAAGTGACAAAATAGAGCATTTGACACCAGACGAGACAATCTTTGCTGCACATAATTTCGGACTTTTCAGAGCAAATCCCTGATCCCAGAGCCCCCAGAGGAGAGGCGGGAGCCCCCTAGAAACAGGTTCACAATGAGAAAAGAGGTGACAGAGTGTGAGCAGAGCCGTAATGTCAGCCCCTCCGTGCAGGGTCATACGCCCCCAGGTCACAAGGGTCTAAACTCTTCTTTCCAGAAAATATTTACAAATCTGAATTGTGGTGTTATACAAGTTATACAGTCACTTACATGAGGGTCCATGTGCTCAGTAGTGATCTTGTGGAGGCAGCAGAGCCTGATTTACGCTCTTTTCAGGTTTCAGGGCGTCCTCCATAGCATTGGTGCCATTCCCCATTCATCAGCCTCAGGTTTCTACAAGAGGAGAGAAAAATAATGTAATGTCAGAAGAACTTCCAGCCCCCAATATAGCAGATTCTCTCCATGTCACTAATTCTGCCAAATCAGACAAAGTGTTATCTAGATCAGGTTTCCCCAAACTCCAGTCCTCATGGAGACTACACATCAGTAGTGATGGGCGATCCTGAACTGTAAAGTTGGGGGTTTGTACTGAACACATGGTGATTGTGCGCACAACCCCGATCACGACCTTTCCTGGGAATCTCGTGTTACAGTTCGGGTCCAGGGGCTGTAAAAGAAAGCTCATTATTAAAAAACATTATGATCATACTTACAGGTCCCGCGACGCGTCCTGCAGACTCTGTCTCCCGCCGCTTCTGCCTCCGATCATTGCTGTGCCGCCCGGTAACCAGCACAGAGTTACAGGACCTTCCGTGATGTCATACCCATGTGACCAGTCACGTGTGAATGTTGTATTACCTCATTGGCTATAGACTGGTCTGACGTCATCAAAGGTCCTTGTGTGCCGTGATGCGAGTGTCGTGTCACATCGTATCGCATCACGGCACACAATCTCCCGACAGCAGCGGGTCAGCTGTGTTTATTTCTCTATCGCTTCATTGGGGGACACAGAAAACCATGGGTGTATGCTGCTGGGACTAGGAGGTGACACTATGCAAATAAGAAAGATGGATCCTCCCCTGCAGTATACACCCACTGACCGAAGCTGAGGAGATCAGTTTTTGCTTAGTGTCCGAGGAGGTTGGACACGCAGGGGCTGCTCTCAGCCCCTCAGGTTTGTATTGTTGTGTTTTATTAATGTTTTCCCTTTGTTTTTCAGACACAGCTCGTCGGGCGACAGGGTGTAATCGCTCACCCTGCTCTCCCACATAGAGACCGGTCGCACAGAAGTGGGGTCCGTCCGCCACTTCCGTTTTCCTCCGTGTCTGTCTGGCAGGACCCTACCCCTCTAACACTCTCAAGACTGTTTGGGGGGCATCCGCACAGAGGGACAGGCGGATGGTCCTTGCCCCCCTCCACAAACTCTCTCGCTTCCGAGCCTGATTGTGGGGTAGGAGGACGAAGACCGTACCCAGGATGGAGAGGTACCTTTCCGGTCTCCCCTAGACTATGCCCGGGACGACCGTCGAGACGTCTTCGCTCGCCTTCCAGGATGGATCCAGGATCACCTCAAGACAAGCCGGGACCTCAGATAAGTACTCCACTCCTCCCTCCTCTTCCCCGTCCCGGGTTATGGGGAGGGATCCCGGGTATAGAAACCCAGAGTCTTTTCCACCTGGGTCAGGGAGTCCCATATCTCCCCTAGAACCCCTCACCTTAGGCCCCTTGGTTGTTATTTCCCCGGTTCCGTGACCTCCCTGTGTTCCCCGACCGGCCCCCCTGCCATGGCGTCCATTATCCGGCGTTCCCTCCGGCAGCCTATCCTCAAACCTTAGCCCCCGGCTCCAGTGCGGCCCGCGTCCCCTCCGGCGGCCTGCCCTTAAAATTTAGCCCCCGGCTCCATTGCGGCCCGGCGTTCCCTCCGGCGGCCTACTCTTAAAATTTAGGCCCCGGCTCCATTGCGGCCAGGCGTCTCCTTGCGGCCCGGTGTCTCCTCCGGCGGCCTACCCTTACAAATTTAGGTCCCGGCTCCACTGCGGCCCGGCGTCTCCTCCGGCGGCCTACTCTTAAAATTTAGGCCCCGGCTCCATTGCGGCCCGGCGTCTCCCTGCGGCCCGGCGTCTCCTCCGGCGGCATACCTTTACAAATTTAGGTCCCAGCTCCACTGCGGCCCAGCGTCTCCTCCGGCGGCCTACCCTTAAAAATTTAGGCCCCGGCTCCATTGCGGCCTGGCATCCCCTCCGGGGCCTACCTTAAAATTTAGCCCCCGGCTTCATTGCGGCCCTCTGTGTCCGCGCGCTCTCCTGGCCACGCCCCCAGCCGGGTATTCAGCCCGCGTGCGCGGGCTTTTCAAATTCTTCTAAGGACTAGCGTTCCTATGCAACCGCCGCCCCCCTCCTTCCTGGCGCCTGACGTCACCCCCCGGCGCCGAGACTCCCGGGGACCGTCACTCCTGCCCGCTCTTCCAGCCTCCTGGCTCGGTAAGTAGCCCCACCGTCGCAGCTTCAGCGCCCCCCGCAGGCAACCAGTGCGACTCAGGGCCCCCGCAGTCACCGCTCCGGGCTGCCCACCACCACTTGCCTCACTTTTTTATTCCCGGTCCCTGTAAGACTGCAGAGTTAAAAAAAAAAAAAAAAAGATCTTAAGCATGCCACAAAACCGGCTTTCCTGTTGTTATTACTCCATGAGCATACCGCTTGGCTATAGAGCTACTTCAGTCTGGGAATATTAACAACCCCCCCTCCCCCCTTCTACAGGTGCGAGATACCAATCTCCTACACGCACTCCATTTCTAGGGGTTTTCCAGCGTACTGTGGTCCTATCCACTTCCACTGTCTGTGTATCTTGTGCTCCTGGCTACTTGCCTGTTCCCACTACCTAGTGTGTCAGTGTTTTTCACGTAGGGTCACCATTGGTGGGTTAATGTTCCTCATGTCCTCTGCTGTCTTATACCCGCCTACCACAGGGTCATTGACCCGTCCACTTTTTTTCAACCTCAGCCTGTCCACTATCCAGTGTGCCAGTGTCTCCATTTACCTGTCTGCTATACAGTGTGCCAGTGTTCCCATGTGCCTGTCCACTACCCAGCTCGCCAGTGTTTCGCTTGCAATGGTCTACACCAGTGTGCCCGTGGTCTTCACCTGTGTGCCAGTGTCTTCATGTACTTGCCCACTACATCTCCGTGCCAGCGCTTCCCTGTTCCTGTCCACTATCCAGTGTGCCAGTGTTTGTGTGCCCCAATACCCAGGTGCCAGTGTCTGTGCCATGCCGGTCTGCCCCAATACACAGGTGCCTTTGGAATTCTGCCCGCTTTTCAGTGGGCCCGGCGTTTCTACGCGCATTTGTTTACTCTGGTGTACCAGTGTCCTCTCGAGCCGGCTCACTATTCAGTGCGCCAGTGTTTCTTTACGCACCTGTTTACACCACTGTACCAGTGTGGTGTGAACCTACCCACTGTTTGGGGTGTCAGGTCTCTAATCACACCTGTCTGTTTCTGCAGACAAAAGAATTTTTTTGTATATAGACCATCAAGTCCAGCATCCAGATTGACAGTTCCACAAATCTGTCCACTTGCTTGTGTGCCAATGTCTCTATATGTCGGTCCATCTTCCAGGGTGCCAGTATCCTCTATCCAGAGTGTCTCTAGGGACCTACCCACCATCCGGCGTGCTAGTGTTTCTTGAATGGGCCCTCCATTTCGTGTACCCGTTGGCTATACGCACCTGTATACTACAGCGTGACAAGGATTTGATGAGCCGTGCCAGTATCCACTATCCAGTGTATCTCTATGCACCTACCCACCATCCGGTGTGCTAGTGTTTTCTTGCATGTGACCTCTATCTTGTGTGCCAGCGTTTCTATATGCACCTGTATACTACAGTGGACAGTGATTTGATGAGCCTGCCCACTAGCCTTTGGGCCAGCACTTATCCGAACCAGAAACCAGATACAGCAACTGGCTTAAGTGCTTTGTTCAGCTTTTCCGCTCATCTCTGACAGAGGCGAGAGCTCCATCCATCTCTGCCCCATGAGGCGGCACGGCAGCAGCTGTCACATTCAGTGCTAGTACTCCTGATCGATGATCCTGCCCGCTATCCAAAGGGCTAGCGTTTCTCCACACCAGAGCCTGGATACTGTAACAGGTATGTGTTTCTCTACTCTCGACCCAGTGATTCGAACAGACTGAGTCACCTAGTAGGTCAGCTATTTCTCTCATCTCCGACTGAAGCGAGGACTGGGTTCTGCAGGGAACCCATGATGCGGCACGGTTGCAACTGTCAGTAGGTTGCTTCCCAGTGACCCAGGACTCTCTCCTACTTCAAACCACCCATTCAGGTGACCTGGAGGTAAGCCAGGGTCCTTTGGACCAGTTCATTGTCTTTCCTTCCTGCACCAGCTATTTACTCACTTCCCAGTGATCTGCATCCATACGTCTGGAGTAACCTTGAGGTAAGGCTACACGCGAACATTTCACTGGAGAGTCGTGTGCTTCACCCCCGGCAGCAAGCACGGACCCCATGACGCGGCACAGCAGCAGCTCTCTTCTGGTCGCTTCCCAGTGACTCGAGACCTTCTCCTACCTCGCACATGCATGTAAGGTAACCACGAGGTAAGGCTTCTTCTTGGCTGCGCCCACCACTAGGGTTCAGGCCAGGCACTGTACATGTCTAAAGCCATAAGTCGTTACTTACATTCTCTCTCTTTCAGATAGAGTTCAGATTCCTCAGTCCCTTCTCAGTCAACAGATGAAGTTAAGGACCAGACACAGGAGCGTCCAATCATCGATTCCACGGAGGACCAGTCTCCCCAAGGGACCTCTAGTATCCTGATGGCCCACTCATTGGGTTCACT
This sequence comes from Anomaloglossus baeobatrachus, assembly GCF_048569485.1. NCBI lineage: Eukaryota > Metazoa > Chordata > Amphibia > Anura > Aromobatidae > Anomaloglossus > Anomaloglossus baeobatrachus. The sequence goes on from NC_134359.1 coordinate 247,607,822, forward strand.
CTTCCGGACAGGTCGTAGGTTCCAATGTTTGTCTTCTGTCCTTTTTCCACAACAGAATCCTCCAGGGAGCCCTGATTACTCAGGCCACTGGGGGTTTCCACCCGAACACTCATCACTACAGCGAGTGATCCCCGTCTGATCTACCAGTCTTCGCCAACACCTAGACATGACCTGCTTCAGTTTCAGGCCAAGAGGGGTCTTCTTTTCTTCTGTCCTGGGTCTGCCTCCCTTCCCTCGTAGCCATTCTAGATGGCTCTTGGAGATATGCTAGATCTTTCCGTAGTCTCCGCCATACCAGATGCCATGTCCGCTTTCCTCCGCTTGGTCTCAGTCGCTTGTGCATCCCTGCACTTTTTCAAGCAGCGTTCCTGCCAGACCATTTAGACTCACATATTCTCACTCATTTCCTTCCCCTCGTCGTCACTTCTAGTTGTGACTGGATGACGCATTTTACAATAATATTGAGAATGTTTTATTCATTCTCCTGTCACTCTCCCATTTTCCTTGCCACCTTCCAGGAATAGGCGTCCCTCCCCTGGTCGGCTAGCGCTTAAGCCGACGACATAGTCCGAGCCTTTTCTTGAAGTCCCCCTCGAAAGGGTCTTCCTTCTTCCACTTCAGGTCATATATCCCAGGTCTTGTGCCTCTTTGTCATTCTCAGGAGCCTTCCCCCATGGGGGTTCTCCTTCCCATAATTCACTGCAATGATCACCCAGTACCCGACTACAGAGTTCGAGTTTTTTCCCAGTCACGTCATTATAGATGCTCGGATTCCCTTCTCCTGTCTGTCACGTCACAGTGGTAATCGGTCCTGGGAATTCCTTTGGCTCTCTAACCCTGTCATTTTTCTCCGAGCCTCACAGGTTCCCTGAACCCCTTCCATACACAGGAGAATTATCTCCCGTATTATTTTACCCGTCCGCAGGCTGTTTCTTCCACTAGGGTCAGATCACTTTCCTCGGGTACTGTGGAACCAACAGGTCACGTTCCCCTATGGCGGAATTCCCTTGCACGCTTCTCGAGTATCCTGACTCCCTTGCAACCTTTTAGGCAGTCGGTTTCCCTTTTAGTCATTCTGCGGCAATAAGGGGCCAAGGCTCCTTTGGCCTCCGCTTTCTAGCTCCTACCTCTACCAGGTGCCCTAGCCTTTCGCTCATTCTTACACTCTCAAACGTAGTACCAGGGTCTGTCGAGTTCTTTCTCTCTTAGCCCGACCTATTGCTGTCAGTCGCCTTAGATCCTTAGCTTTCTTAGGTACAGACCTCAGAGGATGCAGTTTCTCCCTGATCATCCTATTTCCCATGCATTTTACACTAGTTCTTAGTACTCCCTAAGTACTCTAACTCTTCTTCTGTACTTCGGCCCCTGGCCGGGTAGGGGTTCCTTACGGGGTCTAGGACCAGGTTCCGGTCAAAGAACCTTGTCTCTGCTAACCCTGTTTTCGGGTTTTTCTCTTCCCACCCTTAGGGACTGCTTTAGGACGTCCCATGGTTTTCTGTGTCCCCCAATGAAGCGATAGAGAAAAGTAGATTTTGGGTACTCACCGTAAAATCTCTTTCTTGGAGCCTTCATTGGGGGACACAGCACCCGCCCTTTTCTAAGACTTCAATGGATTTGGAATGTTATAGATTTCAAGCTTCTCCTCGTACTGCTTTTACACAAACTGATCTCCTCAGCTCCGAACAGTGGGTGTATACTGCAGGGGAGGAGCCATCTTTCTTATTTGCATAGTGTCACCTCCTAGTCCCAGCAGCATACACCCATGGTTTTCTGTGTCCCCCAATGAAGGCTCCAAGAAAGAGATTTTACGGTGAGTACCCAAAATCTACTTTTCCATGCAGCTGAGTCGCTCCTGTCCTGAGAGTGGGGAGATGTGTGACGCCACTGATTTTATCAGGGTGTCAAAGGGAACTGCACTCCTTTCTCTTGTGGTGCAGAACTCACCCTCCATGGTTCTAGGATCCTAACCTTTGGTGTTGCTCCATCAGCATTCAAATCCTAGCCACACCTCACACCACACCCTGTCAGGCACACCAGTGGGTGGTTTAGCTGGAAAAGGGCCACCCACCTAGGGTCAGGCAGACTGGTTGGAGGGACATAGTGAGTTGTGTAGTATCCCTCAAAGAGTGAGGAGCTGAGAGAGTTTTTCCATGGTTAATGAGAGTCCATTTGACAGTCAGCCACCCTGTATAGGTTCTAGACCACGGGGATTTTCTTGATTTGTGGACGTAAGTTTCACAGATATATAGTTAGTATATGGACATATCTGTCTATATAATTTATTTATTGATATCCCCATTTTCTTGCAACTAGAATATACAGAGCGTTTTTTGAGGGGAGGAGTATAGTGTTTGTATATTATGAGAGCCCAGTTGCTGTGTGACCTAACCTCTTTTATATATGTTGGGAGATCCCTTTTGACCATGGGCATATGGTCTATACAAACACCTGCGGACGGATCAAATCTATCCTTCCTGACACTTGGATTTATATCTGTAGATGTTTACTCTGTCCGTTCCCTCCCTCCTGACCCATATAAGGATGCGGAGGCGTGCTGCTGAGGAGCGCATGAAGCGTTCCACCGTCATGTGACTTCTGTCTGACGTCATATCCAGGAACATTTCCCTACGGTCACTGAGATTACTCGTGCTGGAGCGCATGATGCGTTCCACAAGGACGCCACTTCCGCTTCCGCTCACACCATTCCTGGTGACGTCAGTAAGCGCCTTTTTTAAAAGAACGCTCTTTTTATCCCACGTGCAGAGGCGTTGACTAGGACCGAGGCAGAACGACAGATTGTGGCGAGTCTCTTGTACCCCATTGTGGGAGCCCCTGAGGAACCCTGGCGGGATTATATGCCGGGGGGAAACGCGTCGGGAAAGCGGTTCCTGAATCAAGCCTTCCTTTAGGCTTCCAGCGATCAGGCTGAAGCATCTGTCCCTATCTGCACTAAAGTTAAGTACCACTTTAGCCTGTGGAAAATATCATTCTATGTATTGGAGTTATATTTCCTACTGAAAATTGGCTTCCAGTGGGGGTTTATCTCCCCCCTTCTGATTATTTCATTTATCTATGATATTTGGGTACTTGGTTTATACGTTTACAGGTGCAGTTTTGTGAGCCTTTTTAGTGCTGCTCTTGTGTTATAGTCAATAAACTGACACTAATACTAGTGGTGCCTTGTTTAGCATTATAGAGCTTTGGGACAAGTCTTTGCTGCTACATGCACAGCACTTTAATCTGGTTAATATAAATGCTGCTATTGAGTGGAATGTTTACATATTAATAATTATAGCATTACAAGGCTTCTTTTGACTATTTAGCACGACTGCACCTTACTACCCACTTTTTTGTTTTGTGGTGGTTTATAAATCTTTCTACTATAGAGATTGCATATCATATAAGCCTTTTTCATGTAGGGTCACACCTATATGTTCAAACTGATAATAGGTCCTACCCCTGACAGTTTCTTGATTTGCACATTTTTGCTGTATTTTGCAATGCAGAGATTACCTTTGCGCACTCCTATACTCCCAGACTAGCTGCACTTTAATTTAGTGCAGGGAGAGGAGGGCAAGCCGACGTTGAGCGGGGGCGCCACTACGCAACCCAGGGTGCCAACCTCCGCGGCAAGGTAGGGAAAAGTGTGAGGGTGTTTGACCATTCCCGCTCTGCACTGCAGCACTTTTTCTTTATCTGTAACATAATTGTGTGTGATGTTTGTCTTTTGGGATATCTATTTTAATCTAATTTAAATAAAGGTTTTTTAAGGGTCTTTTTTCTACGGTATTTCTGCTTCAATGATCCCTTAATACATATCTTTGACGGTTTTGTTAAAGGTCAGGCAGACTGGTTGGAGGGACATAGTGAGTTGTGTAGTATCCCTCAAAGAGTGAGGAGCTGAGAGAGTTGTAGCTCCCTGGGAGATGTTGGTTGGGTCGCAGACGATGGTCTGGGACCGGAGGAGTCAGAGACCCGATCGCAGGGTATTGGAGAAGGCTGCACGGACTTAGTTTTGGAGAACGGTCGGCACCAGAAAATCTAGTAACCGGTCTGGTACCGAGCACGGTGGGGTACTGGGCCCTAGATCAGGGAGTAGCTTCCCACAACCTGATAATTAACCTGTGGAGGATAGTTTCTTTATGAACTTTCCCCAAGAGCTCAGAGATCGAAGGCACCAACACAACGAGGGGGATAGGGCTTTCCAGCTTATGCGGCCCACTGAGATCCCAAGTGTCAGCCATCAAGAGCCCAGCTCCTCTGTTTAAGTATAGGGAGCGGGACCCCGACAGCTTCAGGCCAAGGGGTCACTCAAAAACGTCTAAACACAGTGCATGGAGGCAGGTCCAGAACCATCAGCAGTACCAACGGGGACGGATTACCGGACGAGCTCCCCAGAGTGGCAGCGGCACCCAGAGACTTGGCTTACTCCTGTGTCAGAGTCTACTTAGTGGTCGCACCAACATTCACACTGCCTGAGTGAGCACGCTGCACTCCCCTGAGTCTGCCCACCTGGCCTGCACCACTCTTCCCTACACTTCCACCATCCAGAGTCCCGGGGCCTCCCCTACCCGTGGAGGGAACATCATCTGGCTGCCCCGCTCTATCTCCTGTGGGTACTCCTATCGGCAGCGGCGGAACTCCCCTTACCACAAACCACGGGTGGCGTCACGAACACTAATCCCCTGTAAATAGTCCCCCTTTTATTTTCGAGTGGCCGTAAGCCCCAGGGTCCGGAGACTCTCAAGCCACAGCAACCCCGGATCCGAGCAGTCAGACTACTGCAGGGGCGGTACAGATGCAATGCAAAACGTAAGTGTAATTATCCCTTCACGGTCAGCTCTTCTATATTGCTCTGTGCACAGTGATGTAGCAGAGCTGGCATGAGTTTCTGTGCTTCTCACTATGTATAGACTGTGTCTGTGCACAGTGATGAAGCAGAGCTGACATTGCTGTCCCAGTGGATTACGTCGGACTAAGGATTTTTTTATAATAAAGATGGAGTCTCTAAATGTTTTTTTTGTTTTATTTATAATAAAAAAAAAATTCTCTGTGTTGTGTTTTTTTTACTGTTTCCTTGAAATTCATGGTGGCCATGTTTAATTTGGCGTGACACAATGAATTTCGGGCTTAGTACCATCTGAGAATACAAAGCTGGTATTAACCCCTTTATTACCCAGCGTGCCACCGCCATCATTGCTGCTGGACGAGTCGGGTAACGCACCTGGAAATGGCGCTAAGAAACATAGCGCCATTTACAGGGGCGGCTGCGGGCTGCCTAGAATCCCAGCCCCCGTGTGCTTGGCTTTACTTGACTGGTGGAGCGCACGCATTTTTTTAAAATTATTTTTGTAATTAAAAAAAATTAATGGGCTTGCCTGTATGTTGGTCGCCAGCCAAGGTAAAGCCAGGCAGATGGGGGTGGCAGCCCATAGCCATCCGCTTTATCTGCGCTGAGAATCAAAAATACCACAGAGCGCTATGTCATTTTTTAAAATTATCTATTTTTACAGTACTGTGATGTCAGGATATCACAGACCCAACACAGAGAATGGGCGTTTGTGATTGTCTGTTTCAGGAGGGGACAGCCATGTAGTCTTGTTCAGCCGGTCACACCCAATCACCTGGAGAAAGATCATACAATCAGAAAATCAGAAAAACTCTGAAAATTTTGCAGTGGCCTCCTAATTTTTGCCAGAGCTGTGTGTATGTATGTATATATATATACACACTGCTCAAAAAAATAAAGGGAACGGTTTAGAACTAAGATGTGATATTTTAGTGTTCTCTTTATTTTTTTGAGCAGTATATATAATGTACACAATATATAGTTGCATAAAAGTAAATAATTTTAAAAAATTACGTAGCGCTCTGCTGTATTTTTGACTCTCAGCACACATACAACAGACGGCTACAGTCTGCCCCATCTGCCTGACTGTACCTTGGCTAGCAATCAAAATACAGGGAAGCCCATTTTATTTTATTTTTTTTAGTTATTTTAAAAAAATAATTAAAAAAATGCGTGGGCTCCCACTGCATTTTCTATTTCTAGCTAAGGGTACCCCAAGCAGCTACTGGCTGCTAACCCCCACTGCTTGGTGTTACCTTCACAGGCAATGGAAAATCCAGGGAAGCCCTTTTTTTTCTTTTTTAAAGTTTTTTTGCCAAAACAACTAAAAAAAAAAAATATGTGAGCTTCACCATATTTTTGTATGTTAGCCAGGTACAGCAGGCAGGTACGGGTTGCCCCCAACTACCAGCTTCCTATTTGTACCCGGCTGAGAACCAAAAATATAGAGAAGCCCTTTTTTTTAATTATTTCATGAATTTCATGACATAATTAAAAAAAAAACGACGTGAGCTTCGCCTAATTTTTGTGTCCAGCCAGGTACAACTAGGCATCTTGGGATTGGAATCCGCAGCGCAGGTTGGCCCAAGCATTCTGCCTCCCCTCCCGCTGTGAATTGCAGTCCGCAGCAGCCCCAGAAAATGGCGCTTTCATAGAAGCGCCATCTTCTGGCGCTGTATCCAACTTTTCCAGTGGCCTTGGTAATAAGGGGTAAATACTAGCTGTGTTTTACTAGCTAGCATTAAGTCAGAGATTCTTAATGTCAGGCCAAGTTTGACCCGGCCATTAAGAATCTCCAATAAAGGGGGTTAAGGTCTTAATGCCTCTTGGGAAGACGAAATACTCAGTGGGAATATGGAAAATAATATAATATACTGTATATACATACATATATATATAAATATATATTTTATTTTATTTATTTATTTTTTTCTTCTCTTTTACTGGATGTTTAAAACATTCTCACCTTGATGTCCTGAAGAACAATTCTTCCTCCACGTTTATTCTGGAACTTCAGAGACTTCTCGGCTTGTTCTTGCTTTTCCTCAGATTGTTCACAAAACAACTTGGACATTCTTGGCCAATGCCACATCATCCCGGTCAAAAAAGAAACCCTACAACAGAAAATATAAATAAATAGAAAAACATGAAAACAGTGAAAAGAACCAAAATCCAAAAATGTGGCGCTTGTACGTCAGACTTTTCCAATTGTGAGTGTGACTTGCATCTACAATACAGGTGCACAAATTAATGCAACAACCTGTTGTATGGTGGGAAGAATGAAAAATATATCTATCTATATATATCTATATCTCTTGCAAAAATTAAGAGACCACTGCAAAATTCAGTTTTTCAGATTTTTCTCTTCATATATTTGAGTAAAATGTAAATTGTTCTTTTATTCTATAAACTACTGACAACGTCTCCGAATTTCCAAGCAATAAATTTTGGATTTATTTTCTGAAAATGAGAAATGGTCAAAATAACAGAACAATGCAGATAATGCAAAGAAAACAAGTTCATAATCATCTAGAAACAACAATACTAATAATGTTTAACCTCAGGAAGAGATCAGAAATCAATATTGTGTGGAATAACCATGATGTTTAATCCCAGCTTTCATGCGTCTTGGCTGCTTTCCACTAGTCTTTCACACTGCTTTTGGGTGACCTTATGCCACTCCTGGTGCAAAAATGTAAGCAGTTCTCTTTGTACATGCGGCACAATCCGGCGCTAATAAAAGTCTATGAGGAAAAAACGCACCCGGCAGCAAAAAAAACGGAAGCGATTTTTCTGCAAAGCGCCGTATTGTGCCTGATTGCAAAAAACTGATGTGTGAAAGCAGCCTAACCAATGACTTGCTTATATAGGAAATGGAAAAAAACATGGCCGAAAGGGGCGGAGCTGTGTTCACATTCAGAAAAAAACTTCATAATACTGAATAGGATAACTGAAGTGAGCACTAATATATATTATGATTGTAAGCCAAAAATACATAGTACATAAGGATAAGGCTGCACATCAAAGTTACATAATAGTATTCATTATTCACACTTTCAACTTAGCAAGAGGCATTTTTCATTGTATGCTTCAATATTTTTCAGTATGCTTATGGCATTATACTATTATCTAAGTTTGATGTGCAGCCTTATCCTTATGTACTATGTCTTTTTTTTGGCTTGCAATCATAATATATATTAGTGCTCACTTCAGTTATCCTATTTAGTAGAAAAAGAATTACAACCGGCAGAATGAGCTCACTGAAGGATTCTCAGTGAACTCATTCCGAAGCAAATAATTGCCAGAAGCTCAGGGTGGCAAAAAGTGCAAATATTTCAATGAAACTTTGCAAAAATGATTTCTAGCCCCAACTGAAGTCATTACAAGTAAAAACAATGTCCCCAAAGGTGAATAACCCAAATGTATCTGGGGGTCTCTCGACTTTCTGCCAATATCAGAGGAAGAAATGAGTGGCCCATAATGTCATATTACAACAACATATTACAGAGATATATTCTATTAGAGGCAATGATTCTACAATATCTACAGCAGCACAGATGTACATCTATATACTGTATATACAGTGCCTACAAGTAGTATTCAACCCCCTGCAGATTTAGCAGGTTTACACATTCGGAATTAACTTGGCATTGTGACATTTGGACTGTAGATCAGCCTGGAAGTGTGAAATGCACTGCAGCAAAAAAGAATGTTATTTCTTTTTTTATTTTTTTTTTAAATTGTGAAAAGTTTATTCAGAGGGTTATTTATTATTCAACCCCTCAAACCACCAGAATTCTGTTTGGTTCCCCTAAAGTATTAAGAAGTATTTCAGGCACAAAGAACAATGAGCTTCACATGTTTGGATTAATTATCTCTTTTTCCAGCCTTTTCTGACTAATTAAGACCCTCCCCAAACTTGTGAACAGCACTCATACTTGGTCAACATGGGAAAGACAAAAGGAGCATTCCAAGGCCATCAGAGACAAGATCGTGGAGGGTCACAAGGCTGGCAAGGGGTACAAAACCCTTTCCAAGGAATTGGGCCTACCTGTCTCCACTGTTGGGAGCATCATCCGGAAGTGGAAGGCTTATGGAACTACTGTTAGCCTTCCATGGCCTGGACAGCCTTTGAAAGTTTCCACCCGTGCCGAGGTCAGGCTTGTCCGAAGAGTCAAGGCTAACCCAAGGACAACAAAGAAGGAGCTCCGGGAAGATCTCATGGCAGTGGGGACATTGGTTTCAGTCAATACCATAAGTAACGTACTCCACCGCAATGGTCTCCGTTCCAGACGAGCCCGTAAGGTACCTTTACTTTCAAAGCGTCATGTCAAAGCTCGTCTACAGTTTGCTCATGATCACTTGGAGGACTCTGAGACAGACTGGTTCAAGGTTCTCTGGTCTGATGAGACCAAGATTGAGATCTTTGGTGCCAACCACACACGTGACGTTTGGAGACTGGATGGCACTGCATACGACCCCAAGAATACCATCCCTAGAGTCAAGCATGGTGGTGGCAGCATCATGCTGTGGGGCTGTTTCTCAGCCAAGGGGCCTGGCCATCTGGTCCGCATCCATGGGAAGATGGATAGCACGGCCTACCTGGAGATTTTGGCCAAGAACCTCTGCTCCTCCATCAAGGATCTTAAGATGGGTCGTCATTTCATCTTCCAACAAGACAACGACCCAAAGCACACAGCCAAGAAAACCAAGGCCTGGTTCAAGAGGGAAAAAATCAAGGTGTTGCAGTGGCCTAGTCAGTCTCCTGACCTTAACCCAATTGAAAACTTGTGGAAGGAGCTCAAGATTAAAGTCCACATGAGACACCCAAAGAACCTAGATAACTTGGAGAAGATCTGCATGGAGGAGTGGGCCAAGATAACTCCAGAGACCTGTGCCGGCCTGATCAGGTCTTATAAAAGACGATTATTAGCTGTAATTGCAAACAAGGGTTATTCCACAAAATATTAAACCTAGGGGTTGAATAATAATTGACCCACACTTTTATGTTGAAAATTTATTAAAATTTAACTGACCAACATAACTTGTTGGTTTGTAAGATTTATGCATCTGTTAATAAATCCTGCTCTTGTTTGAAGTTTGCAGGCTCTAACTTATTTGCATCTTATCAAACCTGCTAAATCTGCAGGGGGTTGAAGACTACTTGTAGGCACTGTAAAGGTACTGTCACACATAACGAGATCGCTAGCGAGATCGCAGCTGAGTCACCGTTTTGGTGACACAGTAGCGATCCCGTTAGCGATCTCGTTATGTGTGACACTTAGGGGTGCTTCACACACAGCGAGCTCGCTGCCGAGATCGCTGCTGAGTCACGCTTTTTGTGATGCAGCAGTGACCTCATTAGCGATCTCGCTGTGTGTGACACTGAGCAGCGATCTGGCCCCTGCTGCGAGATCGCTGCTCGTTACACACAGCCCTGGTTCGTTTTCTTCAAAGGCGCTCTCCCACTGTGACACACAGATCGCTGTGTGTGACAGCGAGAGAGCGACAAATGAAGCGAGCAGGTAGCAGGAGCCGGCGTCTGGCAGCTGCGGTAAGCTGTAACCAAGATAAACATCGGGTAACCAAGGTGGTTACCCGATATTTACCTTAGTTACCAGCCTCCGCAGCTCTCACGCTGCCTGTGCTGCCGGCTCCGGCTCTCTGCACATGTAGCTGCTGTACACATCGGGTTAATTAACCCGATGTGTACTGTAGCTAGGAGAGCAAGGAGCCAGCGCTAAGCAGTGTGCGCGGCTCCCTGCTCTCTGCACATGTAGCTGCATTACACATCGGGTTAATTAACCCGATGTGTACTGTAGCTAGGAGAGCAAGGAGCCAGCGCTAAGTTAAGCGGTGTGCGCTGGTAACTAATGTAAACATCGGGTAACCATACCCGATTATTACCTTAGTTACCAGTGTCCGCTGCTTCCAGACGCCGGCTCCGTGCAAGCGCAGCGTCGCTTGCACGTCGCTGCTGGCTGGGGGCTGGTCACTGGTCGCTGGTGAGATCTGCCTGTTTGACAGCTCACCAGCGACCATGTAGCGATGCAGCAGCGATCCTGACCAGGTCAGATCGCTGGTCGGATCGCTGCTGCATCGCTAAAGTGTGAAGGTACCCTTACCAGCGATCAGGCCCCTGCTGTGAGATCGCTAGTCGTTGCTGAATGGTCCAGGTCATTTTCTTCAAAGGCGACGTCCTGCTGGGCAGGACACATCGCTGTGTTTGACACTGTGTGACAGTGTCACAGTGACTGCTGAGATCGTTATACAGGTCGCTACTGCGACCTGTATTAATCCTGCATCGCTGGTAAGATCTGACTGTGTGACATCTCACCTGCGACCTCCCAGCGACTTACCTGCGATCCCTATCAGGTCGCATCGTTTTCGGGATCGCTGGTAAGTCGTTGTGTGTGACTGGGCCTTAAGAGTCGCTGTGATTACTCGCTAATCCCGCCCCCCGCACATTACACACACAGCTCCGCCCCCCGCACATTACACACGCGGCTCTGCTACATCCACACTCTAAATCCCTCCTGACCCCACACATAAACTTCACCTCATCCAGCACCATGACAAGCAGCACAGCAGAGTCCTGCATACACTGAGGAGCTGATCATGTGACCCCTGACTCCTCCCCTCCATGTGTAGTGTCATGGTGATTAACCTGTGTTACTTTCACACTTGCGTTCATCGCAATCCACCGCTATGGAAAATAGCGCAGTCTGTTAACGCACTGGTCTATTCTACAAAGACTTGTATTGACGACGCACTGTGACGCAAGTGTCTGTCTTGCATCCTCCGGCTGATGCTGAGTCGTTATGTGACTGAGCGCCGGGCGGAGGGAACGCAGCATGTAGTGTTTTTGGTGTCGTTAAAAGGACAGACCTTGCTGTCTAATGATTGTCTACGGTGGCGGATTCAGCCGCAATGCTCTAAGCGGCGGAATTCGCTGATGGATTCCGTCATATTCTACTGAGCATGCTCAGCATGTCCAGCAGAACGATCTAAATCGTTTAAAACCACTCCTGGTCTCTCTATCTCCCTCAGTTGGTCGGTCTCTCCCCCTCTCTCATACTCACCGATCACCGGCGCGGCGCTATACGGCTGTCACACTGCTCTGGCGGCTTCTCCTCTTTTGAAAATGCCGGCCGCTCATTATTTCATCTCGTATTCCCTGCTTCCCCTTGATTGGTTGCAGTCAGACGCGCCCCCAAGCTGAGTGACACCTGTCTCACTGCATCCAATCACAACCGCCGGTGTTCGGGTCTATACCGTGCAGTACAATAAATAAATAAATAATTTAAAAAAAACTTTGTGCGGTCCCCCCAATTTTGATACCAGCCAAGGTAAAGCAACACGGCTGAAGGCTGGTATTCTCAGGATGGGGATCCCCACATTATGGGGAGCCCCCCAGCCTAAAAATATCAGCCAGCAGCCGCCCGGAAGTGCCGCATCCATTAGATGCGACAGTCCCAGGACTCTACCCAGCTCATCCCGAATTGCCCTGGTGCGCTGGCAATCGGGGTAATAAAGAGCTAATGGTAGCGCATAGCTGTTACTAAGTCCTAGGTTAATCATGGCAGGCGTCTATTAGACACACCCCTATGATTAACCTATAAGTGAAAGTAAATAAACACATACACCCGAAAAAATCCTTTATTTGAAATAAAAGACAAAAATACACCCTCTTTCACCATTTTATTAAAATCCCCAAATCCCCTCCAGGTTCGGCGTAATACACAGAGGTCCCACGACGCTTTCAGCTCTGCTTCATGAAGCTGACACGACCGCTCACTGTCAGTTCCACTCAGCAACTGAAGTGAATCGCGCTGTCAGCGGGGATGTCACTAAGGTAGTGCCGGTGGGTGCAGTGATGATGGGGGTGGTAGTGCCGGTTTGTGCGGTGATGATGGGTTCGGTAGTGCCGGTGTGTGCGGTGATGATGGGGGCGGAAGTGCCAGTGTGTGCGATGATGATGGGGGCGGTAGTGCTGGTGTGTGCGGTGATGATGGGGCGTTAGTGCCGGTGTGTGCGGTGATGATGGGGGTGGTAGTGCCGGTGTGTGCGGTGATGATGGGAGTGGTAGTGCCGGTGTGTGCGGTGATGATGGGGGCGGTAGTGCCGGTGTGTGTGGTGATCATGGGGGCGGTAGTGCCGGTGTGTGTGGTGATGATGGGGGCGGTAATGCCGGTGTGTGCGGTGATGATGGGGGCGGTAATGCCGGTGTGTGCGGTGATGATGGGGGCGGTAATGCCGGTGTGTGCGGTGATGATGGGGGCGGTAGTGCTGGTGTGTGCGGTGATGATGGGGGCGGTAGTGCCGGTGTGTGCGGTGATGATGGGGGCGGTAGTGCCGGTGTGTGCGGTGATGATGGGCGCTCTCTCGGCTAAAGAAAACTAACGCAACGTATTGTTTCATAGGAATCTATTGGCTTTATTATTACACTATTTACAACGCATTGTGATGGATGCCAAACGACGCAAGTGAGAAAGTAGCCCTTACACTGCCAGCCCGCCGGGAAACTCAATATTCAAGGCTGCATTATAGTGCCACGGTGATTAACCCTTACACCCCCAGCTGTATACAGCTAGCTGTATACAGATCGGGGGGCTGTATACCCTTGGGGGAGCTGTGTAGAGCTGTCGATTAGTGGTGGGGGCAGGATTACACACAGCAGTTGAATAGGAGGCACGAGACATCTAGTCCTGCAGTGATAATCTCCTGCTAATAAAATGCTGATTTTATTGAAACAGCAACTCAGCCCGTTTGTCACTAATGAGTCACTGTTGATAGATAACCCTGTGGTGTCTGGCTGCAGATGGTCGCTGCGTTTGGGTGCACAAACTGCTCCTTGAGTTTCCATCCTTTGTGTGTCTTCTCTGTTAGGGTTTACTCTTTACCTTTTAGGACCCTGTGGATATCTTTTCCTTTCAGTTGCCAATCATTAAATCAGTATTCCTCAACCTCTGTCTTTATACACCTGCATTTCCCCTGGTATGTTGCTGGTGATAGTTACTTTCTATACGGTCCTGATTGCAAGCAATCGGCTTGTAATCATCTGGAGAAATGTTGTATGTTGCTGTTCCTCTCCTTAAGTCATCTTGGAGATAAGTTGTTTCTTTGCTTTCACGTTTATTTTCCCTGTATGTTCTTTAGGACTTAGTGGGGTTGACTAGCGCTCATCCCACCTGTTCATTACCCAGGGACCAGTTAAGGGTCAACCAGGGCCAGGTATCCCACTTGGCCAGGGCTGCCATCAGGGTATTACTACTGTGCCTGGTGTAGGGGTCCGGTGAAGAGAGGGGGCCCGACCAGGCCCGGAGTAAATACTTATCTTTAGCCTCAGGCAGCCCCTCCTCTTCACCAGGCCCCAGTCACAGCAGCAGCAGCAGAGGGGCCCCGCAGTGTCGCTTCATTACCAGACATGACTAATTTGCATGCAAAGGGGCGGAGCATGCAAATTAGCCATGTGCTGTAGTGGAGACAGGGTGATTGGAGCAGAGCAGGGCGCCGGCGTGTCATCGCTGGGCCGTGCAGCAGGAGGTGAGTTCATCACTCTGAGACCTCATTATGCTCCTGCAACAGCGACTGGACAGGTAAGCGCTGTGAGTCGAAGATTTGCTGATCTCTGCTTGGGGCCCGCGCTGATCTCTGCCGGGGGAGAGGGGGGGACGCTGATCTCTGCCCGGGGCCGACTGATCTCTGCCCGGGGCCCACGCTGATCTCTGCCCGGGGCCCACGCTGATCTTTGCCCGGGGGAAGGGGGGGCGCTGATCTCTGCCCGGGGAGGGGGGGCGGCGCTGATATCTGCCCGGGACCCGCGCTGATCTCTGCCCGGGGGAAGGGGGGGCGCTGATCTCTGCACGGGACCCACTTGCAACATTTTCGGGCCCCCTTGGGACTCTGCCCAGGCTCCACCCCAGCTCTGCCTCCACCCCTCAAACCTCCTCCAGTCTCACTGCTCCTCTTGGAAAAACATGTGTTATATACAGTCATATGAAAAAGTTTGGGCACCCCTATTAATGTTAACCTTTTTTTTTTATAACAATTTGGGTTTTTGCAACAGCTATTTCAGTTTCATATATCTAATAACTGATGGACTGAGTAATCTTTCTGGATTGAAATGAGGTTTATTGTACTAACAGAAAATGTGCAATCCGCATTTAAACAAAATTTGACCGGTGCAAAAGTATGCGCACCCTTATCAATTTCTTGATTTGAACACTCCTAACTACTTTTTACTGACTTACTAAAGCACTAAATTGGTTTTGTAACCTCATTGAGCTTTGAACTTCATAGGCAGGTGTATCCAATCATGAGAAAAGGTATTTAAGGCGGCCACTTGCAAGTAGTTCTCCCATTTGAATCTCCTATGAAGAGTGGCATCATGGGCTCCTCAAAACAACTCTCAAATGATCTGAAAACAAAGATTATTCAACATAGTTGTTCAGGGGAAGGATACAAAAAGTTGTCTCAGAGATTTAAACTGTCAGTTTCCACTGTGAGGAACATAGTAAGGAAATGGAAGAACACAGGTACAGTTCTTGTTAAGCCCAGAAGTGGCAGGACAAGAAAAATATCAGAAAGGCAGAGAAGAAGAATGGTGAGAACAGTCGAGGACAATCCACAGACCACCTCCAAAGACCTGCAGCATCATCTTGCTGCAGATGGTGTCAATGTGCATCGGTCAACAATACAGCGCACGTTGCACAAGGAGAAGCTGTATGGGAGAGTAATACAAAAGAAGCCGTTTCTGAAAGCACGCCACAAACAGAGTCGCCTGAGGTATGCAAAAGCACATTTGGACAAGCCAGTTACATTTTGGAAGAGGGTCCTGTGGACTGATGAAACAAAGATTGAGTTGTTTGGTCATACAAAAAGGCGTTATGCATGGAGGCAAAAAAACACAGCATTCCAAAAAAAGCACTTGCTACCCACAGTAAAATTTGGTGGAGGTTCCATCATGCTTTGGGGCTGTGTGGCCAATGTCGGCACCGGGAATCTTGTTAAAGTTGAGGGTCGCATGGATTCAACTCAGTATCAGCAGATTCTTGACAATAATGTGCAAGAATCAGTGACGAAGTTGAAGTTACGCAGGGGATGGATATTTCAGCAAGACAATGATCCAAAACACCGCTCCAAATCTACTCAGACATTCATGCAGAGGAACAATTACAATGTTCTGGAATGGCCATCCCAGTCCCCAGACCTGAATATCATTGAAAATCTGTGGGATGATTTGAAGCGTGCTGTCCATGCTCGGCGACCATCAAACTTAACTGAACTGGAATTGTTTTGTAAACAGGAATGGTCAAATCTACCTTCATCCAGGATCCAGGAACTCATTAAAAGCTACAGGAAGCGACTAGAGGCTGTTATTTTTGCAAAAGGAGGATCTACAAAATATTAATGTCACTTTTATGTTGAGGTGCCCATACTTTTGCACCGGTCAAATTTTGTTTAAATGCGGATTGCACATTTTCTGTCAGTACAATAAACCTCATTTCAATCCAGAAATATTACTGAGTCCATCAGTTATTAGATAAATGAAACTGAAATAGCAAAAACCCAAATTGTTATAAAGAAAAAAGGTTAACATTAATAGGGGTTCCCAAACATTTTCATATGACTGTATATAACACATGTTTTTCCAAGAGGAGCAGTGAGACTGGAGGAGGTTTGAGGGGTTGAGGCAGAGCTGGGGGTGGAGCCTGGGCGGAGTCCCAAGGGGGCCCAAAATTGTTGCCAGTAGGGGGCCCTGAAATTCCTAGTGGCGGCCCTCTACTTGGCACATAGGTGCAGAAACTATCTGGGGATCTCAGGGGAGCCAGGGGCCAGCGGAAGGTTTTATCAGGAATCACCATCCCCCCCCCTCACCTAGACACAGTATTTCCCTCTTCCCTCTCCTCCCTTTTCGACATTCGTCTGTTATTTCCCCATATTGTGACAATATTAAGTGACACATCACTGGAATCAGGGTTTCTGTCCCTAGATCATGCTGCTCTCAGATTATATCACAAAAACCTGCTGACAGATTCCTTTTAAGTCCTCCATAAAGCCACATTTTGTAGCCACCGAGCAGGGCGTTAGTCACTGCACGGATCCTTTAATGGCGCCACTCCTGACTATTTGTATAACTTCTCCTGTTCTTCAAGGTATCTCTAGTTCATTTAACGGTCCCAGAGAATGGATAAAACCAGCCAATCTGGTGTCTTGTGTAGATCATTGAAAGTGTCAATCTGTAAGGAAAAAAGGAGCAACTTTCTAGGTTTTGGAGGTGGATCATTATAAAAGAGTTCTATAGGTTTAGAATTTATAGCTGTGTACTTCCTAAAACAGCGCCCCACTGTCCACAGGTTATGCCCAGTATTGCATCTCAGCCCTATTTACTTTCCTGAAACTGAGCTGCAATACCAGGTACAACCAGATGTGGCGCTGTTTAAAAAAAAAAAAATATATGTTTGTTAATCCCTTAGAACCTTTTTAATTAAGCGGGTCAAGTTGGGGAATTGGACCCCACTGGCTGAAGATTTACCTGATATAAGACAGGTTTAGCCTAATTCATCTACAGGCCAGAGAATGGCCGTCAGGAGCACTCACTGATGTACACGGGGCAATGCAGCCCGACAAATGTGGATTTGGGACTCAAGTAAGCAGATCCAATCCAATCTTGATACTTAAACACAAACAACACGGGAGACAGAGGAAACCCCACACACATCCGTATATCTGTGCCTAATTTTTTTTTTGCATTGGATATAATGGGCTGGTGTCTTTTATATACTCTAACCCGAAAACTATCTGTATCACCAACCCAAGCTTAAGCATAAGCTGTGTCCCCCTGATGAAACCTGGGAGCAGGCGAAACAGACAAGAGTGTTACAAATACACAAAGAAGCAGTCATTACTGTCTCATTTTCATTTTATTGCGTTTTCAATCCTTTCGATTAAGTTACATGTAAATAATAGAAATAAAAGATTTTTCACCCCTTGGTGTCACCACCGGTTTTGACCTTTATGCCACATCATTTTTTATTTATGGCATGTTACTTTGGGTTGTGTTTACATTAAACTAAATTAATCTTTTATTTTGTTGCTGCTTTCTCCAATAATTTTTTGGGTATTTTATTTACATTGTATTTCTGGAGAGAACGTTGCTTCTTCCATATATTTTTGGCAGTAGTAAATTAATTATCTATAATATAGCCAGTCATAGAAATCATGGGGCTCCATAGAAAAAGTTCTAATTGCCCCCTCCCCCCAAAAAATATATATATTTGGCAGGGTCACAGAAGAACATATCTCACAACTTTGCAGTCCACACAAAGTAATTTTCCTCCTATAAAGCCCCTAGATTCACCTTTAATTGCAGCCATAAAGTATGAAGCCAACAAACGTGCCCCCCCCAAACACAATATAATACCCTCACAGTGAGTTCCTCACCATGCACAGTATGATGACCCTACTGTACCCCCCTCAACTCCCTCAGCAAAATCAGGTGACCCCCAACACAGCATGATCACCAACTGTGAGCCCACACACACACACAGCTCCCATCCATACATCATAATCGGCCTCACATTGACCTCCATAAAGTATAATGACCACACATTGCTTTCCATATAGTATAATGCAGCCCCATAGTCCTCCATATAGTATAATGCAGCCCTCATAGTTCTCAGTATAGTATAATGCAGCCACCCTAGCCCTCCATATAGTATAATGCAGCCCCTTATATTATAATGCAGCCACCATATTATATAATGCAGCCCAAATAGTCCTCCATATAGTATAATGCAGACCCCAAAGTCCCCCATATAGCATAATGCAGCCCCAAAGTTCTCCATATAGTAAAATGCAGCCCCATAGTCCTCCATATAGTATAATGGCTCAACAATGTACTCATTGATTTAGAAAAACTTAACCAGAAGCAGTGGCGGATTATAATACTATATATAGCTGTGATAGAAAGGGACGTCGCGGATAGAGAAGAAGTCACTAAATCCCCCAATCAGGAGGTCAACGCTTGGGTGTTGTGTATGTCGGCTCTAGAAAACTGAGCAGATTCCTTGCAATCACAATGGGGAATATTTCTCAGTAGCGTTGTGAGGTTTAAGCAGGGGTAAGCAACGATCGCGGTTGCAGAGATCGCGACCGGACCCAGCAGAGTTAAGAACTTGCACCTGCCCTTCAGAGAAGCAGCCAGGTCCTCTCAGTGAGAGAAGACCTGCACTGTTCAATGGCGTACCATCAATGGCGGCAGACCAAGCAGCCGCTATGGGGCCTGTGAATCAGGGGTGCCCAGTGCTAGCTCCGGGCCCACCTCGCCCGTCATCACACAAAACATCGATAAGAGAGGGAGAGGGAGAGTGCTTCTCTCCATCCTTCATCATTCTCCCCCCTGTGCCTGCGTTCAATACCTCTGCGCAGTGACATCACTACTGCGCATCGCTGTACTGAGACATGCAGGACGCTCTGACCGGAGCAGCGGGGGAACGAGGAGAGGTGAGAACTTGTTTATATTTTTTTCTTGTTTTATCTTTTTTTTGTTTTTTTAACCAGTGAGTTCACAATGTCCAGTGGCCTATGGGGGTGCATTAAACGGTATGTGGGCTGCATAATACAATATGAAGGACAGTGAAGGCTGTACTATAATACATATATGACTATGGGGGCTCCATTATAATACATGTAGGACTATGGGGGCTCCATTATAATACATATATGACTATTGGGGCTGGATTATATTATATGAAGGACTAATGGGGCTACCTTATACATGGACTATAGGGTGCATTAAAATATGTGGAGAACTATGGGGGTGCATTATAATATATGGAGGACTATGGGGGTGCATTATAATATATGGATAACTATGGGGGTGCATTATAATATATGGAGAACTATGGGGTGTGCTTTATACTATATAGAAGACTATGGGGTGCATTATATTATATGGAGGACTAATGGGGCTACCTTATACATGAACTATGGTGGTGCATTATAAGATATGAAGGACTATGGGTAGAGTTGAGCGCGGTTCGCGGTTCGAGGTTCTCCAGTTCTAGGCTCGAGTGATTTTGGGGGCTGTTCTAGATCGAACTAGAACTCGAGCTTTTTTGCAAAAGCTCGATAGTTCTAGAAACGTTCGAGAACGGTTCTAGCAGCAAAAAAACAGCTAATTCCTAGCTGGCTTTCCGCTGTAATAGTGTAAGTCACTCTGTGACTCACACTATTATGAAATTTCAGTGTATAGTGTGCGTGAACAGCGCCTTCAGATCACTGCTGTTTGTATAATGGCGATCGCCATTTTTTTTTTTTTTCCCTTGTCTTCCTTCCCTAAGCGCGCGCGTCTTGTGGGGCGAGCCAGCATGTCAGCCAATCCCAGACACACACACAGCTAAGTGGACTTTTAGCCAGAGAAGCAACGGCATGTGTGATAGGATGTCCATGTCACATGTCCCGCATTATAAAACCGGACATTTTCCTCCAGGACGCCATTATCTCTTCTGCGTCCTTGGTGTCAGACATCACTGGCGCAGCTCCGTCCTGAGTCCTATCGCTGATACTGCTGTATGCGCTCCATACACAGCGCTAGACAGCATAGGGAGAGCACTTTCTATCAGTCCTTTTAAGGGCTCGTACCGGCAGGGTCAGAGCCATAGGTGACAGGTCCTGAAAACAGCGACAGCGTCTGTGTAGCTAAGGTCAGGGATTTCGTCGCTGCATTTCCCCATTAGGAGGGAATAGAAAGGCAGGCTTCCATTCCTCTACCCAGAGCCCCACAATCCTGGCACTGTACCCTCCTGTCCTCTGCACACTCCAACTCATTATAACTAAGCCATTATACTAGCAAACACTCAGTGTACCTAGTGGCATCCTAAACGTGGCTATTGGACTTTTGTCTAGTCACACTAGTGCAAAGACATTTGCAGCACTTCTACCTGCATTGCACACTCCAACTCATTATAACTAAGCCATTATACTAGCAAACACTCAGTGTACCTAGTGGCATCCTAAACGTGGCTATTGGACTTTGCTATAGTCCCACTAGTGCAAAGACATTTGCAGCACCTCTACCTGCATTGCACACTCCAACTCATTATAACTAAGCCATTATACTAGCAAACACTCAGTGTACCTAGTGGCATCCTAAACGTGGCTATTGGACTTTGCTATAGTCCCACTAGTGCAAAGACATTTGCAGCACCTCTGCCTGCATTGCACACTCCAACTCATTATAACTAAGCCATTATACTAGCAAAAACTCAGTGTACCTAGTGGCATCCTAAACGTGGCTATTGGACTTTGCTATAGTCCCACTAGTGCAAAGACATTTGCAGCACCTCTACCTGCACTGCACACTCCAACTCATTATAACTAAGCCATTATACTAGCAAACACTCAGTGTACCTAGTGGCATCCTAAACGTGGTTATTGGACTTTTGTCTAGTCACACTAGTGCAAAGACATTTGCAGCACCTCTACCTGCATTGCACACTCCAACTCATTATAACTAAGCCATTATACTAGCAAACACTCAGTGTACCTAGTGGCATCCTAAACGTGGCTATTGGACTTTTGTCTAGTCCCACTAGTGCAAAGACATTTGCAGCACCTCTACCTGCATTGCACATTTCAACTCATTATAACTAAGCCATTATACTAGCAAACACTCAGTGTACCTAGTGGCATCCTAAACGTGGCTATTGGACTTTGCTATAGTCCCACTAGTGCAAAGACATTTGCAGCACCTCTACCTGCATTGCACATTCCAACTCATTATAACTAAGCCATTATACTAGCAAACACTCAGTGTACCTAGTGGCATCCTAAACGTGGCTATTGGACTTTGCTATACTCCCACTAGTGCAAAGACATTTGCAGCACCTCTACCTGCATTGCACACTCCAACTCATTATAACTAAGCCATTATACTAGCAAACACTCAGTGTACCTAGTGGCATCCTAAACGTGGCTATTGGACTTTTGTCTAGTCACACTAGTGCAAAGACATTTGCAGCACCTCTACCTGCATTGCACACTCCAACTCATTATAACTAAGCCATTATACAAGCAAACACTCAGTGTACCTAGTGGCATCCTAAACGTGGCTATTGGACTTTGCTATAGTCCCACTAGTGCAAAGACATTTGCAGCACCTCTGCCTGCATTGCACACTCCAACTCATTATAACTAAGCCATTATACTAGCAAACACTCAGTGTACCTAGTGGAATCCTAAACGTGGCTATTGGACTTTGCTATAGTCCCACTAGTGCAAAGACATTTGCAGCACCTCTGCCTGCATTGCACACTCCAACTCATTATAACTAAGCCATTATACTAGCAAACACTCAGTGTACCTAGTGGCATCCTAAACGTGGCTATTGGACTTTTGTCTAGTACCACTAGTGCAAAGACATTTGCAGCACCTCTACCTGCATTGCACACTCCAACTCATTATAACTAAGCCATTATACTAGCAAACACTCAGTGTACCTAGTGGCATCCTAAACGTGGCTATTGGACTTTGCTATAGTCCCACTAGTGCAAAGACATTTGCAGCACCTCTGCCTGCATTGCACACTCCAACTCATTATAACTAAGCCATTATACTAGCAAACACTCAGTGTACCTAGTGGCATCCTAAACGTGGCTATTGGACTTTTGTCTAGTCACACTAGTGCAAAGACATTTGCAGCACCTCTACCTGCATTGCACACTCCAACTCATTATAACTAAGCCATTATACTAGCAAACACTCAGTGTACCTAGTGGCATCCTAAACGTGGCTATTGGACTTTGCTATAGTCCCACTAGTGCAAAGACATTTGCAGCACCTCTGCCTGCATTGCACACTCCAACTCATTATAACTAAGCCATTATACTAGCAAACACTCAGTGTACCTAGTGGCATCCTAAACGTGGCTATTGGACTTTTGTCTAGTCACACTAGTGCAAAGACATTTGCAGCACCTCTGCCTGCATTGCACACTCCAACTCATTATAACTAAGCCATTATACTAGCAAACACTCAGTGTACCTAGTGGCATCCTAAACGTGGCTATTGGACTTTGCTATAGTCCCACTAGTGCAAAGACATTTGCAGCACCTCTGCCTGCATGCATTGCACACTCCAACTCATTATAACTAAGCCATTATACTAGCAAACACTCAGTGTACCTAGTGGCATCCTAAACGTGGCTATTGGACTTTGCTATAGTCCCACTAGTGCAAAGACATTTGCAGCACCTCTGCCTGCATTGCACACTCCAACTCATTATAACTAAGCCATTATACTAGCAAACACTCAGTGTACCTAGTGGCATCCTAAACGTGGCTATTGGACTTTTGTCTAGTCACACTAGTGCAAAGACATTTGCAGCACCTCTGCCTGCATTGCACACTCCAACTCATTATAACTAAGCCATTATACTAGCAAACACTCAGTGTACCTAGTGGCATCCTAAACGTGGCTATTGGACTTTGCTATAGTCCCACTAGTGCAAAGACATTTGCAGCACCTCTACCTGCATTGCACACTCCAACTCATTATAACTAAGCCATTATACTAGCAAACACTCAGTGTACCTAGTGGCATCCTAAACGTGGCTATTGGACTTTTGTCTAGTCACACTAGTGCAAAGACATTTGCAGCACCTCTACCTGCATTGCACACTCCAACTCATTATAACTAAGCCATTATACTAGCAAACAGTCAGTGTACCTAGTGGCATCCTAAACGTGGCTATTGGACTTTGCTATAGTCCCACTAGTGCAAAGACATTTGCAGCACCTCTGCCTGCATTGCACACTCCAACTCATTATAATTAAGCCATTATACTAGCAAACACTCAGTGTACCTAGTGGCATCCTAAACGTGGCTTATAGTCCCACTAGTGCAAAGACATTTGCAGCACCTCTACCTGCATTGCACACTCCAATTCATTATAACTAAGCCATTATACTAGCAAACACTCAGTGTACCTAGTGGCATCCTAAACGTGGCTATTGGAGTTTTGTCTAGTCACACTAGTGCAAAGACATTTGCAGCACCTCTGCCTGCATTGCACACTCCAACTCATTATAACTAAGCCATTATACTAGCAAACACTCAGTGTACCTAGTGGCATCCTAAACGTGGCTATTGGACTTTGCTATAGTCCCACTAGTGCAAAGATATTTGCAGCACCTCTGCCTGCATTGCACACTCCAACTCATTATAACTAAGCCATTATACTAGCAAACACTCAGTGTACCTAGTGGCATCCTAAACGTGGCTATTGGACTTGTGTCTAGTCACACTAGTGCAAAGACTTTTGCAGCACCTCTGCCTGCATTGCACACTCCAACTCATTATAACTAAGCCATTATACTAGCAAACACTCAGTGTACCTAGTGGCATCCTAAACGTGGCTATTGGACTTTGCTATAGTCCCACTAGTGCAAAGACATTTGCAGCACCTCTACCTGCATTGCACACTCCAACTCATTATAACTAAGCCATTATACTAGCAAACACTCAGTGTACCTAGTGGCATCCTAAACGTGGCTATTGGACTTTGCTATAGTCCCACTAGTGCAAAGACATTTGCAACACCTCTGCCTGCATTGCACACTCCAACTCATTAAAACTAAGCCATTATACTAGCAAACACTCAGTGTACCTAGTGGCATCCTAAACGTGGCTATTGGACTTTTGTCTAGTCACACTAGTGCAAAGACATTTGCAGCACCTCTGCCTGCATTGCACACTCCAACTCATTATAACTAAGCCATTATACTAGCAAACACTCAGTGTACCTAGTGGCATCCTAAACGTGGCTATTGGACTTTTGTCTAGTCACACTAGTGCAAAGACATTTGCAGCACGTCTGCCTGCATTGCACACTCCAACTCATTATAACTAAGCCATTATACTAGCAAACACTCAGTGTACCTAGTGGCATCCTAAACGTGGCTATTGGACTTTTGTCTAGTCACACTAGTGCAAAGACATTTGCAGCACCTCTACCTGCATTGCACACTCCAACTCATTATAACTAAGCCATTATACTAGCAAACACTCAGTGTACCTAGTGGCATCCTAAACGTGGCTATTGGACTTTGCTATAGTCCCACTAGTGCAAAGACATTTGCAGCACCTCTGCCTGCATTGCACACTCCAACTCATTATAACTAAGCCATTATACTAGCAAACACTCAGTGTACCTAGTGGCATCCTAAACGTGGCTATTGGACTTTGCTATAGTCCCACTAGTGCAAAGACATTTGCAGCACCTCTGCCTGCATTGCACACTCCAACTCATTATAACTAAGCCATTATACTAGCAAACACTCAGTGTACCTAGTGGCATCCTAAACGTGGCTATTGGACTTTTGTCTAGTCACACTAGTGCAAAGACATTTGCAGCACCTCTACCTGCACTGCACACTCCAACTCATTATAACTAAGCCATTATACTAGCAAACACTCAGTGTACCTAGTGGCATCCTAAACGTGGCTATTGGACTTTGCTATAGTCCCACTAGTGCAAAGACATTTGCAGCACCTCTGCCTGCATTGCACACTCCAACTCATTATAACTAAGCCATTACACTAGCAAACACTCAGTGTACCTAGTGGCATCCTAAACGTGGCTATTGGACTTTTGTCTAGTCACACTAGTGCAAAGACATTTGCAGCACCTCTACCTGCATTGCACACTCCAACTCATTATAACTAAGCCATTATACTAGCAAACACTCAGTGTACCTAGTGGCATCCTAAACGTGGCTATTGGACTTTGCTATAGTCCCACTAGTGCAAAGACATTTGCAGCACCTCTGCCTGCATTGCACACTGCAACTCATTATAACTAAGCCATTATACTAGCAATTGATGCTGCCAGTTTAAGGGCCGTAGTTGCATTGTCAGGGATATTTATTCTTTATTATTCTGCTGTTAATAAAGCTAGACCACCGCTGCAATCTACACCACCTCTCAATTTTTACTACCACATTTTCAGTGTACAATCTTGTCGCAATCAACATGAGTGGCAAAATGACAGATGCTGGTGGAAAGGGGAAGAGGCGTGGTGGAAAAGGCAAAAAAGGTTTTGTCCGTGGGGAAGGTGGCAAAGCTCCATTATCATCTGCTGAAGATAGACCATCTACCAGCAAAAGTAAGATGTCTACTACTTACCGTGGACAATCCGATGTGCTCCCTTTTTTACGGACACGAACAACAGGAACAAAGGTAGATGATGGCCAAAAAAGGAAAATGCTTGAATGGATCTCAAGTGGTCCAACAAGTGCCCTCTCAGCCACTTCAAGTACCGCATCCAAAAAACACCAGTCCTCTGAGTTGTCATTCCAATCAAACTTGCTTTCTCCCAGCTCTGAAGTCTCCATCAGCCCTGCACAGTATGGTGGAACTGAGATGGCTGAGTCTGCAGAGCTGTTCAGTCACACTATAGCCTGGGAATCAGAGGTCTGCTCCCAAGCTACAGTGAGTACAGAACAGGAAATGGTCTGCAGTGATGCCCAGAACCTTTGTGACTCTGATTCAGGCCGTGAGGACCAAGTTTCTGAGCATAATGTTGACCCTTTGTCACAAACTGTAACACCTGTGGTTATAGACAATGAGGAACATACTGATGAAGATGAGACGCAGATACCCGATTGGGATGACAACTTAAATATTCGGTCAGGGCAAGAAGAGGCTCGGTCTGAGGGGGAGGGGAGTGCAAACACAACAATTGATGATGAAGTTCTCGATCCCACCTACTGTCAACCCACAGTCAGGCACTCGAGGAGGTCAACAGAGGTGGTGGAGGAGGATGCAACTGATGACGAAGTTACCTTGCGCCTTCCTGGACACAGTCGGAGTACTGGTAGCACGTCTACAACTGCATCCTCAGCCACCACTCTGCCTCTGAGCATTATTCGGGGTGGATCAACAGGTCGCATGCCCTCTAAGCCTTGCCTAGCCTGGTCCTTTTTTGACATAGAAAAAGATCGCCCAAATTATGTGATCTGTAAAATTTGTCATGGTTCTCTTAGTAGAGGTCAAAACCTCAGCAGTTTGACAACTTCTTCCATGAATCGTCACATGAATAAATATCATATGGCCCGGTGGGAAGCTCACCGTGCTGCAATGCGGCCTAGCGGAGCGAACCATCCACCGCCTGCCCCTTCCAGTGCATCCGCGCGCTCGTCATCTTCTAGGACTGTGGGGACAGCTGTCACACCTGTTTTTCCACCCACAACTTCCACCACTGTAACCGCAACAGGCAGTTTGCTTGGTAGGTCGTCAGTTGGTTTGGAAGGGGAAACAAGTGCGTGTGTACAGCTCTCTCAGACATCGATAGCACCAACGTTGGATGAAGGCAACATCATGTCTCCGCCTGCACTTTCCTCACAAACCTGCATTTTTCCAGGGACACCCTACTCAACACCGTCTACACACAGCAGCCAGATCTCTGTCCCTCAGATGTGGTCAAATAAAAGGCCACTTCCTGCGACCCATGACAAAGCTAAGAGGTTGACTCTATCCCTCTGTAAGCTGTTGGCTACCGAAATGCTGCCTTTCCGCCTAGTGGACACACAGGATTTTAGAGACCTTATGTCTGTCGCTGTGCCCCAGTACCAGATGCCTAGTCGCCACTACTTCTCTAAGAAAGGTGTGCCCGCGCTACACCAGCATGTCGCACACAACATCACTGCTTCCTTGAGAAACTCTGTGTGTCAACGGGTGCATTTCACCACCGATACTTGGACCAGTAAGCATGGACAGGGACGTTACATGTCGCTGACTGGGTACTGGGTAACTATGGTGATAGATGGTGAAGGGTCTGCTGCACAAGTCTTGCCGTCCCCACGACTTGTGTGTCAATCCTCTGTCTGTCCAAGTTCCGCCACTGCTTCTGCATCCTCCACCTCATCTGGCTCCTCCACCTCCGCCCCAAGCCTGCCTGGTCAGGCCACCAGCGTTCTCACTGCGCAGAAGGAATCACGCACCCCTCATTACTATGCTGGCAGCAGAGCGCAACGGCATCAGGCGGTCTTTAGCTTGACATGTCTTGGGAATAAGAGTCACACAGCTGAGGAGTTGTGGTCAGCTCTGCGCTCCGAGTTTAATAAATGGTTGTCTCCACTCAACCTGCAGTCTGGTAAGGCCGTGTGCGACAATGCTGCAAACCTGGGTGCGGCCCTTCGCCTGGGCAAGGTGACACACGTACCTTGTATGGCTCACGTGTTGAACCTTGTCGTCCAGCAATTTTTAACACACTATCCCGGCCTAGATGGCCTTCTGAACAGGGCACGAAAACTGTCTGCTCACTTCCGCCGTTCAAGCGCCGCAGCTGAGCGACTTGCATCGCTCCAGAAGTCTTTTAGCCTGCTGGTTCATCGCCTGAAATGCGATATGGCGACACGCTGGAATTCAACTCTCCACATGTTACAGCGACTGTGGCAGCACCGCCGAGCCCTGGTGCAATACGTCATGACGCATAGCCTGGGCCAACGAGATGCAGAGGTGGGGCAGATCACCCTGATGGAGTGGTCTCAGATCAAGGACCTATGCACCCTTCTGCACAGTTTCGACATGGCGACGAATATGTTTAGCGCTGACAATGCCATTATCAGCATGACGATTCCAGTCATTTACATGCTGGAGCACACGCTAAACACTATTCGGAGTCAGGGGGTGGGACAACAGGAAGGGGATGAACTACAGGAGGATTCATATGCGCAAGACACAACAACATCACCAAGGTCCAGACGTTCATCATCACCAAGGCGCCAGGCATGGGACCATGGGGGACAGGGATCAACAAGGGCGCATGGTAGCAGGCGAGATGTTGAGGAAGGTGCAGGAGAACATGAAGAAATGGAGGACGAACTGTCCATGGACATGGAAGACTCAGCGGATGAGGGAGACCTTGGTCAAATTTCAGTTGAAAGAGGTTGGGGGGAGATGTCAGAGGAAGAAAGAATGGTTAGCACCTCTATGCCACAAACACAGCGTGGACTTGGTCCGCATGGCTGCGCAAGACACATGAGTGCCTTCTTGTTGCACTACCTCCAACATGACCCTCGTATTGTCAAAATTAGAAGTGATGATGACTACTGGCTTGCCACACTATTAGATCCCCGGTACAAGTCCAAATTTTGTGACATAATTCCAGCCATAGAAAGGGACGCACGTATGCAGGAGTATCAGCAGAAGCTGTTACTCGATCTTAGATCGGTTTTTCCACCAAACAACCGTGCAGGTGCAGGGAGTGAATCTCCCAGTTGTAACTTGACAAACATGGGACGGTCTCGTCATCTTCAACAGTCTACCCGTACCAGTAGGACCGTATCTGGTGCTGGTAACAGCAATTTTATGGAATCTTTTCATAATTTTTTTAGACCCTCCTTTGCAAGGCCACCAGAGACAACAAGTCTGACACATAGTCAACGGCTGGAGAGGATGATACAGGAGTATCTCCAAATGAACATCGATGCCATGACTTTGCAAATGGAGCTTTGCTCCTTTTGGGCTTCAAATCTAGAAAAATGGCCAGAGCTATCCAGTTACGCCTTGGAGAATTTGTCGTGTCCAGCTGCCAGCGTTGTCTCTGAACGTGTCTTCAGTGCTGCTGGGTGTGTGCTGACAGATAAGCGCACGCGTCTGTCCAGTGACAATGTGGACAGACTAACGTTCATCAAAATGAACAAGTCAGGGATCCACAAGGAATTTACTACCCCTGTGTCATCCTGGGGAGAGTAAATGCTTGTGGATTTGGAATGTTCTTGATGCAAATCTAGCTGTGAAGTGTACAACTAGGGCACAAGTGCTGCCACTGAATCGGTGGGTGTGTGTGGGGCCCAATTTTTGGAAAAAAGGGAGACTCCGCTTGGAGTAACCCTTGCTTGCTGTGTTTTTAAAAGAAGCCAAGATGAACAGAGCTGGGATCAGGAAAGACTTTGCTACCTACCCTGGTGTCATCCTGGGGACGGTTAATTAGGCCGTATTTTTGAATGTGCTTGATGCAAATCTAGCTGTGAAGTGCACAACTAGGGCACAAGTGCTGCCACTGAATGGGTGGGTGTCTGTGTGGGGCACAATTTTTGGAAAAAAAGGGAGACTCCGCTTGGAGTAACCCTTGCTTGCTGTGTTTTTTAAAAGGAGCCAAGATGAACAAGTCATGGTTCAGCAAAGACTTTGCTACCTACCCCGGTGTCATCCTGGGGACGGTTAAGTATGGCGTATTTTTGAATGTGCTTGATGCAAATCTAGCTGTGAAGTGTACAACTAGGGCACAAGTGCTGCCACTGAATGGGTGGGTGTGTGTGGGGCCCAATTTTTGGAAAAAAAGGGAGACTACGCTTGGAGTCACCTTGCGGTGTTTTACATGATTTTAGAAGGGCGTGCCATGCCTATATCTGTGTGTCCTCCTCTTTTTCCTTGTCCAGCTGTTTTGTTTTCGCATGAGTATATGTCCTTGTCACTTTCCCATGTGTTTGTGTTGTGTTGTGAGTTGTTTGTCACCTTTTGGACACCTTTGAGGGTGTTTTCTAGGTGTTTTTATGTGTTTGTGATTGCCTGCCATTGTTTCCTATGCAGTTCGAGTTCGGTTCGTCGAACGTTCGACGAGCCGAACTCGAACGGGACCTCCGTTCGGCGAACCGACCTCGAGCCGAACCGGGACCGGTTCGCTCATCTCTAACTATGGGGGTGCATTATAATATATGTAGGACTTTGTGGTGCAGTATCATATATAGGACTATGGGGTGCAGTAAAATACATGGAGGACTATAGGGTGAATTATAATACATGGAAGACTATGTGGTCCACTATAATATATGGAGGACTATGGGGTCTGCATTATAATATATGGAGGACTGGGGGTGCATGATAATACATGCAGCACTATGGGGTGCAATATAATATATGGAGGACTGTGGAATGCAATATAATATATGAAGGATTATGGGGTGCAATATAATATATGGAGGACTATGGGGGTGCAATATAATATGTGGAGGACTATGGAATGCATTATAATATATAGAGGAGTATGGGGTGAATTATAATACATAGAGGACTATGGGGGGTGCATTATAATAATTGGAGGACTATGGGGAGTGTATTATAATACATTGAGGACTATGGGGGTGCATTATAATATATGAAGGGTTATGTGGGACTTATTTTACTATATGGGGGGCCATTATAGTATTTGGAGAGCTATGAGGGAGCCTTTATAGTTTATGTAGAGCCTTTATAATGTATGCAAGCAATTATGCAGTGTGAAAGTTTGTGTGGGGTCCATCATAGTGTGCAGAGGGCTGTGCGGGGGTCATCATACTATTTGGAGGGTTAGAAGAGGCTATTATACTGTTTGTAGGCCAATTATAATGCTTGGAGGGCTGTGTGGAGATCACCATTCATTGCCGAGGTAGTTGAAGGGGGGGGGGTACAGCGGAGGGTACTGTGAGGAGGAATTCACTGTGGGGGATAATAATAATAATACTAATTTTATTCATTTATATAGCGCT
Organism: Anomaloglossus baeobatrachus; assembly: GCF_048569485.1. Lineage (NCBI taxonomy): Eukaryota > Metazoa > Chordata > Amphibia > Anura > Aromobatidae > Anomaloglossus > Anomaloglossus baeobatrachus. The sequence continues at coordinate 247,639,205 of NC_134359.1, forward strand.
ATTAATTCCACAGCACTTTACATACATTGGCAACACTGTCCCCATTGGGGCTCACAATCTAGAGTCCCTATCTGTGTGTCTTTGGAGTGTAGGAGGAAACCCACGCAAACACAGGGAGAACATACAAACTCCTTGCAGATGGTGTCCTTGGTGGGATTTGAACCCAGGACCCCAGCGCTGCAAGACTGCAGTGCTAACCACTGAGCGACCATGCCTGTTTGTGGAGCACTTTTATGGCTGCAATGAAAGAGGAATCTAGGGGCTTCAATAGGAGGAAAATAACTGTACTTTGAAAGATCTGAAAGTTGTAAGATATGATCTTATGTGACTCAGTCACATATTATTATTATTATTAATATTATAAATAATACTTTTTGGGGGGGGGCAATTAAAATTCTGCTATTGCTATGGGGCCCCTTCTTTCTATGTATGCCCCTGTTTACCAGGATGGTGTGCATATATACCAGGAAGGAGCCCAGGATGGGGGACATTACTACATAATGGGGGATGGGGAACTTGTATGTCTTCATAAGATTTTGAACGCTAATTGTATACATATGTGCCGCCCTGGCAAAACCAGGGTGTCACAAAGGTCTGCATCCATGTTTTTGGTGCAGATCTCGCACTCCCTTGGGAAGTTTCCCACACACAGAAACACACCATCCAATCAGATCCCACTCACCCCCTACCCAGGAAAAGGGAGGGGCGGGAGGAGCTTAGAAAGAGCAGAGTTGAGTTTGCAGTCAGTCTGCAGGAGGAGAGAGTTGTGGAAGCAGTTCCGTTGGGAGCAGAGGAGAAGTGGTAGTAAGGGCCTCAGGAGCAGGCCAGCCACTTGTAGTGACCCGGAGTGGACTGGGAGAGGGTAGTGCCCCCCCCCCCCGGTCCCAGCTGTCGGGACCCAGTCCGGACCAGTGTGCAGAGCACTTGGTTAAATTCTGGACTCGTCTCAGTTATTGCTTATACCAAGGGTCAGGAACCTTTTTGGCTAAGAGAGCCGTAAACGCCACATATTTTGAAATATAATTCCGCGAGAGCCGTACAATATGTTTAAAGGGCCATTGACAGATCAATCGCTCCAATGTTCACTTAGTACAGCAAGGAATGCTCCTCCCTGCTGTATAAAGCCACAACTGGACTGAAACAATGGTAATTAGCAGTAAAAAAATCAAATAAATAACTTACATTGTGAACTTGCGATGCATGACATCAGTCCAGCAGTCTGGCTTCTTCTTTTTCCTGCGCATGACTGGAAGCTGGCATTCTTCCCACCTGATGTTGAGAGAATGCCAGCTTTGAGGCATTCGCAGAAGAAAGAAGCTGGAATATTGGACATGTCACACAACGCATTGTCAGTTATGTCAATTATCTATTTTATTATTTTACAGCGAATTATTGTTTAGGTCCAGCGGTGGCTTAGTGCAGCAGAGAGGAACACTCCTTTGTGTACTAAGTGACCGCTGGAGCAATTGTATCTGTCAGTGGCCCAGACACCCTGCTTCCCATACAGCCTGCACCCCCATATCACACACACACACTGCTCCCCATACAGCCTGCACCCCCCATATCCCACACACTACACCCCCATATGTCGCATACCCTGCTCCCCATACAGCCTGCACCCCCATATCACACACTACACCCCCATATCTCACACACCCTGCTTCCCATACAGCCTACACCCCCATCTCTCACACCCTGCTTCCCATACAGCCTGCACCCCCCATATCACACACACACACACACTGCTCCCCATACGGCCTGCACCCCCCAGATCTCACACACTACACCCCCATATGTCACATACCCTGCTTCCCATACAGCCTGCACCCCCCATATCCCACACACACACACACACACACTGCTTCCCATACAGCCTGCACCCCCCATATCCCACACACACACACACTGCTTCCCATACAGCCTGCACCCCCCAGATCTCACACACTACACCCCCATATGTCACATACCCTGCTTCCCATACAGCCTGCACCCCCCATATCCCACACACACACACACACTGCTTCCCATACAGCCTGCACCCCCCATATCCCACACACACACACACTGCTTCCCATACAGCCTGCACCCCCCAGATCTCACACACTACACCCCCATATGTCACATACCCTGCTTCCCATACAGCCTGCACCCCCCATATCACACACAATACACCCCCATATCTCACACACCCTGCTCACATATCTCACCCTGCCTGTACCCCAACTTACCCCTCTCAAACACTCTGCACCCCTTCACATGCTTCTGTCACAGTCTGCAGCCCTCATATGCCCCTCACCCTGCAGCCCCCCTCACCCTCATGTCCCCTCTTTTCTTATTACCAGTCATCATGTGTCCAAAATCTCCTTCAGGATTCAGTATCTTGCTTTCTGCCCGGCATCCTGTGTCTCCTCCCACACAGTCACATGGGCGTGACGTCATCGCAGGTCCTGCAGGATGGAGATTACGTCTGCTGTGTAGGTCAGGAGCTCTCCTGCAGCTCAGAAACGGCTGGTGGCCTCTCCAGGTCAGGGGCCCCTCTACTGACACTGGGCTCCCCTGACTCACAGGCCGGCCACTACACAGCAGCACTACACATAGACGCAGAGCGGCTGCCGGGCCCCTATGTGTACTAGTGCCGCTGTGTAGTGGCCGGCCTGTGAGTCAGGGGAGCCCAGTGTCAGTAGAGGGGCGGCTCACTTCTCGTTCCCCCGCTGATCCGGTCTCCTCGGCGCATCGTCCATTGCTGTCGCTCGCTGACCTCTCAGCAGGCGCGCAGTGATGACGTCACCGCGCTCGCTGCAGAGCTGTCAGAAGAACGCCGACAGTCACAGCGGGGAGAATGATAAGAGAGAGAGCGCGCCGCTCACTCCCTCATCATTGCTTTCAATTGTATCGGCACCTGCGATGCCGATGCAATTGAAAGCTCGATCCTCGGCGGGGGGCGGTGACAGCGCGGCCACCGGGCCCCCCTGAGTAGCGGTGCGCCACTCCTGCCACCGCGAGTGGGACCCCCCGGCAGCTGACCGGGTTTGCCGGGTGCTGGCGCCGGCCATGATCCTTCCCATAGACAGGTAGGAGCCCTGTCTGCAAGCCAGATACGGCCATCAAAAGAGCCATATCTGGCTCGCGAGCCATAGGTTCCCGACGACTGGCTTATACTGTGAGTACTCCTGCACCAGCCGGTCCAAGCCATGGACTGCACCCGTTATTCCCCAAACCACCACTCCCAATTGGGCCCCTGGACTACAACTCCCCTACCCGTGGAGGGGATCCCACCTTGCTGCCCCACACTATCAGTCCCGGGCACGGTCCCCAGAGGCAGCGGCGGTGCCACCACCTTATCACCGCAACCCACAGGTGGTGTCACGGACAATTTCCCCTACTTAATTCCTCCTTTTATTGTGGAGCCTGGGATCACAGACCGGGTCGCGCCACCGTGATACTTACTGAAGTGACCCTTGGCCCGGATCCGAGTACCCCTATCCCCTGGGCGACACAAACACACATACATACATCTGACCAACATAAGGGGGAAGGGTGGAGGTCCAAATTTTGCACCACAGCCCATCGAACTCTAGTTACGCCACTGGGTTTATGGATTAATTAGCGGGTACAAAAGAATTGTGCAGTCAGTGCCAAATTGCACCAGTTGTCATAGCCGCTTGTTGGGCACATTTCCTTATGCCTCCCCATGACTGGAGCGCAGGTACATGACCCAAATATAATTGGGAATAAAAATATCAATAAACAAAAATGTAGAAAAGCTTCATAATTATAATGGGAAATAATGGAACCAACGCAGGATCCAAGAAAGACTTTATTGTACAAATCAAGTAAAAAGCTGGAGTTTCCCCAAAGGTTCATCTAAAAATACAGATTTTATTGGGAATTGTAGAAATCGATTGCAAAATAATTATTGTCGCTTTTGCATATTTTATAAAATTTCCATGAAAAAAAAAAAGTTATAATCCGCAGTTTCTAAAAATGATTTGGATTGTTTAAATAATAAAAATGTGAGGTCTCTTCACCGTGATCACAACATCAGCCATTAGCAGCTGGACTTGGAGCGCTGATGTCACAATCTAAGGCTATGTGCCCACGCTGCGGAAAATGCGCGGATTTTGCCGCGGATTTCTCGCGGAAAAGCCGTGGATTTCCCGAAAATCTGCAGCTCAGGCACTTCCCAGACATTTCTATGGCATTTTGGAAATGCTGTGCCCACGCTGCGGATTTTTCCGCAGCGGATTTTGATCCGGAAAAATCTGCAACATGTCAATTATTGTTGCGGATTTTGATCCGGATTTTGGCTTTAAAATTGGGGGAAAAAAAAAAAAATCCGCACCAAAATCCGCGGTAAATCCACGGCAAATCCGCACCTTTGAAAAGGTGCGGATTCCGGGGGAAAGCTGCGGATTTTGATGCAGAAAAATCCGCAGCTACATTCTCTCGTGGACACATAGCCTAATGGACCGCTGATGTCACCTTCCACTCTATGACATCACAATGAGGTTAGTCTATGTAACGCCTGAGCGCAGGGCCAGAGCTGTCTTTTGTGACTCCCTTTTGTTGGTTGCACACAACTACAGGAATACGAAGGAGAAATAAATCAACGCTATTTCAGTACTATTTCAGCACTGTCATGAGGATGCATAGGCGTCCACATTACGGCCAGCGGCTGCTGGTCAAGGCTCTCTCGTCCTCCATGTCAATTGATTCCAACCTTCTGACCAGATTCAAAAAATCATATCGCAAAGGGACAACACTGATGGAGAATTTCTTCCTGGCCATGAAATCCGCCACCGTTCCAGCAATCAGGAGTTTCAGGTTGGTTGTGACAAAAAGACGTGAAGACGGCGTCATCAGCCAAGACAGAGGTGCGAAGAGCCCAACTTACATAGTAGGTGATACTGGATCCACTTCCAGCATTACAAAAAGTGGAGTGAATCCTGCACATCCAGAATGTGCTGGAGATGCACACGAGGGGCTGCCAGAAAAAAGACCCCGGGACAGCCTGAAAAGAAAAGCATCAACCTCCGAAGACATTCAGTCTGAGATGCTGCCACCGACCAAAAGAGCCGCTACAGAAAACTTTTCAGATCTATGTAGAGAAGTATCCCCGGATCTGGAGACCCCACTAGTGGAGATGACTGATTTCTGGGGTCAGGGGGATAACCTGTCTCCAGAGCACTTATCCATCCTGAGGAGCACAGGCGAGAAGGGCATGCTGGACGACAACATCATCGGCATGGCCCAGGAGCTGCTGCAGAATCAGTTTGAGGGTTTTGATGGCCTGCAGCCCCCGGCTGTTCTTTTAGTGCCAGGGTACTGCGTACTGCAGAATGCTGTTCAAATCCACTACGATGAGGAAAGGGTCGTCCAAACATCAAATATTGTTGTCTGGTGAGTAATGAAGTTGTTTGTCATTCCTGCGGCAGCACACATCACTATGTGTGACACCGCAGGAATGAGGAAACTCACCGTACTTGCGTCCCGCCGGCAATGAGGAAGGAAGGAGGTGGGCGGGATGTTACGGCTGCTCATCTTTGCCCCTCCTCTACTATTAGGCGGCCGCTTAGTGATGTCGCTATGACGCCAAACGAACCGCCCCCTTAGAAAGGGGGTTCGCCGTTCACAGCGACGTCGCTAGGCAGGTAAGCAGGGCCGTATTTAGGGTTTTTGCTGCCCTAGGCTCTGTCAGAGGTGGCGCCCCCTTCTGATCAGTCAGATTAAGGGTATGTGCACACAGCATTTTGTTTTCAGACAGATCCACGCTGTAACCCGCCCAAAAAACCCAAACTCTAAATATTAAAGAAATGAACTCATACACTGCAATGTAAAAAGGACTTGCTGTCCATATGTTCACTCTTTGGAGTTTTTTTTAAGCGCGTCTGGTTTCCTCAGACATGAAGCGGCTGACAGAGACCGGTCCATTATATGGCGGCTGCTGCTTGGATGCCGCTTACTAGTTGTGACCGGCCATTATATGGCGGCTTCTGCTTGGATGACGCTTACTAGTTCATTTAAAAAATTAGTAAAATCCAGTAGCTAAAAGATGTTGGAAAAAACAACCAAGAAGTAACAGCAAAAAAAAAAAAAAAAAATTTGCTTCAGGATAAAATGATGACTGTCCTGAAGCTTCTTCTGTCTGAATAATTCCGGGGGTTCACAGACAACTACAAGACGTGTGCACATTCCCTGATAGCGCCCATAGGCTTCAGATAGTAGTTAAGACCTCCATACACATTAACCTAAAGTTGTCTAAACCCGCCAATATCGACGGGTTCTGCTGACAGCCCAATGTGTATAGGGGCTCTCAATTCTGATTGTCGGGGGGAATAAGGATCCAGCATGTCCAATTACGGAGTGTAGATCCTAGTATCCTCTAAATGATAAGCTGCTGCCGGAGATGTCCAGCAGCGGCTCTAATAGAGAACACAAACACTTGGCAGAATGAGTGCTCCTGTATATGGGAGAGCCGAGCAAGATAGCTGTCGGCTGAAAGATCAGACTATACTGTATGGGGGCTTTAGTCTAATACTTATTCGGCTGACAGACATGCAGATAGCTGTATTTTTAGTCCAGCACGCTGACCCTATGTTTTAGGATCAAGACTGATAAGGTGAAGATTACAACAGCCACATGACTATCACCAGAACCACCATCAGTTCAGTAATACATAACTAAAACCACACTAAATACAAGAATACGTAACCAAAACCATAGTTAGTACAGTAATACATCAAAAGAACTACTGTCAATACAGTAATACATCACCAAAACCACCCTAAATACAATAATACATCACCAAACCCACCCTAAAGACAATAATACATTGCCAAACCCACCCTAAAGACAATAATACATCACCAAAACCACCATCAGGACATGAATACATTGCCAACTTCTTACAGCAATCAAGTGCAGTGTCAGGTTAGACCCATATACATATATGTATTGCATTAACGTACAACTCCCAGTATGTCCTTAACAATGGTAAGGAGATGCTGGTAGTTGTTACCAGCCATCATCAGACTGTGTACCATATAAGAACCACAATACTGATTAGTCCCAGGCAGTAGACTTAACTTTTGGAGGAGATCTTATATGTTTAGGTCCATTAATTCTGAGGAGAATAGTAGAGCAGAGGTGGGCTCAGTAGGGAGAAGGGGCATCATGGGGTGGGACTTGAGACCCCCACCAATTGCTCAAAAGACCTCTTAAGTGCACAGCTCAGGAGACAGGACTATGAAATTTTACTCCCATCATCCATTCTGTCTGCATGTCCTGGTTCTCGGAAAAACTCGGGGCCACGGTAGTCGGACCCCCAGCAATTGGAAAGTTATTCCCCATCCCTAGGATAGGGGGTAAGTTTCCAATTTGAGAAAACCCATTTAAAGCAGCACTAACACTGCAGCCAAAGATGGGAAACTGATTTATCTAAACAGTGTCCATCACCCGATGCACGAGAAAAACTTTAATTCGTCAGGTGAGATGATTTTTAAGCTGACTGAAAGGGAATCTGTCACCCCAAAGTGACACCTAGACTGCAGAAATATTAATATGTGGGACGTTGTCCGTGGAGAAATAATCCCACCCATATAATTCAGCTTAAAAGGAACTGGTCACGACCTTTAATATTAAACTGCTCCATTGTCTTGTTAGTCAGAAAACGCGGGCAGTTTAATATTGAAAAAGGGTGTAACAGGTTCCCTTTAATATTCACTGAAAAAGCCACATTTATTTGATATGAAAATGAGGACATTTCTGCGCGGCCTAAGCCTGGGTGCACCATTACCACCTAATATAGGAAAATACTACCCAGGCCTTTGTCTTGATTAATAGTGATCTACTGGTGAGAGTGAGCACCGTAACACCAGATCTCTGCACCGCACCCAACACTGCGGCACACTCCAAGCGTCAGTGCGGGTGTGCACACAACACAGGAGGAACACAGCGGCACACTCCAAGCGTCAGTTCATGTGTGCATCCAACACAGGAGGAGTACAGTGAGGAGAGGGACACGGCGCTGTGATGTGCTGTCTGCTCACTTCAACAACCTTCCTCCTTATTGAATCTGCAGTCAAATACAGGCAGCAACCAGGTGTCAGAACATACCTGCAGTCACATTGCGTGCGCACCCACGCGGACACTGCAGTCACATTTCATGCGCACCCATGCGGACACTGCAGTCACATTGCATGCGCACCCACGCGGATACTGCAGTCACATTGCGTGCACCCACACTGACACTGCAGTCACATTGCATACACCCACACTGATACTGCAGTCACATTGCGTGCACCCACACTGGCACTGCACTCACATTGCGTGCACCCACACTGGCACTGCAGTCACATTGCGTGCACCCACACTGACACTGCAGTCACATTGCGTGCGCCCACACTGATACTGCAGTCACATTGCGTGCACCCACACTGGCACTGCACTCACATTGCATGCACCCACACTGGCACTGCAGTCACATTGCGTGCACCCACACTGACACTGCAGTCACATTGCGTACACCCACACTGATACTGCAGTCACATTGCGTGCACCCACACTGGCACTGCACTCACATTGCGTGCACCCACACTGGCACTGCACTCACATTGCGTGCACCCACACTGGCACTGCACTAACATTGCGTGCACCCACACTGGCACTGCAGTCACATTGCGTGCACCCACACTGATACTGCAGTCACATTGCGTGCACCCACACTGATACTGCAGTCACATTGCGTGCACCCACACTGGCACTGCACTCACATTGCGTGCACCCACACTGGCACTGCACTCACATTGCGTGCACCCACACTGGCACTGCACTCACATTGCGTGCGCACCCACACTGGCACTGCACTCACATTGCGTGCACCCACACTGACACTGCACTCACATTGCGTGCGCACCCACACTGACACTTTGAGTGCTACTCTGCTCCTCCAGTGTCAGGACACGTGCAGGAATGCTAAGTGATTTTAGACAGCACTGACTCTCACCTGAGGACGAGGGACTGTCTTTAATATGCAAATAGGAGGGTGCACATCTGCACCAAGACACCGGCCGCAACAGGGTGCACAGAAAAGTCTGCATATATATAATAAAATATTAAGTTAAAACTGTACATGCCAGAGCGACGTCCCCTGTATAAATGTGTCTGCAGATTAATTGGCATTTTGGGAGTAAAAGTAAAATGTCATCGCTTTTAGCAGCACATTGTCCTGCGTCTCCCAAGACTTCCCTCTTGTTTGGTCTGCTGCAGCACATACTGCAATGGTGCCTGTATAGGGAATGTGTCACCAGGTTTTTTCTCCCCCCTCTGAGAGCAGCATAATGTAGAGGCAGAGACCCTGATTCCAGCAATGTGTCACTTACTGAGCTGTTTACTGTCATTTTCTCTGCTGCAGATCTCGCAGCTATACAGAGCTCATGAATATGCTGGACTACCTGCAGCACACCAAGATTAAGGAAAAAAGAGCAGTGTATATGGGCTTCATTAGGAGTGAAAGGCAACAACTTCAATAGGTATGCACAAATAAGAAGAAACAGAAGTCTTTAAATTTGCCTAAGTATCTGTATATCCCATGGTCAATAATTAGCGATAATAAACGCTATAGTGCACATAAAAAGTTTTATTAGACACAAGGTACATGGGGTATAGAATATAATAAAACATACAGGACAGGGTTTGACAATGACAGGCGAATAATCCCCATGTGGGGCCACATGCGATCTCCCCCTATTGGTAAGCTCCGTGTACTGCTAGCCACATGCGATCTCCCCCTATTGGTAAGCTCCCTGTACTGCGCCACATGCGATCTCCCCCTATTGGTAAGCTCCCTGTACTGCGCCACATGCGATCTCCGCCTATTGGTAAGCTCCCTGTACTGCGCCACATGCGATCTCCGCCTATTGGTGAGCTCCCTGTACTGCGCCACATGCGATCTCCCCATATTGGTAAGCTCCCTGTACTGCGCCACATGCGATCTCCGCCTATTGGTAAGCTCCCTGTACTGCTAGCCACATGCGATCTCCCTCTATTGGTAAGCTCCCTGTACTGCTAGCCACATGCGATCTCCCCCTATTGGTAAGCTCCCTGTACTGCGCCACATGCGATCTCCCTCTATTGGTAAGCTCCCTGTACTGCTAGCCACATGCGATCTCCCCCTATTGGTAAGCTCCCTGTACTGCTAGCCACATGCACTCTCCCCCTATTGGTAAGCTCCCTGTACTGCGCCACATGCGATCTCCCTCTATTGGTAAGCTACCTGTACTATGCCACATGCGATCTCCCCCTATTGGTAAGCTCCCTGTACTGCGCCACATGCGATCTCCCCCTATTGGTAAGCTCCCTGTACTGCTAGCCACATGCGATCTCCCCCTATTGGTAAGCTCCCTGTACTGCTAGCCACATGCGATCTCCCCCTATTGATAAGCTCCCTGTACTGCGCCACATGCGATCTCCCCCTATTGGTAAGCTCCCTGTACTGCTAGCCACATGCGATCTCCCCCTATTGGTAAGCTCCCTGTACTGCGCCACATGCGATCTCCCTCTATTGGTAAGCTACCTGTACTATGCCACATGCGATCTCCCCCTATTGGTAAGCTCCCTGTACTGCGCCACATGCGATCTCCCCCTATTGGTAAGCTCCCTGTACTGCGCCACATGCGATCTCCCTCTATTGGTAAGCTACCTGTACTATGCCACATGCGATCTCCCCCTATTGGTAAGCTCCCTGTACTGCTAGCCACATGCGATCTCCCCCTATTGGTAAGCTCCCTGTACTGCTAGCCACATGCGATCTCCGCCTATTGGTAAGCTCCCTGTACTGCTAGCCACATGCGATCTCCCCCTATTGGTAAGCTCCCTGTACTGCTAGCCACATGCGATCTCCCCCTATTGGTAAGCTCCCTGTACTGCGCCACATGCGATCTCCCCCTATTGGTAAGCTCCCTGTACTGCTAGCCACATGCGATCTCCCCCTATTGGTAAGCTCCCTGTACTGCGCCACATGCGATCTCCCCCTATTGGTAAGCTCCCTGTACTGCTAGCCACATGCGATCTCCCCCTATTGGTAAGCTCCCTGTACTGCGCCACATGCGATCTCCCCCTATTGGTAAGCTCCGTGTACTGCTAGCCACATGCGATCTCCCCCTATTGGTAAGCTCCCTGTACTGCTAGCCACATGCGATCTCCCCCTATTGGTAAGCTCCCTGTACTGCTAGCCACATGCGATCTCCCCCTATTGGTAAGCTCCCTGTACTGCTAGCCACATGCGATCTCCCCCTATCGGTAAGCTCCCTGTACTGCTAGCCACATGCGATCTCCCCCTATTGTTAAGCTCCCTGTACTGCTAGCCACATGCGATCTCCCCCTATCGGTAAGCTCCCTGTACTGCTAGCCACATGTGATCTCCCCCTATTGGTAAGCTCCCTGTACTGCGCCACATGCGATCTCCCCCTATTGGTAAGCTCCCTGTACTGCGCCACATGCGATCTCCGCCTATTGGTGAGCTCCCTGTACTGCGCCACATGCGATCTCCCCCTATTGGTAAGCTCCCTGTACTGCGCCACATGCGATCTCCGCCTATTGGTAAGCTCCCTGTACTGCTAGCCACATGCGATCTCCCTCTATTGGTAAGCTCCCTGTACTGCTAGCCACATGCGATCTCCCCCTATTGGTAAGCTCCCTGTACTGCGCCACATGCGATCTCCCTCTATTGGTAAGCTCCCTGTACTGCTAGCCACATGCGATCTCCCCCTATTGGTAAGCTCCCTGTACTGCTAGCCACATGCACTCTCCCCCTATTGGTAAGCTCCCTGTACTGCGCCACATGCGATCTCCCTCTATTGGTAAGCTACCTGTACTATGCCACATGCGATCTCCCCCTATTGGTAAGCTCCCTGTACTGCGCCACATGCGATCTCCCCCTATTGGTAAGCTCCCTGTACTGCTAGCCACATGCGATCTCCCCCTATTGGTAAGCTCCCTGTACTGCTAGCCACATGCGATCTCCCCCTATTGATAAGCTCCCTGTACTGCGCCACATGCGATCTCCCCCTATTGGTAAGCTCCCTGTACTGCTAGCCACATGCGATCTCCCCCTATTGGTAAGCTCCCTGTACTGCGCCACATGCGATCTCCCTCTATTGGTAAGCTACCTGTACTATGCCACATGCGATCTCCCCCTATTGGTAAGCTCCCTGTACTGCGCCACATGCGATCTCCCCCTATTGGTAAGCTCCCTGTACTGCGCCACATGCGATCTCCCTCTATTGGTAAGCTACCTGTACTATGCCACATGCGATCTCCCCCTATTGGTAAGCTCCCTGTACTGCTAGCCACATGCGATCTCCCCCTATTGGTAAGCTCCCTGTACTGCTAGCCACATGCGATCTCCGCCTATTGGTAAGCTCCCTGTACTGCTAGCCACATGCGATCTCCCCCTATTGGTAAGCTCCCTGTACTGCTAGCCACATGCGATCTCCCCCTATTGGTAAGCTCCCTGTACTGCGCCACATGCGATCTCCCCCTATTGGTAAGCTCCCTGTACTGCTAGCCACATGCGATCTCCCCCTATTGGTAAGCTCCCTGTACTGCGCCACATGCGATCTCCCCCTATTGGTAAGCTCCCTGTACTGCTAGCCACATGCGATCTCCCCCTATTGGTAAGCTCCCTGTACTGCGCCACATGCGATCTCCCCCTATTGGTAAGCTCCGTGTACTGCTAGCCACATGCGATCTCCCCCTATTGGTAAGCTCCCTGTACTGCTAGCCACATGCGATCTCCCCCTATTGGTAAGCTCCCTGTACTGCTAGCCACATGCGATCTCCCCCTATTGGTAAGCTCCCTGTACTGCTAGCCACATGCGATCTCCCCCTATTGGTAAGCTCCCTGTACTGCTAGCCACATGCGATCTCCCCCTATTGGTAAGCTCCCTGTACTGCTAGCCACATGCGATCTCCCCCTATCGGTAAGCTCCCTGTACTGCTAGCCACATGCGATCTCCCCCTATTGTTAAGCTCCCTGTACTGCTAGCCACATGCGATCTCCCCCTATCGGTAAGCTCCCTGTACTGCTAGCCACATGCGATCTCCCCCTATTGGTAAGCTCCCTGTACTGCTAGCCACATGCGATCTCCCCCTATTGGTAAGCTCCCTGTACTGCTAGCCACATGCGATCTCCCCCTATTGGTAAGCTCCGTGTACTGCTAGCCACATGCGATCTCCCCCTATTGGTAAGCTCCCTGTACTGCTAGCCACATGCGATCTCCCCCTATTGGTAAGCTCCCTGTACTGCTAGCCACATGCGATCTCCCTCTATTGGTAAGCTCCCTGTACTGCTAGCCACATGCGATCTCCCCCTATTGGTAAGCTCCCTGTACTGCTAGCCACATGCGATCTCCCCCTATTGGTAAGCTCCCTGTACTGCTAGCCACATGCGATCTCCCCCTATTGGTAAGCTCCCTGTACTGCGCCACATGCGATCTCCCCCTATTGGTAAGCTCCCTGTACTGCTAGCCACATGCGATCTCCCCCTATTGGTAAGCTCCCTGTACTGCGCCACATGCGATCTCCGCCTATTGGTAAGCTCCCTGTACTGCGCCACATGCGATCTCCGCCTATTGGTAAGCTCCCTGTACTGCTCCACATGCGATCTCCCTCTATTGGTAAGCTCCGTGTACTGCTAGCCACATGCGATCTCCCCCTATTGGTAAGCTCCCTGTACTGCTAGCCACATGCGATCTCCCCCTATTGGTAAGCTCCCTGTACTGCGCCACATGCGATCTCCCCCTATTGGTAAGCTCCCTGTACTGCGCCACATGCGATCTCCGCCTATTGGTAAGCTCCCTGTACTGCGCCACATGCGATCTCCGCCTATTGGTAAGCTCCCTGTACTGCTAGCCACATGCGATCTCCCCCTATTGGTAAGCTCCCTGTACTGCGCCACATGCGATCTCCCTCTATTGGTAAGCTCCCTGTACTGCTAGCCACATGCGATCTCCCCCTATTGGTAAGCTCCCTGTACTGCTAGCCACATGCGATCTCCCCCTATTGGTAAGCTCCCTGTACTGCGCCACATGCGATCTCCCCCTATTGGTAAGCTACCTGTACTGCGCCACATGCAATCTCCCCCTATTGGTAAGCTCCCTGTACTGCGCCACATGCGATCTCCCCCTATTGGTAAGCTCCCTGTACTGCGCCACATGCGATCTCCCTCTATTGGTAAGCTACCTGTACTATGCCACATGCGATCTCCCCCTATTGGTAAGCTCCCTGTACTGCGCCACATGCGATCTCCCCCTATTGGTAAGCTCCCTGTACTGCTAGCCACATGCGATCTCCCCCTATTGGTAAGCTCCCTGTACTGCTAGCCACATGCGATCTCCCCCTATTGATAAGCTCCCTGTACTGCTAGCCACATGCGATCTCCCCCTATTGGTAAGCTCCCTGTACTGCTAGCCACATGCGATCTCCCCCTATTGGTAAGCTCCCTGTACTGCGCCACATGCGATCTCCCTCTATTGGTAAGCTACCTGTACTATGCCACATGCGATCTCCCCCTATTGGTAAGCTCCCTGTACTGCGCCACATGCGATCTCCCCCTATTGGTAAGCTCCCTGTACTGCGCCACATGCGATCTCCCTCTATTGGTAAGCTACCTGTACTATGCCACATGCGATCTCCCCCTATTGGTAAGCTCCCTGTACTGCGCCACATGCGATCTCCCCCTATTGGTAAGCTCCCTGTACTGCTAGCCACATGCGATCTCCGCCTATTGGTAAGCTCCCTGTACTGCTAGCCACATGCGATCTCCCCCTATTGGTAAGCTCCCTGTACTGCTAGCCACATGCGATCTCCCCCTATTGGTAAGCTCCCTGTACTGCGCCACATGCGATCTCCCCCTATTGGTAAGCTCCCTGTACTGCTAGCCACATGCGATCTCCCCCTATTGGTAAGCTCCCTGTACTGCGCCACATGCGATCTCCCCCTATTGGTAAGCTCCCTGTACTGCTAGCCACATGCGATCTCCCCCTATTGATAAGCTCCCTGTACTGCGCCACATGCGATCTCCCCCTATTGGTAAGCTCCCTGTACTGCTAGCCACATGCGATCTCCCCCTATTGGTAAGCTCCCTGTACTGCTAGCCACATGCGATCTCCCCCTATTGGTAAGCTCCCTGTACTGCGCCACATGCGACCTCCCTCTATTGGTAAGCTACCTGTACTATGCCACATGCGATCTCCCCCTATTGGTAAGCTCCCTGTACTGCGCCACATGCGATCTCCGCCTATTGGTAAGCTCCCTGTACTGCGCCACATGCGATCTCCGCCTATTGGTAAGCTCCCTGTACTGCTAGCCACATGCGATCTCCCCCTATTGGTAAGCTCCCTGTACTGCGCCACATGCGATCTCCCTCTATTGGTAAGCTCCCTGTACTGCTAGCCACATGCGATCTCCCCCTATTGGTAAGCTCCCTGTACTGCTAGCCACATGCGATCTCCCCCTATTGGTAAGCTCCCTGTACTGCGCCACATGCGATCTCTCCCTATTGGTAAGCTACCTGTACTGCGCCACATGCGATCTCCCCCTATTGGTAAGCTCCCTGTACTGCGCCACATGCGATCTCCCCCTATTGGTAAGCTCCCTGTACTGCGCCACATGCGATCTCCCTCTATTGGTAAGCTACCTGTACTATGCCACATGCGATCTCCCCCTATTGGTAAGCTCCCTGTACTGCGCCACATGCGATCTCCCCCTATTGGTAAGCTCCCTGTACTGCTAGCCACATGCGATCTCCCCCTATTGGTAAGCTCCCTGTACTGCTAGCCACATGCGATCTCCCCCTATTGATAAGCTCCCTGTACTGCTAGCCACATGCGATCTCCCCCTATTGGTAAGCTCCCTGTACTGCTAGCCACATGCGATCTCCCCCTATTGGTAAGCTCCCTGTACTGCGCCACATGCGATCTCCCTCTATTGGTAAGCTACCTGTACTATGCCACATGCGATCTCCCCCTATTGGTAAGCTCCCTGTACTGCGCCACATGCGATCTCCCCCTATTGGTAAGCTCCCTGTACTGCGCCACATGCGATCTCCCTCTATTGGTAAGCTACCTGTACTATGCCACATGCGATCTCCCCCTATTGGTAAGCTCCCTGTACTGCGCCACATGCGATCTCCCCCTATTGGTAAGCTCCCTGTACTGCTAGCCACATGCGATCTCCGCCTATTGGTAAGCTCCCTGTACTGCTAGCCACATGCGATCTCCCCCTATTGGTAAGCTCCCTGTACTGCTAGCCACATGCGATCTCCCCCTATTGGTAAGCTCCCTGTACTGCGCCACATGCGATCTCCCCCTATTGGTAAGCTCCCTGTACTGCTAGCCACATGCGATCTCCCCCTATTGGTAAGCTCCCTGTACTGCGCCACATGCGATCTCCCCCTATTGGTAAGCTCCCTGTACTGCTAGCCACATGCGATCTCCCCCTATTGGTAAGCTCCCTGTACTGCGCCACATGCGATCTCCCCCTATTGGTAAGCTCCCTGTACTGCTAGCCACATGCGATCTCCCCCTATTGGTAAGCTCCCTGTACTGCTAGCCACATGCGATCTCCCCCTATTGGTAAGCTCCCTGTACTGCTAGCCACATGCGATCTCCCCCTATTGGTAAGCTCCCTGTACTGCTAGCCACATGCGATCTCCGCCTATTGGTAAGCTCCCTGTACTGCTAGCCACATGCGATCTCCCCCTATCGGTAAGCTCCCTGTACTGCTAGCCACATGCGATCTCCCCCTATTGTTAAGCTCCCTGTACTGCTAGCCACATGCGATCTCCCCCTATCGGTAAGCTCCCTGTACTGCTAGCCACATGCGATCTCCCCCTATTGGTAAGCTCCCTGTACTGCTAGCCACATGCGATCTCCCCCTATTGGTAAGCTCCCTGTACTGCTAGCCACATGCGATCTCCCCCTATTGGTAAGCTCCGTGTACTGCTAGCCACATGCGATCTCCCCCTATTGGTAAGCTCCCTGTACTGCTAGCCACATGCGATCTCCCCCTATTGGTAAGCTCCCTGTACTGCTAGCCACATGCGATCTCCCTCTATTGGTAAGCTCCCTGTACTGCTAGCCACATGCGATCTCCCCCTATTGGTAAGCTCCCTGTACTGCTAGCCACATGCGATCTCCCCCTATTGGTAAGCTCCCTGTACTGCTAGCCACATGCGATCTCCCCCTATTGGTAAGCTCCCTGTACTGCACCACATGCGATCTCCCCCTATTGGTAAGCTCCCTGTACTGCTAGCCACATGCGATCTCCCCCTATTGGTAAGCTCCCTGTACTGCTAGCCACATGCGATCTCCCCCTATTGGTAAGCTCCCTGTACTGCGCCACATGCGATCTCCCCCTATTGGTAAGCTCCGTGTACTGCTAGCCAGTGCTGTTGTGGTTTTCTAGCCTGTGATTATCTGGCTCTGGTCAGTCACTGCTGTAAGTAAAGGCTGGGAGTTGTTTCATGTATAAGCTTGGTTCTAGCACTCAGCACTTTCTATATCAGGGATATACAATATATGAATTACTCCGCATGTGGCCCCACATGGAGATTTTTTCACCTGTCATTGTCAAATCCTGTCCTGTACGTTTTATTATATTCTATACCCCATGTACCTTGTGTCTAATAAAACTTTTTATGTGCACTGTAGCGTTTATTATCGCTAATTATTGACCATAGGATATACAGATACTTAGGCAAATTTAAAGACTTCTGTTTCTTCTTATTTCTGCAGCACACCAAGTAGTCCTGTAATGATAACTACTGCTGATTAAACAGTGATTTTATCAAAACTACACTAAGCAGCCCAGTAAGTGACAACACTGGAATCAGGATCTCTGCCCCTACATTATGCTGCTCTTAAATTAGGTGGCAAAAACCTGGTGACAGACTCATAATTCTCCTCACTAAAGAGTAACCACCCTAACTAAGCCCAAGGCTGTGGCCAAGAATAAATAATTGCCCATCACTGAGCTCACTTCACAAACAATGACCTCACACCGTGTCACTTATAGTATACAGCCTCCACATTCTCTCCTATAACATTTCCACTACACTGCCCCCTCAAATGAAAACCCCACTGTCCTCACCACTGAATTATACCCTCCAGACCTTCCTCACTTATGAACTATGACCTCCACTGTCCCCACCTCTCCATGCAGCCCCCACTTCACTGTCCCCCTCATGATGTCCCCACTCTATAATGAGCCTTATGCTTCGCATTCTGTATACCGAGCCCTTCCAGGCTCCTAACTGAGCGCTCCCCATGCTGCCCCTTCTCCATATGAAGCCCCCTCCATACCAAGCCCCCCCCCCATGGTTCCCCTTCCATACCGAGCACCCCCCATGCTTCCCCATTCTTCTTACCATGCCTCCCCCATGCCTCCCATTCTCCATACTGCAACTGCCATTCACTATACTGTCCACCACCCTCATTTCCCCCCCCCCATTTTCCCATTCTGCTCTATCCCCAATGCAGGCGCACCCCCATCCCGCTCCATCCCCCATGCTGCGCACCCTCATCATGCTCCATCCTCCATGTTGCACCCCCACATCATGCTTCATCCCCCTATCCTCCATGTTTCACCCCCACATCATGCTGCATCCCCCTTATCCTCCATGTTGCGCCCCCACATCATGTTCCATCCCCCCATCCTCCATGTTGCGCCCCCACATCATGCTGCATCCCCCTCATCCTCCATGTTGCGCGCCCTCTCTCCCGGGTTGCTTGTTCGGCGCTGTCTTCGGCTGTAAAGCGCTTACCTGCTCCAGGCTGCATCTCCGGTCCTCTGTGGTGGCGGTGGCAGGATCTCACATCTTCCTCGGCGGCGGCTCCATCAACCGTCCTCCTCTGCGCGGCGCTGCCTCACGCTGCTGTGACCTCTGCACAGTGAGCGCACGGCAGCACGTCGGGGCGAGGAGCTGATTGCAGCTCCTCTGACCCCGGAAGTGCCGGCGCGCTCACAGTTTCATCTATATTCGCGTGTTATAGACGCGACTATAAATGACTGCGGCGCCCCCTCCCTCCTCCAAAAAGACGCCGGATTTAATAAAGAGTTTGGAGGAGGAAGATTTAAAATTTTTTTTTTTTTTTTTTAAGTTTTGGTCTGGGCGCCGCCTCCTGGAAGGCGCCGCCCCAGGCACGTGCCCTCAAGTGCCTAATGGCAAATACAGCCCTGCAGGTAAGTGCGTGTGACGGGTGTAAGCGATGTTGTGCGCCACAGGCAGCGATTTGCTCGTGACGCACAACCGACGGGGGCGGGTACGCTCGCTAGCGATATCGATATTGCAGCGTGTAAAGTTCCCTTAAGGCCAGGTTTCCTGTCAGATATTGTGGAGCATTTATCTCTTTGCATCCTCATTGTATACCGCTGTTCTGTGGCTTTCTGTATAAATATATTTACGTGTTTTCCGTTTCACCAGAGTCTGTAATGGTCCGATCCTTACTTTGTTTCACTGGTAACTCTCAACCAGAGATTGGTCACATTGTGCGACCACAAAACCTCACATAAGGTAAGATCATCAGTGCGTAATGTGATTAATGACCAGAGCTGATAATAACAGTGGCCATGGCGCCACATTGTGCTGACACAGAAGAGTGAAGTTTTTCCTGGAAGATGAAAAGAGAAGTGATCATTAGTGTCCATTAATAATCTGCCTGCAGCCACCACTAGGGGGAGCTCCCATTCACCGCAATGCACAGGCTCCACTGCTCCCCCTAGTGGTACCCAGATTTATGACCAGTGACAGAGAACAGAAAATTCGGAGCTGTGTTTCAGAAAAATGAGCTCCAGTTCCGATAAAAATATACTATGAGATTAATCAATGCAGAATTATAACGTGTTTTCTGTTATTTTGTACACAGGGGTGTGAACCAGAACAAGAACAACCCCCAAGACGCGGGACTCATGGACCCAAATATATTCCAGGTAAGACGAATATAATAATTTGTAGTGATCGGGAGTAAATCGTGTGCCCCTCTCTGATGTGTAATATTCGGTTCCTCCATCACCAGTTCTGTTTCCTTTTTCTATAGATTACCGCTCCAGAGCGGGCTGTCAGCTGTAACCCCACCTTGAAGATGGGGTACGGCGGGGACTATGACAAGTCAACGATGTGGCGGCCGCCATGTCAGGAGCAGATGACGCTCTTCAGTACAGGGCAGATTCCGGGCTCGGTCTCTGTTCTCATTACTTTCCGCAGTCAGATGTAATCACAGAGAAAGTGAATCTTCTGCTACGTCCACCACGATCTACGGCGCCTGTCGCCATTATCCATCACAAGGATAATGATCATCAATATCATCAATCATCATCATCATCAATCATCAGGACCATAGGGCGGCACGGTTGCTCAGTGGTTAGCACTGCAGTCTTGCAGCGTTGGGGTCCTGGGTTCAAATCTCACTAAGGACGACATCTGCAAGGAGTTTGTATGTTCTCCCCGTGTTTGCGTGGGTTTCCTCCGGGGTCTCCGGTTTCCTCCCACACTCCAAAGATATACTGATAGGAACTCTAAATTGTGAGTGTTGCCAATGTACATACAGCGCTGTAGAATTAATGGCGCTATATGAGTGAATAAATATTATTATAACCGGCCGTGTGTACTAGTCTCCTTCATCCTGACTGTATATTTACTATAGAAGGTGGTGACCCCAGGATATTGTGGGGTGCAGTATTGTAATGGTGTTACTGTCCTTTATATATGTAAACTCCGCTTGTTCCCAGCTATCATACACATGTTCTGTATATAGAGTAGATGCTTCATAATATATTGTATATACTGATCAGAGGTTTTCTGGTCGGCCATGATTTTCCTCCATCAGACTTTGAGTTTATGGTGTCCTGCCTGATTGGCTTCATCCCATCAGACTAAATGCGTTTTTATCACAGCCAGAAATGGCCAGAAACCATATGAGAGCTCCGCTTATCAATGTCTTTCCAGTATTAGGAGGTCTCAGGTGGAGGACTACTGCATGACATCTATATTACACAGTAACATACGGGCAGGGCTTGTCTTCATGGTAAACATTACCTGTCTGGTAGACCATCCATAGGAGTGTAACTGGTGGAGGCTCAAATTCCCGATCCCCATCACTGCTGAGAATAAGAGGCCCCACGAAAGCTCCCTGCGCTCCTAACTATGAGGGGCTGCTGATAAGGCCATCACCCTGAGCCCTGTTAGGTTGTGAGCCCAGATTGGGCAGGATTATAGAGCAACTTGACTTGTCTCCGCCTCCTTGACTACTAACAGATAATTTGCATATGGTGCTGGCTAGCCATATTTTTTTGTTACATTAAGAAGCTGTGCTTACGAGTGGCTGCTGATAAGACTTTGGCTTTCAGACAGGAAATCTGTGGAGAGAAAAGCGCATATAGGGTCTTACCCCAGTATATAAGGGGTGGGAGGAGGGTGAAACTACTCACCAGATGTCGTTGTGAGAGTCACAACAACTATATTCGCATGTAGAATCTGATCCAAGGCTGCAGCCACCCAAATGGCAGAAAACAGAGAGCAAAAGAGAAGGGTGTTTGATACTGCGCCAAAGGATCACAGGAACAGATGTTTAGATTAATGCATCTTTATTTCATCCAGGTCTACGCGTTTCTGGAGCCACTGCCCCCTTCCTCAGGACCGTCAGGAAAGACAAAACATCAAATTTGATGTTTTGTCTTTCCTGACGGTCCTGAGGAAGGGGGCAGCGGCTCCAGAAACGCGTAGACCTGGATGAAATAAAGATGCATTAAGTCTTTGGCTTTGTGATCTTTTTTGTTTCTATGGTAACGAATGTTACATCACATGAAAGCCTTATGTGTCTAATATATGTTTTCAAAATTTTGTGTTTGTTGCTTATAGCAACAGTATTCTACGTACGCGGGAAAACAAAATGGCGGAATCTAATGCGATATTCACAGCAACTGAGAGCAGATGAGCGATAAAATTCTTGTTTCTGCAAGAAAAGTCAGGGAAGGATATTCATGGTGATATGTCGCAGACATTGGGGGATCAATGCCCTTCATATTCCACAGTTAAGAACTGGGTTACCAAATTTAAAACGGGCCACTTCAGCACCAATGATGAGGAACGTCCTGGACGACCGAGAGTGGTTGTTGTTCCGGAGATCGTCGATGCTGTGCACAACCTCATACTGGAGAATCCACGAATTTCAGCTAAAGCAATAGCAGACATCATGGGGATTTCCCGTGAACGTGTTTGTGTCATTATCCATGAACATTTGGACATCAGGAAGCGATCTGCAAAGTGGGTTCCTAAATGTTTGACAACAAATCAGAGAAGCATGCGACTGAAAAATTCCTGGTCCATTTGCCAGCGTTTCCGGACTGATAAGAACTTCCTGGATCGACTGGTCACTATGGATGAGACCTGGATTTATTTGTATGACCCTGAAAATAACGAGCAGTCAAAAAAGTGGAGGCACAGTGGTTCTCCTCGTGAAGTTCAGGGTGCAAAAATCAGCCACTAAGGTGATAGCGTCTGTGTTCTGGGATAAGGAGCGTGTGCTGCTAGTGGACTACCTTCAAAAGGGTTCCACCATTAATGCAAGGTATTACATTAAACTTTTGGAACAATTGAAGGCAGCTCTGAAGGACAAAAGGTGCGGTAAGCTGTCCAAAGGAATCTTGTTCCTGCAAGACAACGCCTCCGCTCACACTGCACAAGCGACCATGGCATAACTGGCAGAGCTGGGCTTCCCTCTGGTTGACCACCCACCTTACTCACCAGATGTAGCTCCCTCTGACTATCATTTGTTTTCAAACCTGAAGAAACACCTCAATGGTACCAAATTTCACACCATTTCTGATGCCATGGCTGCTATGGATGCCTGGTTTGAGGCACAAACGAAATCCTTCTTGTTGCTAGGCTTACAGAACTTGGAATACCGAAGTAAGAAGTGTGTTGTCATCAGTGGAGAGTGTGTGGAATAAATGGAAAGTTTCATCATCCTATCTAGTTTCTTTCTGGGTAAAGCCAAAGGCTTATCAGCAGCCCCTCGTATACACCGGAGACCAGGGGGCTTCAACTTGTGGCTCCCAGGCCTGTAATGTGTGGCTTGGTGTACTAACACCCAGTGTTGTATTTACCACTAGGCATTAGAGGGCATGTGCCTAAGGCAGCACATTAAAGGGGGGAATTTATTTTTTTTAACCTTTTCACCCCCGGGCGATTTTCCATGTTTCGCTCCTCTTCTTCCAAGAGCCGTAACTATTTTTATTTTTCCATCAATCTTCCCATTTTAGTGCCCATTTTTTTCTGGGACGAGTTGCACTTTTGAATGAAACCATAAGCTAAACTATATAGTGTACTGGAAAACGGGCAAAAAATTACACGTGCGGATGAAATTGCAAAACAAGTGCAATTGCACAATTGTTTTGGGGATATTTTATTCACTGTGATCACTATATGGTAAAACTGATGTGTCCGTATGATGCCTCTGGTCAGTAGACGTTCGTGGATACCAAACATGTATAGGTTTACTTTAATCCAAGGGGTTAAAAAAATTCAGAAGTTTGTCCAAAAAAAAGAATAGCGCTTTGTCGCCATTTTCTGAGACCTGTAGTGTTCTCAATTTTCGGGATCTGGGGCTCAGTGAGACTTATGTTTGGCGTCTTGAGCTGACATTTTTAATGATACCATTTTTGTGCGGATGATACTTTTTGATCGCCTGTTATTGCATTTCAAAAATAATTTGTAGCAACCAAAAAATGTAGATTTGGCGTTTGTAATTTTTTTCTTCCCATCTCGTGTACCGATCAGATTATCTGCTTTCATATTTTGATAGATCGGGCATTTCTGAACGTGGCGATACCAATGGGGCGAATGGGGGGTGATTGGAACTTTTAGCGTTTTTATTTATTTTTTGATATTTTTTAAAACTTTTTTTTATTTGTTTTACTAGTCCCCCAAGAGGACTTTATGGATCCATGGTCACATCAGGGGTCTTCCTCATATGACCCGTCGCTACCATGGCAACTATTGGCACATATGTATATACACATAGCAGACACACATGGATACACCGAGCACATACACACACATAGCGCACATGCATGTATACACTGAACAGACACACACACACATTGCTGGATACTCACCTGTCCCCAGCGATGCGGTCCCTGGCACTGACGTCTGCAGCGCTGCTTCGGCTTTCAGCTCCTCAGTAGAGAGATAATCAATGAAAATAATGAGCGGGGGTCAGGAGCGGGAGGCAGCAGAGCCAAAGAAAACAGGGCTGGATACAGGTAAATATAGAAAATATTTTTATTTAAAAGACTCGTGCTTTCTCCAGTACGTGTCACACTGATGTCACACAGATCACATCAGTGTGCGAGCCGTGTGACACCCATGCTACCGGCGAAAAAATGGACATGTCTCTGTGTGTGCGTGCGGCGCTACGAGGGGTCACACGGTCCGCGTGAAAACACGGCCGTGTAAGTACAGCTTAGAATGAAGGGAATTTTGTTACTTACCGTAAATTCCTTTTCTTCTAGCTCCTATTGGGAGACCCAGACGATTGGGTGTATAGCTACTGCCTCCGGAGGCCACACAAAGCATTACACTAAAAAGTGTAAGGCCCCTCCCCTTCTGGCTATACACCCCCAGTGGGATCACTGGCTCACCAGTTTTAGTGCAAAAGCAAGAAGGAGGAAAGCCAATAACTGGTTTAAACAAATTCACTCCGAGTAACATCGGAGAACTGAAAAACCGTTCAACATGAACAACATGTGTACCCGAAAAAACCAAAAATCCCGAAGGACAACAGGGCGGGTGCTGGGTCTCCCAATAGGAGCTAGAAGAAAAGGAATTTACGGTAATTAACAAAATTCCCTTCTTCTTCGGCGCTCCATTGGGAGACCCAGACGATTGGGACGTCCAAAAGCTGTCCCTGGGTGGGTAAAGAAATACCTCATGTTAGAGCTGCGAAGACAGCCCTCCCCTACGGGGAGGCAACTGCCGCCTGCAGGACTCTTCTACCTAGGCTGGCGTCCGCCGAAGCATAGGTATGCACCTGATAATGTTTGGTGAAAGTGTGCAGACTCGAACAGGTAGGTGCCTGGCACACCTGTTGAGCCGTAGCCTGGTGTCGTAATGCCCAGGAAGCACCCACGGCTCTGGTTGAGTGGGCCTTTAGCCCTGAAGGAACCGGAAGCCCAGCAGAACGGTAGGCTTCAAGAATTGGTTCTTTGATCCATCGAGCCAGGGTGGCTTTGGAAGCCTGCGACCCTTTGCGCTTACCAGCGACAAGGACAAAGAGTGCATCGGAGCGGCGCAGGGGCGCCGTGCGGGAAATGTAGATTCTGAGTGCTCTCACCAGATCTAACAAATGTAAATCCTTCTCATACCGATGAACTGCATGAGGACAAAAAGAAGGCAAAGAGATATCCTGATTAAGATGAAAAGAGGATACCACCTTCGGGAGAAACTCCTGAATGGGGCGCAGCACTACCTTGTCCTGGTGGAAGACCAGGAAAGGAGCCTTGGATGACAGCGCTGCTAGCTCAGACACTCTCCGAAGAGATGTGATCGCTACCAGAAAAGCCACTTTCTGTGATAGCCTAGAAAGTGAAACCTCCCTCAGAGGCTCGAAGGGCGGCTTCTGGAGGGCAACTAGTACCCTGTTCAGATCCCATGGATCTAACGGCCGCTTGTACGGGGGTACGATATGACAAACCCCCTGCAGGAACGTGCGCACCTTAGGAAGTCGTGCTAGACGCTTCTGAAAAAAGACGGATAGCGCCGAGACTTGCCCTTTAAGGGAGCCGAGCGACAAACCTTTTTCTAACCCAGATTGCAGGAAAGAAAGAAAGGTAGGCAATGCAAATGGCCAGGGAGACACTCCCTGAGCAGAGCACCAGGATAAGAATATCCTCCACGTTCTGTGGTAGATCTTAGCGGACGTGGGCTTCCTAGCCTGTCTCATGGTGGCCACGACCCCTTGGGATAATCCTGAAGACGCTAGGATCCAGGACTCAATGGCCACACAGTCAGGTTCAGGGCCGCAGAATTCCGATGGAAAAACGGCCTTTGGGACAGTAAGTCTGGTCGGTCTGGTAGTGCCCACGGTTGGCCGACCGTGAGATGCCACAGATCCGGATACCACGCCCTCCTTGGCCAGTCTGGGGCGACGAGTATGACGCGGCTGCAGTCGGATCTGATCTTGCGTAGCACTCTGGGCAGGAGTGCCAGAGGTGGAAACACATAAGGGAGCCGGAACTGCGACCAATCTTGCACTAGGGCGTCTGCCGCCAGAGCTCTGTGATCGCGAGACCGTGCCATGAAGGTTGGGACCTTGTTGTTGTGCCGGGACGCCATTAGGTCGACGTCCGGCCTTCCCCAGCGGCGACAGATTTCCTGAAACACGTCCGGGTGAAGGGACCATTCCCCTGCGTCCATGCCCTGGCGACTGAGGAAGTCTGCTTCCCAGTTTTCTACGCCGGGGATGTGAACTGCGGATATGGTGGAGGCCGTGGCTTCCACCCACATCAGAATCCGCCGGACTTCCTGGAAGGCTTGCCGACTGCGTGTCCCCCCTTGGTGGTTGATGTATGCCACCGCTGTGGAGTTGTCCGACTGAATTCGGATCTGCCTTCCTTCCAGCCACTGCTGGAAGGCTAGTAGGGCAAGATACACTGCTCTGATTTCCAGAACATTGATCTGAAGGGTGGACTCCTGCTGAGTCCATGTACCCTGAGCCCTGTGGTGGAGAAAAACTGCTCCCCACCCTGACAGACTCGCGTCTGTCGTGACCACCGCCCAGGACGGTGGTAGGAAGGATCTTCCCTGTGATAATGAGGTGGGAAGAAGCCACCACTGCAGAGAGTCTTTGGCCGTCTGGGAAAGGGAGACTTTCCTGTCCAGGGATGTTGACTTCCCGTCCCATTGGCGGAGAATGTCCCATTGAAGTGGGCGCAGATGAAACTGCGCAAACGGAACCGCCTCCATTGCCGCCACCATCTTCCCGAGGAAGTGCATGAGGCGTCTTAAGGAGTGCGACTGACTTTGAAGGAGAGCCTGCACCCCAGTCTGTAGTGACCTCTGCTTGTCCAGCGGAAGCTTCACTATCGCTGAGAGAGTATGAAACTCCATGCCAAGATACGTTAGTGATTGGGTCGGTGACAGATTTGACTTTGAGAAGTTGATGATCCACCCGAACGTGTGGAGAGTCTCCAGTGCAACATTCAGGCTGAGTTGGCATGCCTCTTGAGAGGGTGCCTTGACAAGTAGATCGTCCAAGTAAGGGATCACAGAGTGTCCCTGAGAGTGCAAGACTGCTACCACTGCCGCCATGACCTTGGTGAATACCCGTGGGGCTGTCGCCAGACCAAATGGCAGAGCTACGAACTGAAGATGGTCGTCTCCTATCACGAAGCGTAGAAAGCGGTGGTGCTCTGTAGCAATCGGCACGTGGAGATAAGCATCTTTGATGTCTATTGATGCTAGGAAATCTCCTTGAGACATTGAGGCAATGACTGAGCGGAGGGATTCCATCCGGAACCGCCTGGCGTTCACATGCTTGTTGAGCAGTTTTAGGTCCAGAACAGGACGGAATGAGCCGTCCTTTTTTTGGCACCACAAAGAGATTGGAGTAAAAACCTTGTCCTTGTTCCCGAAGAGGAACAGGGACCACCACTCCTTCTGCTCTTAGAGAATTCACCGCCTGCAGAAGGGCATCTGCTCGGTCGGGATGTGGGGAAGTTCTGAAGAACCGAGGCGGAGGACGAGAACTGAACTCTATCCTGTACTTGTGAGACAAAATGTCTGTTACCCACTGGTCTTTGACCTGTGGCAGCCAAATGTCGCAAAAGCGGGAGAGCCTGCCACCGACCGGGGATGCGGAGGGAGGCGGCCGAAAGTCATGAGGCAGCCGCCTTGGAAGCGGTACCTCCGGTTGCTTTCTTGGGGCGTGAGTGAGCCCGCCAGGAATCAGAGCTCCTTTGCTCTTTCTGAGTCCCTTTGGACGAGGAGAATTGGGGCTTGCCCGAGCCTCGAAAGGACCGAAACTTTGACTGCCACTTCCTCTGTTGAGGTTTGCTTGATCTGGGCTGGGGTAAGGAAGAGTCCTTACCTTTGGACTGTTTAATGATTTCCGCCAATTGCTCACCAAACAGTCTGTCTCCAGATAATGGCAAGCTGGTTAAACATTTTTTAGAAGCAGAATCTGCTTTCCATTCTTTTAACCACAAGGCTCTGCGCAAAACTACAGAGTTGGCGGATGCCATTGAGGTACGGCTCGTAGAGTCCAGTACCGCATTGATAGCGTAGGTCGCAAACGCAGTCATTTGCGTAGTTAAGGACGCCACTTGCGGCACTGCTGGACGTATGAAAGAGTCCACCTGTGCCAGACCAGCTGAAATAGCTTGGAGCGCCCACACGGCCGCGAATGCTGGAGCAAACGACGCGCCAATAGCTTCATAGACAGATTTCAACCAAAGGTCCATCTGTCTGTCATTGGCATCTTTAAGTGAAGCCCCATCCTCCACTGCAACTATGGATCTAGCTGCAAGCCTGGATATTGGAGGGTCCACTTTTGGACACTGGGTCCAGCGTTTGACCACGTCAGGGGGAAAGGGATAACGTGTATCCTTAAGACGTTTGGAAAAACGCTTGTCCGGATAAGCATGGTGTTTCTGGATTGATTCTCTGAAGTCAGAGTGGTCCAGAAAAGTACTCAATTTACGCTTGGGATACAGGAAATGGGCAGCTGCCTCCTCTGCTGAAGGGGCTGGGGGAGAAATATCCAACAGCCTATTGATGGCCGCTATAAGGTCATTTACCATGGCGTCACCATCTGGCGTATCCAAATTGAGTGCGGTGTCAGGACTAGACTCCTGATCACCCACCTCTGTCTCATCATATAGAGACCCTTCTCGCTGAGACCCTGACCCGCGTGATGACGTGGAGGGTCTCTCCCAGCGAGCTCGCTTAGGCGGCCTGGGACTGTCATCGGAGTCAGAGCCCTCAGCCTGTGATGCCTGGGACCCCCTTGAAGTACGGATTAGTTCCAACTGAGGGGGACCGGGGAACATAGACACAGCAGTGTCCATGGTCTGAGCAACTGGCCTGGACTGCAAGGTCTCCAGGATTTTTGTCATAGTCACAGACATTTTATCAGCAAAGACTGCAAATTCTGTCCCCGTCACCGGGGCAGGGTTCACAGGCGTCTCTGCCTGGGCTACCACCACAATAGGCTCTGGCTGACGAAGTGCCACTGGGACTGAACATTGCACACAATGAGAGTCGTTGGAGCCTGCTGGTAGATTAGCCCCACATGCTGTACAAGCAGTGTATACAGCCCGTGCCTTGGCACCCTTGCGTTTTGTGGATGACATGTTGTTGTCTCCTCAGAGCAATATAGGGTATACAGCCAAGAAGCGACCGTACAGTGCAGTATATATATATATATATATCTGGTACAGGAAAAAGTACACCAATACAACACTGTGGCACTAGTGGGGCCAGCACTAATGTGCTGCTTACCGCCCGCTAAACGCGGGTGTGTGGTCGCCAGAAATCCCTAGTCTGGGTCTCCCAGAGCCTGTGTCCGTCCTCCAGCCAGACTGCATGCAGGAATGGCTGCCGGCGTCCTGTGGAGGGGGGGGGCGGGCCCTGGGCGTGCTCAGACCAAAAGCGGGAAACCTGCGTCCCACTGTGCCTAGTGAGAGGGCTGGAGCATGTAAATAAGGCTCCAGCCCTCGGCGCTGACGATTGCACAGCGTCTGTCCCATTCCCTGATTGACAGGGAGGGGGCGGGAACGAAGCGGAGCTAGGCCGCAAAAGCCCCAGCCGCGCCGCCGCTCCGAGAGTGGCCGGCGCGGTAGTTCCCAGCACATGAAGTCACACAGCTAAGCTGCTGTGACTCAAACCCCAGCGTGCAGCGTTACTGTCCCCGGCGCACTAACACACCCAGCAAGTCTGGCGTGTGTGTGCCTGTCTGTACGGGGACACAGAGTACCTGAAAGTTGCAGGGCCTTGTCCCTGAACGGTACCCAGCTCCGTATCCAGCAGGTTCACTGGGTCTGTGGATGGAGCCCGGCCTCAGGGCTTGGGGGCCGGTAAGATCCCACTTCCTCAGAGCCCCTCAGGGGGATGGGGAAGGAAAAACAGCATGTGGGCTCCTCAACCTTACAAACCACAAGTGGGGTAAGAAGGGAGCATGCTGGGGGCCCTATATGGGCCCTCTTTTCTTCCATCCGACATAGTCAGCAGCTACTGCTGACTAAACAGTGGAGCTATGCGTGGATGTCTGACCTCCTTCGCACAAAGCAGAAAACTGGTGAGCCAGTGATCCCACTGGGGGTGTATAGCCAGAAGGGGAGGGGCCTTACACTTTTTAGTGTAATGCTTTGTGTGGCCTCCGGAGGCAGTAGCTATACACCCAATCGTCTGGGTCTCCCAATGGAGCGCCGAAGAAAACATGGGTACGTGTGACATCCATATTAAAAACAGATGTCACACGTACCTGAAACACGGACGTCTGAAAGGGGCCTTAAGGAAAGCAGTGAAGGAGAGAAGACGCGAGATGCTGGGCTGTTATGTGCGGGGAAACTCTGCCCACAGCCCAGTCACTCAGGGAGACTGGGTCACGCCTCGGTGATGCTGGGTCACCTTCCGATTCTGGAAGTCGATGTGACATCACCGGACATGAGAGGTCACTGCAACCCGGGTCACGTGATGGGGACGAGCAGACACAGATAGCGCCGCTCACTGGCTGAATTAGCAACAGAAGTAGGGATGGGCGATCCCGATCTGTAAAGATGAGGGATCGTACCGATCACATACTGATCGTGTGCACGATCCGGATCACGAGCTTTCCTGGGAAGCTCGTGTTACAGATCGGGTCCACGGGCTGTAAAAAGCAAGCACATTATTAAAAAAAAACATTATGATCATACTTACAAGTCCTGTGATGCGACCTGCAGACACTGTCTCCCGCCGCTTCTGCCTCCGCGATCGATCATTGCTGGGCCGCTCGGTAACCAGCACTGGACTTACAGGACCTTCAATGATGTCATAGCCACATGACCAGTGAATGGTGTACATACATTGGCTTACAGACTGATAGATGACATTACCAAAGGTCCTCTACCTTCCGGGGGTATTCAATGCACTGCTCGTCACTTGGCAGTCATCGGCTGTTTTCGGCCGTGTTCTCGGTGACCTCAGGGTTCACCCGAGTCCATGGCTCATGGACACGATTGAACTTTAACTGTCACTCTGCGAGTGTCGCATCACGGCGCACAATCTCCCGACAGCAGCAGTCGGCTGCATGTGTTTCCATGTAACTGAAGCGCTCCTGTCCTGAGATCAGTCCATACGGGGTGATGTAATGCGAGATGCAAGTGCAATCATCCTCTCACTGTCAGCCTGCATCTCGCTCTGTAGAGTGATGTAGCAGAGCTGAATTGCCTCTGTGTTCTCCTCACTGTGTATATGTCGCGGACGGAGGGACGCGCTCGCCACGCTCGGGTCCGGGGCTTCTGCTGCTGCTGCTCGGTGGCTCGAGCGGTGGGCCGGACCCGGGAACTCGAGCAGCGTCCTCACTCGTGAGTGAAAAGGGATGATTTGTTTGGGGAGATAGTTCGTGACGCCACCCACGGGACGTGGTGATGAGGGTACCACCGCTGCTGGTGATGGGGATCCCGGGAGCTATGGTAGGGAGCAGCTAGGGTGTTGTCCCCTCTGTGGGTAGGGGTTGGTGTTCCCTGGGCCCGGTGACGATGCGGGGAGGCTGGATGGCTGGGGTGCAGGGTTGCAGGGGCAGCGCGGCGCGGTGCCAGATGGCACTGTTGTACTCACTCAGACAGAAAGTCACAAAGTCTCTAGTAAACCAAACGGCCGGATGGACGGGTCCCGCAGCCGGTTGCAGTGTCTTTGCTCTCCCCGGACAGGTGATGGTGGCTGTCTTTTCCTGCACCTGTGTAACATGTGTCGACTCCGATGGTTTCCCAATGGTAGTCTGCTCCCCGGCATATTGGTACCGTAGGAGCCCTTTTGCCCACAGGCGCTGGCCCTTGGATCTCTAGCCTGTGGCGGTGGCTGTATATGCTCACGGTGTGGACTGTTGCCTTCTAGCGGGACTTGGATGTTAGGAAACCCCTGGGGTTCCAGTCACTCTCGGATTTGACCGTTGTCGGCAGCTCCAAGCCTAGTCGGGGTCCGATGGCCCTGCCTGTGTGCTTAACTTCACTCCGCTTCCCGGTTCGGTACCGGTGGGCCACTGCCCAACCCCGATCCTACGGTTCCGCAGATATCCGCTAACTCCTGCAGACGGCCATCACCGTCTGCCGACCTTGCTGTCAGTGCCTGGGCTCCTACCCAGGCACACGCAGATGTTTTACTCCTCTCACTTTCACCTCCAAAACTCATCTGACACCTTTTCCCGCCTCCAGGCCTGTGAACTCCTCGGTGGGTGGAGCCAACCGCCTGGCTCCACCCCACCTGGTGTGGACATCAGCTCCTTGAGGGAGGCAACAAGGGTTTTTGGTTGACTGGTTTAACTATCCAGGGGAGGGGGTGTGTGTGGTGTAATGTCTGTGACTACCTGGCTAGTCCAGGGCGTCACATATAGACTGTGTCTGTACAGAGTGATGAAGCTGACTATGCTCTATCTGTGGATTACGTCTGACTAAGGATTTTTTTTATAATAAAGATGGAGTCTCTAAATGTTTTTTTTTCTGTTTTATTTCTAATAAAAAAAAAATGTCTTGTGTTGTGTTTTTGTTTTACTGTTTACTAGATTATTCTCTTTATAGGTATATTGTTGAGTAAAAGGGAAATTGTAAAATAAACAAAATTTTTTGCTTGGAAATTCAGAGACGTCAATAGTTTATAGAATAAAAGAACAATTTACATTTTACTCAAAAATATAAAGAGAAAAGTCAGAAAAACTGAAAATTTTGCAGTGGTCTTTTAATTTTTCCCGGTGCTATATATATATATATATATATATATATATACATATATATATATATATATATACATATATATATATATATATGCACTGTATATACTGTATATATATATTGTTTTTTAGTTAATTAAAAAATTTAAAAAAAAATGTGTGGGCTCCCGCTGCATTTTCTACAGCTGGATAAGGGTAATCCAGGCAGCTGTTGCTTGGCTAACCCACACTGCATCCAGGGAAGTCCTTTTTTTTAAAGTTTTTTTCCAGAAAAAAAAAAATTATGTTGGCTTTGCCATATTTTTGTATGCTAGCCAGGTACAGCAGGCAGGTACGGGCTGCCCCCAACCCCCAGCTGCCTATTTGTACCCGGCTGGGAACCAAAAATATAGGAGAGCCCATTTTTTAATTATTTCATGAAATAATTAAAATAAAACGACGTGGGCGTCACCCAATTTTTGTGTCCAGAGAGGTACAAATAGGCAACTGGGGATTGGAATCCGCAGCGCAGGTTGGCCCAAGCTTTCTGGCACCACTGCTGCGAATTGCAGTCCGCAGCCACTCCAAAAAATGGCGCTTTCATAGAAACGCCATCTTCTGGCGTTGTATCCAACTCTATCCCAGCAGCACGCTGGGTAATAAGGGGTTATTACCAGCTTTGTTTTACCAGCTAGTATTAAGCCAGAAATTCTTAATGTCAGGCCAAGTTTGACCCGGCCATTAAGAATCTCCAATAATGGGTTAAAAAAAGACAACACACCACACAGGAAAAAATACTTTATTAGAAATAAATACACAGACACATTTATGGATTCCATCTTTATTATTCCCTCTCAAGCATCAACGATCATGGTCTTCTGTCTTCTTCAACCCATGCAGCACTGCTATATCAGAAAGCACAGGGGAGGAAAAACGCTTCTGCTCCCCGCGCTGTTTAATCACTCAATGAGTGAGCAGAGGCTGTGGGTTGGTAAGCGGTGACGTCACCGCTGCCACCCCTGCCATAATAACCTAACGAGTGGGTTACTATAGCAATGGTGATCTCCATCACGTGATTCCCGACGACGTTATTCATCAATGGCTGTGGCAGCCTATCCCTGCATGTAGGCTGACTCTGTAAAGAGCGCCAACATGCAGGGTTAAAGAGCCAAGCATGTGCCTGAGCATCTCGTCGGTACACGGCGCTCGCCGAGTATACCAAGTACTGAGATGCTTGGGCGAGCACCGTGTACCAGCAAGATACACTGACATGACCTAGCATGACGTCATAGCCATATGACCGATCTATAACCAACGAGGTAATACAAGTAAAATGACAATGTTTATTATTAACTGTATTCTTTATTTTACAGCCCCCCCGCCCCATCACATAACTGTAAAGTCCAAGTTCGGTGATCGGACGCAAGTTCGCATTATCTCAGAATCCGAACTCTAACTTTACAAAACATTCGGGCGAGTCTCCCAAACATGAACATCGGGGGGATCGCCCATCACTATACATCAGGTTTTCAGGCTTTTTTTTTACCATTGCAATTGATGGAATCATTAAAGACATCAGAAATTGCTAAATTTTCTCTCACTTGTATAATACTAAGGAGATCCTAAAAAGCATGACCTGTTGGAGGCCCTGAAGGCTGGAGTTTGGGGGAAACAGATCTTAATAGAACCATGTATGAATTTAAATTAGCAGCGATAAGGACTTAATGCCTCTTGGGAAGACAAAATATCCAGTGGGAATATGAAAAATAATATATT
This sequence comes from Anomaloglossus baeobatrachus, assembly GCF_048569485.1. Classification (NCBI taxonomy): domain Eukaryota; kingdom Metazoa; phylum Chordata; class Amphibia; order Anura; family Aromobatidae; genus Anomaloglossus; species Anomaloglossus baeobatrachus. The sequence continues at coordinate 247,673,941 of NC_134359.1, forward strand.
GTATATATATATATATATATATATATATATATATATATTACAGTACAGACCAAAAGTTTGGACACACCTTCTCATCTCTAGAACGACTTGTAAAACGAGACTTTGTGCAGCAGGCCTTCATAGTAAAATAGCTGCTAGGAAACCACTGCTAAGGACAGGCAACAAGCATAAGAGACTTGTTTGGGCTAAAGAACACAAGGAATGGACATTAGACCAGAGGAAATCTGTGCTTTAGTCTGATGAGTCCAAATTTGAGATATTTGGATCATCTTTATAGAAAAGGTGAACGAATGGACTCTACATGGCTGGTTCCCACTGTGAGGCATGGAGGAGGTGTGATGGTGTGGGGGTGCTTTGCTCGTGACACTGTTGGGGATGTATTCAAAATTGAAGGCATACAGAAACAGCATGGCTACCACAGCATCTTGCAGCGACGTGCAATTCCATCCGGTTTGCGTTTAGTTGGACCATCATTTATTTTTCAATAGGACAATGACCCCCAACACACCTCCAGGCTGTGTAAGAGCTATTTGACTAAGAAGGAGAGTGATGGGGTGCTACGCCAGATGACCTGGCCTCCACAGTCACCAGACCTGAACCCAATCGAGATGCTTTGGGGTGAGCTGGACCGCAGAGTGAAGGCAAAAGGGCCAACAAGTGCTAAGCATCTCTGGGAACTCCTTCAAGACTGTTGGAAAACCATTTCCAGTGACTACCTCTTGAAGCTCATCAAGAGAATGCCAAGAGTGTGCCAAGTAGTAATCAAAGCAAAAGGTGGCTACTTTGAAGAACCTAGAATATAAGACATATTTTCAGTTGTTTCACACTTTTTTGTTAGGTATTTCATTCCACATGTTTTAATTCTTAGTTTTGATGCCTTCAATGTGAATCTACAATTTTCAGAGTCCTGAAAATAAAGAAAACTCTTTGAATGAGGTGTGTCCAAACATTTGGTCTGTACTGTATATATATATATATATATATATATATACATATATACGGTATATATATGTATTTATTACTTTTTTTTTTAATTTAATGGATGATTAAAACATTCTCACCTTGATGTCCTGAAGAACAATTCTTCCTCCACGTTTGTTCTGGAGCTTCAGAGACTTCTCGGCTTGTTCTCGCTTTTCCTCAGACTGTTCACAAAAGAACTTGGAGAACTTGGCCAATGCCGCATCATCCCAGTCACAAAAGAAGCCCTACAACAGAAAAGATATAAATAAATAGAAAACCATAAAAACAGTAAAAATAACCAAAAATGTGGAGCTTGTACATTTCAGACATTTCCAATTGTGAGTGTGACTTGCATCTACAATACAGGTGCACAAATTAATGCAACAACCTGTTGTGTGGTGGGAAGAATTAAAATTATATCTATATATATCTATATCTCTTGCAAAAATGAGACCACTGCAAAATGCAGTTTTTCTGATTTTTCTCTTCATATTTTTGAGTAAAATGTAAATTGTTCTTTTATTCTATAAACTACTGACAATTATTATGTTGCCCCAAAGTTGACTATTGTGTTTGGCTCCTTGGGTCCAGTAAGAGGCTGCTTTCCTTGTGGTCGCTGTCTCTCCTGCCCCAATATCCCCGGCTGTACTGAGTTCTCAACTAGTGATGGTATGAAGACCTTTGTAATCAGAGAACATATTACCTGTAATACGAATAATGTCATCTATTACGCCACGTGTGGATGCAATAAGATTTAGGGTACTTTCACACTTGCAATCAGCGGAGTCCGTCACTATGGGGAATAGCGCAGTCCGTTAACGCACTGCGCTATTCTCCATAGACTTGTATGGACAACGCACTGTAATGCAAGTGTCAGTGTGGCGCCCTGGCCTAGCCAGGTCGTCACAGATAACACACAAACACCCCACCCCCACTAGAAAGTAACATCAGCCAAACACAAAATCCTTGTTGCCTCCCTCCAGGGTCTGATGTCCACACCAGGTGGGGCGAAGCCACGCAGTTGGCCCCGCCCACCGAGGAGTTCACAGGCCTGGAGGCGGGAAAAGGAGAGTTGAGTGTTGAGCAGTGAAGTGAGAGGAGTGAAGTGGAGAGTGTCTGGGTTTGTGGCCCAGGCACTGACAGCAAGGTGGGCAGACGGTGGTGGCCGTCTGCAGGAGTGGTGAATCAATGCGGAACCGTAGGAGTGGGGACGGGCGTTGGCCCGCCGGTACCGACCGGGGAGTGAAGTGAAGCCAGCACACACAGGCAGGGCCATCGGACCCCGGCTAGGCTTGGAGCCGCCGTCAACAGCCAAATCCGAGTGTGACCGGAACCCCAGGGGCTTCCTAACAGCAAAAGTCCCGATAGAAGGCAACCGCCCACACCGTGAGGGTAACAGCTACCACCTAAGGCTAGAGACCCAAGGGCCAGCGCCTGCGGGCAAACGGGCTCCTCCGGCACCCATACACCGGGGAGCGGACTACCATTGGGAATCCATCGTAGTCAAACAAGTACACAAAGGTGCAGGGAAAGACAGCCGCCATCACCTGTCCGGGGAGAGACACTGCATCCGGCTGCGGGACCCGTACATCCAGCCGTTTGGTTTACCGAGGACTTTGTGCATCTCATACTGAGTGAGTACACCAGTGCCATCCGGCACCGTGCCGCGCTATCCCTGCAACCCTGCACCTCACCAACCCTGCCTCCCCGTCTCACCACCGGGCCCCGGGACAACCGACCCCTACCCACGGAGGGGGAAAACAACATCCCAGCTGCTCCCTACCATCGCTCCCGGGATCCCCGTCACCAGCAGCGGTGGTGCCCATCTTCACACTACAACCCGTGGGTGGCGTCACGGACTAAATCCCCCAAACCAACCACCCCTTTTCACTCACGGGCGAGGAGCGCCGCTCGAGTCCCCGGATCCGGCCCACCGCTCGAGCCACCGAGCAGCAGCCGCAGCAGCGCCGGACCCGAGCGTTAGCGAGCGCATCCGACAGCGTCCTCCCCGCCCGCGACATCAGCGTTGCATCCGCTGGACGACAAAGCGTCGTTATTTTGACGCTGCGTCGGGCGGAAGGAACGCTGCATGTAACGTTGTTTTGAGCGATGGAAACCTTTATTTTTCACTGCGCATGCGTTTTGTTTTGTTTTTTTTTTAAATCACAGAAACTTTATTTTGTTTCTCGGTGGCCGGACGTTCAGCTGAGCGCCCGGCCGCCGGCATGTGAGAGCGCTCAGCTGAGCGCCCGGCTGCCGGCATGGGAGAGCGCTTAGCTCAGCGCCCAGCCGCCGGCATGTGAGAGCGCTCAGCTGATCGCCCGGCCGCCGACATGTGAGAGCGCTCAGCTGAGCGCCCGGCCGCCGGCTATTGAGAGCGATCAGCTGATTCACAATAGTCTGCTGCTGGTAAAACTGTAAAGAAGAAGAAAAAATAAAAAAAAATAAATAAAAAAAGAAGGGAATTTTGTTACTTACCGTAAATTCCTTTTCTTCTAGCTCCTATTGGGAGACCCAGACGATTGGGTGTATAGCACTGCCTCCGGAGGCCACACAAAGCAATTACACTAAAAAGTGTAAGGCCCCTCCCCTTCTGGCTATACACCCCCAGTGGGATCACTGGCTCACCAGTTTTAGTGCAAAAGCAAGAAGGAGGAAAGCCAATAACTGGTTTAAACAAATTCACTCCGACGTAACGTCGGAGAACTGAAAACCGTTCAACATGAACAACATGTGTACCCGAAAAACAACCAAAAGTCCCGAAGGACAACAGGGCGGGTGCTGGGTCTCCCAATAGGAGCTAGAAGAAAAGGAATTTACGGTAAGTAACAAAATTCCCTTCTTCTTCGGCGCTCCATTGGGAGACCCAGACGATTGGGACGTCCAAAAGCTGTCCCTGGGTGGGTAAAGAAATACCTCATGTTAGAGCTGCGAAGACAGCCCTCCCCTACGGGGAGGCAACTGCCGCCTGCAGGACTCTTCTACCTAGGCTGGCGTCCGCCGAAGCATAGGTATGCACCTGATAATGTTTGGTGAAAGTGTGCAGACTCGACCAGGTAGCTGCCTGGCACACCTGTTGAGCCGTAGCCTGGTGTCGCAATGCCCAGGACGCACCCACGGCTCTGGTAGAATGGGCCTTCAGCCCTGATGGAACCGGAAGCCCAGCAGAACGGTAGGCTTCAAGAATTGGTTCTTTGATCCATCGAGCCAGGGTAGCCTTAGAAGCCTGCGACCCTTTGCGCTTACCAGCGACAAGGACAAAGAGTGCATCCGAACGGCGCAGGGGCGCCGTGCGGGAAATGTAGATTCTGAGTGCTCTCACCAGATCTAACAAATGTAAATCCTTCTCATACCGATGAACTGCATGAGGACAAAACGAAGGCAAAGAGATATCCTGATTAAGATGAAAAGAGGATACCACCTTCGGGAGAAACTCCTGAATGGGGCGCAGCACTACCTTGTCCTGGTGGAAGACCAGGAAGGGAGCCTTGGAAGACAGCGCTGCCAGCTCAGACACTCTCCGAAGAGATGTGATCGCTACTAGAAAAGCCACTTTCTGTGATAGTCTAGAAAGTGAAACCTCCCTCAGAGGCTCGAAGGGCGGCTTCTGGAGGGCAACTAGTACCCTGTTCAGATCCCATGGATCTAACGGCCGTTTGTACGGGGGAACGATATGGCAAACCCCCTGTAGGAACGTGCGCACCTTAGAAAGTCGTGCTAGACGCTTCTGAAAAAAGACGGATAGCGCCGAGACTTGTCCTTTAAGGGAGCCGAGCGACAAACCTTTTTCTAACCCAGATTGCAGGAAAGAAAGAAAGGTAGGCAATGCAAATGGCCAGGGAGACACTCCCTGAGCAGAGCACTAGGATAAGAATATCCTCCACGTTCTGTGGTAGATCTTAGCAGACGTGGGCTTCCTAGCCTGTCTCATGGTGGCAACGACCCCTTGGGATAAGCCTGAAGACGCTAGGATCCAGGACTCAATGGCCACACAGTCAGGTTCAGGGCCGCAGAATTCCGATGGAAAAAAGGCCCTTGGGACAGTAAGTCTGGTCGGTCTGGTAGTGCCCACGGATGGCCGACCGTGAGATGCCACAGATCCGGATACCACGCCCTCCTCGGCCAGTCTGGAGCGACGAGTATGACGCGGCTGCAGTCGGATCTGATCTTGCGTAGCACTCTGGGCAAGAGTGCCAGAGGTGGAAACACATAAGGGAGCCGAAACTGCGACCAATCTTGCACTAGGGCGTCTGCTGCTAGAGCTCTTTGATCGCGAGACCGTGCCATGAAGGTTGGGACCTTGTTGTTGTGCCGGGACGCCATTAGGTCGACGTCCGGCCTTCCCCATCGGCGACAGATTTCCTGAAACACGTCCGGGTGAAGGGACCATTCCCCTGCGTCCATGCCCTGGCGACTGAGGAAGTCTGCCTCCCAGTTTTCTACGCCGGGGATGTGAACCGCGGATATGGTGGAGGCCGTGGCTTCCACCCACATCAGAATCCGCCGGACTTCCTGGAAGGCTTGCCGACTGCGTGTCCCCCCTTGGTGATTGATGTATGCCACCGCTGTGGAGTTGTCCGACTGAATTCGGATCTGCTTTCCTTCCAGCCACTGTTGGAAGGCTAGTAGGGCAAGATACACTGCTCTGATTTCCAGAACATTGATCTGAAGGGTGGACTCCTGCTGAGTCCACGTACCCTGAGCCCTGTGGTGGAGAAACACTGCTCCCCACCCTGACAGACTCGCGTCTGTCGTGACCACCGCCCAGGACGGTGGTAGGAAGGATCTTCCCTGTGATAATGAGGTGGACAGGAGCCACCACTGCAGAGAGTCCTTGGCCGTCTGGGAAAGGGAGACTTTCCTGTCCAGGGATGTTGACTTCCCGTCCCATTGGCGGAGAATGTCCCATTGAAGTGGACGCAGATGAAACTGCGCAAACGGAACCGCCTCTATTGCCGCCACCATCTTCCCGAGGAAGTGCATGAGGCGTCTTAAGGAGTGCGACTGACTTTGAAGGAGAGCCTGCACCCCAGTCTGTAGAGACCGCTGCTTGTCCAGCGGAAGCTTCACTATCGCTGAGAGAGTATGAAACTCCATGCCAAGATACGTTAGTGATTGGGTCGGTGACAGATTTGACTTTGGGAAGTTGATGATCCACCCGAACGCCTGGAGAGTCTCCAGTGCAACATTCAGGCTGAGTTGGCATGCCTCTTGAGAGGGTGCCTTGACCAGTAGATCGTCCAAGTAAGGGATCACAGAGTGTCCGTGAGAGTGCAAGACTGCTACCACTGCCGCCATGATCTTGGTGAACACCCGAGGGGCTGTCGCCAGACCAAATGGCAGAGCTACGAACTGAAGATGGTCGTCTCCTATCACGAAGCGTAGAAAGCGTTGGTGCTCTGTAGCAATCGGCACGTGGAGATAAGCATCTTTGATGTCTATTGATGCTAGGAAATCTCCTTGAGACATTGAGGCAATGACTGAGCGGAGGGATTCCATCCGGAACCGCCTGGCGTTCACATGCTTGTTGAGCAGTTTTAGGTCCAGAACAGGACGGAAGGAGCCGTCCTTTTTTGGAACCACAAAGAGATTGGAGTAAAATCCTCGCCCCCGTTCCTGAGGGGGGACAGGGATCACGACTCCTTCTGCTCTTAGAGAGTCCACCGCCTGCAGCAGGGCATCTGCTCGGTTGGGGTGTGGGGAGGTTCTGAAGAACCGAAGTGGAGGCCGAGAACTGAACTCGATTCTGTACCCGCGAGACAAAATGTCTGTTACCCACCGGTCTTTGACCTGTGACAGCCAAATGTCGCAAAAGCGGGAGAGCCTGCCACCGACCGAGGATGCGGAGGGAGGAGGCCGAAAGTCATGAGGTAGCCGCTTTGGAAGCGGTTCCTCCATTTGCTTTCCTGGGGCGTGAGTGAGCCCGCCAGGAATCTGAGCTCCCTTGTTCTTTCTGAGTCCTTTTGGACGAGGAGAATTGGGCCTTGCCCGAGCCTCGAAAGGACCGAAACCTCGACTGCCACTTTTTCTGTTGAGGTTTACTTGCTCTGGGCTGTGGTAAGGAAGAGTCCTTACCCTTGGACTGTTTTATGATTTCAGCCAATGGCTCACCAAACAGTCTGTCTCTAGATAATGGCAAGCTGGTTAAGCATTTTTTGGAACCAGCATCTGCTTTCCAGTCCTTTAACCACAAGGCTCTGCGCAAAACCACAGAATTGGCGGACGCCATAGCGGTACGGCTCGTAGATTCTAGGACAGCATTGATAGCATAGGTCGCAAACGCAGACATTTGCGAAGTTAGGGACGCCACCTGCGGTACTGCTGGATGTATGATAGCATCCACCTGTGCTAAACCAGCTGAAATAGCTTGGAGTGCCCACACGGCCGCGAATGCTGGAGCAAACGACGCGCCGATAGCTTCATAGACAGATTTCAACCAAAGGTCCATCTGTCTGTCGTTGGCATCTTTAAGTGAAGCGCCATCCTCTAATGCGACTATGGATCTAGCCGCAAGCTTGGAAATTGGGGGGTCCACCTTTGGACACTGGGTCCAGCGTTTGGCCACCTCAGAGGGAAAAGGATAACGGGTATCCTTAGAACGTTTAGAGAAACGCTTGTCTGGATGAGCGTCGTGTTTCTGGATCGATTCTCTGAAGTCAGAGTGGTCCAAAAAAGCACTTAATTTACGCTTGGGATACAGGAAATGGAACTTCTCCTGCTGTGCAGCTGCCTCCTCTGCAGAAGGGGCTGGGGGAGAAATATCCAACAGTCTATTAATTGCCGATATAAGGTCATTAACCATGGCGTCACCATCAGGGGCATCCAGATTGAGAGGGGCCTCAGGATTAGAATCCTGATCACCGTCCTCAGTCTCATCACAGAGAGACTCTTCTCGCTGAGACCCTGAGCAGTGTGATGACGTGGAGGGTCTTTCCCAGCGAGCTCGCTTAGGCTGCCTGGGACTGTCATCTGAGTCAGAGACTTCAGCCTGTGATGCTTGAGACCCCCTTGAAGTACGGATTAGTTCCAACTGAGGGGGACCGGAGAGCATAGACACAGCAGTGTCCATGGCCTGAGTAACTGGCCTGGACTGCAAGGTCTCCAGGATTTTTGTCATAGTCACAGACATTTTATCAGCAAAAACTGCAAAGTCTGTCCCCGTCACCGGGGCAGAGTTCACAGGCGTCTCTGCCTGGGCCACTACCACCATAGGCTCTGGCTGACGAAGTGGCACAGGGACCGAACATTGCACACAATGTGAGTCATTGGAGCCTGCTGGTAGATTAGCCCCACATGCTGTACAAGCAGTGTACACAGCCTGTGCCTTGGCACCCTTGCGTTTTGCGGATGACATGTTGCTGCCTCCTCAGAGCAGTACAGGGTGTCCAGCCAAGAAGCGACCTTACAGTGCAACTATATATATATATATGGTACCAAGAAAAAGAAGGGAATTTTGTTACTTACCGTAAATTCCTTTTCTTCTAGCTCTTATTGGGAGACCCAGACGATTGGGGTATAGCTACTGCCCTCTGGAGGCCACACAAAGCACTACACTAAAAGTGCAAGGCCCCTCCCTCTCTGGCTATACCCCCCCGTGGAATCACGGGTACTCCAGTTTTAGTGCCAAAGCAAGAAGGAGGAAGCCAACAACTGGTTTAAACAAATTAACTCCGAGTAACATCGGAGAACTGAAAAACCGTTCAACATGAACAACATGTGTACCCGCAAACAGCAAAAACAATCCCGAAGGACAACAGGGCGGGTGCTGGGTCTCCCAATAAGAGCTAGAAGAAAAGGAATTTACGGTAAGTAACAAAATTCCCTTCTTCTTCAGCGCTCTATTGGGAGACCCAGACGATTGGGACGTCCAAAAGCTGTCCCTGGGTGGGTAAAGAAATACCTCATGTTAGAGCTGCAAAACAGCCCCCCCCTACGGGGATGTCACTGCCGCCTGCAGGACTCTTCTACCTAAGCTGGCATCCGCCGAAGCATAGGTATGCACCTGATAATGCTTGGTGAACGTGTGCAGACTCGACCAGGTAGCCGCCTGACACACCTGTTGAGCCGAAGCCTGGTGCCGTAATGCCCAGGACGCACCTACGGCTCTGGTTGAGTGGGCTTTTAGCCCTGAAGGAACCGGAAGCCCAGCAGAACGGTAGGCCTCTATAATTGGTTCTTTGATCCATCGAGCCAAGGTGGCTTTAGAAGCCTGCAACCCCTTGCGCGGACCGGCGACAAGGACAAAAAGTGCATCGGAACGGCGCATGGGCGCCGTGCGGGAAATGTAGATCCTGAGTGCTCTCACCAGATCTAGCAAACGCAAGTCCCTTTCATACCGGTGAACCGGATGAGGATAAAAGGAAGGCAATGATATATCCTGATTAAGATGAAACGAGGATACGACCTTAGGGAGAAACTCCGGAATGGGGCGCAGCACAACCTTGTCCTGGTGGAACACCAAGAAGGGAGCCTTGGATGACAGAGCAGCCAGCTCAGACACTCGCCGAAGCGATGTGATCGCAACAAGAAACGCCACTTTCTGTGACAGGCGAGAAAAAGAAACTTCTTTGAGAGGCTCGAAGGGCGGCTTCTGGAGAGCCACTAGTACCCTGTTCAGATCCCATGGATCCAACGGCCGCTTGTACGGGGGCACAATATGACAGACCCCCTGCAGGAACGTGCGCACCTTAGGAAGACGTGCTAGACGCTTCTGAAAAAACACGGATAGTGCCGAGACTTGCCCTTTAAGGGAGCCGAGCGACAAGCCCTTTTCCAACCCTGATTGCAGGAAAGATAGAAAAGTGGGCAATGCAAATGGCCAGGGAGACACTCCCTGAGCAGAGCACCAGGTTAAGAAAATCTTCCACGTTCTGTGGTAGATCTTAGCAGAAGTTGACTTCCTAGCTTGTCTCATTGTGGCTACCACTCCCTGGGATAATCCTGTTGACGATAGGATCCAGGACTCAATGGCCACACAGTCAGGTTCAGGGCCGCAGAGTTCTGATGGAAAAACGGCCCTTGAGACAGCAGGTCTGGACGGTCTGGAAGCGACCACGGTCGGCCGACCGTGAGATGCCACAGATCCGGATACCACGATCTCCTCGGCCAGTCTGGGGCGACGAGTATGATGCGGCTGCAATCGGATCTGATCTTGCGTAGTACTCTGGGCAAGAGTGCCAGAGGCGGGAATACATATGGGAGGCGGAAGTGCGACCAATCTTGCACCAAGGCGTCTGCCGCCAGCGCTCTTTGATCTCGCGACCGCGCCATGAATGCCGGGACCTTGTTGTTGTGCCGAGACGCCATTAGGTCGACGTCCGGCACTCCCCATCGGCGACAGATTTCCTGAAACACGTCCGGGTGAAGGGACCATTCCCCCGCGTCCATGCCCTGGCGACTGAGGAAGTCTGCTTCCCAGTTTTCTACGCCCGGGATGTGAACTGCGGATATGGTGGATGCTCTTTCCTCCACCCACATCAGAATGCGCCGGACTTCCTGAAAGGCTTGCCGGCTGCGCGTCCCTCCTTGGTGGTTGATGTATGCCACCGCTGTGGAGTTGTCCGATTGGATTCGGATCTGCTTTCCTTCCAGCCACTGTTGGAAGGCTAGTAGGGCAAGATACACTGCCCTGATTTCCAGAACATTGATCTGAAGGGTGGACTCCTGCTGAGTCCACGTCCCCTGAGCCCTGTGGTGTAGAAACACTGCTCCCCACCCCGACAGACTCGCATCTGTCGTGACTACTGCCCAGGATGGGGGCAGGAAGGATCTTCCCTGAGACAATGAGGTGGGAAGGAGCCACCATTGCAGAGAGTCCTTGGCCGTCTGGGAAAGAGAGACTTTCCTGTCTAGGGAAGTCGTCTTCCCGTCCCATTGGCGGAGAATGTCCCATTGAAGTGGACGCAGATGAAACTGCGCAAAGGGAACTGCTTCCATGGCTGCCACCATCTTCCCTAGGAAGTGCATGAGGCGCCGTAAGGGGTGCGACTGGCCCTGAAGGAGCGATTGCACCCCTGTCTGTAGGGACCGCTGCTTGTTTAGCGGAAGCTTCACTCTCGCTGCTCGAGTATGAAACTCCATGCCAAGATACGTTAGTGACTGTGTCGGTGACAGATTTGACTTTGGAAAGTTGATGATCCATCCAAAAGTCTGGAGAGTCTCCAGCGTAGCCTGTAGACTGAGTTGGCATGCCTCTTGAGAGGGTGCCTTGACAAGTAGATCGTCTAGGTAAGGGATCACCGAGTGTCCCTGAGAGTGCAAGACTGCTACCACCGCCGCCATGACCTTGGTGAAGACCCGTGGGGCTGTCGCCAGACCAAATGGCAGAGCTACGAACTGAAAATGGTCGTCTCCTATCACAAAACGTAGAAAACGTTGATGTTCTGTAGCAATTGGCACGTGGAGATAAGCATCCTTGATGTCTATTGAGGCAAGGAAGTCTCCTTGAGACATTGAGGCAATGACAGAACGGAGGGTTTCCATCCGGAACCTCCTGGCGTGCACATGTTTGTTGAGCAGTTTTAGGTCCAGAACAGGACGGAATGAGCCGTCCTTTTTTGGCACCACAAAGAGATTGGAGTAAAACCCTCTCCCTTGTTCCTGAAACGGTACAGGAACCACTACTCCCTCCGCTCTTAGGGAGTCCACCGCCTGCCGCAGGACATCTACACGGTCTGGGTGTGGGGAGGTTCTGAAGAACCGAGCTGGAGGACGAGAACTGAACTCGATTCTGTACCCGCGCGACAAAATGTCCGTCACCCACCGGTCTTTGACCTGTGACATCCAAGTGTCGTAAAAGCGGGAGAGCCTGCCCCCGACCGGAGATGCGGAGGGAGGGGACTGGAAGTCATGAGGTAGCCGCTTTGGAAGCGGTTCCTCCATTTGCTTTCTTGGGGCGTGAATGAGCCCTCCAGGAATCTGAGTTTCTTTGCGTCCTCTGAGTCCCTTTGGACGAGGAGAATTGTGTTTTGCCCGAACCTCGAAAGGACTGAAACTTCTGCTGCCACTTTCTCTGCTGAGGTTTGCTTGATCTGGGCTGGGGTAAAGAGGAGTCTTTACCCTTGGACTGTTTAATGATGTCAGCCAGTGGCTCGCCAAACAGTCTTTCTCTAGACAAAGGCAAGCTGGTTAAACATTTTTTGGAACCAGCATCTGCTTTCCAGTCCTTTAACCACAATGCCCTGCGCAAAACTACCGAATTGGCAGACGCCATTGAGGTGCGGCTGGTAGATTCTAGGACCGCATTGATAGCGTAAGACGCAAACGCGGACATCTGCGAGGTAAGGGACGCCACTTGTGGCACCGCTGGATGTAAGATAGCATCCACTTTCGCTAAACCAGCTGAAATAGCTTGTAGCGCCCATACGGCTGCGAATGCTGGAGCAAACGACGCGCCGATAGCTTCATAGACAGATTTTAACCAAAGGTCCATCTGTCTGTCATTGGCATCTTTAAGTGAAGCGCCATCTTCCACTGCAACTATGGATCTAGCTGCAAGTTTGGAAATCGGGGGATCCACCTTTGGACACTGGGTCCAGCGCTTGACCACCTCAGGGGGGAAAGGATAACGTGTATCCTTAGAACGTTTAGAGAAACGCTTTTCTGGATGAGCATCGTGTTTCTGGATTGATTCTCTGAAGTCAGAGTGATCCAACAGAGCACTTAATTTACGCTTGGGATAGAGGAAACGAAATTTCTCCTGCTCTGCCGCTGCCTCTTCTGCTGAAGGGGTTGGGGGAGAAATATCTAACAGCCTATTGATGGCTGAGATAAGATCGTTTACCATGGCGTCCCCATCCGGGGTATCCAGATTGAGAGGGGTTCCAGGATTAGACTCCTGATCACTCTCTTCAGACACATCACAGGGAGACTGATTGCGCTGAGACCCTGAGCAGTGTGATGACGTTGAGGGTCTTTCCCAGCGAGCCCGCTTGGGGTGGCTGGGGCAATCATCTGAGTCATCATACTCATCCTGAGAGGCCGGGGACCCCCTTGCAGTCTGGATTAAATCCAACTGCGGAGGGTTAGAGGACATAGACCTCGCCGTGTCCATAGACTGAGCCCCAGGCATGGATTGCAAAGTTTCCAGGATTTTTGCCATAGTCACCGACATATTAACCGCAAAAACTGCAAAGTCTGACCCTGACACCGGGGCAGGACTTACAGGCGTCTCAGCCTGGGTCACTATCTCTCCTGACTCCGGCTGGCGAAGCAGCACCGGATCTGAGCATTGCACACAATGGGGGTCTTTGGAACCTGCTGGTAGAGCAGTCCCACAAGCAGCACACACAGTGCACACAGCCCTAGCCTTGGCAGCTTTGCGTCTTGTGGATGACATGCTGCTGCTTCCTCAGAGCGATCTGGGGTATTCAGCCAGGAAGCGACCTCACAGTGCAAGAAATCAATAAATCTCTATGTCCAGTGACACAATACACTAACATACACTGAGGCACTAGAGGGGCCAGCTGAAAAGCCGCTTACCGCCCGCTAAAGAGCGGGTGTGTGGTCTTCCAAAGCCCCTCAGTCTAGGTCTCCCAGAGCCTTGCGTCCCTCTTCCAGCCAGCCATGCATGTAATGGCTGCCGGCGTCCTGAGGGAAGAAGGGGGGAGGGCCCTGGGCGTTCCTGACCAAGAGCGGGAAGCCTGCTCCCTCTGTGCCTAGTGTGAGGGCTGGAGCATGTAAATCAGGCTCCAGCCCTCCTCGCTGCCGTGAAACAGCGTCTCTCCCCTACCCTGATTGACAGGGTGGGGGCGGGAACGATCGGAGCTGCCGGCGTCCTAGGCCCAAAAGCCGGGGACTAGAGTTATAAACGCCGCCGCCGTAAAAGCGCGGTCGGCGTATCCCCGGCGCACCACAAGTCACAGCAGCGCCGCCCGGTCCAGTGAGGGTCGGCGCTGCGTTCCCAGAACACAAAGTCCCCCAGATGACTGTAGGAACACCAGCTCAGTGTACGGTCCCCGGCGCACTACAACACCCAGCCAGCCCGGAGTGTGTCTGTGCCTGCCGGGGACACAGAGTACCTGTATGATGCAGGGCCCGGTCCCTGATGGTACTCCTGCTCCGTATCCATCAGGTTCTGATGGGTCTGTGGATGGAGCCCGGCGACAGAGCTTTGAGGCCGGCAGGATCCCACTTCCACAGAACCCCCAAGGGGATGTGGAAGGAAAAACAGCATGTCAGGCTCCAGCCCTGTACCAGCAATAGGTACCTCAACCTTACAACACCATCCAGGGGTGAGAAGGGAGCATGCTGGGGACACTATATGTGTCCTCTTTTCTTCCATCCGAACTAGTCAGCAGCTACTGCTGACTAAAATCTGTGGAGCTATGCATGGAATGTCTGACCTCCTTCGCACACAAAGCTAAAACTGGAGTACCCGTGATTCCACGGGGGGGTATAGCCAGAGAGGGAGGGGCCTTGCACTTTTAGTGTAGTGCTTTGTGTGGCCTCCAGAGGGCAGTAGCTATACCCCAATCGTCTGGGTCTCCCAATAGAGCGCTGAAGAAAAGTACACTAATATAACACTGAGGCACTAGTGGGGCCAGCACTAAAGTGCTGCTTACCGCCCGCTTAGGAGCGGGTGTGTGGTCGCCGAAATCCCTTTAGTCTGGGTCTCCCAGAGCCTGCTGCCTTTCCCCAGCCAGACTGCATGTGTAATGGCTGCCGGCGTCCTTGTGGAGAGGGGGGGCGGGCCCTGGGCGTATACAGACGAAGAGCGGGAAGCCTGCTTCCCACTGTGCCTAGTGAGAGGGCTGGAGCATGTAAATAAAGCTCCAGCCCTCGGCGCTGCCAATTGAGCAGCGTCTCTCCCCTACCCTGATTGACAGGGTGGGGGCGGGAACGAAGCGGCGCTAGGCCGCAGAAGCCGGGGGCTAAAGTTAGAAGCGCCGCCGCCGTAAAAGCGCGGTCGGCGCAAAGTCCCCGGCGCACCACAAGTCGCAGGTGCGCCGCCGCTCCAGGAGCGGTCGGCGCAGTAGTTCCCAACATGTAACGTCACTCAGCAAAGCTGCAGTGACCTAACCCCAGCGCACAGCGCTACTGTCCCCGGCGCACTATAACGCTCAGCAAGCCTTGAGAGTGTCCGTGCCTGCCGGGGACACAGAGTACCTGAAAGTTGCAGGGCCTTGTCCCTGAACGGCACTCCCGCTCCAAATCCAGCAGGTTCTCTGGGTCTGTGGATGGAGCCCGGCCCCAGGGCTTGGGGGCCGGCAAGATCCCACTTCCACAGAGCCCTCCAGGGGATGTGGAAGGAAAACAGCATGTGGGCTCCAGCCTCTGTACCAGCAATAGGTACCTCAACCTTACAAGCACCACCGCGGGTGAGAAGGGAGCATGCTGGGGGCCCCATATGGGCCCTCTTTTCTTCCATCCGATATAGCCAGCAGCTACTGCTGACTACAAACAGTGGAGCTATGCGTGGATGTCTGACCTCCTTCGCACAAAGCAGAAAACTGGTGAGCCAGTGATCCCACTGGGGGTGTATAGCCAGAAGGGGAGGTGCTATACACCCAATCGTCTGGGTCTCCCAATGGAGCGCCGAAGAAAAAAAAGCTTTCTGCTGTTTTGTACGATCCGTAGCATCCATTGTGCCACTATATGCAACGCATCCGTTGCATCTGTCACACAACGCAATGCTACGGAAGCCATCCAACGCAAGTGTGAAAGTAGCCTTACATTGGTCTTACATCAAGGGAACTCAGAGTTGGAGTTAGGGAGCATGTGAGGGATATTGGGGCGGCAAAGACGGCGACCAATGATACGGAATTGAAGACTATTCCTGCCACTTTAGACAATTCCACGGATGTAATCCCAAGTCCTTCATGGTAAAAGGGATCGATGTGATCCATTGTGGCATAAGAGGAGGCGACATAAAGAGGCTCTACGAGAGATGAAGTGGTTTTCTCAACATCCAAACTGTGGACTGCGTGGAAAAATCTGTAAATTGATACGTTAAATGATGACTCTCCTTCATATATGGACTTGATGCACTGTCACTTTAAGAAGAATTCTATGGAATTGTCTGTTATAAATTACCATAATTGACTGAGCAGTTTGTTACTGTGCTACTCTACAACCTATGGTTATATATGTTTAGCTATACTTTGAATATTATGTGCGCTTTATATTTATACAGAATTTACATTTCTGATAAGCTATGTCCTTACCGGGCCGCAGTGCGCATGCTCCTTGCCTGGGAGGCGCGTCACTTTGCTCTCCCCGGCTTTGTCATGGAGGTGGGAGGTGCTTGGCGTCCTTGGTTACCGAGGACGCTGTGCATCTCCTCCCTCTGGATGGTTGGGGTGGACATTGGTGGACACGCGTCAGGCGGGGCGCATGCGCCACTATTGCGGTCTGTTGATTGGTTAGGAGGTAATGTAAGCAGGTCCTGCAAGACCCAATGCGGTCAACTGACCTGAGGAAGCTGATATTTTTGTGACGCAAAACGTGCGTTTGAGGGGTTGCTGTACATGTGAGGGACACAGGCAAGGTGTTTTACATGGGTAAGCAATTCATGAATAGGGTATTATTTCCTTGGCCAACTATTTTGCCCTCACTATCGGAATTTGGATATTGGCAGCTTTATTACATGTGGCCAAGGTGCCTATGTGATTCTTTATGGTTTTGGCTCCCTGCCACGTACTAGGCTAAACTTCCTTGACCTCTATCCCTTACATGCTTGTCGGTGTCTGTCCCCCCATTTAACATCTGATTAGCACTATTACCTTTTTCATTGATTGTGTCGTATATCTGCTGTTTTTAAAAAAAATAGTGATAAAGTGTTATTGCATATAGCCCTCAAAGCTCCTAGTTCTCTCTTGTCATGAAACTACTGACAACGTCTCCGAATTTCCAAGCAATAAATTTTGTATTTATTTTCTGAAAATGAGAAATGGTCAAAATAACAAAACAATGTCGATAATGCAAAGAAAACAAGTTCATAATCATCTAGAAACAACAATACTAATAATATTTTACCTCAGGAAGAGATCAGAAATCAATATTGTGTGGAATAACCATGATTTTTAATCCCAGCTTTCATGCGTCTTGGCTGCTTTCCACCAGTGTCTCACACTGCTTTTGGGTGACCTTATGCCACTCCTGGGGCAAAAATGTAAGCAGTTCTTCTTTATTTAAAGGCTTGTGACTATCCATCTTCCGCTTGATGACATTCCAGAGGTTTTCAATGGGGTTCAGATCTGGAGATTGGGCTGGCCATGACAGGGTTTTGATGTGGTGGTCCTTCATCGACACATTGATTGAAATATCTGTGTGGCATGGCGCATTGTCCTGCTGGAAAAAACAGTCCTCACAGTTGGGGAACATTACCTGAGCAGAAGGAAGGAACTGTACAGGATAACCTTGTATGCGGCTTGATTCCTACGTCCTTCACAAAGTTTAATCTGCCCAATTCCAGCCTTGCTGAAACATCCCCAGATCATCACCAATTCTCCACCAAATTTCACAGTGGGTACAAGACACTGTGACTTGTACGCCTCTCCAGGTCTCCGTCTAACCATTAGATGACCAGATGTTGGGCAAAGCTGAAAATTAGACTCATCAGAGATTACTTTAAGGCCGCTTTACACGCTGCGATATCGTGACCGATATCGCTAGCGTGTGTACCTGCCCCATCGGTTGTGTGACACGGGCAAATTGCTGCCCGTGGCGCACACCATCACGCGAACCTGTCACACTACTTACCTGCCTAGCGACGTCGCTGTGACCGGCGAACCACCTCCTTTCTAAGGGGGGCGGTTTGTTTAGCGTCACAGCGACGTCACAGCAGCGTCACTGAACCGCCGCCCAATAGAAGCGGAGGGGCGGAGATGAGCGGGGCGTAACATCCCGCACACCTGCTTCCTTCCTCATTGCAGGCGGGCGCAGGTAAGCAGAGGTTCCTCGTTCCTGCGGTGTCACACATAGTGATGTGTGCTGCCGCAGCAACGAGGAACTACATCGCTAGCTGCAGCAGCAGCTATAATCGAGAATAGGGCATGTCACCGATGAGCGATTTTAAACGTTTTTGTGACGATTCAAAATCACTCATAGGTGTCACACGCAACGACATCGCTAAAGCGGCCGGATGAGCGTCACAAATTCCGTGACCCCAACGAGATCGCTTGAGCGATGTCGCAGCGTGTAAAGCGGCCTTTACGCTGGAAATTGGGCAGATTAAACTTTGTGAAGGACGTATAAATCAAGCCTAATACAAGGTTATCCTGGAAAAACAGTTGCTTCCTTCTGCTCAGGCAATGTTCCTCAACTGTGAGGACTGGTTTTACCAGCAGGACAACACAGCTAGGTCAATCAATGTGTGGATGAAGGACCACCACATCAAAACCCTGTCATGGCCAGCCCAATCTCCAGACCCGAACCCCATTGAAAACCTCTGGAATGTAATGAAGAGGAATATGGATAGTCACAAGCCATTAAATAAAGACCTGCTGACATTTTTGCAGCATGAGTGGCATAAGGTCACTCAAAAGCAGTGTGAAAGACTGGTGAAAAGCAGCCAAGACGCATGAAAGCTGTGATTAAACATCATGGTTATTCCACACAATATTGATTTCTGATCTCTTCCTGAGGTTAAACATTATTAGTATTGTTGTTTCTAGATGATTATGAACTTGTTTTCTTTGCATTATCTGTATTGTTTTGTTATTTTGACCATTTCTTATTATCATAAAATAAATACAAAATTTATTGCTTGGAAATTTGGAGACGTTGTCAGTAGTTTATAGAATAAAAGAACAATATACATTTTACTCAAAAACATGAAGAGAAAAATCTGAAAACTGACAATTTTGCAGTGGTCTCTTATTTTTTTGCCAGAGCTGTATATTGCAGCATTTGGCTTTTACAGGCTCTTTGTTTCTATACACATTCAACCTCGATCTATGATCATAAATCAGCTGAGATGGGCTTCGAAAAAGAATTACATCCGGCAGAATGAGCTCACTGAAGCATTCTCAGTGAACTCATTCCAAAGCAAATAATTGCCAGAAGCTCAGGGTGGCAAAAAGTGCAAATATTTTAATGAAACTTTCTTGCAAATATAATATCTAGCCCCAACTGAAGTCATTATAATTAAAAACAATGTCCCCAAAGGTGAACAACCCAAATGTATCTGGGGAGGGGCTCTTGACTGTCTGCCAATGCCAGATATCAGAGGAAGGAATGAGTGGCCCATAATGTCATATCACAACATATTACAGAGATATATTGTATTAGAGGTAATGTTTCTACAATATCTACAGCAGCACAGATGCACATAGGTTATATATGGGGAGATAATGGGAAATGATAGTGATTATTTTTTGTATTTTAGACTTTTTCAGATGAAATGGCGAAAATGATATTGCACATGAAGCGAGCAAAGAACAAAGTGCTGAAAAAAATAATAAACCAGGCAGAATAAAATAGGACAGCGACCTCTAATTATGTGTCACTAAATCGTAAAGAGGTTCTGCAGCAGCAAGAAAGAACATGAAAAAGCCACTTGGATGTACATACCATATACACAGACTATAGCACCAAGACCGGCCATGGTCAGGTTATGCCATCTGCACAATTCCACATGATAGGGGTATATACCCCCGATTTACCCACAGACATCCACTGTGACCATGTAAGACGTCTTGGGACTCGGCTACTGAAACTGGAGTCTGTAGATGTCGGATTTCCTATAAACTCATCACTTTTTGGAGAACGTTTTGCTTATTTAATTGTCTTACACTTATCCATAGTGTTCTAATGTCATATAATAGAACAGGAATATAGAGAATATTATATCGTTCAATGTTTATAGATTATCGTTCTTCTACCTGTAAATAAAATCTTGCTTTCCCCCTACATCTTCGTATTTGGTTTATTCCTATTGGGCATTTTTGCCTCTATGTCTTCTGCCCCTTTCACAAGTACGATTTTCTCATATCTGTCAGCAGTCTTCTGCAATGTAATCTGAGAGCAGCATGATGTAGGGGCTGAGACCCTGATTCCAGTGATGTGTCACTTGCTGGTCTACATGCTGTCATTGTGATATAATCCTTGTTTTTTTGCTGCAGATCTAGCAGAGTTTGGAATGTTGAGCTGTGTATAGCCCCGCCCACACCACTGATTGGCTGCTTTCTTACCTATGCACAGTGTACAGCTGCCAATTAGTGGTGGGGGCGGGGTTACACACAGCAGTTGACTAGGAGGCACGAGACAAGTAGTCCTGCAATGATAATCTCCTGCTGATTTTATTGAAACAGCAACTCAGCCCGTTTGTCACGAGTGTGTCACGGTTGACAGACAACGCTGTGGTGTCCGGCTGCAGACGGTCGTTGCATTTAGTTGCACAAAGTGCTCCTTGATATCCCATCCTTTCCTCTGTGGTGTGAATAGAGTTTTGTGTGTCTTCTCTGTTAGGCCTCTTTCACACGTCCGTGTCTCCGGTACGTGTTTGGTCCGTTTCCTCACGTGCCGGAGACACGGGCACATGTAGACACATTAAAATCAATGGGTCTGCACACACGTGCGTATTCTACCATGGACTGTGTGTACATGTGGAGCATACGTGTGCCCGTGTGCTCCACACATAATCATGTCCGTTTTTCTCCGGCATCACGGGTGTCACAAGGCCTGCATACGGACCACACGGAGGTGTTCCATTTGACATGCACCGGAGAAAACACACGTGTCTGAGAAAAAAAATAACAATTCCCTACTCACCTTCTACAGCTCTGCTGTCTCTGCCGTTGCTGTCACTTGCTTCCGACCTCCGCTCAATATGCTCATTGCATATTCACTTCACTGCGGCCGGAAGCAGCAGCATCAGGGAGTCGGCAGGACCGGAGGCCGAAGATCAGCACCACGGACAGCAAAGCCAGGGACAGGTGAGCAGAAAGTTCCCGTTCTCCGTGTGTTATCACGGATAACACACGGAGAACACACGTGTGCCATAAACACGGCTCACGGAGGGCAAAACACACCTTTCACACGTCCATGAAAAACGTGCTTGATTTTCACGGACGTGTGAAAGAGGCCTTAGCGATTACTCTTTCCCCTTTAGGAACCTGCGGACAACTTTTCCTTTCAGCTTTTAATCATTATCCCTCACACTCTGTGTCTTTATATATCTGCATTTCCCCTTGGTATGTTGCTGGTGATAGAGTTAGTTTCTATACGGTCCTGATTGCAAGAAGTCAGCTTGTAATCACCTGGAGAAATGTATGTTGCTGTTCCTCTCCCTACCTTATCTTGGAGATGAGTTGATTGTTTGCATTCCCTGTTTGTTCTTTCTGTGTCTTCTTTAGGACTAAAGGGCGCTTTACACGCTACAATAAATCTTACGATGTGTCGGCCATCTTAAGATATCCTGCTCGGTGCATAGGTGCGGAACCAATCTACGGATGTCAAGGGAGCCAGGGGCCGGCGGAAGCTTTTATTAGAAGTCACCATTCGCCCGGTTTCCCTCTCCTCCCTTTTTGCGTTGGCTCGGTATTTCCCCATACTGATAAATCCAGCCAATCTGGTGTCTTGTGTAGATCATTGAAGGTGTCAATCTATAAAAATAAAGGAGCAACTTTCTAAGTTTGGGAGGTGGATCATTATAAAAGGGTTGTATGGGTTTAGCATTTATGGCTGTGTACTTCCTAAAACAGCGCCACAACTGTCCACAGCTTGTGCCTAGTATTGCATCTCAGCCCTATTTAGTTTAATGAAACTAAGCAGCAATACCAGGTACAACCAAATGTGGCGCTGTTTAAAAAAAACAACAAATGTGTTTGTTAATCCCTTTTTAATTAAGCGGGTCAAGTTGGGCTATAAGAGCTGTTGTGATTACTCGTGGTTACTCGCTAATCCCGCCCCCCGCACATTACCATACGCAGCTCCGCCCCCGTACATTACACATGCGGCTCCACCCCCACAAACTACACACGTGGCTCCGCCCCCTGCACATTACCATACGCAGCTCCGCCCCACATACAATACACACGTGGCTCCGCCCCCCCACATTACACGCAGCTCCGCCCCCACATTACACACACGGCTCCACACCCTCGCAAATTACATACACAGTTCTGCTACATCCACACATAAATCCCTCCTGACCCCACACATACACTTCACCTCATACAGCATCATGACAACGAGCACAGCAGAGTCCTGCATACACTGAGGAACTGATCATGTGACGCCGACTCATCCCCTCCATGTGACATCATCACAGGCCCTGTAAGGACAAAGATATATATAAGAAATATTTGGACAGTGACACAATTTTCGCGAGTTGGGCTCTGCATGCCACCACATTGGATTTGAAATGAAACCTCTACAACAGAATTCAAGTGCAGATTGTAACGTTTAATTTGAAGGTTTGAACAAAAATATCTGATAGAAATTGTAGGAATTGTACACATTTCTTTACAAACACTCCACATTTTAGGAGGTCAAAAGTAATTGGACAAATAAACCAAACCCAAACAAAATATTTTTATTTTCAATATTTTGTTGCGAATCCTTTGGAGGCAATCACTGCCTTAAGTCTGGAACCCATGGACATCACCAAACGCTAGGTTTCCTCCTTCTTAATGCTTTGCCAGGCCTTTACAGCCGCAGCCTTCAGGTTTTGCTTGTTTGTGGGTCTTTCCGTCTTAAGTCTGGATTTGAGCAAGTGAAATGCATGCTCAATTGGGTTAAGATCTGGTGATTGACTTGGCCATTGCAGAATGTTCCACTTTTTTGCACTCATGAACTCCTGGGTAGCTTTGGCTGTATGCTTGGGGTCATTGTCCATCTGTACTCTGAAGCGCCGTCCGATCAACTTTGCGGCATTTGGCTGAATCTGGGCTGAAAGTATATCCCGGTACACTTCAGAATTCATCCGGCTACTCTTGTCTGCTGTTATGTCATCAATATACACAAGTGACCCAGTGCCATTGAAAGCCATGCATGCCCATGCCATCACGTTGCCTCCACCATGTTTTACAGAGGATGTGGTGTGCCTTGGATCATGTGCCGTTCCCTTTCTTCTCCAAACTTTTTTCTTCCCATCATTCTGGTACAGGTTGATCTTGGTCTCATCTGTCCATAGAATACTTTTCCAGAACTGAGCTGGCTTCATGAGGTGTTTTTCAGCAAATTTAACTCTGGCCTGTCTATTTTTGGAATTGATGAATGGTTTGCATCTAGATGTGAACCCTTTGTATTTACTTTCATGGAGTCTTCTCTTTACTGTTGACTTAGAGACAGATACACCTACTTCACTGAGAGTGTTCTGGACTTCAGTTGATGTTGTGAACGGGTTCTTCTTCACCAAAGAAAGTATGCGGTGATCATCCACCACTGTTGTCATCCGTGGACGCCCAGGCCTTTTTGAGTTCCCAAGCTCACCAGTCAATTCTTTTTTCTCAGAATGTACTCGACTGTTGATTTTGCTACTCCAAGCATGTCTGCTATCTCTCTGATGGATTTTTTCTTTTTTTTCAGCCTCAGGATGTTCTGCTTCACCTCAATTGAGAGTTCCTTAGACCGCATGTTGTCTGGTCACAGCAACAGCTTCCAAATGCAAAACCACACACCTGTAATCAACCCCAGACCTTTTAACTACTTCATTGATTACAGGTTAACGAGGGAGATGCCTTCAGAGTTAATTGCAGCCCTTAGAGTCCCTTGTCCAATCATTTTTTGTCCCTTGAAAAAGAGGAGGCTATGCATTACAGAGCTATGATTCCTAAACCCTTTCTCCGATTTGGATGTGAAAACTCTCATATTGCAGCTGGGAGTGTGCAATTTCAGCCCATATTATATATATAATTGTATTTCTGAACATGTTTTTGTAAATCGCTAAAATAACAAAACTTGTGTCACTGTCCAAATATTTCTGGACCTAACTGTAGCTGTATACCAGGGAGGTGAGCTGTATACCCTTGAGGGGAAAGCTGTATACCCTTGGGGGGAGAGGAGCTGTATACCCTTGGGGGAAGGGAGCTGTATACCCTTGAAGGTAGAGCTGTATACCCTTTGGGGGAAGGCCATACCACTCTGTGCGCAGAATCCAATTAGGAAACAGCTAGCAGCTGATCAGGGAGCTGAATATTTTCTTTTCTCTTTGGATTCACTTGTGGCTTCGTGCTCCCGATCAAGAATTTCTTTTGGATTATGCAATACAGTATAACTCTCTTATCATGTCGGAACCTTTTATGGATTATTCCCTGGTCACGGAGGATTATTCAACCAGACTTTCTAAAGTAGCACAGATTATTAACAGCACGGCCATCATTCCACCTGCTGATCAAGATTTATTTCAAGAGTATATGCTGGACTTGAAGCGGAGTATGGTGAAGGAATTAAAGACCTGGTGGGTCTCTACCTCATACTGGAATCAAACCAGCAGCCATAGCTGTCCTAGCTGTGGAGCCACAGGGTCTGCTGGAGTCATAAGGAAGATTTTATATAGTTGAAGTTGCAGCGCCCCCTCTGACTCCACAGGTAGATTACACTGGACACAGAGACACTGCTCTGTACAATGCATCTCTGTGTCCTGGATTCTAGAGGGAGAAGACAAGAATTTTTTTCTTCTACTAAATTTACTAAACATAATAATGAAACAATACAATAAAGTAATTTTTATTGCACTTTGTTTAAAAACAAATAAATAAATATCACAAATCAGCAAATAATATGGACATATTTGGTGTCCTTGTAATCATAATGACTCTAACAACACAACGATCAGATTATTTATGGGGATCGGTAAATTACGTAAAATCATGGCGCAATTGATTATATTTCTCTATTAAAACCCATAAAAAAAGCGTAGCATAAATGCTGCGTTTTTTCTGTACATATCTGCACCAAGAAAAGCAATAAAAATCTCCCCTGATTATTGCTTGTTCGCTGCATTTTTTGTGTTTTTCCCAATATTTCATACGTTTGGTGCAGCTGTGAATCCGGGTTTTTAATGCATTTTAATACTACAGAAAAGCTTTGATTCTGTGTTTAGAATGGCAACGGCACTTTTTTTTTGCTTTACTTTTTTTTACAAGCCCTCACATAGCCCTCTTATACACAGTACGAGCCCTCACATAGCCCTCTTATACACAGTACGAGCCCTCACATAGCCCTCTTATACACAGTATGAGCTCTCAAATAAACTCCCTATATACAGTATGAGCCCTCAAATAGTCTCCTGTATACAGTATGAGTCTCCGAAAAGACTCCTATATACAGTATGAGCCCCTACATAGCCCCACATATACAGTACAAGCCCTCACCTAGCCTCCTATATACATAATGACCCCCTACATAACCCCAGGTATACAGTATGATCCCTCACATAGCCCCCTATAAACATTATGAGGCCTTTCATAGTCCCATATATACAGTACGAGCTTTCACATAGCCCTCTTTTACACAGTATGAGCCCTCAAATGAACTCCCTATGTACAGTATGAGCCTTCACATAGCCTCCTATATACAGGATATACCATCACATTGCCCCTGTATATACATTATGAGCCTCTGCATAACTTCATATATACAGTATGAGCCCCTACATAGCCCCATATATACAGTACAACCACTCACCTAGCCTCCTATATACAGAATGAGCCCCTACATAACCCCAGGTATACAGTATGATCCCTCACATAGCCCCCTATAAACATTATGAGGCCTTACATAGTGCCATATATACAGTACGAGCTTTCACATAGCCCTCTTTTACACAGTATGAGCCCTCAAATGAACACCCTATGTACAGTATGAGCCTTCACATAGCCTCCTATATACAGGATGTACCATCACATTGTCCCTCTATATACATTATGAGCCTCTGCATAACTTCCTATATACAGTATGAGCCCCTACATAGCCCCATATATACAGTACAACCACTCACCTAGCCTCCTATATACAGAATGAGCCCCTACATAACCCCAGGTATACAGTATGATCCCTCACATAGCCCCCTATAAACATTATGAGGCCTTACATAGTCCCATATATACAGTACGAGCTTTCACATAGCCCTCTTTTACACAGTATGAGCCCCCAAATGAACTCCTTTTGTACAGTATGAGCCTTCACGTAGCCTCCTATATACAGTACCATCAACTTCCCCTGTTCCAGAGAATTTCCTTAAATTTGCACCAAATTGATTTTCTCATATCTAATACCTGTGATATAGGAGATAGTATTATAACATGAAAGATAAAAGTCTTACATTTTTGGTTAAATATGGAAACCCTAGAAGAATTACATTAGTGAGGGGAAGAGCTGTGATGTTATAAGTATGTGAGGTTTTTTCATGTTTTCTTCTGTATATTTTTACATTTCTGTATATGTGTATAAAAAATGTATTATAAAATAAACAATCAGCACTAGAACCCGCCATGAAGTTTTCTTTCACATTTCTGGACGGTGAACTGCCCTCCATGATGGCCATCACAGTGTATAGGGCAGAGCAGGTCCATGCTCCGCTGCCTGGCAGGAGCCACCTGGGGTTCCGTCACCGCTGACATCACCTGCACACGACCAACTGCCGTTTACTTTCAAACGTCGACTGAAGTGATCGGACTGAAGTCTGCAGATTGGAAGATATTACTGACAATGGCGTCCACTGGACATGGAGAAGACAGCGAGAAGAAGAGAGAGGACAAGAGGAAAAGAGAAGAGGAAGGAGATACCTCTGGATTCAAGAAGATCTCAAAGAAGAGGAAGGAGGACAAAGACAATGGATTGGAGGATGTTAAAGAGCCAACACCTGAATGCAGCGGAGACCCCGGAACATCCAGCCCCTACCCCAGGCTTAACATGAGCCACTACAACATTCACAAAATATTGGGTAGGGGCAGCTTTGGCAAGGTCGGTATGATATATTTTTCTTTATAAAACTGTTTGCCATTTTATCCCTATGCATTTTCCTGTGTAGGTAGATATTTATTAAAGTAAACTTCTATGGGTTTACAAAAAAAAAAAACTTCCAGACCCTCACCTGCCCCATGAGCACTTTGTATTTCACATATTGGTGCCTCTCATCACCATAGTTAGGTGTAGCTGACATTTTTAATTATACCATTTTTGTGCAGATGAGATGTTTTGATCGTGTCATTGTATTTTTTTTTTAAAAAATTGCGGTGACCAAAAACATATTTTTAGCGTTTGTAATTTTTTTCTCACCACGCCGTGTACCAATCAGATTAATTGATTTTATGTTTTAATAGATCGGACGTTTCTGAATGCGGCGATACCATTTCACGTTTTTCACTATTTTTTCCCCCATTATTTATTTATTCATTTATTATTTTTTTGTATTCAGTACGATTGTATATTTATGTGGGGATTTTATCATAAGGTTCCGGATAAGTTAGTGGTGTTATGTATATTTATGGTTGTATGTGTGTCTTGTATATTTACTACTGTATGTGCACATATTTTCTCGCACTGCTTTGTATGTGTGTGCATGGGTTTACCATATATACACACACATTATCACTATGGTTATGATTGTGCATTGGCATATGGCTTTTAACACACATACATTTATACACATTTCATATGTATTCTGTCATATTGCATTATATATGTTGTATTTGCTTCACATATTTTAATTGGCATATTGCATATATTTATTTTATGTTTGTCTTCTGACCACGTGCACTTGGATATATACATAATGTTTTTTGATTGTACTTGTATTTTGCCTCGTATATGAGCTTGTATGTTTCACCTTTTACTTTTTTATCTCTAACTCTACACAAGTAGCATGATTTTGCACATTGGTGTTATATTAATGTGTTGTCTTATTACTGACTTTGTCTTTTACTTTTTTTTATTTTTTGTTGCTGTGTTTCATTTTAGCATATATTTTTTTACCCCGTTTGTATCGTCGAATTATCTGCTATTCTGTATTAATTAATTAATAAATTTAAATATAATCCCTTTCCTATTTTATCACATTTAATATAGATACGTTTTTGGCCTTGACATTATACTTATCTGCTCTTTTTTCCATTTCTTGGTTCACAGTCAGAGTCCCATGGGCAGCCGCCTCCTCCATACCATTCCGGAATGGTGCGCATGCGCAAATGGGTGGGGGGCAGGTGTCATCATTGGGGGCGTCTGTTTCTCGGCTCTGGTGGCTTGAATAGCATTGAGTCATATGTTTATCATGTGTCTCCGTGCTGGCCGCGTCACCTGCCCCGCCTCTGGGTGACGTCTCCGATAATGTTGTGCTGCTGCCCTGACGTCTTTTTCGCATGCGCCATATAAATGGTGCTCATCCTTGTAGTTTTGTGGCCGTCCCTGTAGTATTGTTCTCAGTAGTATTGTTCCCATCCTTGCGCTATTGTGCCCAGTAATTTTGTGCCTATCCTGTAGCATTGTGCTCATCCTTGTGCCCAGCAGCATTGTGCCCATCCTGTGTTATTGTGCTCATCTTTTAGTAATGCACACAGAAAAAAAAAATATCTCACAATTCCTCTGTTCCCTCTTATTAGTCTCCGTGATCACGATCAGTATTTGCAGCGTTTTATACACAGCATGCTTCAGCTGCATCCAAATGCTGTGATGTGCAGTACAAGCAGAGTGGATGGGATTCCTAGAAATCCCATGCCCACTGTGCGTGTATGGCCCGCAGCAAACAATGACCTCCGGTGCAGCTTTCAGAGTTATTTGCTGCGAAGTCGCATGTGCCCTCCATAGGGAGAACACAGCGAGGAGACAGCAGCGGCCTGAACCCTGATCTCAGGCACGGGAAACTGCGGTCTCCTGCCATGTCCAGGACGCACCTGATCGTGGGCACGTACCTTACTTGCTTGTTGCAGCCCGCAGACACCCTGACGAACGCAGCCCTGTGCCAGGGTCGGCGCTGGCACAGCTTTACAACAGTTAAATAATTTGCGGTGCCGCGCAGAGTAGCTCTGTGCACTATAGCAATGGTTGCGTCGGCCAATCAGATGCAAGGAGGTGACGTCATACAGTGACGTCACTTCCTTGCATCTGATTGGCGGGCAGGAGCCATTGGTATATTGCGGACAGCTCCTCTGCGCGGCGGCGACACCGCAAATTAATCAACTGTAGTAAAGCCGTGCCGACCCCAGCACAGGGCCGCAATCGTCAGGGGGTCTACGGGCCGCATGCAGCCCGCGGGCCGTGTGTTTGAGATCCCTGCTCTAGTGATAGATATTATGAATCTTGCTGGTATACGTTCACATCTGTCTGTATTTAGTATCTCTCCCAGTAATCCTTGTATGTGCTATAGGTTTCTTATGTTTGGGAAACAGGTAATTTAAATATGGTTAGTGTAACAGCGGCTATATAGATATATGTATATATATATATAGATAGATAGAAGTGCGTTCTTGATTGTATGATCGCACTTAGTTCACGTGATAAAATGTAACTCACGTGACACATCTTTCTGGTTCTTTGCAACGTCAATGAGCCCTCCGTGATATGACGCTGAGGCTTCCTGTGTGACGTGGCCGCACATGATATATAGATTATATATTAGTGATATATTCTCTGGAAGAAAAACTGGGATTAAAACAAAACCATAGTTGGAATTCTTTGATATGCGTTTTCTCACTGATATATTTACTATGTGGTGTAGAAAAACCCAGAGTTCAGGGTTATTTATTGTGATCCTTTACAAAAAAACTGTGGATTCTAGCAGTATATATCGTATACTTATTGTGCTATTGTTCTACTACTGTTAAATCAGGATAAACATGGAAATTATTTTTTAAGCTCCTAGTGAGCATTTTACACTATAGATCCAATTTCCTGATTCTTCCTTAGCACAATGGGTATACGATAAAACTGGGATTAAAATAAAATTGGAATTACAATTATTGTAGTCATTTTTCTGTTTGGTATTAACTATATGGGCTAGAGATAAACACTATAGTTGTACTCTTGATATCATTCAAACTGGGACAAATTAAAACTGGGATTGCAACCATTGTGATATCTTGCTTATTGCATTTATTATATGACATGGGATTGAGCCATGATGGATTTACTGCCTGCCTTGCACTTTAGCTCCTCCTTTTAATACTGTGTTTGTTATTTTTTGTAATTTATGTCTAATAAAATGTTCTGAAAGTATTTTTTTAAAAAAAATTCTCTTTGATTATTTTTGACTCACTAATCTTTATAGGATAGTCACATAGAGGCGTATACATAACATAGATATGCATTCACATACAAATAATCATACCCATAGACAGACACAATCCTACACACACACACACACACACACACACTAGGGGGCTTTTACTTTTGATGATAGGGGACACTTCTTCTCTTGTCTCCTGTGCGGCCCACAGACTTGTTTGATGGTAAATCCCAGTGTGCCAAAGGACCTGTGGTGACGTCATGCCCATGTGATCAGAAGGGGCAGGGCCTCAGCCAACACAGCTGAAACCAGAAACTCCATGTGGTCCTGGAGTTGTTTATAATAGAAGCGGGGGTCTGAGGCAAGACCCCCAAATGAGGGGGGAGGGGCGCATGCATGATTATAGTAGACGGGAGGAAACATGGCCACGCCAACTCACCAAGCCGGTCACGCCCACTATACAGGCAGGTCCTTCTAGCCACTTGAATTAGCCGCAACCCTGATTGATGCTCTTCTTCGGCAGCACAGAGACAGCGTGCGCTGCATGACGTCATTGACGGAACTGGAGAGGATCTGCAAAGAAGAATGGCCGAGGATTCCCAAATCCAGGGGTGAAAAACTTGTTACATCATTCCCAAGAAGACTCATGGCTGTACTAGCTCAAAAGGAGGGCGCTTCTACAAAACACTGAGCAAAGGAGCTGAATACTTATCACCATGTGATATTTCAGTGTTTCTTGTTTAATAAATTTGCAAAAATTTCTACATTTCTGTTTTTTCTGACAAGATGGGGGATGGGGTGCAGAGTGTACATTAATAAGGAAAAAATGAACTTTTGTGAATTTACCAAATGTCTGCAATGAAACAAAGAGTGAAAAATGGGTGTGAATACTTTCCTCACCCATTGTATATTTGCCCCCTGGCTACACATTGTTTGCACATTTGCACTTTGGGTGCACGGTTTACATTTCCAGCATTTTCCATTGTAGCTGCTATTTGGAGTTACATAGTGATCATATACGCCCTCTGACTACACATTGCTGCACAATTGCACTTTGGTAGTCCTTGCATATTTGCATTATGGGTATACTGCCTACATATTCTATTATCTTTAGATAATACACTATATACTCTAGCGCTGGCTGACCCTTATATAATTATGTGCAGTATATTGATTTTTTGCTGTCCGGACCCATATTCCATTGTGTTGTTATTTTTTCTTGCTTTTTCTTTTTTAATTTAATAAAGATAATAATAATTTTTTTTCTCTGTTGTGGCTAATTTTTGTGAATTGGTTCTCGATATCAGATGTGTGAATATTTTTTTATTTTTTAACTGTTTTATTTTCAATGGGGCAAAAAGGTTTATTTTTTACATTTTTTATTTATTTTATTAGTCCCCCCTAGAGAACTTTTTCATTGCAGTGTCCAATCACTTGTTCATTTCTACTGATCAGAGCAGCATCACTCTGATCAGGAGAAATGCTGATCTCCTGTGAGTGTCAGTACTTCTCCGGCTCTCACAGGAAGTGAGTCATGGCAGTGTCAGGGGTCATCAGCTGACCTCGCGCTAACATGGCAACACATTGGTGCCCTGTAATCACATCAAGGGGCCACCAATAGTGGCGGGGAACAGCGCAAGCCCTGCCGCAGCTATTTAAATAGCGCTGTCAGTATTTGACAGCACGATCTCCGATCCACCTGCGCCTGTTAGCCACACATCTCACACATCTCTGCTGATCAGATTAGCAGACATGTACAGGGATCACCGCAGGCTCACCGCCGGAGCCCATGGTAACCAGATGGAGGTGACTAAGGATGTACAGTACGTTCTTGGTCGTAAAGGGGTGAAGATGTCTCCATAGAGGATCCAAGAATCAGACTGGTCATTGTGCCGATAGCTTTGCTCTGCTATAAGCTCCTTGTTACTAAAAGTCTCACACACCACTTACTCCACCGGTTTCTTGTGCAGTAGATAAACCAGATGATTTCCACCTTCCATGTGCATTCTCTATTAATTTCCTCAGGTGGTCCTGACATCAGTCTGCGGCCGAAACATCAAGATGGCTGTAAAGATGATTGAAAAGAAAGAGGGCAACACAAAGACCATCATGAGAGAGCGGCGGATACTCCTAGCGGCCAGAGACTGTCCATTCTTATGTCACCTGTATGCCGCACAACAGTCTCGGAAGCATGCGTTTTTCATCATGGAGTATCTGTCCAGTGGCAGACTGAAGGCTATGATTGACATGTGCGGCTACTTCAACACTGATATTGTAAGGAAAGAAAGAGGACGGTATGCCAAAAAAATAAAAGCTGAGGTTGGGATGTAGCTGAGACAGGAATGGAAGAGTATGTGGTCCAGGCAGGACAGAAGTGACGACGATGACATTGATACTACACTCTGTTCTCTCCATCAGATTCTACACAGCAGAGATGGTATGTGGCCTCCAGTTCCTCCATGGACACAACATCGTCCACCGGTAAGCAGAACTCTCCACCTTCTGTCTGTCCCCTCTATATTCTTATCTTCTCCGTCCAGTCCTGCACTGACCCATTTCTCATCTCTAGTATCAATGGAAAGATTTATCATTCTGTTTTCCTCTTTAATTGCAGAGATCTAAAGCCGCAGAACATCATGTTGGATGCAGAAGGCCACATCCGGATTATTGACCTGGGACTCGCCCGAGATGGTGTCACCGCCTCCAATACCATCGGTGGAGTGATGGGCAGTTTCCATTACATGGCTCCTGAGGTGCTTCGCAAAACATCATACGGCACAGCAGTTGACTGGTGGAGCCTGGGGATTGTGGTGTCCATGATTGCAACAGGACGCTCCCCATTTTACATCGGCTCCGTCGGCAAAACGGCTTACAAAGATGTCACCAAAGAAGAGCCTGAAATTCCATCTTGGCTTGATGCTGACCTGAAACACCTTATCCAGCAACTGCTGCAGAAAGATCCCCAGAAGCGATTGGGTGTGTGCGGGAACATCAGAGCGCATCCATTCTTTACCACCATTGGCTGGGAGGATCTGGAGAAAAGGAGAGCACGGCCGCCATTTACACCATTCAGGCCAGTTCTGGAGAACATTCTTATGCAGTGGCCGGAAGTAAAGACAGCCCTTGACCTCGTGGCCGGATTTAATTACATATTACCAAGTTGGGCCGGTAAGAACCTCCTTGTCTGGGGATAACACCCATCAGATGTTCTTGTCTTGTGGTCATTTCCATTGTCCTTGTCTTCTCTCACTGTCTTTGCCTCTGACTAAACTATGACTCTGTTATTCTTAGGTGGATGAAAAGATCTGCGCTGTGAGAGAATCCACGACCATCTGGTGAGTGACCGCTGTCAGGGCCGGATCCAGGTTTTGAGGACCCCGGGTGAAATAGTCTCAGTGGGCCCCATGCACACACAAACACACACATACACAGATACATACACATACAGGCATACGTACATATACATGTTTAAAGAGAAATTCACAAAAATACATATAAACAGATACAGGGTCGGACTGGGGTGTCTGGGGCCTACCAGGGGAAATAACTCTAGGGGCCCACCACCCTACAGCTACATGCAAATATCTATTAGCTGCTATGCCCGTTATAGTGGAGCGCTGACTGTAAAGCACAGGCGGCTCCTGCACATCTCCTGTGCACACACAATAACTCTGTACAATTACAGTAGTTTGCAGTAATGCGATCTTTGGTGACAAGTTCACCGATCCACAGGTTTGGTAGAAGATAACTTATTGATCGGTGAAACCAGACCAGTGGAAACCGCACCAATCAAAGAATGAGGAATTTTTATCCCTGACAGGGCACTTATATGCCCATTATACAATGCAGTGGCAGGTGGGATGTGTGACCGCAGCTCCATTCATCCTCTGTGAGGTGGGATGTGTGACCGCAGCTCCATTCATCCTCTGTGGGGTGGGATGTGTGACCGCAGCTCCATTCATCCTCTGTGAGGTGGGATGTGTGACCGCAGCTCCATTCATCCTCTGTGAGGTGGGATGTGTGACCGCAGCTCCATTCATCCTCTGTGGGGTGGGATGTGTGACCACAGCTCCATTCATCCTCTGTGGGGTGGGATGTGTGACCGCAGCTCCATTCATCCTCTGTGGGGTGGGATGTGTGACCGCAGCTCCATTCATCATCTGTGGGGTGGGATGTGTGACCGCAGCTCCATTCATCCTCTGTGGGGTGGGATGTGTGACCGCAGCTCCATTCATCATCTGTGGGGTGGGATGTGTGACCGCAGCTCCATTCATCATCTGTGGGGTGGGATGTGTGACCACAGCTACATTCATCCTCTGTGGGGTGGGATGTGTGACCGCAGCTCCATTCATCATCTGTGGGGTGGGATGTGTAACCGCAGCTCCATTCATCATCTGTGGGGTGGGGTGTGTGACCGCAGCTCCATTCATCCTCTGTGGGGTGGGATGTGTGACCACAGCTACATTCATCCTCTGTGGGGTGGGGTGTGTGACCGCAGCTCCATTCATCCTCTGTGGGGTGGGATGTGTGACCACAGCTACATTCATCCTCTGTGGGGTGGGATGTGTGACCGCAGCTCCATTCATCATCTGTGGGATGGGATGTGTAACCGCAGCTCCATTCATCCTCTGTGGGGTGGGATGTGTGACCGCAGCTCCATTCATCATCTGTGGGGTGGGATGTGTAACCGCAGCTCCATTCATCATCTGTGGGGTGGGATGTGTAACCGCAGCTCCATTCATCCTCTGTGGGGTGGGATGTGTGACCGCAGCTCCATTCATCCTCTGTGGGGTGGGATGTGTGACCGCAGCTTTATCCATCCTCTGTGGAGCAGTCAGATAATAACAAGCGCAGCGCTCACAGCCACTGAGGGAATGAATGGATCAGGGGTCGAGTCGGACATGAGCTCCAGTGTAATGGGGTATAGAAGCTGCACATTTTGCCGATCAGTTCGGGTCCCAGCAATCAGACCCCAACAGATGAATAAGTTATCACATACTTAGGCCACGTTCACACTTTCAGTATTTGGTCAGTATCTTACATCAGTATTTGTAGCCAAAATCAGGAGTGGGTGAAAAATGCAGAAGGGGTGCCCGTCTTTCTATTATACTTTTCCTCTCATTGTACTGATTTTACAATTCCTCGTTTTGGCTTCAAATACTGAGGTAAAAAACTCACCAAATACTGTGTGCACGTGGCCTTAGAAAAGGAGATTACTTGTTTTCGCTGGAGAACCTCTCAAAGTACATACAGTATTTGTTGCAGTGTAATAATCATAGGACAGCGAGGGGTTAAACATTCAAATATTTAAACTATTGGAAATAAAGACTCTTCCCCATATTGATAGAGAGAAAAAGTGACCTCCAGACAGAACGCAATCCACTATACTAAGACCACCACATACAAGGGGGAAATACCGCCACACCGTGACCAGAGAACATATTACCACCACATAGTGACCGAATACAATCACATACAAGAGTAATACCGCCACACCATGACCAGATAACATATTACCAATACATAGTGATCAAACACAACCACAAGAGAGTAATACCGCCACACCATAATTAGACCACATAGTAACCAAATATTACCACATACAAGGGAGAAATACCACGACACTATGACCAGACTACCAAATAATACTAAACGATGAAAAGACCACATTACTACTACACAATGACGAATATTACATTAAATGATCATGAATAAAAACCACAATACTAATAACATTAATATTACCATCAGTGCCATTATACACATGAGCTCTGTATATAGTGTCAGTGTACAGGTAATACAGTGATCACAGATGACTTTATAAACAGGAGATCTGTATATAGGTAACGGGCCCCCCATCCATGTGCAGTGTACAAATGGTCACCCCCATCCTTGTGCAGTGTAGCAATGGTCCCCCCCATCTTTGTGCAGAGTATGAATGGGCCCCCCATCCTTGTGCAATGTATGAATGGGCCCCCCATCCTTTAGTAAAATCCTCATTCCTGTCCCCCTCCTGACCCCTATTATGCCGTTGTTCACACACACACACACACACACACACACACACACACACGTTAGGTTAAGTTCACACACTGCGTTTTTTTGACGCTACGTTTTTGCTCATTGCGTTGTTTTTATCAGTGAACAATGCCATTAAAGATTGTTGGGAAAAAAAAAGGTCTGATGTCATTTCCTTCTTCAATATGTTCTTCATTCTCCACTAGTGTATGCAGGAGAACAGATAGCTGCAAAACTACAAGGCTCAGCATGCTCAATCCATGACTGTATGCTGGAGGGAGAGGCAGGGGGAGCAGAACTACAAGGCTCAGCATGCTCCTTTCACTAGTGTATGCAGAACAGACAGCAGCTGCAAAACTACAAGGCTTAGCATGCTCCATCCAGGACTGTATGCTGTTTTTTTGCCCCCCAAAAAAATGACGTGGGCTTCGCCATATTTTTGTATGCTAGCCAGGTACAGCAGGCAGCTATGGACTGCCCCCAACCTCCAGCGGCCTATTTGTACCCGGCTGGGAACCAAAAAATTTAGGGAAGCCCTTTTTTTTTATTTCATGAATTTCATGAAATAATTAAAAAAAAAAAATGATGTGGGCTTCGACCAATTTTTGAGTCCAGCCAGGTACAACTAGGCAGCTGGGGATTGGAATCCGCAATGCAGAGTGCCCGAGCTTTCTGGGCACCCCCGCTGCAAATTGCAGTCCGCAGCCGTCCCAGAAAATGGCGCTTTCATAGAAGCGCCATCTTCTGGTGCTGTATCCAACTTTTCCAGCTGCCCTAGTGACGGGTGCCTCGCTGGGTAATAATGGGGTTAGGGCTAGCTGTATATTATCAGCTGGCCCTCAGCCCGCAATTCATGGTGTCACGCCAATATTAGACATGGCCACCATGAATTTCTAGTAAAGATAAAAAAAAAAAAAACAACACACAGAAAAATATTTTTATTAGAAATAAAACACAACACAATTAGTGACTCCATCTTTATTGAAATATAGAACCCCCCTCCGCAGTAATCCTGGGTCAAGGGTCCCGCGTCGTCCAATCCAGATCCAATATCATCTGATGGTTTGCTGGAAGACAAAGTGATCAGATGATGTGTCAGGTTCAAGGGGCTGAAGCACATCACACAGCAGCTGATTGTATGGCTTTTATACAATCAGTTGATGCATCAGTGCAAAAAAAAAAAAAAGAAAAAACCTACACACGCCCGATCACTGCAGGAGCTGCCGGTAATCATCTGAAGTCTTCTGACGGCATCAGCAGATCGTTTAAGCCGGCCGGCGTCACCGCGAGACTTACGATCAGCTGATGCGTCAGGAGACTTTATCAGCTGATTACCGCCAGCTCCTGCAGGCATCGGACTTGCCCGGGAGCACACAGCCGAAGCTGTGTCCTGCAGTCTGGGAAGCAGCTGGAGGCAGCGCGGGAACGAGGAGAACAGGTGAGAAGCTATACATTTTTTTTTTTTCGGCTCCTGAGCGCTTACCTGCGGCCCTGCGCGTTCTCTCCTCTGCTGTTCCGGCGGCAGTGTGATGGCGGCCGCTGTGTCGGTGCGGGGCTAAGCAGCTCCTCCGGCTCAGTCCTCTCACCGGCCGCACTGTTCACATGTACGTGCGTCTGAAAGATGCGCGTACATTTGAATAGCAGCGCGGTCTCCAGGACAGGTCTGGGACTTCCGCAGTGCAAGACGTACGGTGATATCACATGACTGTGATGTCACTGCAGGTCCTTCTACAGCCGCACAAACTGCAGCGATAACACGGAACTTGTGCTATCGCTGCAGTTTGTGATGGAAAGGCTGGGGGCCCTCAGAGCGTGGGAGCGGGGGCACATCAGAGCGTGGGGGCCCTGCCCACTCTGCCCGCACATAACGCCAGCCCCGAAAAACGGGCGGCACCACGGCGCTATACACTGCCCCGCACAGGGGCCCACTGAGGGGATTCCCCGGTACCTTGGCGGGCCAGACCGAGCCTGAACAGATATAAATCTATACACAGTCATATACACTGACATACATAGATACACATCATACATACACACACTGACACATGGATAATAATATGGGGAATCAGGCAGCAGCCGCACTCACCTCCTCTGCTTGTCACCCATCCAGCTCCTCCCGGGCATGTGGCTGTGCCGCGCTTATTGGTGGCCTTGACTAACAGACATGGCCACACATGGTGCACACTGACACTGCTGTATATACATTATAGGAGACGCTGGGGTATAGAGCAATAGGGAGACAGAGCAATAGGGAGACATAGAGCTCTAGAGGACATTCAGCTCTGGGGTGGTATACAGCAATGGGGTGGAGGGGACAAACAGCTATGGGGGAGTATAGAGCACTTGGGTGGGGGGACATAACGCTCTGGGGGTACAGAGCCATGTGGTGGGGGACATACAGCTCTGGGGTATACCACACTGGGATGGGGGGAAATACAGCACTGGAGTGGGAGGACAAACAGCACTGGGGGTGTATACAGCACTGGGGTGGGGGGACATATTGCTCTAGAGGGGGGTATACAGCACTGGGGTGGGTGGGTAGACAGTTCTCGGGGAACACAGTACTATGATATGGGGCAGACAATTCTGGGAGATATACAGCACTGAGGGCGACACAGGTTTGGAGGGTATACAGCACTGTGGTGGGGGGCAGACAGTTCTGGGGGAATACAGCAGTGGGATGGGGAGGACAGACAGTTCTGGGGGTATACAGCACTGGGGTCAGGGGACAGTCAGCTCTAAGTGAGTATACAGCACTGGAGTCAGGGAGCACACAGATCTGGAGGGTATACAGCACTGTGGTGGGGGCAGACAAGTCTGTAGGGCATACAGCGCTGTGGTGGGGACAGTTCTGAAGGGTATACAGCACTGGGGTCAGGGGACAGTTAGCTCTGAGTGGGTATACAGCACTGGGGTCAGGGAACACACAAGTCTGTAGAGTATACAGCACTGTGGTGGCGGACAGTTCTGAAGGGTATACAGCACTGGGGTCAGGGAACAGTTCTGGGGAGACATACAGCTCGATGGGATACTGGTGATGCGGCTCCTCTCTTCATGGTAGATGCTAGACTGTATGGGCTTCTTCCAGGTACCTTCTCTTCACCTGTGGATGGGAGTTCAGCACATTGCGCGCTAGCTCCGCCCACAGATGAACTTCACTGTCCCTGCACACAATGCTCAGCAGTGACACGCTACGTGCAGGAAAGTGCGGCTGCTGCTTGAGCACTACGGTCTCCGGAGATCGACCTGGGGCGTTGCGGGATACATCATTGCCACTGTCAACGGCGAGTTGGCCCCACGGCGGTCCAGGGCTCCGGCATTTGCCCATGTGTGCCAGGTGCGGACACCAGCCCTGACCGCTGTACATGCAGAACACCAGTCATTATATCCATAGATCATATCTGATGTTACATAGGGGAATGCTTCATTATAAAGATCATTCCTCTAAGATAACAGAAGATCTGGAGATTGAAGTTTCTGAATAATCTTCTTATGTCTTGCAGGATGATCCCGTGCCAACTGCCCAGAACTTCTTGCCTCCTGACCCGTACCTCAAGTCTCTGCTTCTGTGTGTCACCTCGGCTGCCATAGAACACCATCTCTCTCCATAACATCTTCATGCCCGACCTCTGCCATCGTGGCCCTGCACCACGCTCTTCACTCTGCATCCTCCAATCCTGGGCTGGCACCGGACATCGTCCAGCCTGAAGATACTCTGCCCCCCAGGAGCGGCCTGTGCTTGATGTCCATTAGTCCTGAACTCGGCTCCGCACAGGCCGGGTAAGTATGTCACCCAGCACCCACCACATCCACACTACATAAGTATAGACCCCCACACAACATGATAGGTATAGACACACACCCTACATAATAGGTATAGACACCCACACACAAACACATAGATTGTAGAGAGAGATTTCGGCTTTGATCCTGGGATTTATTCTGATCGCCATATTTGGGGTCAGGAAGGAATTTTCCCCCCTGATATGAGGATAATTGTCCGATTCCTCACAGGGGGTTTTCGCCTTCCTTTGGATCAACAGCCAAAAAGTAGGTTTAGGAAAATCGAATAAAAAAGTAGATTCTCGTATTTATAGCAAAAAAGTATATATTATACACACATCTATCTTAATAAAATTGTGTAAAAATATGAAAAAAATATAATTTCTGTAAAATATTTTAAGTACCGTATTTTTCGCTTTATAAAGACGCACCCCAAATTTAGACACAAAAAAAGGTAAAAAAAAAAAAAAGAAAAATGGGGTCCGTCTAATACTCCGGTGTTCTCTTACCTTAGGGTGGCAGCAGTGGTGAAGCGGGGTCACAGGAGGCACAGGTTGTGCTGGCAGGCGCGGCAGGTCAGTGGCAGGGGTTCCGTGGTGGCAGGAGCCGCGGGGTCCGTGGTTGCGGCAGCAGCAGCGGCGGGTGAGTCGTGCAGCAGACCGGTGCAGTGAGTATCCCAGTGTCCACGGTCCCGGTTCAAATGATGGTTCAGTGGTGGCAGCGGCAGTGACGGCTCAGTGGTGGCAGCGGTGGTGACGGCTCACTGGTGGCAGCGGCGGTGACGACTCACTGGTGGCAGCGGCGGTAACGGCTCACTGGTGGCAGCGGCGGTGACGGCTCACTGGTGGCAGCGGCGGTGACGGCTCACTGGTGGCAGCGGCGGTGACGGCTCACTGGTGGCAGCGGCGGTGACGGCTCACTGGTGGCAGCGGCGGTGACGGCTCAGTGGTGGCAGCGGCGGTGACGGCTCAGTGGTGGAGCAGATCGATGCCGTGTTTTCCCAGTGTGTCCGCGGTCCCGATTCAAGTGATGGCGCCTGGAGCGACGCATACGCACATAGAGCTCTCATCCAAGGGCTCAATCTGCGCACGCGCTGACTCCCGGAGCAGAGCATGCGCAGATGGAGCTCTCATCCAAGAGCTCCATCTGCGCACACGCCCGCTCCTGGCACCATCATTTGAAAGTGGGACCGCAGCCAGGTGCCTGTGTGAGGGCGGCAGCCTTCTGTCGCCCGCACGGGCACCCGGCCGCCGCCCGCACACAGCCACGGGTACCCGGCCGCACACAGCGCCCGGCCGCACACAGCCACGGGTACCCGGCTGCCACTGCACGCAAGCACAGGTACCCGGCCGCCCGATCGCCGCACAGACAGGACCCCCAGGTACCGCTATATTCGGATTATAAGACGCACCCCCCATTTTCCTCTCTCTCTCTCTCTCTCTCTCTCTCTCTCTCTCTCTCCACGCAGCCCGGCTCTGCTATGTGCACGCAGCCCGGCTCTGCTATGTGCACGCAGCCCGGCTCTGCTATGTGCACGCAGCCCGGCTCTGCTATGTGCACGCAGCCCGGCTCTGCTATGTGCACGCAGCCCGGCTCTGCTATGTGCACGCAGCCCGGCTCTGCTATGTGCACGCAGCCCGGCTCTGCTATGTGCACGCAGCCCGGCTCTGCTATGTGCACGCAGCCCGGCTCTGCTATGTGCACGCAGCCCGGCTCTGCTAAGTGCACGCAGCCCGGCTCTGCTATGTGCACGCAGCCCGGCTCTGCTATGTGCACGCAGCCCGGCTCTGCTAAGTGCACGCAGCCCGGCTCTGCTATGTGCACGCAGCCCGGCTCTGCTATGTGCACGCAGCCCGGCTCTGCTATGTGCACGCAGCCCGGCTCTGCTATGTGCACGCAGCCCGGCTCTG
The DNA here is from genome assembly GCF_048569485.1 of Anomaloglossus baeobatrachus. Lineage (NCBI taxonomy): Eukaryota > Metazoa > Chordata > Amphibia > Anura > Aromobatidae > Anomaloglossus > Anomaloglossus baeobatrachus. Next base: position 247,715,722 of record NC_134359.1, read on the forward strand.
CTAAGTGCACGCAGCCCGGCTCTGCTATGTGCACGCAGCCCGGCTCTGCTAAGTGCACGCAGCCCGGCTCTGCTATGTGCACGCAGCCCGGCTCTGCTATGTGCACGCAGCCCGGCTCTGCTATGTGCACGCAGCCCGGCTCTGCTATGTGCACGCAGCCCGGCTCTGCTAAGTGCACGCAGCCCGGCTCTGCTATGTGCACGCAGCCCGGCTCTGCTAAGTGCACGCAGCCCGGCTCTGCTATGTGCACGCAGCCCGGCTCTGCTATGTGCACGCAGCCCGGCTCTGCTATGTGCACGCAGCCCGGCTCTGCTATGTGCACGCAGCCCGGCTCCTAGCAGCTGTAGACACTCGTAACCAAGGTAAATATCGGGTATCCAAGGCCGATGTTTACCTTGGTTACCAGCGTATGCAGCTGTCAGAAGCCTCCTCCCAGTCTAGCTCCCCTCAATCCCGATCACATGACTCCTTTGCCCGCCCCTAACATCCAGTGCAGGATCCTGCAAAATAACATATGCGTTTGCATACGTTATTTGCTGTAAAAGCAGGATCCGTACTTCCGCTAAAAAAACGTTTTCAGCGGATGTTAAAAAGACGTAGTGTGAAACTAGCCTTATATATTCACAATACCTTGGTGTGATGAGGAAGGAAGTCCTGATGAGGATGGATGAGGGATATAAGATGGAGGATGCAGGTGACAGGAGAATCCTCTCTTCAGTCCTAGGCACGAGCAGCCAAAATGGCACCTGACAGACAGAATGTGAGGAGAAGATAGGAGGAGTTGCAGAGAGAGAGGCATTATGGGAAAATCGCAATACAATACTGTACATGAAAACTATAACAGTGGCCAGTAGATGGCAGCAAAGTACAAGAAATCCTGTGCACTATACCATCTCCTAATAAATGGAAGAAACATGTCACATTAAATATATGTCCTTTACTGAAGAGAATGGCTGGCAGCACAGGAAGCCAGGAAGGAACGGGCCCCAGGAATTCTGGAACTGACAGCGCCTGTATAGTACCAGGGCACCTTCTCCAGGTGAGGCCCCCAATCTGGAAAGAAAGGGGGGGTCGCAAAAAGGTGCAGAGTGTCTCACAGAAGGGGGATAAGAAAGGACACCACTTGGCCATGTAACACCTGCCCCGAAAAACCTGGCCTGTGTATAAAAGGTTTCAAAGACAGTCTATAACTCATCCATGGACGACTCAATTTATTTCTAACCAACTACATAAACATCTACAAGATTCTTATATACTGTAACCCAGAGGTCTCACACACGCGGGCTGCATGCGGCCACTCAGGCTGCTTTGTGCGGCCCCCAAGCCCCTGCCCCTGTTGACTATCGCGGCAGGGGCCGCAGCCACTGTCAGAGATTTATGTCAGATGAATGTTTTGCCGGCGCTGCGTTCTCAGAGTCCAGCGCTCTGTGCACAACTACTCCTCCAAAGCTGCATTGGAAACGCTGTGCACAGAGAGCTTGACCCTGCGCACGCAACGCCGGCAAAACATTCATCTGACATAAATCGCCGACAGTGGATACTACCTCTGCACCAGCCATGATAGTCAATGGGGGCACGGGTCTGCAGAAGGGAAGAAGCAGAGATGAGGAGCCGAGGAAACGCAGGACAGTTGAGAAGAATGGTGGTTTTTGTTGTGTGTGTGTGTGTGTGTGTGTGTGTATGTGTGTGTGTGTGTGTGTGTGTGTGTAGGCAGGCACATTAACCTCTTAGCGACCTATGACGTACTGGGTACGTCATGGCTCCCTGGTACTTAAGGACCCATGACGTACCCAGTATGTCATGGCGAAATCGCAGCCCCAGAGACTGTGATCGCTTTGCAAATATCTTAGATTCAGGGAGGAGGGGACCTCAGTAGGGGTGGTGTCTCCTCCCCGGACGATCGCCGCTCAGCCAATCACTGCCACTGTAATGTTTCAGCCATTGAAAATGGCTGAAACATTGAAATCCAGCCATGATCAGTGCAGCTATAGCACTGATCATTCAAGAAATAACATCTGGAACACCATTCTGAGTCTGAACTGGGTGCAAAAACCTAAAAAATATACACTATATGAAGAGAAGGTATGCACACCAGTGACTATGTAAGGGGAATATATGAAAAGCAGAAACTGCTGTGTGAATACTGACATGAAAAACTACTTTGGCGTAGTGTTGGGGCTCTGTTGCATTGATCAATTCAATAGCTAAATTTCTCTTTATTCATATGTTCATGGCAGTAATGCAGGTTCCATTTTTCATATTTTCATTCTTACATATAGCTATTGGATTTTTCATGTCAGTATTCACACAGCAGTTTCTGCTTTTCATATATTCCCCTTAGGCCGGCTTCTCACTTGCGAGTTTCTCGCGGTAGTGCAATGCGAGAAAATCTCGCATTGAAATCGGACACATGTTAGTGAATGATTCAGCTCGCATTTGCGTTTTTTTTTTTTTTCTCAGTCCAAATCGGACTGAGAAAAAAATCGCAGCATGCTGCTTTTTTGCGAGTCTCTCCAATGCAACTCTATGGGAGCGGGACCGGCACTCACACCATCCTAGTGACATGCGATTTTCTAAATACATTTATCGCATGTTTCACAAAACACTGGAAATGAGTGAGGTCTCATAATGTCGGTCAATCTCTACCTCTGTCAGTCGGTCTCTCCCTCTCGGTATCTATTCTCTCTCTGTCGGTCGGTCGGTCACTCTGTCGGTCTCTCTCTCTCTCTCTCTGTCCATGTCAGTCTATTCCTTTCTCCCCCTCTCTCATACTCACCGATCCCCGATCATCGGCGCGGCGCTGCACGGCGTTCACACTGCTCCGCGGCTTCTCCTCTTTTGAAAAAGCCAGCCGCTCATTATTCAATCTCGTATTCCCTGCTTTACCCGCCCACCGGCGCCTATGATTACAACGATGAGTGACAGCTGTCTCACTGCAACCAATCACAGCTGCCGGTGGCCGGGTCTATACTGTGCAGTATAATAAATAAATAAATCATTAAGAAAAAACGGCGTGCGGTCCCCTCCCATTTTTTATACCAGCCAAGATAAAGCCACACGGATGAAGGCTGGTATTCTCACGATGGGGAGCCCCACGTTATGGGGAGCCCCCCAGCCTAACAATATCAGCCAGCAGCTGTCCAGAATTGCCGCATACATTAGATGCGACAGTTCTGGGACTCTACCCTGCTCTTCCCGATTTGCCCTGGTGCGTTGGAAAACGGGGTAATAAGGAGTTAATGGCAGCAGCCCATAGCTGCCACTAAGTCCAAGATTAATTATTGCAGGCGTCTATGAGACACCCCCAATGATTAACCTGTAATTTAAAGTTAAACACACACAGTGAAAAAATCCTTTATTTGCAATAATAAACACTCACAAATACCCTCGTTCACCACTTTATTAAGCCCCAAAAACCCATCCATGTCCGGCGTAATCCACGGAGGTCCCGCGTCATTTCCAGCTCTGCTACATGAAGGTGACAGGAGCTGCAGAAGAACACTGCCGCTACTGTCAGCTCCACACAGCAACTGAGGTGAGAAGCGTGATCAGCGATAATGTCACTCAGGTTACCCACGGCCACAGATCTCAGCGGGAGGACTTCTGCTGTGGCCGCGGGTAACCTCAGTGACGGCACCGCTGATAGCGCAGCTCACTGCGGTCACTCAGGGGATTTGCGGTCACCGGTGAAACCTTCCCCGGTGACCGCAAATCAGGCCATGACACACACAGAGCCACAGGATGACAATGAAGTCGGGTGAAGTTCATCCGACTTCATTCTGATTGTGCGGCTCTGTCTCTGTCTGCGATCAGCGGCCATTCAGCTCTGCTACATGGCTCTGTCTGTGTCTGCTATCAGCAGCCATTCAGCTCTGCTACATGGCTCTGTCTGTGTCTGCTGTCAGCGGCCATGTAGCAGAGCTGAATGGCAGATGACATAGTAAAAATGGATCCCATACGCATCACACACGCATTGCACACGCTCTGCTAGCCTAGAAACAATTAAAAAAAGCATCGCACTTGAATTGCACACTGACCTAACGTGAACTAAAAACGGCCGAGTTTTTTTTCCTGCAACGCGGACTGATTTTACACACATAAGTGTGTTTCCAGCCTTACATAGTCACTGGTATGCATACCTTCTCTTCATATAGCACTGATCATTGGCTGGAGCTGGGTGACCTCAGTTTCACCCGCCCCCAGCTCTGATTGGAGAGACTGGCCTTGTGACCGATCTCTCCAATCACTGTGGATCTGGGGCCGGAGACCGCTCCCTCAGCTTCACTGCGGCGTCTATGGAAGCTGAGGACTGGAGAGAGATCGGTAAGTTATAGCGCCACTGCCCCAACCCAACCCCCCCCTTCAGCCGCTGCGGCCGTCACTGCATCCGATCCGCCACCACATTACTATAGGATGGGGCATTACTAAAGGATGGGGACATTACAAGAATGGGTACATTACTATGGAATGGGGACAAGGCTGGGCACATTACTATAGGATGGGGACAAGTCTGAGGACATTACTAAAGGATGGGGACATTACTAAAGGATGGGGACATTACAAGGATGGGCACATTACTATAGGATGGGGACATTACTATAGAATGGGGACAAGGCTGGGGACATTACTATAGGATGGGGACATTACTATAGGATGGGGACAAGGTTGGTACATTACTATGGGATGGGGACATTACTAAAGGATGGGGACATTACAAGGATGGGCACAATACTATTGGATGGGGACAAGGTGGGCACATTACTGTAGAATGGGGACAATACTATAGGATGGGGACAAGGTGGATACATTACTATAGGATGGGGACTAGGATGGGCACAGTACTACAGGATAGGGACATTACTACAAGGGGACAAGGATGGGAAACACTATTAGTTACAAGAAAGGGATACAATTTAAAAAAACACTCAAAATAATGGATGACATTTTTTTTTTTACCATCACATTTTTTTATATATATTTAAACAAAGAATTTGCACATTTGTTATAATAAATAAGTGAAAAATGTTCAAAATCAGTGATTCAAAGGTGTGAAAAAAATATATGGTACCAATAAAAATGTCACTTTGTCCAGCAAAGAATGCGGCCCCCCAAATTATTTTTTTCCTCTGTGTGGCCCATGAGACCCCTGCTCTAACCCGTAGAAAGACCCCCCCCTCATATATGTTCCCACATCAATAAATTTCAGACAGAAAATTCCAATCTTTTTTTTTTCTCAGTAAAGCATAATTAAATCTGTGCATTTATTCAGTCCACCATGAATAGAAGTCTCCATCATCGAAATCCAGTATGCCTCTCTGTTTAGTAAAGTCCTCCTGCGATCTCCTCCTCTTGGAGATGCATTAGAGGGTACTTTATACACAACGATATCGCTAACGATATATCGTCAAGGTCACGTTGTTCGTGATGCACATCCGGCACCGTTAGCGATATCGTTGTGTGTGACTAAAAGGAGCGACGATCAACGATCGCAAAAACGTCAAATATCGTTGATCGTTGACACATCGTTCCTTTTCATAATATCGTTGGTGGTGCATGCCGCTGGTTGTTCCTTGTTTCGGCGGCATCACACATCGCTAATTGTGACACCGTAGGAACGACGAACATCTCCTTACCTGCGTCCACCAGCAATGAGGAAGGAAGGAGGTGGGCGGCATGTTCCGGCCGCTCATCTCCGCCCCTCCTCTGCTATTGGGCGGCCGCTTAGTAACATTGCTGTGACGCCGAACGAACCTCCCCCTTAAATGAGAGATTGTTCGGCGTCTCCAACGACGTCGCTAAGCAGGTATGTGCGTGTGACACTGCCGTAGCGATATTGTTCGCTACAGCAGCGATCACCCCCATGACGAAACAGTGACGTGGGCGGGTGCTATCGTGCACGACATTGCTAGCTATCGCTAGCGATGTCGCAGTATGTAAAGAACCCTTAACTCTTTTCAAGCTGAAAAATTCACAGTTCTTTAAATCTCTCCCATGCTCCTGAAGAAAATGTCAGGATACATTAGATGGATAATTAGATTCACTATTAACTGAGTCCCTAATGTATTCATTTTTTTGCTGTTTCAATTTTCTTATAGTGCAACCAATATACTTTAAGTTACAGTTATTACAGGATATACAGTAAACCCCACATTTGCTTTTACATTTAATAAATTGCTTAATTTTCCCCTCCATGCCATCTCCCTGCACAAAGATTTTCGTGGTCTTAACATATTTACAACAAATACATTTATTTATACCACATTTATGGAATCCCACAAGTGTCAGACACATATTTTCACCTGTGGGATTCCATAAATGTGATATAAATAAATGAGCGTGCCGACCTGGGGGAGGGCATTGCAGGGCACTGGAGTGCGGGACACTGTCAGTGTCCCATGCAGTGTTAGAGAGGGTGGGGGCATGGTCTGCCGGCAGCCAATCAGAGCCACCAGTGGTCGGGGAAAGCAGTGAATATGTATGAGCACTGATGAGCGGACCTGGAAGTAGCGTTACTGCCGCAGGGAGGCCCTGTAAGTGAGTTGCTACTGCTTTAACTCTTTTGTTTTCTTTTTGTTTTTTTTCTTCATTATTATCCAGGTGGCTGAACCCGAACTGCAACACAGACTTCCCAGAGTAGTCTGTGTCCGGGTCCGGGACCCCAAACACCTGCTGTTCAGTACGGATGCCAAACTTTATTGTTTGGGTTCAGTCATCACTAGTCCTCATCTCAGGCAGGCAGCTGATCAGCGTGTGAAAGCGCATCAGCTGATTATCGTGAGCGAGTGCAACGCTCACACGCTGATCAGCTCACACTCTTTAACACACTGATCAGCTGCCTGCCTGAGATGAGGACGCCGCGCTGTGGGGGACCGGAGTGAGGGTGACTGTAAGCTGCACGTACCTGCAATTTTTTGCTCACATCATGAAGCAAAAAACAAACAGAGCAATAGCTCATATCTTGAAAAACTTGTAAGTTATTGTACTGTTAAGTAAAGGTGTTACTGTATTATTGGTTCAGAATTATATAGACAATTTTTTATCAATCAATCTATTAATTTTACCCTGAATGTCCGTCAGAGGACCACGACTCAATTTTATTATAGGTATCACTATTAAACAGGTGCCTCATAATTAGAGATGAGCCACGCTCCTAGCGTTCGAGTTCGGTTCGTCGAATGGCGGGCAAGTTCGTCGAACGTTCGACGAACCAATTCGAACCCCATTAAAAACAATTGCAGGCAAACACAGACACATACAAACACATAGAAAACACCTTATAAGGTGTCCAAAAGGTGACAAACAACTCACAACACACCACAAACACATGGAAAAAGTGACAAAGACATATACCCATGCGAAAACAAAAGAGCTGGACGAATAAAAAGAGGAGGAGACACAGATATAGGCATGTCATGCCCTTCTAAAATCATGTAAAACACAGCAAGGGGACTCCAAGCAGAGTCTCCCTTTTTTCCAAAAATTGGGCCACACACACCACTTCAGTGGCATCACTTGTGCCCCAGTTGCAAACTTCACATGTTGATTTGCATCAAGCACATTCAAAAATACACCAGCCTTTACTGCCCCCATAATGACACAGGAGTAGCAAAGTCCTTGCTGAACCATGACTTGTTCATCTTGGAACATTTTTAATAAAAACAGCAAGGGGACTCCATGCAGAGTCTCCCTTTTTTCCAAAAATTGAGCCAAAGACACCACTTCAGTGGCATCACTTGTCCCCCAATTGCAAACTTGACATGTTGATTTGCATCAAGCACATTCAAAAATACGCCACCCTTTACTCTCCCAAGGATGACACAGGGGTAGAAAAGTCCTTGACTTGTTCATCTTGATGAAAGTTAAGCGGGCTTTACACGCTACGATATTTCTAGCAATTGCTAGCGATATCGTACGCAAAAGCACCCGCCCCCGTCGTGCATGCGATATCGTGTGATCGCTGCCGCAGCAAACATCGCTACGGCAACGTCACACGCACTTACCTGGTCGGCAGCGTCGCTGTGACTGCCAAACAATTCCTCCCTCAAGGGGGAGGTGCGTTCGGCGTCACGGCGACGTCACTAAGCGGCCGGCCAATCAAAGCGGAGGGGCGGAGATGAGCGGGACTAACATCCCGCCCATCTCCTTCCTTCCTCATTGCGGGCGGGACGCAGGTAAGGAGATGTCCCTCGCTCCTGCGGTGTCACACATAGCGATGTGTGCTGCCGCAGGAACGACGAACAACATCTATAAACAACCATTAACAATTTTTGGTTTTAGGACGACCTCTCCATGGTGAACGATTTTCACCACTTTGGAGGACGTTTAAGGTCGCTGGTAAGTGTTACACGCTGCGATACCGTTAATGACGCCGGATGTGCGCCACTAACGACGTGACCCCGACGATAAAACATTAACGATATCGTTGCGTGTAAAGCCCTCTTTAGTCTTTCCACATTGTCACTGGACAGACGCGTGCGCTTATCTGTCAGCACACAACCAGCAGCACTGAAGACACATTCCGAGAGAACGCTGGCTACAGGACACGACAAGATCTCCAAGGCGTAAGTGGTGAGCTCAGGCCATTTCTCAAGATTGGAAGCCCAAAACGAGCAAGGCTCCAGTTGCAGAGTCATGGCATCTATATTCACTTGGAGATACTCCTGTGAGATTCACTCTGTGCACCACTGGTGTTTACTGGAAAAGCCGAGCTAAGATTGCATAACAGCTTCTGCTGATAATCCTGCATACGTGCGTCCCTTTCTATGGCTGGAATTATTTCGACAAATTTTGACTTGCACCGGGGATCTAAGAGTGTGGCAACCCAGCAGTCAGCATTACTTCTAATTTGGACAATCCGAGGGTCATGTTGTAGGTAGTGCAGCAAGAAGGCGCTCATGTGTCTTGCGCATCCAAGCGGACCAAGTCCTTGCTGTGTTTGTGGCGGCTAGGTGATAACCGTGCTTCCTTCCTCTGACCTCTCGTTCCAATCTCGAACAACTGAAATTTGATCAAGGTCTCCCTCATCTGCTGAGTCTTCCATGCCCATCGCCAGTTCGTCCTCCATTTCTTCCTGGGCTCCTGCACCTTCCTCAACAGTTTGGCTGCTACCATGCACCTTTGCCACCTTTCCTTACCTTACCTTTCCCACCTTCCCATGCCTGCCGCATTGGTGATGCTGAACATCTGGACCTTGTCGATCTTGGTTTCCCTTCCGCATATGAATCTTCCTGTACTTCCTCCCCTTCCTCGTGTCCCACCACCTGACTCCGAATAGTGTTTAGAGTATGCTCCAGCATGTAAATGACTGGAATTGTCATGCTGATAATGGCATTGTCAGCGCTAAACATCTTCGTCGCCATGTCGAAACTGTGTAGAAGGGTGCATAGGCCCTTGATCTGAGACCACTCCATCAGCGTGATCTGCCCCACCTCTGCATCTCGTTGGCCCAGGCTATACGTCATAATGTATTGCACCAGGGCTCTGTGGTGCTGCCACAGTCACTGCAGCATGTGGAGAGTCGAATTCCAGCTTGTCGACACATCGCATTTCAGGCGGTGAACCGGCATGCCGAAAGACTTCTGGAGCGATGCAAGTCGGTCAGCTGCGCTGCTTGAATGGCGGAAGTGAGCAGAGAGTGACCGTGCCCTGTGCAGAAGCCCATCTAGACCGGAATAGTGGGTTAAAAATTGCTGGATAACAAGGTTCAACACGTGAGCCATACAAGGCACGTGTGTCACCTTGCCCCGGCGAAGGGCCGCACCCAGGTTTGCAGCATTGTCGCACACGGCCTTCCCTGGCTGCAGGTTGAGTGGAGAACACCATTGACGAAACTCGGTCTCCAGAGCTGACCACAACTGGGCAGCTGTGTGAACCTTATTTCCAAGACATTTCAACGTAAAGACCGCCAGATGCCGTTGAGCTCTGCTGTCAGCATAGTAAGGAGGTGTGCGTGATTCCTTGTGCGCAGTTACAACACGGGTGGCCTCACCAGACAGGCTTTGGGCGGAGGTGGAGGACCCAGACGAGGTTGAGGAGGTGTCAGAGTTCCGGGACTTCCAGTTTTCTTCTGAAGGATCTTGCCCTTTGTTAACATGGAGTTTTCTGTTCTGTTGCCCTACTTCCTGTTCATCTGTTTAAAAGCCCGCCCCTAAGCTTAGTCTAGTTGCTTGAGTATACTGCTTCCTGTCTACTCCTGCCCTGCTGCTCTTGGTTCCTGATTGCTATTTGGATCCTGTTGAAACACCCGACACCAGCTCTGGACTTCACCTGGTCTCATCAAGCTGTGCCTGGACTCCGTCTGCCGTCTCTGGTCGGCACTTCTGCCCGGTTCCTTCCGTTTCACATCCACCTTAGGACTCACATCACGTACGGACATTTTTCGACTATACCTGTTGCCCTTTTGTGTCCCGGCTGCTGCGCATTTAGGCCTTCTGGGGTGATCGCCAGACAGTCCCTGTATAGGGGTTCGCTCCTGGTGGTCTCCCTGGGGGAGTCCGGTGCGCGGCCCCGGGAATTCCCCTTCGCTCCGAACCTGGCAGGTATTTACTGTGTTTTTGTTCTACTGTGTTTATGTTCTGTTCTGTGTACATATTGTTGGTTGCATATTATAAACGTCTTTGCACCAAGAACCCGTCTCTGGTTGTCATTTCCCTAACGCAATCGAAATCCTCAGTTCATACAATAGTATTACAGGAGGCAGAAGCAGTGGAGGAACTTCTACATACAGAGGATTGACGAACAACTCGTGGGGACGGCAAAACTTGTACAGCAAACCCTTCTCCATCTCTCACCATAGTTACCCAGTGCCCAGTCAGCGACATGTAACGCCCCTGTCCATGCTTACTGGTCCAAGTATTGGTGGTGAAATGCACCTTGTCACACACAGTGTTTCTCAAGGAAGCGGTGATGTTGTGTCCGACATGCTGGTGTAGCGCAGGCACACCTTTCTTGGAGAAGTAGTGGCAACTAGGCATCTGGTACTGGCGCACTGCGACGGACATAAGGTCTCGAAAATCCTCTGTGTCCACCAGGCGGAAAGGCAGCATTTCTGTAGCCAACAGCTTGCAGAGGGTGAAAGTCAACCTCCTAGCTTTGTCATGGCTAGGAGGAAATGGCCTTTTACTTGTCCACATCTGAGGGACCGAGGGCTCGCTGCTGTGCTGAGATGGCATCGAGTAGGATGTCCCATGAAAACTGCTCGTCTGTGAGGAAAGTGCAGGCGGAGACATAATGTTGCCTTCATCCAAAGGTGGTACTCTTGATGTCTGAGAGAGCTCTACACCAGCAGCTGTTTCCCCTTCCAAAACAACTGACGACCTGCCAATCACTCTGCCTGTTGCGGTTAAAGAGGTGGAAGGTCTGCGTCGCAAAGCATGTGTGACTGTTGTCCCCACAGTCATAGAGGATGAAGAATGCGCAGATGCACTTAAAGGGCAGACAGTGGTTGACCCGCTCCGCTAGGCCACATTGTAGCACAGTGAGCTTCCCACTGGGACTTATGCTTCATATCTGACACACTCCCTGGTCCCCGGCGCCGCCTGTCACTCACCGCTCCGGTCTCTGGTCCTCCTGCCCGCGGCTGCTCTCCTCACTCCCCCTCCTCTGCATCCTCGGTGCCTCCCGTCCGCCGGCCCAGGCGTCTCCCTGCAATCCGGGACACTCTGGCTGGCTCCCCTGCATCTCCTTCACAGCGTCCTGTACTGGCCTCCGGCACCCGGGCCTCGCGTATGCGCATTAGGGCGCGCGCGCTCACTCACCTTGTCTTAAAGGGCCAGCATCCCGGGAACAGGATATGACATGATACAGGTACAGGGTATATAAGACTTCCCTTTTCTGGTGGGCGGTGCCTGATCAACGTGTTCCCAGAGCTAGATGTTCAGGTCCCTCTGTGCCTTGCACCCAGATTAATCCTCTCTCTTCCGCAGAGCCCATCTGCCATCCTGACCTGGTCCCAGAGTGCCAATCTCCCAGGAAGTGTCCCGGTGACTGTTTGCTGAGGATCCCGCCATCTCCCGTCAGCCTGAACCCGTCACCTGGACTTCACCTGGATACTTCAGCCTGCACGTTCTGCTGGATCCGGACCCCGTCGGCTGGGACTACTCGGCACCGGTACCCGGTTCCCGTCATCTGTCCTGCCTCCGGTTCCCGTTGGACTCTTAGTCATCTCCTGTGCCAATCTCTGAAGGACCCGTACTCCCTGTGTTCCGGCTGCCGTGCATTTAGGCCCTCTGGTGGGGTGACCAGACAGTCCCTGTATAGGGGTTAGCTTTTTGTTGCCTCTCTGGGGGAGTACGGTGCACAGTCCCGTGAATCCACCTCCAGGACGTTACAATATCCTTGTGACGGTTCATGGACGAAGTAGTCAAACTAGTGAGATTTTGGCCTCTACTTAGAGATTGGCGACAAATCTTACAGATGTCATGAGATCCTTTGCGATGTCAAAAAAGGACCAGGCTAGGCAAGGCTTGGAGCCCATGCGACTTGCAGAGCCATCACGACTTGTGCTCAGAGGCAGACTTGTGGCTGAGGATGCAGTTGTTGACGTGCTTCCAGTACTCCGTCTGTGTCCAGGAAGGCGCAAGCTAACCTTGTCGTCAGTCGCATACTCCTCCACCGCCTCTGGTGACCTCCTCGAGTGCCTGACTGTGGGTTGACAGTAAGTGGGATCTACAACCCCATCATCAACCTGTGTGTTTGCACTTCCCTCATCCTCAGACCTAACCTCTTTCTGCCCTGACTGAATAGTTAAGTTGTCATTCCAATCAGGTATCTGAGTCTCATCGTCATCAGTATGTTCCTCATTGTCTCCACCAAGAGGAGTTACAGTTTGGGAATGAGGGTCTATATTATGCTCAGAAACGTCTTCATCAGGGCCTGAATCTGACTCACAAAGCTTTTGGGCATCACTGCAGATCTTTTCTTGGTCTGGACTCACTGTAGCTTTGGAGCAGACCTCTGATTCCCAGGCTATAGTGTGACTTGAACAGCTCTGCAGACTCACCCATCTGTTACCCCATACTCTACAGGGCGGGTGGAGACTTGAGAGCTGGTAGAAAGCAAGTGCGATTGGTGTGACAACGCAGAGGACTGGAGTTTTTTGGATGTTGAGGTGGAGGAGAGGCCATTTGATGGAGCACTTGAGATCCATTCAAGCATGTGCTTTTTTTGTGCATCATCTACCTTTGTTAGAGTTGTTAGGATCCCTTTTTTACGGAACCAATCAGATTGTCCACGGAAAGTAGTAGACATCTTACTTTTGCTGGAAGATGGCCTTTCTTCAGCAGATGTTACTGTAGCTTTACCACCTACTCCAAGGACACAAACTTTTTTTCCCTTTCCAACACGCCTGTTCCCCTTTCCACCAGCATCTGTCCTTTTGCCACTCATTTTGTTTGTGACCAAATTGGACACTTAAAATGTCATAGCAAAAATGGAGTGGTGGTGTAGATTGCAGAGGTGGTCTAGCTTTATTGACAGCTGAAGAACCAACACTGACTATCCCAGACAATGAAAATATGGCCCTAAAAATGGCAGCACGTTTTGCAATTAAAATTGCGTAGCAAAAATGGACAGGTGGTGTACTATGCACAGGTGGTGTACCTTGCTTGACAGCAGAGGAACCCTAAGTTAGTATCCCAGACAATTTTAGTATGCCCCTAAAAGTGGCAGGACGTTTGGCAATTAAAATTGCGTAGCAAAAATGGAGAGGTGTGTAGAATGCACAGTTGGTGTACCTTGCTTGACAGCAGAGGAACCCTAAGTTAGTATCCCAGATAATTTTAGTATGCCCCTAAAATTGGCAGCACTTTTGGCAATTAAAATTGCATAGCAAAAATGGACAGGTGTGTAGAATGCACAGTTGGTGTACCTTGCTTGACAGCAGAGGAACCCTAAGGCTACTTTCACACATCCGGTTTGAGCAGTGCAGCTCAATCCGGCTGTGAATCCTATGCAACGGATGCGGCGAAAACACCGCATCCTTTGCATAAGTTTTTACATGCGGCCCGTCCGTTTTTTTCCGGTTGCGGCATGCTACTGAGCATGAGCAGTGCAAGAAACCGCATGCGGTGGCCGGATGCGTTTCTTTCCGCGCCGCATCCGGCATCCATAGGCATGCATTGAAAAATGTGCCGCAGCGGCCGGATGCGGCGCAATGCGTTGTTTTTTTTTTGCCGGAGCAAAAAACGTGCCAGGGAACGTTCCATCCAGCCGCAGCATCGGCTAAATCTGCCGCATGCGGCAAAAACCGGACCGAACGCTGCCCATGCGGCACAATACGGCACTAATGTAAGTCTATGCAAAAAAAACCGCAACTGGCAGCAAAAAAAAACGGTTGCGGTTTTTCTGCAGAGTATTGTGCCGCAGAGCAAAAACCGGATGTGTGAAAGTAGCCTAAGTTAGTATCCCAGACAATTTTAGTATGCCCCTAAAAGTGGCAGGACTTTTGGCAATTAAAATTGCGTAGCAAAAATGGAGAGGAGTGTAGAATGCACAGTTGGTGTACCTTGCTTGACAGCAGAGGAACCCTAAGTTAGTATCCCAGACAATTTTAGTATGTCCCTAAAAGTGCCAGCACTTTTTGCAATTAAAATTGCAAAGCACTGCAGCCCCCTTTGGGGGTAATAGGGGGGGGGTGGCTTCATGCCCTCCCTTGTTTATTACAGGGACTTTTGTTGGTCCTTTCTTTCATAAGTAGCTGTTCACTTTTTTTTCTCTTTTTTGATTTTAATATATCTGGTTATGACTCCTCATAAAATTTGCATTGGTTTGCTACTAGGGCGGTGAGAATTGAATACTCCCCTCTTGTAGATGTTTTGAATCTAGCCTCCGATACTGACTGCGATAGCAGAGTGTCCATAGCTACAAACCCCCTTCAAGGGTTAGAGTTACCCTGGTTCCTCCTACGGAAGAGTTGGTAAAGGAGGTTAGGGTTTAGATATTGGTAAAGTTTTTTACGTTATGCCAATTTTTTCATCTTTGACCCTGGCCGGAGAGGACGGTGGCGGAGGTAAAGGCTTTTGCCCATGGCTTCACTCCTCTCCGGTAACATTTGTGACATGTAAATGTTATACTCTATATGTTATGTGTTTTGTCATTGTCTTTTCCCATTCCTTATGTGTCTACCCTAATTGTGGTGAGGGAATCGTCTGTACCCCATTAAGAGCCATCCAGCATGGGCCTTTGGCAGTTGTGAGATGGGCAATACCCGGTTAGCCTTCGTATGTAATGCTAATTTTGCTTTATACTACTACAACTTAAAATATGGTTAAAATTTTAACGTTAAATGTTAAGGGTTTAAACTCAAACATTAAGAGGCGTATGGCGATTGGTGAGATGCGGACCCAGCGAGCTGATGTGGTTTTCTTGCAAGAAACGCACTTGAACCTCAATGGGAACTGCAATTTTGCTAAACATCTGTACCCCACAATTTTTTTAGCTTCCCAGGAAAGGAAAAAAGCCAGTGTGGCGATTTTGATATCAAGGACCTGTCCCATTCAAATTACGACCTCCTTGGCAGACCCACAGGGTAGGTACCTTATCCTACAAGGGACATATAAGGATCTTCCGATCATTTTGTGTAATATTTACGCCCCTAATACCTTCCAGGTCCTCTTTTTGAACCGGGTATTCCTCAAACTCACACGCCTTTCCTCCTCAGCGTGGATTGTGGGTGGAAATTTTAACACTATTTTCTCTGACTCTTTAGACAGGTTGACCATTAACAATCAATTGTCGAGCCCATCTCAGCGTAAATTGACAACTGCCTTTTCGAAGACTGATCCTCAGGTTTGCCTTATTTGATTTGTGGCGAGTTAAACATCCCTCAGAGAAAACCTTTACCTTCTACTCTCCCCCTCATGGTACACACCCCAGGATCGACTTCTTCTTTGGCAACATTCAAGCCCTTAGATTGACGAGCAATGTGGATATTGGTGCAATAACGTGGTCAGACCACGTGCCAATGACTCTCACCCTAGATCAGACAACTACACGCACAAGAGTCTGCCACTGGAGGCTCAATGAGTCTCTTCTCAAGAGAACTCCCTACAGAGACAAACTGGAAGCAGGACTGATAGAATACTTCAAGAACAACGAGGGGTCAGTGCCTAATTTTTCTACGGTTTGGAAAGACCATAAGGCCGTCTTTAGAGGGCAATGCATAGCATTAAGCTCCCGTATCAAAAAAGATAGACTTTATCAGAGAGATCAGCTTCTCAGAAGTCTCAGAGACTTAGAAAATAGGATGACCCTTAACCCATCAATACGTACCCTTAGAGGTATAGTAAAGACTCGTGCCCAACTGAAGGACCTAGAGGTCAATATAACAGAAAAATTACTACTTTATGGCAGGCATAAATACTATGACAAAGGAAATAAATCTCACTCCCTTTTGGCCTGCCAACTTAGAGAGGATAGGGGGAACTCATCCGTTTATGCCTTGAGAGATTCGGGGGGGGGAATATTTTCTATGACCCCACTAAAGTTGCAAAGATCTTTCAGGATTATCTGTCAAGACTGTATTCTTTGCCTAGCTCTCTTCCTGCAGACCCAGGAAAGGAGAGGGAACTAATCCACTCCTTTCTTGAGCAGTGTAAGTTACCTACTCTTACTCAGAGTGCTGTAAATACACTGAATAAAGAAATCGCGTGTGAAGAGGTAGGAGAGGTGCTTAAATTACTTCCTAATGGAAAATCACCGGGTCCAGATGGTCTGACATATTTTTACTACAAGGCATTTGCGGATCGACTCACCCCCTATTTAGTTAAATTATTTAATAGCTTCCTCACGGGCTCCCCTATACCCACAAGTATATTACATTCTTATATTACGCTCATACCCAAACCGGGGAAGGATGCTATGGAATGTGCCAATTATAGGCCCATAGCACTCCTTAATGCTGATTTGAAAATCTTTACTAAACTACTGGCTCTACATCTTTCGGTCCTGCTCCCACACCTAATACATAAAGACCAGGTGGGTTTTGTCCCATGTAGGCAAGGGGGGGACAACACCAGGAAGATTATTGACTTAGTAGAAGAAGTTGTTAATAAGACAGAGAGTGAAGCACTCCTTCTTAGTTTGGATGCAGAAAAGGCGTTTGACCGTCTGGGGTGGCCATTCATGTTTGAAACATTGCATCATTTTGGAATCTCAGGTGCATTTATCACTGCCCTGAAAAGTTTATATTCATGCCCCTCAGCATCGGTCAAACTTCCTTATGCCACATCTCAACCCTTTCAGATACACAATGGCACTCATCAGGGATGTCCTTTGTCCCCCTGCTCTTTGTTATGTGCATTGAGCCATTGGCTGCTGCTATTCGCATTGACCCTAATATATGTGGCGTAATGGTGAGAGACAAGGAGTTTAAGCTATCCTTATATGCGGATGATGTCCTATTGATTTTGTCCCAACCACATACCACCCTCCCGAATTTGCATTCCTTGTTACTACAATTTGGAAGGCTGTCAGGGTATAGGGTCAACCAGAGCAAAACGGAAGCCCTGCCTATTATATTCCACAGAGGCGAGTTTCCTCCTTACAGGAAAACTACAATTATAAATGGAAAAATATATCCTTGACATACCTGGTGATACAACTAACATCTAAGGCTATGTGCGCACAGTGCGTTTTTCGCGGCGTTTTTGCGCGTTTTTCGGGTGCGTTTTTGGCCTCAAAACTGCATGACTTTGCTTCCCCAGCAAAGTCTATGAGTTTTCATTTTTGCTGTCCGCACACAACTGTTTTTTAAGCTGCGTTTTTGAGCTTGAAAAAACAAATGGACATGTCAATTCTTTCCTGCGTTTTTCTGCGTTTTCCGCCCATGCAATGCATTGGAAAAACGCAGCAAAACGCAGAGATCAAAAACGCAGCAAAACGCAGCCAAAAACGCACCAAATCGCGGTAAAAATGCATGCTTTTTTTATGCGTTTTTTCGACGCAGGTGCGTTTTTGTGCGTTTTTAGCAGCCAAAAACGCACAAAAAGGCAGCGTCAAAAAAACGCAGCGTGCGCACATAGCCTAAGTATAAGCTATTATACCAGCAGAACTATCCTAGTTTATTTACTGAGATAAAAAGGCTCCTGCTCAATTGGAACAAGCTCCCATTGTCTCTGTTTGGAAGAATCTCTGCAGTCAAAATGTCTGTCCTGCCGAAGCTAATTTATGTATATCAGCTCACCGTGTATACGCTCACTCCTGGCCTCCCCCTGGAGCACGGACAGGCACTGCCACAGCCCGATATTGCAAATAAAAGAAAGGAGGAACATCCAGCTCTTCAAGCAAGGAAAGCCATGGTCTTTATTTCAGCATGCAGACAACGGATGACATGACTAGAGATGAGCGAACCGGTCGCGGTTCGGCTCGAGCATGGTTCGTCGAACGGAGGTCTGGTTCTAGTTCGGTTCGGCGAACCGGTTCGGCGAACCACTCAAACCCATAGGAAACAATGGGAGGCAATCATAAACACATAAAAACACCTAGAAAACACCCTCAAAGGTGTCCAAAAGGTGACAAACAACTCACAACACAAACACATGGGAAAGTAATAAGGACATATACTCATGCGAAAACAAAAGAGCTGGACAAGGAAAAAGAGGAGACACAGATATAGGCATGGCATGCCCTTCTAAAATGATGTAAAACACCGCAAGGTGACTCAAAGCGGAGTCTCCCTTTTTTCCAAAAATTGGGCCACACAGACACCTCCTTCAGTGGCAGCACTTGTGCCCCAGTTGTACACTTCACAGCTAGATTTGCATCAAGCACATTCAAAAGTACACAAGCATTTACTCTCCCCAGGCTGACACCAGGGTAGGTAGCAAAGTCTTTGCTGAACCATGACTTGTTCATCTTGGCTCCTTTTTAAAAACACTGCAAGCAAGGGTTACTCCAAACGGAGTCTCCCTTTTGTTCCCAAAAATTGGGCCACACAGACACCTCCTTCAGTGGCAGCACTTGTGCCCCAGTTGTACACTTCACAGCTAGATTTGCATCAAGCACATTCAAAAATACACAAGCATTTACTCTTCCCAGGCTGACACCGGGGTAGTAAATTCCTTGTGGATCCACGACTTGTTCATTTTGATGAACGTTAGTCTGTCCACATTGTCACTTGACAGGCGCGTGCGCTTATCTGTCAGCACACACCCAGCAGCACTGAAGACACGTTCAGAGACAACGTTGGCAGCTGGACACGACAAGATCTCCAAGGCGTAAGTGGAGAGCTCTGGCCATTTTTCAAGATTTGAAGCCCAAAATGAGCAAGGCTCCATTTGCAAAGTCATGGCATCGATGTTCATTTGCAGATACTCCTGTATCATCCTCTCCAGCCGTTGACTATGTGTCAGACTTGTTGTCTCTGGTGGCCTTGCAAAGGATGGTCTAAAAAAATTCTGAAAAGATTCAATAAAATTGCTGTTACCAGCACCACATACGGTGCTGCTGGTACGGGTAGACTGTTGAAGATGACGAGACCGTCCCATGTTTGTGAAGTTACAACTGGTAGATTCACTCTGTGCACCACGGGTGTTTGGTGGAAAAGCCGAGCTAAGATCGAGTAACAGCTTTTGCTGATACTCCTGCATACGTGCGTCCCTTTCTATGGCTGGAATTATGTCACAAAAGTTGGACTTGTACCGGGGATCTAATAGTGTGGCAAGCCAGTACTCATCATCACTTCTAATTTTGAAAATACGAGGGTCATGTTGGAGGTAGTGCAGCAAGAAGGCGCTCATGTGTCTTGCGCAGTCATGCGGACCAAGTCCACGCTGTGTTTGTGGCATAGAGGTGCTAACCGTTCTTTCTTCCTCTGACATCTCCCCCCAATCTCTTTCAACTGAAATTTGACCAAGGTCTCCCTCATCTGCTGAGTCTTCCATGTCCATGGACAGTTCTTCCTCCATTTCTTCATGTTCTCCTGCACCTTCCTCAACATTTTGCCTGCTACCATGCGCCCTTGTTGATCCCTGTCCCCCATGGTCCCATGCCTGCCGCCTTGGTGATGATGAACGTCTGGACCTTGGTGATGTTGTTGTCCCTTGCGCATATGAATCCTCCTGTACTTCATCCACTTCCTGTTGTCCCACCCCCCGACTCCGAATAGTGTTTAGCGTGTGCTCCAGCATGTAAATGACTGGAATTGTCATGCTGATAATGGCATTGTCAGCGCTAAACATGTTCGTCGCCATGTTGAAACTGTGAAGAAGGGTGCATAGGTCCTTGATCTGAGACCACTCCATCAGGGTGATCTGCCCCACCTCTGCATCTCGTTGGCCCAGGCTATACGTCATGACGTATTGCACCAGGGTTCAGCGATGCTGCCAAAGTCGCTGTAACGTGGAGAGTCGAATTCCAGCGTGTCGGCACATCGCATTTCAGGCGATGAACCGGCAGGCTGAAAGACTTCTGGAGCGATGCAAGTCGCTCAGCTGCAGTGGTTGAACGGCGGAAGTGAGCAGACAGTTTTCGTGCCCTGTTCAGAAGGCCATCTAGGCTGGGATAGTGTGTTAAAAATTGATGGACAACAAGGTTCAACACGTGAGCCATACAAGGCACATGTGTCACCTTGCCCTGGCGAAGGGTCGCACACAGGTTTGCAGCATTGTCACACACGGCCTTACCAGGCTGCAGGTTGAGTGGAGACAACCATTTACCAAACTCAGTCTCCAGAGCTGCCCACAACTCAGCCGCTGTGTGACTCTTATTTCTAAGATATTTCAAGCTAAAGACCGCCTGATGCCGTTGCGCTCTGCTGCCAGCACAGTAATGAGGGGTGCGTGATTCATTCTGAACAGTTACAATGCTGGTGGCCTGACCAGGCAGGCTTGGGGCGGAGGTGGAGGACCCACACAAGGTTGAGGAGGCAGAAGCTGTGGAGGAACTTGGACAGACAGAGGATTGACGCACAAGTCGTGGGGACGGCAAGACTTGTGCAGCAGACCCTTCACCATCTATCACCATAGTTAGCCAGTGCCCAGGCAGTGACATGTAACGTCCCTGTCCATGCTTACTGGTCCAAGTATCGATGGTGAAATGCACCCGTTCACACACAGAGTTTTTCAAGGAAGCGGTGATGTTGTCTGCGACATGCTGGTGTAGCGCAGCCACACCTTTCTTAGAGAAGTAGTGGCGACTGGGCATCTGGTACTGGGGCACAGCGACAGACATAAGGTCTCTAAAATACTGTGTGTCCACCAGGCGGAAAGGCAGCATTTCGGTAGCCAAGAGCTTACAGAGGAATAAAGTCAACCTCTTAGCTTTGTCATGGGTCGCAGGAAATGGCCTTTTATTTGTCCACATCTGAGGGACAGAGATCTGGCTGCTGTGTGTAGACGGTGGTGAGTAGGGTGTTCCTGGAAAAATTCAGGTTTGTGAGGAAAGTGCAGGCGTAGACATGATGTTGCCTTCATCCACCGTTGGTGCTATCGATGTCTGAGAGAGCTGTACACACGCACTTGTTTCCCCTTCCAAACGAACTGACGACTTACCAAGCAAACTGCCTGTTGCGGTTACAGTGGTGGAACTTGTGCGTGGAAAACCAGGTGTGACAGCTGTCCCCACAGTCCTAGAAGATGAAGAGCGCGCGGATGCACTGGAAGGGGCAGGCGGTGGATGGTCCGCTCTGCTAGGCCGCATTACAGCACGGTGTGCTTCCCACTGGGACATATGATATTTATTCATGTGACGATTCATGGAAGAAGTTGTCAAACTGCTGAGGTTTTTACCTCTACTAACAGATTCCCGACAAATTTTACAGATCACATGATTTGGGCGATCCTTTGCAAGGTCAAAAAAGGGCCAGGCTATGCAAGGCTTAGAGGCCATGAGAGCTGCAGAGCCACCCCGACTTGTGCTCAGAGGCAGAGTGGTGGCTGAGGATGCAGTTGTAAACGTGCTACCAGTACTCCGACTCTGTCCAGGAAGGTGCAAGGTAACTTCGTCATCAGTTGCATCCTCCTCGAACGCCTCTGTTGACCTCCTCGAGTGCCTGACTGTGGGTTGACAGTATGTGGGATCTAGAACTTCCTCATCAAGCGTTGTGTTTGCACTCCCCTCACCCTCAGACCGAGCCTCTTCCTGCCCTGATCGAATATTTAAGTTGTCATCCCAATCTGGTATCTGCGTCTCATCGTCATCAGTATGTTCCTCATTGTCTCTACCAACAGGTGTTACAGTTTGTGAATAAGGGTCAACATTATGCTCAGAAACTTGGTCATCACGGCCTGAATCTGAGTCACAAAGGTTCTGGGCATCACTGCAGACCATTTCCTGGTCTGTACTCACTGTAGCTTGGGAGCAGACCTCTGATTCCCAGCCTATAGTGTGACTGAACAGCTCTGCAGACTCAGCCATCTCTGTTCCACCATACTGTGCAGGGCGGCTGGACACTTGAGAGCCGGGAGAAATCAAGTTTGATTGGGATGACAACTTAGAGGACTGGGTTTTTCGGGATGCGGTAGTTGAGGTGGAGGAGAGGGCACTTGTTGGAACACTTGAGATCCATTCAAGCATGTTCTTTTTTTGGGCATCATCTACCTTTGTTACAGTTGTTCGTGTCCGTAAGAAAGGGAGCACATCAGATTGTCCACGGAAAGTAGTAGACATCTTACATTTGCTGGAAGATGGCCTATCTTCAGCAGATGTTAAGGGAGCTTTGCCACCTTCCCCACGGACACAAACTTTTTTTCCTTTTCCAACACGCCTGTTCCCCTTCCCACCAGCATCTGCCATTTTGCCACTCATTTTAATTGCGACAAGATTGTCAACTTAAAATGTGGTAGTAAAAATTGAGAGGTGGTGTCGATTGCAGAGGTGGTCTAGCTTTATTGGCAGCAGAAGAAACAACACAACTATCCCTGACAATGCAACTATGGCCCTTAAACTGGCAGCACAGTTTGCAATTATAATGGCTTAGTAAAAATGAGCTTGAGGGTGCAATGCAGAGGTGCTGCAAATAGCTTGGCATCAGTGGGACACTAATGATGTCCAACAGCCACTTTTAGGATGCCACTAATTTTGCTGAGTGTTTCCTATTATAATGGCTTAGTAAAAATGAGCTTGAGGGTGCAATGCAGAGTTGCTTGAAGTAGCTTGGCACCAGTGGGACACTAATGATGTCCAACAGCCACTTTTAGGATGCCACTAAGTTTGCTCAGTGTTTGCTATTATAATGGCTTAGTAAAAATGAGCTCGAGGGTGCAATGCAGAGTTGCTTGAAGTAGCTTGTCCAGTGGGACACTAATGATATCAAACAGCCACTTTTAGGATGCCACTAATTTTGCTGAGTGTTTCCTATTATAATGGCTTAGTAAAAATGAGCTTGAGGGTGCAATGCAGAGTTGCTTGAAGTAGCTTGGCACCAGTGGGACACTAATCATGTCCAACAGCCACTTTTAGGATGCCACTAGGTTTGCTCAGTGTTTTCTATTATAGTGGCTTAGTAAAAATGAGCTTGAGGGTGCAATGCAGAGTTGCTTGAAGTAGCTTGGCAACAGTGGGACACTAATGATGTCCAACAGCCACTTTTAGGATGCCACTAAGTTTGCTCAGTGTTTGCTATTGTAATGGCTTTGTAAAAATGAGCTTGAGGGTGCAATGCAGAGTTGCTTGAAGTAGCTTGTCACCAGTGGGACAATAATGATGTCCAACAGCCACTTTTAGGATGCCACTAATTTTGCTGAGTGTTTGCTATTATAATGGCTTAGTAAAAATGAGCTTGAGGGTGCAATGCAGAGTTGCTTGAAGTAGCTTGTCACCAGTGGGACACTAATGATGTCCAACATCCACTTTTAGGATGCCACTAATTTTGCTGTTTGCTATTATAATGGCTTAGTAAAAATGAGCTTGAGGGTGCAATGCAGAGTTGCTTGAAGTAGCTTGGCACCAGTGGGACACTAATGATGTCCAACAGCCACTTTTAGGATGCCACTAAGTTTGCTCAGTGTTTCCTATTATAATGGCTTAGTAAAAATGAGCTTGAGGGTGCAATGCAGAGTTGCTTGAAGTAGCTTGGCACCAGTGGGACACTAATGATGTCCAACAGCCACTTTTAGGATGCCACTAAGTTTGCTCAGTGTTTGCTATTGTAATGGCTTTGTAAAAATGAGCTTGAGGGTGCAATGCAGAGTTGCTTGAAGTAGCTTGGCACCAGTGGGACACTAATGATGTCCAACAGCCACTTTTAGGATGCCACTAAGTTTGCTCAGTGTTTCCTATTATAATGGCTTAGAAAAAATGAGCTTGAGGGTGCAATGCAGAGTTGCTTGAAGTAGCTTGTCCAGTGGGACACTAATGATGTCCAACAGCCCCTTTTAGGATGCCACTAACTGGCAGCACTGTTTTAAATTAAAATGGCTTTGCAAAAATGTGCAGGAGGGGAGAATGCAGAGGTGGTGGGACTTGCTTGGCACAAGTGCCTTAATAATGGAGGACAGCAGCCACTCTTTGGATGGCACTAACTGGCAGCACTCTGCAATTAAAATGGCTTTGCTAAAAAGGCCAGGAGGGTACAGTGGCCGGGTTGTGGATTAGTATACAGGAAAGGAAGCCTCACTTTCTATCCCTCCTAATGGTGAAATGCAGCAAGGAAGTCCCTGACCTTAGCTACACAGACGCTGTTATCTGTAGCTGTTAAAAACTGTTTCCACGGACCTGACTGTCACCTATAGCTCTGAGCCTGCTGTAATTAGCCCTTAAAAGGGCTGAAAGAAACTTCTATCCCTATTCTGTATAACGCTGTGTCTAGAGCGTACACAACAGGATAGGCGACAGGAGCTGCGCCAGCGGTGACTGACACCCAGACGCAGAAGGCAGATAATGGCGTCCAGACGGGCAGATACCCGTTTTTATAATGCAGGGACATGTGACATAGACAGCCTATGACACATGCCCTTGCTTGTCTGGCAAAAAGTCCACTTAGCTGTGTGTGTGTCTGGGATTGGCTGACATGCTGGCCCGCCCCACTACACGCGCGCTTAGGGAAGGAAGAAAAGAAAAAAAAAATGGCAATCGCCATTATCCCAGCAGCAGTGATCTGAACGCGCAGTCCCCGCACACTATACGCTGAAATTTCATAATAGTGTGAGTCACAGAGTGACTTAGACTATTACAGAGAAAAGCCAGCTAGTAATTAGCTTGGCTTTTGGCTGCTAGAACCGTTCTCGAACGTAACTCGAGCTATCGAGCTTTTAGCAAAAATCTCGAGTTCTAGTTCTATCTAGAACACCCCCCAAAATCACTCAAACCGTGAACTGGAGAACTATGAACCGCGCTCAACTCTAGACATGACCAGCACAGCACTACGCGTTTCAGGTGAAACAATCACCCTTAATCATGAACTCATCAATCATGATTAAGGGTGATTGTTTCACCTGAAACGCGTAGTGCTGTGCTGGTCATGTCATCCGTTGTCTGCATGCTGAAATAAAGACCATGGCTTTCCTCGCTTGAAGAGCTGGATGTTCCTCCTTTCTTTTACCTGCAGAAGCTACTTTACCTATCTCAGACCCTTCCGGTGTGTGTACCATACAAAGAGTTGCGCAGCATTCAGTCTATTATACTTCAATTTGTTTGGGCTCACAAGAGACATAGAATTAAGAAAACAACTTTGTTTGACAGTAAACTGAGAGGAGGCCTAGGGGTCCCTGATATTACTAGGTACTATTGGGCAGTACATCTACGCCACATCCCTGCATGGTCTAATCGCAGTGCCTTCTCTAGATGGATGGAAATAGAGAAGTTATGGCTTGCCCCAATACACCCCAATTCCTACCTCTGGGGCACCTCATCAAACAAGCCTGACCCACATACTCTGGGCCCTATAGCCTTCACTAAGAAGATATGGGACTGTTGTGTCAAAAAGTTTCCACTTAAATCCGAACACTCACCATTGACTTCTTTTCTTTTTAATCCCAGAATGCCAGACGGTATGCAGGGTACAGCGACTAAAACATGGTTTGACAGGAAACTCTTTTGCTTTGCTGACATAGTAGACGCACACTCCAGAGTCCTTCTCCCCTACGCCACCATAGCTGCTAAATTTAATCTCCCTGGCAATTCCCAATATCTATATTTACAAGTTAGACACCTGATGCACTCCCTTTTTACCTCCTTAGAAGTCTCTATTCCTACACTTTTTGTCAGATTATGCAGAGCTGGGGTCTCTACTAAAGGCCTCATCTCCGATATATACCGTATTTTAATTACCCCCTGCCCAGAAGATAAGCCAGATCATACATATATGAATCCAAAAAAGCTCTTTGACACCTTTCACTCCCTCCTGAGTCCCAAAGCACAGACCCCTATCACAGACCTTCATGCTGACGACCTGGCCTCGTATTTCACAAAGAAAATAAAAAACATCCGCCGAGAGATCAGCTCCCAGCCACCAAGCCTTGTGAATCCCATCCCTCGCCACATCCCATCCAGCTCACTTTCCACATTTGACCCAGTCACAGAGGAGGAAGTCTCCAGGCTCCTCTCTTCTTCTCGTCATACCACTTGCCCTACTGATCCCTTTCCCTCACACCTACTCCAGTCTCTCTCTCCGGTTGTCACCACTCACCTAACTAAAATCTTCAATCTCTCTCTCTCTTCTGGTATCTTCCCCTGTTCCCTCAAACACTCTATCATTACTCCATTATTAAAAAAACCTTCTCTTGATCCGTCCTGCACAAGCAACTACAGACCAGTCTCCAATCTCCCCTTCATCTCCAAACTCTTGGAGCGCCTGGTCTACTCTCGTCTCACCCGCTACCTTTCCACTCACTCTCTTCTAGATCCTTTACAGTCTGGCTTCCGCCCTTTACACTCAACAGAAACTGCTCTTGTCAAAGTGACCAATGACCTACTGACAGCAAAACGTAATGGTGACCACTCTCTGCTTATTCTTCTTGACCTCTCTGCCGCCTTCGACACCGTGTGCAAAATCACTGGGTGTTTTTTTCATCTTTTTAATATTTACCAATAAAGATAATTATTTTAATTGGAATTTGAGGTTTTTTCCTTCGACACTGTTGACCACCATCTCTGGTTCTCTTCCTATCTTTCTGGCCGCTCATTCAGTGTTTCATTTGCTGGCTCCACATCTTCTCCTTTTCCTCTCACTGTTGGGGTCCCTCAAGGTTCAGTCCTTGGCCCTCTTCTTTTCTCCCTCTACACTGCCCCAACTGGAATGACCATCAGCTAAGCTGTCACTGAGGTTACCCGCGGCCACCGCTGGATCCTCCACCTGTGACTGCAACTCACCTGTGACTTCATCGCTGTCACACGGGCGACTTGCTGTCACAGTTGGAGGATCCAGCGGTGGCCGCGGGTAACCTCAGTGACAGCTCGCTGATCGCGCGGCTATCTTCAGTTGCTGCGTGGAGCTGACAGGAGCGGCGGTGTCTTCTGCAGCTCCTGGCCCCTTCATGTAGCAGAGCTGGAAGCGACGCGGGACCTCCGTGGATTAAGCCGGACAAGGATGGGTTTTTGGGGACTTAATAAAGTGGTGACCATGGGTATTTGTTAGTGTTTATTATTTCAAATAAAGGATTTTTTCACTGTGTGTGTTTATTAACTTTACATTACAGGTTAATCATTGGGGGTGTCTCATAGACACCTGCAATGATTAATCTAGGACTTATTGGCAGCTATGGGCTGCTGCCATTAATTCCTTATTACCCCGATTGCCAACGCACCAGGGCACATCGGGAAGAACCGGGTACAGTCCCAGAACAGTCGCATCAAATGGATGCGGCCATTCTGGGTGGCTGCTGGCTGATATTGTTAGGCTGGGGGGCTCCCCATAACGTGGGGCTCCCCATCCTGAGAATACCAGCCTTCAGCCGTTTGGCTTTACCCTGGCTGGTATCAAAATGGGGGGAACCACACATCGATTTTTTAAAATTATTTATTTATTTCTTTGCTCCATATTGACACGCCCACCGGCGGCTGTGATTGGTTGCAGTGAGACAGCTGTCACTCAGCGTGTGGGCGTGTCTCACTGCAATCTCATATTTGCCGGTGGGCGGGGAAAGCAGGGAATACGAGATTGTTTAATGAGCGGCCGGCATTTTCAAAATAGTAAAAGCCGCCGGAGTTTTTATAACAGCTGAGCAGCGCCGCGCCGGAGATCGTGGAACGGTAAGTATGAGAGAGGGCTGCTCAATTCAGTCACTCTGGGGATTAGCGGTCACCGGTGAATCCCTTCACAGGTGACCGCTAATCAGGACGCGACACAGACAGAGCCGCGGCATGACAATGAAGTCGGGTGAAGTTCACCCGAGTTCATTCTCTGCGCGCAACTCTGTCTGCTGTCAACAGGTAATCAAACACGACTTTTAACTAGAGTTGAGCGCTGTTCGAGGTTCGTGGTTCTCCAGTTCGCGGTTCAAGTGATTTTGGAGGGTGTTCTAGATCGAACTAGAACTCGAGCTTTTTGCTAAAAGTTCGTTGGCTCCAGTTACGTTCGAGAACGGTTCTATAAGCAAAAAGCAGGGCTTTTTACAGCTACAGTGTGCAGGGAACCATCGCTGGCAGCCTGCAAGAAGCTGGTAACCAAGATAAACATCGGGTATCCAAGCAAAGCGCTTTCCTTGGTTACCCGATATTAATCCTGTTTACGTGTGCAGGGAGCCGACACTTCCCCGCTCGGCTCCGCCCCCTCCTGCACTCGGCATGTACACACACACAAACACTCACCTGTCCCCAGCCATGCTGTCCCCGATACTGACGTCCTCAGCGCCACATGGCCCCGCTAGGCTCC
Organism: Anomaloglossus baeobatrachus; assembly: GCF_048569485.1. Classification (NCBI taxonomy): domain Eukaryota; kingdom Metazoa; phylum Chordata; class Amphibia; order Anura; family Aromobatidae; genus Anomaloglossus; species Anomaloglossus baeobatrachus. Next base: position 247,744,469 of record NC_134359.1, read on the forward strand.
GCCCACTTCGCACTCCGCCGCCCGCACACATGGCCCCACTAAGCTCCACCCACTTCGCACTCCGCCGCCCGCACACATAGCCCCGTTAGCTCCACCCACCTCGCACTCCGCAACATTACTTTGCTTAGCTCCGCCCACCTCGCACTCCGCACACATGGCCTCGCTCGGCTTACCTGCGGTGATGAAGTCCCGCCCTCCCAACTTCAGCGCTGTCACTGTCTTCCATGGCCGCCGCTTGTCAGATCTCCTCTCGCTGCCGGCCCGAGACTGTCACTAGCGGTGACGTCACAGGCTCTCGCGATACTTTGCTGTGAAGTCGGCAGTCATTGCAGTGACAGGTCTGCTATCAGCAGTGCAGGAGATCGTCACGCAGGTAATGTACCTCGCTGACAGCAGCGCTCGTCATCCCCTGCAGTGACCTGGGCTGACCTATTGATGTTATCTCAGGTCACTGCATTGCTCTCCCAGCCAATGGGGAACATTCTGTTCTTCTTTGACTGGGACAGTGACTATGGTATGGATCGCCATGGGAACGCCTTATTGGATTACACCAGACCTGGATTTGTTTTTCTTTCTAATAAATTGCTGAAAGAGGGAATGCTTTGGGCAGTGTTTTTTTCCAATAAAAATGTGTTTGTCATCTATTTTTTTTTTATTACTGACTGGGTTGGTGATGTCGGGTATCTGATAGACGCTTGACATCACGAACCCCAGGGCTTGATGCCAAGTGACATTACACATCTGGTATTAACCCCATATATTACCCTGTTTGCCACCGCACCAGGGCAAGGGATGAGCTGGGGCGAAGCACCAGGATTGGCGCATCTAATGGATGCGCCACTTCTGGGGCGGCTGCGGCCTGCTATTTTTAGGCTGGGGAGAGTCCAATAACCATGGACCTCCCTAGTCTGAGAATATCAGACTCCAGCTGTCCGCTTTACCTTGGCTGATGATCCAATTTTGGGGGGGCCCCCACGTGTTGTTTTTTTTTAAATTATTTATTTAATTTAAAATAACAGCGTGGGGTGCCCTCAGTTTTAGATTACCAGCCAAGGTGAAGCTGCCAGCTGTGGTCTGCAGGCTGCAGCCGTCTGCTTTACCCTACCTGGCTATCAAAAATAGGGGGAACCACACGTCATTTTTTTTTTTTTTTGTAAATACAAGGCTAAGCACCCCTTAGTGCCACATGAAAGGCACCAAAGGGTGCAAATTACAAAATGCAGGAGAATGGGACATTATGTGTCTTTCTGCCATTATAATGACAGAAAAGACTGATATGAAGTGTACAAGCACAGGAAAATCACCAGAGCGCTCTACGCTGTGAAAAGCAGTAGAAAAAGGCACTGGAGTGAACATGTGACCGCCTCATGTAGGTTGAAGCTATGAATCCTGGGTAAATTTATGTATTTTCCCTCCTTCAGTTTTTTTGCAGTACGCAGAAAAAACGGAAGGCACACGGATGACAATCGGATGACACACGGACCGTATACGGAAAGGAAACTCATGCCACACTGATACACCCGTGAAAAAAATTGACTGTTTTTTGCGGACCTCAAAAACGGATCGGTCGTGTGAATGTAGCCTTATTCTAATCTGCCGTTTATAAACAGCAGGCAGAAATAAGTGAATAACGCCCCCCAGCGTCAGAAAATCTCCGGGGTTTCAGGGGGTAGCTGAGACCCTGGAGATCATGATTCAGGCCGGTTTTTCCGATCCCCGCTCACGTGATCACCGGTATACACCGTACACCGATGATCACGTTACAGTAAATGACAGCGTCGGTAAAAAATTATTTATCTCCCATCTGGCATGAACAAACATGATAAATCTCCTCCCCAGTCCCCCAGTGTCGCCAAAGTGCCCCCCCTGACCCCCTCCCGGAAATCCAAGATGGCCGCGCGCACAGCAGCACGCCGGCCGCATTCACCCGACTCCTCTGATTTCTGTCGCATGTGCCATAACACATGCGACAGAAAACTCCTCCCCAGGCCCTGCCAGGTCACCCCCTATAACCACACCGGTGTTCCCCGGTGTCCCACGGTACCTGTGCAGCGTTGATCCCCCGCGGCCCTCTCCTTCACAATAGACGCTGCCGCATGCACAGAGCGGCTGTCAGCTCAGCTTCCTGTGTTCAGACACAGTGAGTGGTGGTTATGCATCTGTAAGCTAAATGGGCGGCATGGTGGCTCAGTGGTTAGCACCGCAGCACTGAGGTCCTGGGTTCAATTCCCACCAAGGACACCATCTGCAAGGAGTTTGTATGTTCTCCCTGTGTTTGCATGGGTTTCCTCCGGGTTCCCTGTTTTCCTCCCACACTCCAAAGACATACAGATAGGTAATTTAGATTGTGAGCCCCAATGTATGTAAAGAGCTATGGAATTAATAGCGCTATATAAATGAATAAATTATTATTGTTATTATTACTGCAATGCCCTGCTCATGAGGTAAGGAACATAGTTGATCAGGAGAGCTATACTACATTTCCAAATGGAGGTATGTGCTATTTCTGTTGCCCTGCTGAACGACTACCAAACATGAGAGTCCGTTATATGCCACAAGAAAACACATCTAAATAGCGAGCTCTGTTGTTTAGTATTCATTCAGCTGGATAACTGGACTTAAAGGGGTATTCCATCTCCAAGATCCTATCCCCAATATATAGTAGGTGGAATAGCAGTAATATCAGCAAATACCAATATTTGGAAATGTAGAATAGTTCTCCTGATTAGGCATGCCCTTACCTCATGAGCAGGGCATTGCAGCTTTGGTAGCAACCGTTACGACATGGACTCTGCTGCTGTGGACCCGGGGAGAGTGGGTGCAGATTCATTGCACCCACACTCCTCACATGGATGGTCTGCACTCCTAGAAAATGGGGGATACATTCCCTGAGCGTGTCCCCCCATATTCTAGACGGTCCAGAGTCATCGTGGGACCCCCTTATTTTTTTTTCCTTACAATAAATTGTTGAAAGAGGGAATGTTTTGGGGAGTGTTTTTTCAAATAATTTTTTTTTGTCTATTTTTTTTGTTAGTACTGACAGCTTGTGATGTCGGGTATCTGACAGACACCAAGACATCACAAACTGCTAGGCTTGATGTCAGGTGACCTTACAGCTAGTATCAACCCAATTTATTACCCCGTTTGCCACTGCACCAGGGCACGGGATGAGCTGGGGTGAAGTGCCAGGATTGGCGCATCTAGTGGATGCGCCACTTCTGGGGTGCCTGCGGCCTGCTATTTTTAGGCTGTGAAGGGCCAATAACTATGGACCTTCCCACCCTGAGAATACCAGACCACAGCTGTCCGCTTTACCTTGGCTGGTGATCCAATTTGGGGGGGACCCTACTTTTTTTTTGTAATTATTATTATTTATAAAGTAATTATAAAAAAGAGCCTGGGGTGACCTCCACATTGGATCACCAACCACGGTAAAGCTGTCAGCTGTGGTTTTCAGGCTACAGCCGTCTGCTTTACCCTAGCTGGCTATCAAAATTGGGGGGACCCCACGTCATTTTTTTTAAACTATTTTTTTTTAATTGCCAGCCAAGGTAACGCCAGGCAGATGGGGGTGGCAACCCGTAGCTGTCTGCTTTATCTGCGCTGAGAATCAAAAATACCGCGGAGTGCTGCGTCATTTTTTTAATGATTTATTTTTACAGTTCTGTCATGTCAGGCAATCAAAATACAGGGAAGCCCTTTTTTTAGTTATTTAAATAAATAATTAAAAAAAGTATATATGGGCTCCCGCTGCATTTTTTGTATTGCTAGCTAAGGGTAATCCAAGCAGCTACTGGCTGCCAACCCCCACTGCTTGATGTTACCTTCACTGGCAATGGAAAATCCAGGGAAGCATTTTTTACTTTTCTTTTGCCAAAATACTAAAAAAAAAAATGACGTGAGCTTCGCCATATTTTTGTATGCTAGCCAGGTACAGCAGGCAGGTACGGGCTGCCCCCAACCCCCAGCTGCCTATTTGTACCCGGCTGGGAACTTAAAATATAGGGAAGGCCTTTTTTTAATTATTTCATGAATTTCATGAAATAATTAAAAAAACAAATGACGTGGGCTTCGCCATATTTTTGTGTCCAGCCAGGTACAACTAGGCAGCTGGGGATTGGAATCCGCAGCACAGGTTAGCCCGAGGTTTCTGGGCGCCTCTGCTGCAAATTGCAATCCGCAGCCGCCCCAGAAAATGGCGCTCTCATAGAAGCGCCATCATCTGGCGCTGTATCCAACTCTTCCAGCAGCCCTGAAGCCGGGTGGCTCGCTGGGTAATAAGGGTTAATACTGGCTTTGTATTACTAGCTAGTATTAAGCCAGAGATTCTTAATGTCAGGCAAGTTTGACCCGGCCATTAAGAATCTCCAATAAAGGGTTAAAAAAGACACCACACAGAGAAACAATACTTTAATAGAAATAAATACACAGACACATTAGAGACTCCATGTTCATTACTCCCTCTTATCCCATCCATCCTTATCCATGGTCTTCTGTCTTCTTTCTCCTTCAACACATTCAGCTCTGCTACATCAGCAGCGTTGCATGGGAGAAAGACGCTGCTGCCCGTGCAGCCTGAGTGATCAGAGGCTCCGTGCTGAATAGCTGTGACGTCACCACTGACAAGCGCATTGCTATAGCAACAGTGATCTCCGTTATTAACCGGCTGCGGCAGCCGGTGAATAAAGGTACCGTCACACTAAGCAACATCGCTAGCAACATCGCTGCTGAGGCACAACTTGCTAGCGATGTTGCTGTGTGTGACATCCAGCAACAAATAAGGAATAACGTTTGGAACACCATTCTATGTCTGAACTGGGTGCAAAAACTTAAAAAAAACATCACTATATGGAGATAAGGTATGCACACCAGTGACTATGGAAGGGGAATACATGTAATAGCAGAAACTGCTGTGTGAATATGGACATGAAAAATCCTATAGCTATATGTAAGAATGAAAATGTGAAAATGGAATCTGCATTACTGCCATGAACATGAATAAAGAGAAATTTAGCTACTGAATTGATCAATGCAATAGAGCCCCAACACTACGCCAAAGTATTTCTCTACGTTGGGGTCCCTAGATTGTGTGTGTCCTCTCATGCAGTTAAAAAACTTACCGTGTATGGGAAGCTGAGACCCAGGCTATATATACGTATCATGTGGATTGGCAATAGGTGTGAGTGGGGAGGGTTCACAAACGAAAAACTACTAACAAATAAGGAATAACGTTTGGAACACCATTCTATGTCTGAACTGGGTGCAAAAACCTAATGTTCATGGCAGTAATGCAGGTTCCATTTTCACATTTTCATTCTTACATATAGCTATTGGATTTTTCATGTCCATATTCACACAGCAGTTTCTGCTATTACATGTATTCCCCTTACATAGTCACTGGTGTGCATACCTTATCTCCATATAGTGATTTTTTTTATAATGTGTTTTTCTGTGTTTGTGACTGCCTCCCATTGTGTCCTATTGGTTTGAGTGGTTCGCCGAACCGAACTCGAACGGGACCTCCGTCGGCGAACCAAGCTCGAGCCGAACCGCGACCGGTTCGGTCATCTCTACTTTTAACATTAAACACGGAACATTTCACACGAAATAAACATTCACACGTCAGTTAAACATCACACGCACACACGGTCATTACACACGCACACACGGTTAGCATACGCCGGTCACACGTAGCCCACACGGACCAAAAAACCCCTGAAAACGGACCTGAAAAACTGCCCGTATTACACGCACGTGGTTTTAACGGATGTGTGTTGGAGGCCTGAAGGCCTTTTATAGTAACGAAAAAAACGTTCTTCAGTCAGGTGTGGTTGATTAAACAATTTAATCACGTTAATGCGTTAATTGATGTTTTGAGTGAAAAAAAAAGGGAGTTAACTTTGGGGCAAATTTGCATAAGACACGGGAAATAAAAACAAAACCTCAATGAACACATGAGCGAAAAAATCGTACAAAAAATTGATCAATTAAACAAATACTGCTAACGCTCGTGTGACAGCAAGTAAACGACCTATGTGCGATCTCATTAGATCTCATATGCAACAGGGGCGTGTCACATCGCAAATGCGATTGTACAACTAATTGCAACGTGTAAAGCAGGCTTTACAGATCTCCATTCTCGGATCCAAGATGTGAGAAGGATGGAGTATTTATCTGCCCTGTTAAATAACACGGTAGATCATGTTGAGAGCGTTTGGTCACTTTGGGACACCTATTGGGCCAATAAAGAATAATAGTAAGGTATGGTTTTGATGGAAGCCTGATATATCCACCCTCACCACTTCACTCCCCCCCCCTCTTTATATCTCCTTGTCTAGTATTGTTTTGTTTGTCTTGTCACATTGCCTGTTTTTATTGTATTAGTGGATAGTATGATATGTACACTGATTCTCGGTTTACAGTTATTGCTCATATGCTTGTGAGACATATCTATGCATTCATGTACTTTTTCCGTGTCTGTTTAAAAAATTTAATAAAACATTCAGTTATAAAAAAAAAAAAAATTCCAAAGCAAAAATGGACAGGTGTGTAGAATTCACAATTGGTGAACCTTGCTTGACAGCAGAGGAACCCTAAGTTAGTGTGACGCTCTGGCTGGGCCAGGTGGTTAATGGTAGGCCCCTACACAACACCGTTCCCTCACAAGGTAACAGCAGCCGAACATAAACCCTAGTCCCCCTTAGGGAAAGATAGGCACACTAGTGGGCGTGACCAGGCGGTTGGTGCACGCCCACCCAGAGGTCCAGACAGCCCGGGGCGGGAAGAGCAGTAGATCAGTCCAGATCAGTTTGAGAGTTCAAGTTCAGAGGAGTGTGGAGTGGAGGTCAGGCCTGTGTGTCAGGCCTGAAGCAGACTGACAGGTAACAGGGTTGAAGCCCTGGTGCCTCTGGCTAGGAGGCAGACGGCGGTCTCCGTCTGCAGGAGCCGGAAAGACGGCTCGGTGGAACCGAGGTGGACCGGGACAGGGTTGGAGCTCGCCGGCACCAACCCGGGGAACCGACTCGGAAACCGGAGCACACAGGGGGGTACTCGGACCCTGAAGCCAGGACCAGAAGCCACTGGAACTGGTTAATCAACCAATTGAGGCCAGGACTAGAGGTCCTGCCCCACCCAAAGTCCCTCATAGAAGACAACAGCCCACTGAGGGGGAATAAAAGATCACCGCCAAGGCCCATAGATCCCATGGGCCAGCATCTGCGGGCACGGCTCCTTAGGCCACATCCAGCCGGGAGCAGACTACTGAAGTTTCACACACAGGCAGTCCACCTTACTAAAACAGTGGAGGAGAAAGACAGAGACCACCAGCTGGGTGGGGGACTAGAACGCAGCCTGCTGCGGGCACCGACCACCATCACCTTGGTTTACCAGAGACTCGTGTGTTTTCTTAACAGTGAGTACACCAGCACCCTCTGCAGTTACCCTTCTCCCTGCACCAGCCCAACGGGTCCCAGGGCCACCATCCCTGCCCACGGAGGGGTTAACAACTTGCTGCACAACATCTCCCCCGGGTGCCCCGTAACAGCAGCGGTGGTGTCCAACCTCACCACACACCGTGGGTGGCGCCACGAACTTAATACGGCTCAGACAGTACATATACGTCCTACATCCCCCCATTTCATTCAGAGTGTCCGCAGAACCCCCGGGTCCTGAGACCCTCGAGTCACCACCCACAGAAGTACTGGATCCGAGCAGCGCCGGCTGCTGGCACGGGGGCGGCACGCCTCAATTCCTGCCATCACGAACAGGATATTTACCCATCCACTTACCTTGTTGAAGTGCGCCTTGTATTGGACAGTCAGCGGTGATCCATTCAAAAAATCTTCAGAAGTCGCCATCTTGCCGCCATTTTTGGGCGGGAAGATTCCCATCCAGAGTCTTCTTCCCCGAGAAAAGGGCGCGAAAGCCGAAGCCCCGCCCCATGGGAACACAGCCGGAAAGCACGGCCGGAAGTCACAAAACAAAACTTACAGGCCTGAAAGAGAGGTGCCAGCAAAAGACCAAGGAGGAGAAGGGGGAAGATGTCCGCGCCTAATCCCGACAGCAGAGTGGCGCCGGCCGCTGGAGCAGCGGCGCCTGCAGATGCGCCTGACGACGGGAATGTGGCGGCGCTTACTCCAGTCGCAGGAGCGGGGAAAGCTGCAGCCCTGGCGGTCACCCAGGTAATGCCAATCTCCTTGCCCTACATGCCCGGTGCTGCCTGGCTACCCCAGTACGATGGTGAGCCTGATGCCTTGCAGGTGTTCCGGAAGAAAATATGCAAGATTCTCGATTTGTACACCATGACTGGCAAGCAGCGTGCAGCGGTAGTACTCGGGCAGCTGACCGGCGCCGCTGAGCAGGAGGTGGAGACTTGGGTAGACGCGGACCGGGTCTCGGTAACTGCCATTTTTGATAAACTCCAGATTGCTTTTGAGACCCGCACAGAAGCAGAGTTACGGATACAGTTCTATAACTGCCGACAGCGGCCGCGGGATAGTATCCGAGACTACGCATTGCGGCTATAGACGGCCTTGCGTACGCTGAGGCAGGTGGACCCAATCAATGAGGCTGACAGTAACAAAATGCTGGTAGAACAGTTCCTGCAGGGGCTGGGGTCCGCTGAAGATCGTAAGCAACTACGGCTGTGGTCTCTGGAACATGCGGACTTGAACTTTACAGTCCTAAAAGACCGGGCAATTAAAGCACTACACACGGTGGATGCTGGTGCTCCTGACCTGCCATCTTGGCCGGCTGACACTGCTCCTGTCTCGGTAGCAGCCCCCCTATTGGCCCTGCCGGCTCCTGCAGCAACCACCGGAGCTCCGGAAGATCTGTCATAGCAAGTCCAGCGCCTGAGTGATGACGTCGCCAGGATCCTCGCTGCCCTGCAGCTACCAATGAAAGTCAAGCCAGCGGAGAAGATACAGCTCGCCGACAGCCCGAAAGACATCCCGTGGATGCAGCGGAGGAGGAACAACGACAACCGGCATGGACCACCTGTTTACTACAAATGCAACAAGACCGGTCACTACTCCCGTCGGTGTCCTTTAAACGAACAAACCCTGAGGCCAAGGGCCAATCCTCAGGAATAGACCCTCCAAGCCCAGCTGATTGGCAGGATCGGTATGTTGGAGGTCGCCCCATCATCTCCCTGGCAGTGGACGGTATCCCAACCTTAGCCCTTCTTGACACCGGATCGCAGGTAACGACTATACCTTATGTGTTGTACCAACGTTATTGGTCTGATAATGAACTTACCCCTCCGGACGACAGTTTGACCATCATTGCGGTCAATGGACTCCCTTTGACCCAAGTGGGGTTCAAGGAAGTGACTTTAAGAGTGGGCGAGTAGAGCTGAAACGTCAGGGGATGATTGTGGTGCAGAATGACCCCCGTGACCGCAACCCAAAAGTGGCCCTCGGGACCAACATGATTGAGAACTGCATGGGGGAGGTGCTGCATCTGTTGCAACAATTGTCTGCCACTGCGGGAGGGGGCTGGCAGAGGGCCCTGTAACGTGAAATCCGGACTCTCCTGCAGCGGCAACAGGTGCACATGACAGGTGGAGAGATCGGTGGTGTGCCAGTGATGGATGCAGCGCCTCTAGTGGTGCCGCTGCGGAGCGAAATGATGATTTGGTGTAGGGCAGCAGTAGGTCCCCAGGGACAGGATTACCTGGCAGTGGTGGAGCCTCTGCCTTCAGAACATTGGCCCACAATAATAGCGGTGACCTGACCGCGCATGCGCAATTGTTGTTAGTCCCTTCTATCATTCTAAGAGGTATGATCGAGAGTATGCGCATGCGCCGGTTTTTTGCGCATGCGCAGTAGATTAGGAACGTTCTGTCATACGGAACCATTCCTCTCAGTCCTATACCTGGTGGGACGTTTTTCTTTGCTGCGATTCCCGGAAATGATGATAGAGGAGTGGCTGGACAGCTGGTTTTTGGCGCGCAATGTGACATTTAAAAGCCGGCTAGGGCGGCTATTGTTTAAGCAGACACCCGCACTGGATACACATCGCTACCCAGATGACACTGATCGACCAGGTATTTCTGTTTTACCTTATTTACAGCAAAGGGTTTTTTTGCCGTGTTGTCATCTTGTGATATATACTGCTGATAGTTGTTATATGGGGATTGAGTTGGGCTATACCTCTCTTTCCCTAGGCACTAACAGAGGTGCTGTGCTTCTACCAGGATCAGGATTCATTTGAGGTATGTGTGGCACCTCCGATGGTCCTTAAGGCTGTTCTTTACTGTACTGATGGCCCCTTGATTTGGGGTTTTTTTTGGGGCGTTGGTAGTTATACATTCTTATGCCATGTATATATATATATATATATATATATATATATGAATTTATTTTTTTTTAAGGGGAGACTTGTTTCCTGTGGACATTTGTACCATCACATAGGTGAATGAGCCTGTATTGCGGGATGAATCCTCTAATGTGCTGACATCTACCTTTATTCAGACCAGGTATTGTTTTGGCATATATTGTCTTTGTATATATGCACGTATATTGCTTACGTTTATTTTTATTGAGTTGTAAACTGTCAGTGACAGCTGAATGGATTTTTTGTGGATGTCTTGATATATGTCCATAAACGTCCATATCACGTATACGGATATACGTATGTAGGTGTGTGGTTTATATACACTTTCTCATTTCTAAAGCAGGTATGGGGATCTGATTTGTATACTTTGATTGTTCTCTCATAGACCAGCACGTGCACATATGGGTGTGCTTGAACCTCGGGATAGCTCTCAGATATGTTGAGGGATATGTATATAATCCTGGTCTTCTATAACAGGTATATATGTCTATATGTCCATTTTCTGATATGTGGGCTTATTTTATGTCCTGGAGGGATGGAGTAAAAAGATACCCTATATGTATATATATGTATACGTATGTATCTACCGTGTATTGTTTGTATTATTAGATGCATTGTCCTGGTCTAAACCCTTGGAGGAGGAATTACTAACAGTATAAAATTGTTCTGGTACGACCCATTATTACCGGTCAGTACTGTCTTTGTCTCTTCCTTTATTCATATTTTGATGCAACTATGGACTTCTAGAGTTGGTAACAGTGTGTCTTTATTTATTTTTATGTTTATGTTCTAGGTTGAAGCTGTGATATAATTGTCAAGGATCTATGTTCTATACCCCTGATGAGCCCTATTGACTTGATAAGAGGGCGAAACGCGTAGGATGCATCCTGGACATATGCAACAGCAGTTTTTATGGTCTTTAAAAATTTCTTGACTGATAGTCGACTGAGTCAAAATTCCCCCATATATAATTTATGACATCTATTGACAGAAATTTATTATCTCGACTAAACTAATGTCACATACTGTCTATATGGGTCTGACTTTGGGTGTTTCACCTTACCCACTTTTAAAATAGGGCACACGGTACTCTCCTAGTGTAAGTGGAGGGCTAATATAGGACTCTAGCCGACGAGGAACGGGGGCGTCAGTAAACCTTAGGACGTCGACCCCTGTATGACAGGAAGGGTGAGGAGTAGAATGTATTGATTCCCACCTTTCTTCTCATCACTTTTTTAATATGTGTACCTTGTTTGTGGCATATATGTGAATAAAAATGATTTTTTAGGTAAAATAGTCTTTTTTGGTTAATGGAATAATATACTTACCTTGATATCGTATTCGGTTTATGATGGCCCACAATAATGGCAGCCAGAGGGGTGATTGATGTCAAGAAGGGGAGAGTGCCCGTGAGAGTCATGAACTGCGGAGAGGAAGAGGTTAGGCTGCCCCGCTACGCCACAATTGCTAAGTTATTCACTGTAGATGCAGACGCCATCCATGTAGCAACCTCCACCGTCACGGCATCACAGACACACAGTGACACCCTGCCTGAACAGGTAGAGGAGTGGTATCGGGAGCTGCATGTCGGCACCGAATCTACACCCACACATCGTAAGGAGGGGGTATATCGGGTAGTGCAAGAGTACGGGTAGGTATTCAGTAAACACCCATTAGATTTCGGAAGGATTAAGGGGGTTCAGCACCATATCCCCACAGGCATACATCCACCTATTAAAGAGAGGTACAGGCCAATCCCACCTGCACACTACCAGTGCGCCAAAGATATGTTGAGGAACATGAAGGAGGCAGGGGTCATCCATGATAGTTGTGGTCCCTGGGCAGCTCCGTTGGTTCTGGTAAAGATGGTACCATGAGAATGTGTGTGGATTACCGGAAGATTAATCATATAATGCATAAAGATGCATACACTCTTCCTCACATTGAAGAGTCGTTGGCCGCGCTGAAGACTGCTAATTATTTCTCTACCCTGTGTGTTTGCAGCCCTCTCAAAGTACGGGATGAAATTAAAGCCCTCTAAGTGCCACCTGTTGAAGCCCAAAGTGCAGTACCTCGGGCATGTGGTGAGTGCTGAAGGTGTGACCCCGGATCCCGAGAAAATCACCACCATCCAGAGTTGGCCGCAACCTACCACGGTAAAAGAGGTGAGGCAGTTCCTGGGCCTGGTGGGCTACTACCGTCGCTTCATCAAGGGATACACCAAGATGGCCATGCCCATGCAAGACCTCCTCGTGGGACAGACCAAGAATGGAGTCCTTCCAGCAATTGAAGTCGGCCCTGACAGGGGTAGAAATCCTGGCTTATTCCGACTATGGCCTCCCGTTCATTCTTTACATGGATGCCAGCAATGTGGGCTTGGGTGCTGTCCTGTCCCAGATGCAAGATGGCAGGGAGAAGGTGATCGCCTACGCAAGCAGGAAGCTTTGGCCGACGGAAAGAAATCCTGAGAATTACAGCTCTTTCAAGTTGGAGTTCTTGGTACTCGTCTGGGCGATAACGGAAAGGTTCAAACATTACCTTGCATCGGCGAAGTTCACCGCCTACACGGACAACAACCCTTTGACACATATGAGCACGGAAAAATTAGGGGCCCTGGAGCAGCGATGGGTGGCCCGGCTAGCCAACTATGACTTCACCATTAACTACAGGGACTGCCTCAAGAACACCAACGCGGATGCATTATCTCGAATGCCGCACCTACCCGATGAAGGGGTGGAGGAAGATGTTTTGGAGGAGATCGAGCTGCCCGCGTTCCATCAGCCAAGGGACGAAAAGCCCTATGTTGGCCAGCAGCAAGCGAACTTTGACCCGTTACCCTGCCAGCGGTGGCAGGAAGCTCAAGATCAGGAACCCGGTTCAGCTTGTCAAAATGATGATTGCCCAAGGTACTTCCAGACTAGAACCTACAGCCCCATCCAAAGCTCAGCGGTTGTGGAAAGAGAGGGACCGCCTTTACTTGCAACAAGGAAAGTTGTACAGGGGATTGATCAACCCGAAAACGCACGAGAAGGTCCGCCAGCTGGTGGTGCCGCAGACGTACGTACCCAAGGTTCTAAGGGCTTATCATGACGGGGCCGGACACTTTGGCTGGAAGAAATTGGAGATGCTGCTGAGAGAGCGCTTCTACTGGAGTGGGATGCGAGAGTCCGTAGAGGCCTGGTGCAGAGAGTGTGGCCCCTGTGCGCTGAGAAGACGGGATGAAACCAGTCAGAAGGCTCCGCTGCAGCTGATTGTCACCCGCCAGCCGTTGGAGTTGGTCGCTCTGGACCATGTCAAGCTCACGCCTAGCCGAAGCGGATACACGTATGCCCTGACCATCGTAGACCACTACTCCAGGTTCATGGTGGTGGTCCCCGTCAAGGATTTAACGGGCCGCATTGCAGCCAGGGTCTTTCAGGCGTACTTCTGCCAACCGCATGGCTACCCGGAGAAGGTGCTCACGGACCAGGGCCCAGCCTTCGAGGCAGAGGTTTTTCAAGAGTTCTGCAACTTGTACGGGTGCAAGAAGATCCGGACCACGGCCTACCATGCCCAAACTAAAGGCTACTTTACACGCTGCGATATCGGTCCCGATATCGCTAGCGTGGGTACCCGTCCCCCTCTGTTGTGCGACACGGGCAAATCGCTGCCCGTGCCGCACAACATTGCGCAGACCCGTCACACATACTTACCAGCCCGGTGACATCACTGTGCCCGGTGAACCGCCTCCTTTCTAAGGGGGTGGTCCGTGCGGCGTCACAGCGACGTCACTGAGCCGCCGCCCAATAGCAGCGGAGGGGCGGAGCTGAGCGGGACGTAACATCCCGCCCACCTCCTTCCTTCCGCATAGCGGCCGGGAGGCAGGTAAGAAGAGATTCCTCGTTCCTGCGGCGTCACACATAGCGATGTGTGCTGCCGCAGGAGCGACGAACTACATCGTTACTGCTGCAGTAACGATAATCGAGAATTGACCCCCATGTCACCGATGAGCGATTTTGCACGTTTTTGCAACGATGCAAAATCGCTCATCGGTGTCACACGCAGCAACATTGCTAATGCGGCCGGATGTGTGTCACAAATTCCGTGACCCCAACGACTCCGCATTAGTGATGTCGCAGCGTGTAAAGCCCCCTTAACGGGATGTGTGAGAAGATGAATCACCTGGTTCTTAACCTCCTCAAAACCCTGCCCCTGGAAGAACGAAACTTGTGGCCCGGAAAGTTGTCCTACTTGGTGGACATGTACAATAATATCCCCTGCAGCTCCACTAAGTGCACGCCTGCGTACCTGATGAGAGCCCGGCCTGGAAAGCTGCCAGTGGATCTGGAATTGGCCGGGCTGCCCCTTTCGGACCCGGAGATGTGGTGCTGAAGAGGAAAAGGAGAACGCACAAGCTCGATGACCAGTGGGAGAGGACCCCCTATGTCATCCAACCTACCGGATGGGAAGACAGGAAGACGTATCTGATCAGTCGTGACCAGGAGAAGACCACAGCCACTGTTTCCAGGGTTTACCTGAAGAAGTGCCCAGAGCCCCTGAAGTTGATGGAAGAAGTTCCCACTCGTACGCCGAGCGTGGAAAAGAAAAAAGAGGTGGTCCACACTGTGATGGGTGATTTTCCGGCTGATTGGCTTATGCAGAATGGCGCGGTGATTGTTCCCGTCATAATGTTCCCACAACCCGTGGAAGATGTAGAGCCAGAGGGGTCCATCAGCGAGACACCAGAACGAGAGCCCAGGGATCCACCTACATCACGCCCCCGCAGGTCTCTGCCAGCCATACCCGACACTCGAGAAGAGGGACCTGTTGTCCCCTCTCCTCCACCAGCCCCACACAAGAGTATTGGGCCCAGAAGGTCGAAACGCCCTAATTTCGGTCAGCCCCCGCTCAGATACAGTGAGACCGCAGGGGTGCTGTTTGTTGATTGTGTAAATAGATGTATGAATGAATGCCCATTACCGAGATTTTCACCTGACTCAGATTAAAGAGGTAATGGTTCCCGGCTACCTTTCCTGCAAAGTCCCCGTTGGGACCGTTTGTTGATGTTCCCGGTTAATTATATTTAAAGAGACACGGCTGAGAACTTGCAGGCCAACCCAAAACTTTCTGGGCCTTGTAAATAGCCCCTGACCTCCTTTTCATCAAGCCGCAGTCTCCGGAGAGGCTAGTTGGAGGAAGGGCCTGCGGTAGAGTAGGCCGAGGTACTGTCACTAAGGAAACCGGTGACTACCCTGCAGGTCAGGGGTCCCCTAGACGTGGGGCCTCTGAGAAAGACTGCCGGGTAAGGAACTTATTACCCGGCCCGTGTGGGCACCACCCGGACCCGAACTCATTTCCTGGACTGGGGAAGAGGGGTGCTGGCCTGGTTTTGAGAGGCAGCATCAGGGCAAGGTTTGTTTGGGTGGAGTAAACTGAAAAGGACCCAGTCCCGTCCCGGTTGTTTAAATGTTTTATGCAACGTTTAAGTAAATTGCCTCCCGTTAATGGAAGAAAAACAAATATTCGTAAATGTAAATATATTATACTTGTTAAATGTTTTTACCCCCTTTTATCCCCTTTCTGCAGTTAAAAATAAACCGGTGGTGGTCGGACAGCCCGCGGACGGTCTGTGTTTAACCAAAGGGGAGTGTGACGCCCTGGCCGGGCCAGGTGGTCACAGGTAGGCCTCTACACCATGAGGGAGAGAGAAAGAACTGCTTAACATGGGAAGCACACCTAGTCAATATTAAATAGAAGGGATTTTATTGAATCACAAGAAAAATTTAAAAACATTTAAAAGAAACATGTAGCCCACACCTGGGTATCTCCATAGACTGAAATTACTTGTGTGAAAATATATCATACAATACATCACAATTATAATATAATTCAAGTCATATCAACACTAGTATGGCAAATGGAAAGAGCAGGTTCACCATAGCAACCAATATATCAGGTTAACATATATATTTCCTAAGTTGGAGGATCAGAGTATATATTATTCCACTATAGGGGTACACTGGTACACAACCCTGGTAAATTTGTTGCAAAAAGAAATGAGCCAAGCTCAGTAACACATCAGATGATATAAATCATGGTATGCCCATACTAAGTATTGTGCATGAGGTTAAATCTACTGAGGATCCCAATATATACCCCACCATATAAGCACTTCAATTGAAAAGGGGCAAAAAGTTCCAGTAAGGAACCAGATGGTAAACGCCCAGTACAAGTGGTTACAAACCGATGGTGGACCCAGCCAGAAATGAAAACCTCATTGCATGGAGACCCCAGGGACATGCCCCACGCGTATCGCCGCTAGGCTTCCTCAGGGACAGACAGTGGTAGTGATTCAAACACCTATCCTCTTATATAGTGTGCATATTATAATTACACATTGCCCAGTATCACCTCTGTGCTCTGGTCCGGACCGTTTTCGAGCAAATAGTGCCTCACGTGTGCAGACCGTCTGCCATGGTAGCTCCAGCCCATGGCAGACGCTGCGCAGGTATTTCATACATATCATAAAGATCCGGCTCCTGTGAGTAAGTTCGTATCGCGCGCATGCGCATGTGTAGCCTACACATCGTCAGCGTCTCCAATCATCATGAGTGTGGAGTAGGTATGTAGAGGGGAGGGGAGCTAACACCTGCGCTTGCGCAGTGTAGCCAAAACCATGCCATAGTGAATATTTCCAACAGAGAAGTATCGCAGTACCGTAAACGAGCCCAAAGGGAAGGACATATATGAAATATCAGGCATCGCATAATAAATGGACATCTCATCCTCATATTACCCCTGTTAAAAATCCAGGAGGAGCAAATCGGAGGACCAATACATGTAGTATGTCAAAGTATATTGTCCCTGCTTATCTACAGATTATAGCCACATACCACAAAGAGAGGCACAATGAGTATAAGTCACGTTGTAATTGTGTATCATCAAACCCTCGCCGCGTCCACTCTTATCAGATAATATAGCAACAATCTACATCCATGTTCCGTATTTGCATCATTATACAATATTTAACCATAGTGCGCCTGAAATCCATTAAATAGACCACAAAATCATGCTATCCAATGTATGGCCAAGTACACGTCTAAAGTCCCATAAGGTCCATTATTCCCTCCAATCTTTGGGGGTTGTATGGATATCTTCAGTTATCCTCTATTTCCATCCCAAACAAGGAAGTAGATATGGTCCATCCTCCTGAGCAGGTAACCGTATTGTCATTCCCAATTCTCTTGCATAGGGTGCGTACCCCATCTGTCACATCCAGATTTCCTGTCCAAATAAATTCGGTGATATCCGTCATCCATGTCAGCATATATATTGTTTCAGCCCAAGAATCCTGTAAAAAGAAGTTCTTCATTAAGACCACACGGTGTGATGGAATTTAATTCAAAGATCCATTTGGATTCAGTCTGCAGCAGCCATTTATGACAAGAACCCCCCCTGCCATTGCCCCTGAATTTCTGTAAACCCAATATACGTATTCCTCTAGGGCTTGACCTATGATGTTGAAAAAAGTGGGTAGCTATGGGGGTAAGCACCTTACCCTTCCTTTGGTCCGAGGCTGCTAAGTTGATAGTGGAAATGTGTTTTTGGATTCTTTTCCTCAGCTCTTGTGACGTTTGGCCCACATATGTCAAATTACAAGGACAAATTATGGCATAAATGACATTTTTTGATTTACAATTGATATAAGATGTTAATTTATGTTCCTTGTGGTCCCGGGGATTACAGAATTTATTTCGGGTAATCTGCATAAACTGGCAGATATTACAGTCACCACAAGGATAAGACCCAATGGGACTATACCCTCTGTTCAATTTGATCTGTGGTCTCACAAAATGGCTGCTCATCAGGGTATCTCGCAAATTCGGTGCCCTCCGTGCTGTTAGAAGGGGGCGGGCACTAACCACATTGCGCGTCTGAAGATCCGTGGTTAAAATGGGCCAGTGATCTTGTAAAATGGTTCTGATGTTATCCCACTGATTATTATATGTAGTAATGAGTCTCACCTGCCGTTCTTGCTTCTTCAGTTTCGGCACAATCAAAGACGCTTGAGACTCTTGATTTGCCCTCTGGAAAGCCCTCGAGATCACATTCTTAGGATAGCCACGTGCTCGGAATCTATGGGTTAAATTTAGGGCTTGTGAACAGAACTCTTCATCATTAGTACAGTTTCGTCTCACTCTAAGAAACTGACCTGTTGGTACACCAGTTTTTATATGCGTAGGATGGAAACTGTTGAATTCAAGCAAACTGTTAGTCGCTGTAGTCTTTCGGTATAGGTTGGTGATGACTTGATCATGATCTCTTGTTATCTCCAAATCCAGGAAGTTGACCTTAGAAGATGATATAGTGCAGGTAAGAAATATGTTCAGGTCATTATTATTCAATTGTGCTATAAAGTCCTGACACTCCTGCTCGGTCCCGTCCCAGATAAAGAAGACATCGTCTATATATCTGGACCAGTGTGTTACACGTGTTTTAAACTGGTCCAGTCTATAGACCCACAGTGCCTCCCACCATCCTAAGAACAAATTTGCAAACGCAGGTGCACACTTCACTCCCATGGCCACTCCAGAAATTTGTTTGTAAAAAATGTGATCAAACAAAAAATAATTATGCTGTAACACAAAATCTAGAAGGTCCAACAAAAAAGAATCGTGCATCCGATCCGAATGTATTTGTTTGTCAAGAAAATACGTAACTGCATGCATTCCATGGGTATGTCCGATGTTAGTATATAACGACTCAACATCGCAAGTCACCAAGAGTGATTGCGATGTGAGTTGTATGTCTTGACAGATCTTAATAAAATTGGATGTGTCACGAATATAAGAAGGGGTGGATGTGACCATGGGCTGCAGAAAGAAGTCCACGTAATTACTTGCCCTTTCACATAGACTACCGATACTGGCAATAATGGGCCTCCCCGGAGGATTTACCACAGACTTGTGCACTTTGGGGAGCATATAGAAGGTGGGTATCACAGGATTTTCCACCCACATATATTTTCTCTCTGTGTTGTTTATGATCCCATGCTGAAATGCAATATCCAAAATTCTGTAAAGTTTAGTAGTAAACACCAAGGTCGGGTCAGAAGGCAACCGAGTATAGAATCTGGAGTTGCTAAGCTGGCGCCTAGCCTCCTCCAAGTACATATCTATGGGCCACAACACGATGTTGCCCCCTTTGTCTGCCTCCTTTATAACAAAGTTATTATTCTGTTTGAGGCTTTTGATGGCAGCTTTTTCATGATTTGTCAAATTAGATGTCAAGGGTACATTTTTTAGTTGAAGTATATCTTTTTTGGCCAGTTCGAAAAAAATTCGGACCGATGGAACTAGGGAGAAACATGGTAGCGCTGTAGACTTGTTTTTAAAGGGAAATTTCTTTCTACCTGAAGTACCTTCATTTTCATTTTCTTCCAATAGATCCAAGAGATCACGAAAAACTTGTTGGTCATCAGGTGGAAGATCATTTAGCATTTCTGGTTTGTAGTACATCACCTGGAATACAAGATTACGGCAGAAGAGATATAAGTCTTTAATCAACACAAATTTGTCCAAACCCTTTGTGGGAGATAAAGTTAATCCCCTTTGGAGTATTTTAGTCTCTTGTTCAGAAAGTATATGGGTAGACAGATTTATGATTTGCAAGACCTCATCTCTCACCTGCTGGACATGGCTCAATTGGATATTCTCCGTGGACTGGTCTATCGTCTGGCTCGGGCGCCGGTCTTGTATGGCCCCGCCTGTTTTCTTGGTCTGGTCGTTCTTCGATTTGTTAGGCCGATGGCGCCCGCCTCTACGGGTCCGACATCTGCTTCGCTGCCGGTGGTTGATAAAAAATCACTTGAGCTTGATCTCTCTATGTTTGGTCTATCATAATTGTCTGCACGATATTTAGTATTGTAGTTCCTACGGGTATTCCCCTTGTGTTTCCATCTAAAGGCAGACCTATTCTCAAAGTCCACCTGATCTCTTTTGAATTTCTTCCGCTTTTTTTCAATTATTTCTTGCTCGTATTTATCCATAGACTCCTTGAGCTTTTGCTGAAAAGATGTGACCTGTATAGTGTCCCCATTTCTCGCCAATTTGGCCTCAAGATCTTTAATATTAGTTCTTGTAGTGGCCAAGAGTGTTCTATCATGCTCAAGGAGCATGTTGATCAATATGCCTGAGCACTTTAGGAGCCCTTGTTCCCATGTTTCTTGGAAATCTAGGGAGGGTTCCCATGCGGGGAAGATGGAAACACGCAACCCTCGGGGAGCAATACCAGCCTTGAGATACTCCTCGAGGCTTCGTATATTCCACCATAAGCGGATACCCGTTTTATGGGCTGTTGTAAGGTCACACATAAGCAGTGATAATTCATCTGATGTTTCCACCGCCGTATTTGTCTGAAAGAACAGTGTGCCGGTTTGCGCCTGCCAGGCGGCTTCTCTAGCATCCCAATCCATGGGCACGGCTAACACAATTATCACACAGGTGAACCACAGGGCACGTACCAATCAATCTATATACAAGTGTCAACTCTAAAATAAGTTTGCGTGCTACCTAAGAAAGTCTTGGTAACCACCAAGAGACAACAACAGTTATATTTGGGGAAGGTGCACAGCACTGTTGACAATAGTCAAATAACAGGGTGCTGCCACAAGCAGTTAAAATTTTAATTCATGAGGGAGAGAGAAAGAACTGCTTAACATGGTAGGCCTCTACACAACACCGTTCCCTCACAAGGTAACAGCAGCCGAACATAAACCCTAGTCACCCCCCCTTAGGGAAAGATAGACACACCAGTGGGCGTGACCAGGCGCTTGGTGCACGCCCTCCCAGGGGTCCAGACAGCCTGGGGAGGGAAGAGCAGCAGATCAGTCCAGAGCAGTTTGAGAGTTCAAGTTCAGAGGAGCGTGGAGTGGAGGTCAGCCCTGTGTGTCAGGCCTGAAGCAGACTGACAGGTAACAGGGTTGGAGCCCTGGTGCTTCTGGCTAGGGGGCAGACGGCGGTCTCCGTCTGCAGGAGCCAGGAAGACGGCTCGGTGGAACCGAGGTGGACCGGGACAGGGTTGTAGCCCGCCTGTACCGACCCAGCGAACCGACTCGGAAACCGGAGCACACAGGGGGGTACTCGGACCCTGAAGCCAGGACCAGAAGCGACTGGAACTGGTTAATTAACGGATGAGGCCAGGACTAGAGGTCCTGTCCCACCCAAAGTCCTCATAGAAAACAACAGCCCACCGAGGAGGATAAAAGGTCACCGCCAAGGCCCATAGATCCCACGGGCCAGCGTCTGCGGGCACGGCTCCTCAGGCCACATCCAGCCGGGAGCGGACTCCTGAAGTTTCACACACAGAGAGGTGGTAGAACGGGGCTTTCATACACCGCGCCAATGATCGCTGATGATATCTTGGATTAATGTAAACTTTTATCCCTTCCTCAGGACCGATAGGCATAAGATACATCAAATCTACCGAGGTAGATGCATGCAGAACATATATACACAGTGTGATGTCAGGGAACCTCCCCCAAAAAGAAAAAAATCGGCAGGAAAGCAGTACAATATAACATGGTGTGACGTAATACACTGATATGCAAGAATAATAGAATGTATCCATCAAAGATATTATCTAAATACCTAAGGTCATATAACAATAGTAATAAAAATATATTATAATAAAAAACAAACAAATGTGCTTGAATGTGCAAAAAAAATTTTTTAGAAATGAATGTGTAGGGTGTTAAGAACTAAATGTGCTGAAGGAGTCTAAAACTCACATCACCTATAGGTTCTATGGGTAACGTGAGTGATATCAACAAGTGATATAAGTCCACACACCCAAGCGTGTGTTTGGTATGTGTCTGTCTAAGAAAGGAACTATTAAAGGAAAGGGAAAAAAAAGGGGAAAAAAATGTAAGAAGGAAAAAAGAAAAAAAGAACAAGGGATATGTTATGGGTAAGGTATAACCTAAAAATACCGTTGGATGAGGAGCATTTTATATAAAACATAAAAAATACAACCATATTAGTTAGAAATGGGGTATAATACAGTTCAGAAATGTGAGAAAAAAAGAGATAAAAGAAGAAGAAAAGCCTGCGCAAGTGAAAGGTAGTGAGGGGGGTTATATGTGATCATAGTCTAAAAGAAAAAAGAAAAAAATTATAAGCCAGTTGCTCAGCAAAGCTTGTGAGTGTATGAATAAAGATTCAGGAATCAGAAAATGTTTTTATATAATAGTGATCTTCATTAGAGAACAACGACAAAAAAAGAAAAAAGGAAAAAATTATGTATATATATATATATATATATATATATCCCATGCTGCAGCCCCCGTAGTCTCGGCCTCACAATTAGTGAGGAACTGAGGCCTGGTGTGCTGCAGAAAAGATAAAGAGAAAAAAAGAAGAAGGAATTTGTGGGGGGCGTAGTGTACAATACAGAGGACAAGTGTATAATTCAATTAAAAAATCGGAGCAGTCTTGTCAAAATATTACTGAAAAAACAAGGGTAAGGTGAAATGAGTTCGAAAACGTGGGAGAATAACAAGAGCGCATGCGTCAATCAGGAGCAATAAGCAAGTGCTAAGACAAAAGTTCCGTAGTTTCGCTGAATAGTTGAGGATGGGGTAAATAGAGTTCAAAGGCGTGGCAAAATCTAGAAGGTCGCATGCGTCTATGAAAAGAAGTGAGACTGTACTAAAGCCAAAAATAAAATTAAGTAGTTGTAGGAACAAAAGAAAGAATGAGATATGTTTATGAACGTAGGTAAGGGAAAAAAAAAAACGGGAGGAAGGCACTAATGCCCATCTTTACACATTAAATACGTGTATCTTATAGTGAAATGTATATAATAATAAAAATAAAAATATCGGGCTAGTGGTAAGAAGAATTACACATGAAATAAACATATGTACAAAAATATATATATAAATATGAAAATACATATATAAAACGGAAACAAGGTGCAAATTTTAAATAAAAAGTTACATATATCATGAAACACGGATAAGACCTGGCAGTAAAAAACTAGAATCTAAAAATTTTAAAACATTTTTTTAGTATTAGTAGTAATAATTGAGTAAATAAAATGGACACCATAATTTAGGCAAGTATAATTAATACATAATTAAAAAACCCAAATGTTGCTAAAAAATATAAATATATATATGTATGTATAACATTAAAATGTGGGACTAAAACCAAAAATAACCGTTAATGAAATAAGTCTGTAATCTCATTAAGACTAGAGATGAGCGAACCGGTCGCGGTTCGGCTCGAGGTCAGTTCGCCGAACGGAACTCCCGTTCGAGTTCGGTTCGTCGAACGTTCGACGAACCGAACTCGAACTGCATAGGAAACAATGGCAGGCAATCACAAACACATAAAAACAACTAGAAAACACCCTCAAAGGTGTCCAAAAGGTGACAAACAACTCACAACACAACACAAACACATGGGAAAGTGACAAGGACAAATTCTCATGCGAAAACAAAACAGCGTTACGAGGAAAAAGAGGACGAGACACAGATATAGGCATGGCATGCCCTTCTAAAATCATGTAAAACACCGCAAGGTGACTCCAAGCGGAGTCTCCCTTTTTTCCAAAAATTGGGCCACACAGACACCCCTTCAGTGGCAGCACTTGTGCCCCAGTTGTACACTTCACAGGTAGATTTGCATCAAGCACATTCAAAAATACGCCATACTTAACCGTCCCCAGGATGGCACCGGGGTAGGTAGCAAACTCTTTCCTGATCCCAGCTCTGTTCATCTTGGATCATTTTTAAAAAACACAGCAAGCAAGGGTTACTCCAAGCGGAGTGTCCCTTTTTCCAAAAATTGTGCCCCACACACACCCACCCATTCAGTGGCAGCACTTGTGCCCTAGTTGTACACTTCACAGCTAGATTTGCATCAAGCACATTCAAAAATACGCCATACTTAACCGTCCCCAGGATGACACCGGGGTAGGTAGCAAAGTCTTTCCTGATCCCAGCTGTATGCATCTTGGATCATTTTTTAAAACTATGTGAGCAAGGGTTACTCCAAGCGGAGTGTCCCTTTTTCCAAAAATTGTGCCCCACACACACCCACCCATTCAGTGGCAGCACTTGTGCCCTAGTTGTACACTTCACAGCTAGATTTGCATCAAGCACATTCCAAATCCACAAGCATTTACTCTCCCCAGGATGAGACAGGGGTAGTAAATTCCTGGTGGATCCATGACTTGTTCATTTTGATGAACGTTAGTCTGTCCACATTGTCACTGGACAGACGCGTGCGCTTATCTGTCAGCACACACCCAGCAGCACTGAAGACACGTTCAGAGACAACACTGGCAGCTGGACACGACAAAATCTCCAAGGCGTAACTGGAGAGCTCTGGCCATTTTTCTAGATTTGAAGCCCAAAATGAGCAAGGCTCCATTTGCAAAGTCATGGCATCGATGTTCATTTGGAGATACTCCTGTATCATCCTCTCCAGCCGTTGACTATGTGTCAGACTTGTTGTCTCTGGTGGCCTTGCAAAGGAGGGTCTAAAAAAATTATGAAAAGATTCCATAAAATTGCTGTTACCAGCACCAGATACAGTCCTACTGGTACGGGTAGACTGTTGAAGATGAAGAGACCGTCCCATGTTTGTCAAGTTACAACTGTGAGATTCACTCCCTGCACCTGCACAGTTGTTTGGTGGAAAAGCCGAGCTAAGATCGAGTAACAGCTTCTGCTGATACTCCTGCATACGTGCGTCCCTTTCTATGGCTGGAATTATGTCACAAAATTTGGACTTGTACCGGGGATCTAATAGTGTGGCAAGCCAGTAGTCATCATCACTTCTAATTTTGACAATACGAGGGTCATGTTGGAGGTAGTGCAACAAGAAGGCACTCATGTGTCTTGCGCAGCCATGCGGACCAAGTCCATGCTGTGTTTGTGGCCTAGAGGTGCTACCCGTTCTTTCTTCCTCTGACATCTCCCCCCAACCTCTTTCAACTGAAATTTGACCAAGGTCTCCCTCATCCGCTGAGTCTTCCATGTCCATGGACAGTTCGTCCTCCATTTCTTCATGTTCTCCTGCACCTTCCTCAACATTTCGCCTGCTACTATGCCCCCTTGTTGATCCCTGTCCCCCATGGTCCCATGCCTTCCGCGTTGGTGATGATGAACGTCTGGACCTTGGTGATGTTATTGTCCCTTACGCATATGAATCCTCGTGTAGTTCATCCCCTTCCTGTTGTCCCACCCCCTGACTCCGAATAGTGTTTAGCGTGTGCTCCAGCATGTAAATGACTGGAATTGTCATGCTGATAATGTCATTGTCAGCGCAAAACATATTCGTGGCCATGTCGAAACTGTGCAGAAGGGTGCATAGGTCCTTGATCTGAGACCACTCCATCAGGGTGATCTGCCCCACCTCTGCATCTCGTTGGCCCAGGCTATACGTCATGACGTATTGCACCAGGGCTCGGCGGTGCTGCCACAGTCGCTGTAACATGTGGAGAGTCGAATTCCAGCGTGTCGCCACATCGCATTTCAGGCGATGAACCGGCAGGCCGAAAGACTTCTGGAGCGATGCAAGTCGCTCAGCTGCGGCGGTTGAACGGCGGAAGTGAGCAGACAGTTTTCGTGCCCTGGTCAGAAGGTCATCTAGGCCGGGATAGTGTGTTAAAAATTGCTGGACAACAAGGTTCAACACGTGAGCCATACAAGGCACGTGTGTCACCTTGCCCAGGCGAAGGGCCGCACCCAGGTTTGCAGCATTGTCGCACACGGCCTTACCAGGCTGCAGGTTGAGTGGAGACAACCATTTATTAAACTCGGACCGCAGAGCTGACCACAACTCCTCAGCTGTGTGACTCCTATTACCAAGACATGTCAAGCTAAAGACCGCCTGATGTCGTTGCGCTCTGTTGCCAGCATAGTAATGAGGGGTGCGTGATTCCTTCTGCGCAGTGAGAACGCTGGTGGCCTGACCAGGCAGGCTTGGGGCGGAGGTGGAGGACCCAGATGAGGTGGAGGAGGCAGAAGCAGTGGCGGAACTTGGACAGACAGAGGATTGACACACAAGTCGTGGGGACGGCAAGACTTGTGCAGCAGACCCTTCACCATCTATCACCATAGTTACCCAGTGCCCAGTCAGCGACATGTAACGTCCCTGTCCATGCTTACTGGTCCAAGTATCGGTGGTGAAATGCACCCGTTCACACACAGAGTTTCTCAAGGAAGCGGTGATGTTGTGTGCGACATGCTGGTGTAGCGCGGGCACACCTTTCTTAGAGAAGTAGTGGCGACTAGGCATCTGGTACTGGGGCACAGCGACAGACATAAGGTCTCTAAAATCCTGTGTGTCCACTAGGCGGAAAGGCAGCATTTCTGTAGCCAAGAGCTTACAGAAGGATAGAGTCAACCTCTTAGCTTTGTCATGGGTTGCTTGAAATGGCCTTTTATTTGACCACATCTGAGGGACAGAGATCTGGCTGCTGTGTGTAGACGGTGTTGAGTAGGGTGTCCCTGGAAAAATGCAGGTTTGTGAGGAGAGTGCAGGCGGAGACATGATGTTGCCTTCATCCAACGTTGGTGCTATCGATGTCTGAGAGAGCTGTACACACTCACTTGTTTCCCCTTCCAAACCAACTGACGACCTACCAAGCAAACTGCCTGTTGCGGTTACAGTGGTGGAAGTTGTGCGTAGAAAACCCGGTGTGACAGCTGTCCCCACAGTCCTAGAAGATGAAGAGCACGCGGATGCACTGGAAGGGGCAGGCCGTGGATGGTTCGCTCCGCTAGGCCGCATTGCAGCACGGTGAACTTCCCACTGGGACCTATGATATTTATTCATGTGACGATTCATGGAAGAAGTTGTCAAACTGCTGAGGTTTTGACCTCTACTAACAGAATCACGACAAATTTTACACATCACATAATTTGGGCGATCTTTTTCTATTTCAAAAAAGGACCAGGCTAGGCAAGGCTTAGAGGGCATGCGACCTGCTGAGCCCCCCCGACTAGTGCTCAGAGGCAGAGTGGTGGCTGATGATGCAGTTGTAGACGTGCTACCAGTGCTCCGACTCTGTCCAGGAAGGCACAAGGTAACTTCGCCGTCAGTTGCATCCTCCTCCACCGCCTCTGTTGACCTCCTCGAGTGCCTGACTGGGGGTTGACAGTAGGTGGGATCTAGAACTTCATCATCAATTGTTGTGTTTGCATTCCCCTCCCCCTCAGACCGAGCCTCTTCTTGCCCTGACCGAATATTTAAGTTGTCATCCCAATCTGGTATCTGCGTCTCATCGTCATCAGTATGTTCCTCATTGTCTATAACCACAGGTGTTACAGTTTGTGACAAAGGGTCAACATTATGCTCCGAAACTTCGTCCTCACGGCCTGAATCAGAGTCACAAAGGTTCTGGGCATCACTGCAGACCATTTCCTGGTCTGTACTCACTGTAGCTGGGGAGCAGACCTCTGATTCCCAGGCTATAGTGTGACTGAACAGCTCTGCAGACTCAGCCATCTCAGTTCCACCATACTGTGCAGGGCTGATGGAGACTTCAGAGCTGGGAGAAAGCAAGTTTGATTGGGATGACAACTCAGAGGACTGGTGTTTTTTGGATGCGGTAGTTGAGGTGGCTGAGAGGGCACTTGTTGGACCACTTGAGATCCATTCAAGCATTTTCCTTTTTTGGCCATCATCTACCTTTGTTCCTGTTGTTTGTGTCCGTAAAAAAGGGGGCACATCGGATTGTCCACGGTAAGTAGTAGACATCTTACTTTTGCTGGTAGATGGTCTATCTTCAGCAGATGATAATGGAGCTTTGCCACCTTCCCCACGGACAAACCCTTTTTTTCCTTTTCCACCACGCCTCTTCCCCTTTCCACCAGCATCTGTCATTTTGCCACTCATGTTGATTGCGACAAGATTGTGCACTGAAAATGTGGTAGTAAAAATTGAGAGGTGGTGTAGATTGCAGCGGTGGTCTAGCTTTATTAACAGCAGAATAATAAAGAATAAATATCCCTGACGATGCAACGACGGCCCTTAAACTGGCAGCATAAATTGCTAGTATAATGGCTTAGTAACAATGAGTAGGATTGTGCAATGCAGGCAGACGTGCTGCAAATATCTTTGCACTACTGGGACTATACAGAAGTCCAATAGCCACGTTTAGGATGCCACTAAGTTCACTGAGTGTTTGCTAGTATAATGGCTTAGTTATAATGAGTTTGAGTGTGCAATGCAGGCAGACGTGCTGCAAATATCTTTGCACTACTGGGACTAAACAGAAGTCCAATAGCCACGTTTAGGATGCCACTAAGTTCACTCAGTGTTTGCTAGTATAATGGCTAAAGCGGGCTTTACACGCTGCGACATCGCTAATGCGAACTCATTGGGGTCACGGAATTCGTGACGCACATCCGGCCGCATTAGCGATGCCGTTGCGTGTAACACTGATAAGCGATTTTGCATCGTTGCAAAAACGTGCAAAATCGCTAATCGGCGACACGGGGGTCCATTCTCAAATCTCGTTACTGCAGCAGTAACGAGGTTGTTCCTCGTTCCTGCGGCAACACACATCGCTGCGTGTGACGCCGCAGGAACGAGGAAGCTCTCCTTACCTGCCTCCCGCCCGCTATGCGGAAGGAAGGAGGTGGGCGGGATGTTACTTCCTGCTCAGCTCCGCCCCTCCGCTGTTATTGGGCGGCGGTTCAGTGACGTCGCTGTGACGCCGCACGGACCGCCCCCTTAGAAAGGAGGCGGTTCGCCCGTCACAGCGACGTCGCCGGACAGGTATGTATGTGTGATGGGTGTGACGGCTGTTGTGCGACACGGGCAGCGATTTGCCCGTGTCGCGCAACAGATGGGGGCGGGTACCCACACTAGCGATATCGGGACCGATATCGCAGTGTGTAAAGTAGCCTTTAGTTATAAAGAGTTTGAGTGTGCAATGCAGGCAGACGTGCTGCAAATATCTTTGCACTACTGGGACTATACAGAAGTCCAATAGCCATGTTTAGGATGCCACTAAGTTAACTGAGTGTTTGCTAGTATAATGGCTTAGTTATAATGAGTTTGAGTGTGCAATGCAGCCAGACGTGCTGCAAATATCTTTGCACTACTGGGACTATACAGAAGTCCAATAGCCACGTTTAGGATGCCACTAAGTTCACTGAGTGTTTGCTAGTATAATGGCTTAGTTACAATGAGTTTGAGTGTGCAATGCAGGCAGACGTGCTGCAAATATCTTTGCACTACTGGGACTATACAGAAGTCCAATAGCCACGTTTAGGATGCCACTAAGTTCACTCAGTGTTTGCTAGTATAATGGCTTAGTTATAATGAGTTTGAGTGTGCAATGCAGGCAGATGTGCTGCAAATATCTTTGCACTAGTGGGACTATACAGAAGTCCAATAGCCACGTTTAGGATGCCACTAAGTTCACTCAGTGTTTGCTAGTATAATGGCTTAGTAACAATGAGTTGGAGTGTGCAAAGGGCAGGAGGGTACAGTGGCAGGGTTGTGGGTCTCTGGGTAGAGGAAAGGAAGCCTGCCTTTCTATCCCTCCTAATGGGGAAATGCAGCGAGGAAATCCCTGACCTTAGCTACACAGACGCTGTCATCTTGTGTAGCTGTTAAACTCTGTTTTCAGGACCTGTCATCTATGGCTCTGACCCTGCCGGTATGAGCCCTTAAAAGGACTGATAGAAAGTGCTATCCCTATGCTGTCCAGCGCTGTGTATGGAGCGTATACCGCTGTATCGGCGATAGGAGCTGCGCCAGTGATGACTGACACCAAGGACGCAGAAGGCAGATAATGGCGTGCTGGAGGAAAATGTCCAGTTTTATAATGCAGGGACATGTGACATGGACATCCTATCACACATGCCGTTGCTTCTCTGGCTAAAAGTCCACTTAGCTGTGTGTGTGTGTCTGGGATTGGCTGACATGCTGGCCCGCCCCACTACACGCGCGCGCTTAGGGAAGGAAGACAAGGAAAAAAAAAAAATGGCGATCGCCATTATCCAAACAGCAGTGATCTGAATGCGCTGTTCCCGCACACTATACACTGAAATATAATAATAGTGTGAGTCCCAGAGTGACTTACACTATTACAGCGGAAAGCCAGCTAGGAATTAGCTGGGTTTTTTGCTGCTAGAACCGTTCTTGAACGTATCTAGAACTATCGAGCTTTTGCAAAAAAGCTCGAGTTCTAGTTCGATCTAGAACAGCCCCCAAAATCACTCGAGCCGCGAACTGGAGAACCACGAACTGCGAACTGCGCTCAACTCTAATTAAGACCTCGGGGTTTAAGAGTATCAAGTTTATAAATCCAAAAGGTTTCTTTCCTGTTTAGAATCTCCATACGGTTAGGCATACAGGGGGGAATTTGTTCGATGGGGGTCACTCTCAACCTGGATTTTTTGTTATGGCATAGAGTAACATGTCTGGATAAGCCATGCAGCATAAACCCAATCTTTATATTGTGCCTATGTGAATTTATTCGATTGTGAAGAGCTTGTATAGTCCTGCCGACATATCGTTTATCGCAGTCACACTCTATTAAGTAAATGACATAGTCTGACTAACAGGTGAGGTGACCCTTGATAGAGAATTCAAACCCCCCTGGACTAAGGCCAAAATTAACCCTATTATGTTGCATTGATTTACAACATAGGCAATTCTTAGCGCCGCATCTGTAAACTCCCATGGGTTTGCTAGAGATAGGAGTGAATGAATCATCCTTAAGCCTGCCACTAGCTAATAGATTTTTAAGTGTGGAGGCTCTGCGGTAGATGATCCCAGGAGTTACAGGTAGAACCCCTCTCAGAAATGGATCATTCCAAAGAATGGTCCAGTGCCTACGGATGATGTTTTTGATCAGATCACCATCCCTGCTATACGTGGTTAAAAAATGGGAGGAAAAGATATTCTGATTCGTGGTATTGTCACTGGTACTAGGAGTATTTTTTTGTGCACTAAGATCAGTTTGTTTAAAATTTCTGTTCATCTGATAGGCCTTCCTGATTACCGCCGAGGGATATTTTTTATTAAGAAACCTTTCTTTAAGGACGACAGCCTGTTCCCTGTAATCCTTATCAAGGGTACAGTTTTTTCTTATTCTCTGAAATTGATTTTTAGGAACATTCAAGAGCTTTTTGAAGTTTCACACACAGGCAGTCCAACTTACTAAAACAGTGCAGGAGAAAGACAGAGACCACCAGCCGGGTGGGGGACCAGAACGCAGCCAGCTGCGGCACCGACCACCATCACCTTGGTTTACCAGAGACTTGTGTGTTTTCTTAACAGTGAGTACACCAGCACCCTCTGTGGTCGCCCTTCTCCCTGCACCAGACCAACGGGTCCTGGGGCCACCATCCCTGCCCACGGAGGAGTTAACAACTTGCTGCACAACATCTCCCCCGGGTGCCTCGTAACAGCAGCGGTGGTGTCCAACCTCACCACACACCGTGGGTGGCGTCACGAACTTAATATGGCTCAGTCCGTACATATACGTCCTACATCCCCCCATTTCATTTGGAGTGTCCGCAGGACCCCCAGCTCTGGAGACCCTCCAGTCACCACCCACAGAAGGACTGGATCCGAGCAGCACTGGCTGCTGGCACGGGGGCGGCACATTAGTATCCCAGACAATTTTAGTATGCCCCTAAAAGTGGCAGCACTTTTTGCAATTAAAATTGCAAAGCAAAAATGGAGAGGTGTGTAGAATGCACAGGTGGTGTAGCTAGCTTGTCAGCAGAGGAAGCCTCACTTTCTATCCCTGACAATGAAACTATGCCCCAAGCAATTGCCTGAGCTGATTTAGCCAGACGTTGTTATATAAACCCCTGCACAGCGCTGGCACAGACCTGCCTAGAAAAATGGCTATGAACGGCTGTAATGTAGCCCTAAAAAGGGCTGAAATTACAAGTAGTCCCTAATCCCTAAACAGATGTGTAGATTGCACTGTATAAGTCTATAGCGCACGCAGCAGCGGGAGTGGTGACTGTCACACACCCGCAGCAGAGAGATAATGGCGACGAAGGGGAAAATATCTGAGTCTTATAGGGCAAGGACATGTGACATGCACAGCCTATGACACATGCCCTTGCTTGTCTGGCAAAAATCCACTTTGCTGTGTGTGTGTGTCTGTGATTGGCTGACAGCCTGGCCCGCCCCACTGTACGCGCGGTTAGGAAAAAAAAAATGGCGATCGCCATTCTTTCAGCACTCAGCAGCACTGATCTAAACCCCCCCCCCCCCCGCACACTATACACTGAATTTTGATAATATCATAATTCACAGTGACTCACAGTATTACAGTGAAAAGCCAGCTAGTAACTAGCTATGCTTTTTGGTGATCGAACCGTTATCGAACGTAACTCAAACTGCCGAACTTGAAGCAAATCATTCGAGTTCGTCGAACGACTCGAACACCGACCAAAATCACTTGAATTTGAAATTGGCGAACCGTTCGAATCGAACATTGCTCGACTCTACTCATTAGTACATTTCTTTTAAATGGGGCATCATTTGTAATACGTTTAAATTACAAAAAAAATATTTAAAAGATGTCTACCGCATTACCACTATATTGTATCGTGGCACAACCCCTTTAAAGGGAAGGTGTCGTGCCCAAAAAAAAAATGTCAATAACTGAAAAAATGTAAAGTATTAATGTTTTAATGTTTTGTTTAAATATTATTATTTGTTTTTAATTGAGCAAAATATAAAAAAGAATAAAAAGTTTGATATTTTCCACTCTTAAACACTAGGGGGAGCAGCTGCTGAAATCCTACAGAAATCCCACTGTAGAAAAAGCCTGGATTACAGCTGCAGTAAAGTGGGCGGAGTCTGCTCTACTGTGTGTGATATCACAGCACCCCCTCCCAACCTGGGTGTTTCCAACAGATAAGAGAGAATGTAGAGACACAGTGCGGAGCCATTTTGTTGGTGACCACAAATGTCTAAAGTGTCACCAAGGACAGCTGCATAGTGCTCCCCACATAACGCTCTGCACGCCCCGGTCCAGCAATGCTCTGTCGCATGCACGCACACCTGTAATGTTCTGTCACATGCACGCGTGTGACCGAGCACCCAGCATGAGGACAGCAGAGCCAGCATGTGTATATACTATATACCATGTACTGTGTGTATATACTATATACTGTGTATATACTATATACCATGTGTACACTGTGTATATACTGTGTGTGTGTGTGTGTGTGTATGTGTGTGACCGAGCAGCATGAAGGAGGCGAAGCCAGCGTGTGTATATACTATATACCATGTACTGTGTGCATATACTATACACTGTGTGTATATACTATATACTGTGTGTACACTCTGTATATACTGTGTATGTGACCAAGCAGCATGAAGGAAGCGGATGAAGCGGAGCCAGCGTGTGTATATACTATATACCATGTACTGTGTGTATATACTATATACCGTGTGTACACTGTGTATATACTGTGTGACCAAACAGCATGAGGGTGGCGGAGCCAGCGTGTGTATATAATATATACCGTGTATTGAGTATATATAATATATACTGTGTGTATATACTATAAACCGTGTGTACACTGTGTATATACTGTGTTTGTGACCGAGCAGCATGACGGTGCAATGCCCTGCATGCACGACCACCCGAAATGCTCTGCCACACGCACGTAATGCTCTGCCGCATGTTCACCCACAATGCTCTGCCACGCACGTTCACCCACAATGCTCTGCCACGCACGCACACACAATGCTCTTCTACACACACGCATAATGCTCTGCCACACGCACGCATACACAATGCTCTGCCATGCACGATGACACAATGCTCTGCCCTGCACGCACACACAATGCACTGCCACGCACGCACAATGCTCTGCCACATGCATGCACAAAGTGCTCTGCCACATGCACACACAATGCTCTGCTACATGCACGCACAAAATGCTCTGCCACATGCACGCACACACAATGCTATGCCACATGCACGCACATACAGTGCTCTGCCACATGCATGCACACACAATGCTCTGCCACGCACGCACACACAATGCTCTGCCGCATGCACACAATGCTCTGCCACATGCACGCACACACAATGCACTGCCACACGCATGCACAAAATGCTCTGACACATGCACACACAAAATGCTCTGTCAGATGAACGCACACACAATGCTCTGTCATGCACGCTGACACAATGCTCTGCCACGTACGCACACACAAAATGCTCTGCCCCACGCACGCACACACAAAATGCTCTGCCACACGCACGCACACACAAAATGCTCTGCCACACGCACGCACAAAATGCTCTGCCACACGCACGCACAAAATGCTCTGACCCATGCACGCACGCACAAAATGCTCTGCCACATGCACGCACGCACAATGCTCTGCCAGGCACGCACACACAATGCTCTGCCAGGCACGCACACACAATGCTCTGCCACGCACGCACACACAATGCTCTGCCACATGCACGCACAAAATGCTCTGCCACACGCACGCACAAAATGCTCTGCCACACACACACACAAAATGCTCTGCCACATGCACACACACACAATGCTCTGCCATGCATGCACACTGCTCTGCCACGCACGCACACACAAAATGCTCTGCCACATGCATGCACAAACACAAAATGCTCTGCCATACGCCCACTCACACACACAAGCACGCCCGCTGCGGCCGGGGAGGAAGGGGGACCTTACACTACTCACACAGGCCGACAGGTGACAGGCCATGGGGGGAGAGTGTGGGGGTGTCATTGGAGATGGTAGCATCGGCGGCGGGGGGAGGGGCACCGGTACACTACTCACATATCCCGAACGGGTGACATGGGGAAAGGTTCAGCACACAGCATGACCACTGTGAGCTGCAGAAAGATGGCTCTGATCTCCTCCCTCTGCTGTGATCTGGACAGCCCAGGGGCCGCATCCAAGTCACAGCAGGAAGCTCTGCTGTATTAAGCCTAGGGGTCGGATTCCAACTATCAGAGTCTATGCACATTGGCTGCCATAAAGGAATGAGTAACTGACGTTACACACACACAGCAAATCCAGCATGGCAGCCCCCAGTGCCTCCAGTAAAATTAGAATGAAATAAAAACTAAATAAGCAGTGATTTTAATTTTGTATTAAAAATACTTGATATCATAATCACTATTTTTAATACAAAAATAAAAAAATGCGACACCTTCCCTTTAAGTTCAATTGCCGCACACACAATGTACTCACTGCCACAGGCCATACACAAGTCACATGTACAATGTACAACCTGTGGCGCCCTGGACAAGCCAGGGGCCACAGGTAACTACACCAACACACCCCACACTCCCGGTCAGGCACACCTAAGTCAGACAAAAACCCTTGTTGCCTTCCTCCAGGGGCTGATGATCACATCAGGGGGTGGGCCAGGCGGTTGGTCCCGCCCAATAAGGAGTTCACAGCCCTGGAGGCAGGAAAAAGCAGGCAGATTAGTTTGGAAGTGGAGAGATAGAGCTTTGAAGTGAAAGTGAGAGGAGTAAAGTGGCAGTTAAGGAGCCTGAAGTTGGTCCGGGTGTGTGGCCCGGACGGTACAGCAAGGTTGGCAGACGGTGGTGACCGTCTGCAGGAGTGGCCTATTGGAGCTAACCGTAAGGACCGTGGACGGGCGGTGGCCCGGCGGTACCGGACCGGTACACAAAGAGAAGCCAGCACCATCCGGCAGGGGCTTACGGACCCCGACAAGGCTTGGAGTCGCCGTGCAACACCGCAGCCGTCTGTGGGACCCGTCCATCCAGCCGTTTGTTTTACCGGAGACTCTGTGTTCATCATTGGCTGAGTGAGTACCACCGTGCCGTGCGGCACAGCGCTGCCCCCGCGACCCTGCACCTCACCAGGCCCCGTAGCCCGCCTGGCATCCATCCCTACCCCATCACCGGGCCCCGGGACAACCAATCCCCCTACCCACGGAGGGGAGAAAACAACATCCAAGCTGCTCCCTGTCACTGCTCCCAGGATCCCCGTCCAGAGCAGCGGTGGTGTCACCAATCTCACCACAACCGTGGGTGGCGTCATGGACAATACCAAATCCCCACAATCAACTCCCCCCTTTCACTCACGGGCGAGGAACGCCGCTCGAGTCCCCAGGATCCGGCCCACCGCTCGAGCCACCACCGAGCAGTAGCAGCAGCAGCCGGACCCGAGCAGTGGGAGAGCGCAGCGTCCCCTCCTCCACCCGCGACACCACCTACTCTCTAAGCTTCCTTAGGCAACAATATTAACATTTTAGTCTTTAATAAACAAAAAGTACAGTGCTGAACCCCTGTAAGAAATACCATTATCACAAACAATATCGATATCTAATGACAAGGATACTGAACAATAACAACATCAGAAAATATTGTTAGTGACAACATCAATATCAAATGATAAAAATATCGCATAACAGCAATATCCTTATGTAGATTCTAGGGGAAAGTTCAGCAACAAATATGTATAAAAATAGATTATGCAGTAACAATGTCAATGTAGAACTATTACTGTGCTGCTGAAGATGTAACACAAATCCAGGAAAGGTTTAATACATTGTGGTTTATATCCACGCGTTGTTAATCTTACCCCACTTCTTCCTCAGGAAATACACCAACATGATCTACAGGTGGATTTCCTGATGAAGAAGTGGAGTAACACTTCCAAACGCGAAGAATTAAACCACCTTGCAATAAACCTTTCCTGGATGTGTCACATCTTCAGCAGCACAGTAATAGTTCCACATTGACATTGTTACTGCACAGCTTTGGGTTTTTCAGCATGTGGACTCTGCAGCAGCTGGTTACCGGCTTTATATTTGGTGTGACAACAACCTAATAAGGTGATCACATTCCCTTATTACTTTCATATGTATATTGGGTAAGACCCTATTGCATTTTTTTCCCCTTCAGCTTTTTACACATATAAAAATAAACTATATTGTATCCCGAATCTAAGGTCCAGTATAAAATTGATAAAACAAATCACAAAATAATCAATCACAATACTCTGCAACCCAATGATTAGCCATGATAGAGAACCATTGATATAGTTACCAGGCCAGAACTAAGGTCCTTCTATCCTTTCCAGGGATTCCTCTGCTATGGTCCCCTCTCTGGAGATGTCTTCTCTTCTCCTTCCTTTCGTCTCTCCTCCTCCTGTGTCAGGTTTGGGATTTTATACCCCATCTGTGACATCAGCTGTACATCTCCCCCACCAACCTGGAGACACTAAAGGCTACTTTACACACTGCGATATCGGTCCCGATATCGCTAGTGTGGGTACCCGCCCCCATCTGTTGCGTGACACGGGCAAATCGCTGCCCACGTCGCACAACAGCCATCACACATACATACCTGTCCGGCGACGTCGCTGTGACGGGCGAACCGCCTCCTTTCTAAGGGGGCGGTCCGTGCGGCGTCACAGCGACGTCACTGAACCGCCGCCCAATAGCAGCGGAGGGGCGGAGCTGAGCGGGACGTAACATCCCGCCCACCTCCTTCCTTCCTCATAGCGGCCGGGAGGCAGGTAAGGGGAGCTTCCTCGTTCCTGCGGCGTCACACGCAGCGATGTGTGCTGGCGCAGGAACGAGGAACAACCTCGTTACTGCTGCAGTAACGAGATTTGAGAATGGACCCCCATGTCGCCGATTAGCGATTTTGCACGTTTTTGCAACGATGCAAAATCGCTTATCGGTGTCACACGCAACGGCATCGCTAATGCGGCCGGATGTGCGTCACGAATTCCGTGACCCCAACGACTCCGCATTAGCGATGTCGCAGCGTGTAAAGCCCACTTTAGGTTACTGTCACACTTTAGCGACGCTCCAGCGATCCCACCAGCGATCTGACCTGGTCAGGATCGCTGGTGCGTCGCTACATGGTCGCTGGTGAGCTGTCAATCAGGCAAATCTCACCAGCGACCAGTGACCGGCCCCCAGCCACCAAGTAAGGAAAGCAAGGCTGACACACATGACTATGTTTTGAGTTGAAAATTTTCACCCCACACTTTATCTAAGTGATGTAAGTCACATGACTTTACCTGTATAGTATACTGGGGTTTTATGAGATAAATAGTTTGCCTGTGTTGACAGTTAGCCTTGATATTTTTCAGGTGGCCTATAGCAACCAATCACAGCTCTGCTTCTATTTTGCTACAGATCATTAACCCCTTAACGACTGCGGGTAGTAAAACTACGTCCTAGCGGTCATAACGTTACTGCCCGCGGTCTGCCGCCAGCAGCATGCTGCGATCGGCGCACATCTCAGCTGATTTTCACAGCTGAGATGTGTGCCTGCTGGGCTCGAGCAGAATCGTTATCTGCTCGTCCCGTTTAAC
Organism: Anomaloglossus baeobatrachus; assembly: GCF_048569485.1. Classification (NCBI taxonomy): domain Eukaryota; kingdom Metazoa; phylum Chordata; class Amphibia; order Anura; family Aromobatidae; genus Anomaloglossus; species Anomaloglossus baeobatrachus. Next base: position 247,783,149 of record NC_134359.1, read on the forward strand.
CCCTGTAATGGCGCTGTCAATATGTGACAGCGCCATTATAAATGCAATCGCGGTAAAGTTTTACTTACCGCCCGATACTGGAAGTCACGTGACATGATCACGTGACTTCCGGTGGTTGTCATGGTAGCACAGGGTCATGTGATGACTCCTGTGCTAGACATGAACCACTTTCACTTTTGCTTTGTCCGGAGGCCAGGGAAGCAGGAAGTGCACGTATCTGCTGTTTATATCAGCGGATAGTGCAGAGTGATCGGATTGCTGATCACTATAGCCCCCTAGGGGGACTAGTAAAATAAAAAAAAAGTAAAAAAAAAAGTTTTAAAAAATTAAAAAAATCTAAAAGTTCAAATCACCCCCCTTTCGCCCCATTGAAAATTAAAGGGTTAAAAAAAATTAAAAATATACACACATTTGGTATCGCCGCGTTCAGAAACGCCTGATCTATCAAAATATAAAATCAATTAATCTGATCAGTAAACGGCGTAGCGGCAAAAATGACGTTTTTTTGTTGCCACAACTTTTGTGCAAAATGCAATAACAGGCGCTTAAAACGTAGCATCTGCACAAAAATGGTACCGTTAAAAACGTCAGCTCGAGACGCAAAAAATAAGCCATCACTAAGCCATAGATCCCGAAAAATGAGAACGCTATGGGTCACGGAATATGGCGTAAAACGTGCACCACTTTTTTCAGACAAACTTCCGAATTTTTTTAACCCCTTATTTAAAAGTAAACCCATACATGTTTGGTGTCTACAAACTCGCACTGACCGGAGGCATCACACTCACACATCAGTTTTACCATATACTGAACACAGTGAATAAAATATCTCAAAAACAATAGTGCTATCGCACTTTTTTTGCAATTTTTCTGCATTTGGAATTTTTTTGCCGTTTTCCAGTACACTATATGGTAAAACTTATGGTTTAATTTAAAAGTACAGCTCGTTCCGCAAAAAATGATCCCTCACATGACCATATTGACTGAAAAATAAAAACGTTACGTCTCTCAGAAAAAGAATGGCGAAAAAAAAACGGAAAGCGAAAAATCGTCCGGTCGTGAAGGGGTTAAGAGCAGGTGTGCTTGGTTGCTATAGGCAATGAAAGACATTTGTAGTATAAGAAGCTTATGTGTCAGGTGATATGATTTCTGTTTTCACATTTAGGTAATGTTGTTGTAGAGTCTGATGTAAGTCACAGGACCTTTACTGTATACTAATTGTGTGGGGTTTTATATACTGTCAGTTACAGACAATAATGCCCCGTACGAAAAGAGAATTGATTGGACGATTGTCATCAGACTCTAAGAGAAAAGCTGTATTACGGCTCAATGACCAATGAAGGGAAGCAAGGCTGGCAGACATGAGAACAAGAGCTGCTTCCTCAAGGGCCACTGAAACCTCTCAGCAGACAGAAGCAAGACTTGCAGACATGAGAGCAAGAGCTGCTTCCTAAAGGCCCACTGAAACCTCTCAGCAGACATAAAAATGACTTAGGCTATGTGTCCACGGTAGAATGTACCTGCGGATTTTTCTGCATGAAAATCCGCGACTTTCGCGGCAAATCCGTACCTTATTTTTGTCACGGATTTACCGCGGATTACCGCTATTTTGCCGCGGATTTTGATGCGGATTTTTTTTTTTCCCCATTCTATACCCAAAATCCGCAAGAATAATTGACATGCTGCAGATTTTTCCGGATCAAAATCCGCGGCAAATCCGCCGCGGAAAAATCCGCAGCATGGACACAGCACTTCCAAAATGCCATTGAAATGGCTTGGAAGTGCCGCTGCTGCAGATTTTCGGAAAATCCGCGGCAAATCCGCGCAAAATCCGCAGCGTGGGCACATAGCCTAACAGACAAGAGAATTAGAGCTGCTTCCTCAAGGGCCTCTGAAACATATCAGCAGACAGAAGAACGACTTACAGACATGAGAACAAGAGCTGCTTCCTTAAGGCTTACTGAAACCTCTCAGCAGACAGAAGCAAGACTTGCAGACATGAGAACAAGAGCTGCTTCCTCAAGGCCCACTGAAACCTCTCAGCAGACAGAAGCAAGACTTAGGCTGGCTTTGCACGTTGCGACATCGCACGTGCGATGTCGGTGGGGTCAAATTGAAAGTGACGCACATCCGGCGCCGCTTTCGATATCGTAGTGTGTAAATCCTAGATGATACGATTAACGAGCGCAAAAGCGTCGTTATCGTATCATCGGTGTAGGGTCCGACATTTTCATAATTTCGCTGCAGCGACAGGTACGATGTTGTTCCTCGTTCCTGCAGCAGCACACATCGCTGTGTATAAAGCCGCAGGAGCGAGGAACATCTCCTTACCTGCCACCGGCAGCTATGCGGAAGGAAGGAGGTGGGCGGGATGTTTACATCCTGCTCATCTCCGCCCCTCTGCTTTGATTGGCCGCCTGCCGTGTGACGTCGCTGGGATGTTGTACAACCCGCCCCCTTAGGAAGGAGGCGGTTCGCTGGCCAGAGCGACGTCGCAGGACAGGTGAGTGCATGTGAAGCTGCCGTAGCGATAATGTTCGCTACGCCAGGAATCACAAGATATCGCTGCTGCGACGGGGGCGGCGACTATCGCGTTCGACATCGCAGCATCGGCTTGCGATGTCGCAATGTGCAAAGTACCCCTTAGGCCTGAAACACACATCCGTGAAACACGTGCGTGTTTGGTCCGTTTCCGTGTATACTGGAGACACGGCCAAACGTGCACCAATGTTACTATATCTCAGCGGTTACAATTGCGTTTTTGGTTATGTCCGTTAGTCCGTCTCCGTGATGCGTTTTGTGGTCCGTGTCTCACGCCTGCATGTCCGTTTTGTGCATGGAGCACGCATCCACGGACACCATTAAAATCAATGATTTGGTTCGCACAATTAATAAAACACGGATACGTGTCCTAATGGTGCGTGTGCGTGCTGCAGATTTAACGAATGTGAATGTAAAATCGTCCAGCAGGTGTAAGGTATAAGAATCGTGCTGCCTTGCTGCATTACTAGCTGGCTCGGCACATTGTGTGTATTTTCAAAAGCACATGTATAATTCCTTTTCAGTGCTTTAAGTCTGTCTAAAAATTGAAAGAAAATATGTCTCCACGAGTTGATACCAAAAGAATAATCTCTGCTGTAGAACGGCATCCTGTACTGTGGCACACAAGAATTGAAGGCTACAGGGATCGGCTAATAGTGGAGAGGGCAAGGGAGGATGTTGCCCAAGAACTTTTTCCTAACAATGGATGGGAGCGAATTTCTACAGTTAAACGTGTTCGTTTTGGTAAGTTTTTGTTTTTTTCTTCTATTATCTTTTTTTATGTAAATAATTTCTTATTAATTTTTTTAATTAAAAAATAATATTATAAAATCTCTATTTTTTTAATATTTTTTTCACGGATTCTATGTATATAGATTGAATTTATAATGTCCCATAATACTAGCATGTTCAAATATACAGAACATATGTTTTTTTTGCCTTGTAACCATCCTTCACACAATGTGCAAATTTCATAATGTTAATGTCTAAATGTCCGATTTTTTGAAGCCTATATTTAATTTTTTATCTATGCTTTTTTTAAAAAAAAGAAAATTAGATAAAATCATGTGTCGTTTTTTTGGATAAATTGTAACGATAGATAATTTACTTATTATATTTATGAGTATACTAATTTGTTACATTTTATCCTAAAAATCTATGTGTAATACTATCTTTCTGTTTTTTTATATTTCTTATTTTAAAACATTATTGATATGTTTTCTGATATTGTAGGAAAAAATATACATTAAAATGTAAAATAACAATATACAAAATTAAATAAATAAAATCGGGGTTTGTTTTTATTTTTTTTTCATATATTTCTATAGTCGATACAGTTCGCAGACGATGGAGATCTGCAAGAGATCAATATCGGAGGGAGTTTAATCCCATACCGTCATCATCATTGTCAACCCGAAAAAGGCGTTATGTTTTTTTTAATAATCTGGATTTCTTGAGACCAATAATGGAGGTCACACAGTACGTTGTCTTTCATCATTGTTATTAAATAAAGCTTTTAAAAAAACAAATTACTTTAGGTTTTCTAAAAAAAAAAAATACCCGGAAAAAATTTAAAAAAAAATATTTTTTTTTCACATAATTACAGGACAGATGACAATCTTGATGATTATGATGAACAACCTTCCGCAATACAATCGGCATCTGCTACTTCAGAGGCTGAAGTTGACCCATATGTAGCCAATACCCAAGAAACTGACAGACCTGACAGTCATCAAAGTGAACATCAAACCACTGACACAGGTGTGCTATCAACAGTACATACTCAGGAAACTTCAACACAACCCACTATTTCAAATCGTCCACAATCTCCTATAGCAACAAATGTCCCACGCTTTAATCCAATAACACTAAGGGGTCGAAGAATGAGAAGGGGGGATGATATGAGAAGTTTGCCAGAATTAATAGACACAAGAGTTATGAATATTATGAATAGTTTAATTCCTGAAACTGATTGTGAACGGTTTTGTAGATCATTGCCAACAAGTCTATCCAAAATACATTCTAAACATCAGGATAGGGTTAGGGCTGCTATAATTACCCTTATAGATGCCTGTCAAAAAAATCCATTCCCAAATAATGTTCTACTAACAATAGAGCAGTGGCGCACTAATTTCAATGACACTAGTATTGATGTTGCAGTAACACAATCTATACCAATGTCTAACCAACCAACTACAACTGATATCACTAGTCAGTTGACAAATCCTACTTCTCGAACCTATGATATTCCAAACATATTGAATGTCCCACAACCTTCTCATATATCAATGTGGCCTGCCCAACATACAAACATGCCCTCAACTAGTACATTACCATCAACAATTAATGTTAACCCTACTTTCCCCACTCAAATCCAGCAACTTAGTCAAGCTCAAATGAATCCTACAATTTTTCCAAATATACCAAATATTAATCCAATATTAAATGTCAATCCATCTTTGTTCCATGGCCAAACTAGTGCACAATCACTATTACAGACCCCACACATTCAAAATCCTTACCCATACACTCAACAACAACAAAATCAGCCAAATATTATCTATACTCAACCGATTGGGCAATCTGTGTATGCTCAAAACACACAGGTATTACCTTCTACCTCAGGTGCCGATGTGACAATATTGCCATGTACCAGTCGAACAATACCTACCACAAGTGTTACTCTAACATCTGCAGAAGCAGATTGTCACATAAGTGTGAGTCAAGAGTCCGGTAATAGTAACGATGCATTTTATGAATAATAATTTTATTTTTTTTTTTCTATTTTTTTAAAAAATATTTTTATTTTTTTTAATTATTTTTTTAGGTTATAACAATGAATAATGAAAATATTAACAAATGTAATAAACTGTTGATTATAAACAAAAATATATTACAAGGCTGATATTATTTGGTTAGCATGTTTTATTTTTTTTTTGTTTTAAAAATGCATAATATGTTTAATGTCTTTAATTAAAAAGAATATATGTATCAAAATGATGTAATATTGCTATATTATTATTTTTTAAAAACTTGACTCAATTAAAATAGTCTAAGTTGCTTCATAACAATGTTCAAATATTATTTCACAATCTTTATGATGTTAAATAAAGACTGATGTTTGGAAATAATCCCTATGTTCATTTCATTGTTTGGTTGGTTAAAATTGTAATTTGTTTTTATTTTGTGAAAAATGTTTTTAAAATATTATAAATAATAGGATGCTCATGTAAACATGATATAGATTACACATATATTATTGGTAATTGTATTAGCAACAAAATCACTACTTCTCTAAATGTCGAACACGACGGCACGATGTTATTCTGTTCAAGTCTGCAAAAACATACTCACAAAATGTGGTTCTTAAATAATAATCCATTGAGATTTCCAAAAACAAGCCATGATGCAGTGAGGATATGTTCGGGTCTGAGACGGCTACGCGCTTTGTCGCACCCTAATGACATCATCAGTTTACATATGCCTGTGGGCGTGACTAAACTGTACAGCAGACTTAATTAAATAATTATTTTTAAAAAAACAACAAAAAACGTGTGTTTCCCCCCCCCAATTTGAAACCAGCCATGGAAAGTAACACAGTATTATCAGTATGGGGAGCCCCACGTTCTGGGGAGCCCCCCAGCCTAACAATATCGGCCCTCTGATGCCCAGAATAGCCTCATCAATGAGATGAGACTGCTCTGGCACTTTTCCCGGCTCTTCCCGATTTACCCTGGTGCGTTGGCAAATCGGGGTAATAAGGATTTATTGTCAGCCCATAGCTGCCACTAAATCCTAGATTAATCATGTCAGGCGTCTCCCCGAGATACCTTCCATGATTAATCTGTAAGTGACAGTTAAAAAAAACACACACACCTGAAAAAATCGTTTATTAGAAATAAAAAACACAAACAGAATCCCTCATTACCAATTTACCAATTTCAGCGGTGACCGTGAGTTACCTGACTGACAGCAGCTGATCGCGCTACTCCTCTCATTAGCTGCGTGGAGGTGACCGGAGCGGCGGTGTCTTCTGCTGCTCCTGTCACCTGCATGCAGCAGAGCTGGAAGCGACGCTGGAGGACCGTGGATTACGCCGGACATGGAGGGCTTTGTCGGGGTTAATAAATTGGTAATGAGGGATTTTGTTTGTGTTTTTTATTTCTAATAAATGATTTTTTCAGGTGTGTGTGTTTTTTTTAACTGTCACTTACAGATTAATCATGGAAGGTATCTCGGGGAGACGCCTGACATGAATAATCTAGGATTTAGTGGCAGCTATGGGCCGCCAATATATCCTTATTACCCCGATTTGCCAACGCACCAGGGTAAATCGGGAAGAGCCGGGTACAGCCCCAGAACTGTCGCATCTAATGTATGCGCCAATTCTGGGCAGCTGCTGACTGATATTGTTAGGGTGGGGGGCTCCCCATAACGTGTAGCTCCCCATCCTGAGAATACCAGCCTTCAGCCGTATGGCTTTATCTGGCTGGTATTAAAATGGGGGGGACCGCACGCCGTTTTTTTAAATTATTTATTTATTTATTTTACTGCACAGTATAGACACGCCCACCGGCTGCTGTGATTGGGTGCAGTGAGACAGCTGTCACTCAGCGTGGTGGGCGTGTGTGACTGCAACCAATCACAGGCGCCGGTGGGGAGAGAAAGCAGGGAATACGAGATTGTTTAATGAGCGGCCGGCTTTTTCAAATTAGAAAAAGCCGCCGGAGCAGTGTGAATGCCGTGCAGCGCCGTTCATCGGGGATCGGTGAGTATGAGAGAGGGGGGGACACTTCAGTCACTCGGGGGATTAGCGGTCACCGGTGAATCCTTCACAGGTGAACGCTAATCAGTACACGCCACAAAGACAGAGCCGCGGCATGACTATGAAGTCGGGTGAAGTTCACCCGAGTTCATTCTCATCCCGCTATTCTGTCTTCAGACATGTAGTAACGACATTTTGTATCACACACGTACATTTCACACGGACAACACACACACGTCAGTTATTTCACTCACGCACACACGGACATTCCACACGCACATACGGCTAGCATACGGGATACACACGCAGTCCACACATACCATAAAAGCGGACCTAAAAAACGGAAAACGGACCCGAAAAACGGCCCGTTTTACACGGACGTGGTTTTCACGGATGTGTGGCGGAGGCCTTACAGACATGAGAACAAGAGCTGCTTCCTCAAGGGCCACTGAAACTTCTCAGCAGAGAGAAGAACGAATTACCAGTATGAGAATCGGAATTGCTTCCATCAGGACAGAGGAAAAGGTTGGAAATTTGAAAAACTCTGCCTTCTGCTACCATCCAGACCAACTATCAGGATAATCCAATAGTTAATATAGGAAAAATGGATGTGCTCTGCATGTACTGCAATGCCCTGAGGTGGAAAGATGAACCGCCAGGTTTATGCTGTGCAAATGGCAAGGTAAAACCTCTTCCTCTCCTGCCACCACCTGATCCCCTGAAGTCTCTGATGACAGGCACCACTGCAACATCAAAACATTTCTTGGACAATATAGGAAGTACAACTCCTGCTTCCAAATGACTTAATTTGGTGCAACAAGAGAAGTTTTTACAACCAGATTTATGTCCACGTTCAAAGTTCAAGGACAGATTTGCCACTCAATTGGCACACTGCTTCCAATACAAGGAAAAGCACCTCAATTTCTTCAGCTCTACTTTATGGGAAATGTAGAAGCAGAGGCTCAGCAGAGGTGCTCTTTAATTCCAAACACTCGACTTGATATTGTCACTAGCTTTCAATAGTTCTTTCACTTAAATAATCCATATGTTCAACTTTTCAAGACTGCACTTGAATGCATGCCAAGTGACGGTTGCAAAATTCTAATTGGAGTTGACAAAACACCACAAGGTGAACATCAGCGACGTTTCAATGCCCCCACATTTGATGAGGTAGCTATCTTGATTGTGGGAAATGAGTTTCAAAGCCGTGATATTGTGCTTCAGAAAAGGAACAATGGTTTACAACGAGTAGCAGAAACACACAGGTCCTATGATGCACTGCAATATCTTATTATCTTTTGGCAGGGACAGGATGGCTATCACTTTGAAATACCTCAGACAGATCCTGCAACAGGCAACCCTTCAGGAAAAAAAGTGTTAGCCATGGAGTTCTATGCCTATAGGATCATGACAAGGGTTGCTGAGAAAAATCACATCCTCAAATGCAGACACCTCTTCCACCAATTCATTGTTGACATGTATGCAAAGATCGAGAGTGAACGTCTTCTGTATATCCAACTAAATCAAAAGAAGCTCAGAGCCGAGGAATACTTTCACCTTAGAGATGCTGTGGCAAATGATGCTGATCCAAATGAGTTGGGTAAAATGGTCATTCTTCCATCAACTGTCACTTGAAGCCCACAACACATGCATGATACACACAAGATGCAATGACTTATGTGAGGAAGTATGGCCGTCCAGATCTTTTTATTACCTTCCCTTGCAATCCTGATTGGGAGGAAATCAGAGGGCACCTGTTACCAGGTCAAAAATCTATGAATCGCCATGGCATCATCATTGCACGAGTTTTTAAAAGAAAAGTTGCAAAAATGATTTATTTGATTACAAAAGCACACATTTATGGTGCTGGATGTATTCAACTAAATGGCAAAAAAGAGGCCTTACTCATGCCCATATCTTAGTCTGGCTCAAACTCAAAATACAGCCCACCGAAATTGACAACATCATTAATGCCGAATTGCCAGACCCTGAGAATAATAATAATAATAATAATTTTATTCATTTATATAGCGCTATTAATTCCACAGCGCTTTACATACATTGGCAACACTGTCCCCATTGGGGCTCACAATCTAGAGTCCCTATCTGTATGTCTTTGGAGTGTGGGAGGAAACCGGAGTACCCGGAGGAAACCCACGCAAACACGGGGAGAACATACAAACTCCTTGCAGATAGTGTCCTTGGTGGGATTTGAACCCAGGACCCCAGCGCTGCAAGACTGCAGTGCTAACCACTGAGTGAGAATGACACCATTGCATAGAACACTGTTTGACACCATTGCAAAGAACATGATCCATGGTCCCTGTGGGAGCCTCAACAAAAATTGTCCCTGCATGGTTGATGGCAGGTGTTCAAAGAATTACCCACGAAACCTTGTCCAAGAAACACAAACAGGACAAGATGGATATCCAGTCTACTGAAGACGAGAACCAGGGGATGGCAGTTTCACAGCAAAACTCAAAATGCGGGTTGGAACATTACTCCAAGAGATAGAAATTGACAACAAGTGGGTGGTGCCTTACAATCCTCTGCTCTGTAAAATTTTTCAGGCCCACATCAACGTAGAATCTTGCCACTCCGTGAAAACAATGAAGTACATATGCAAATATGTCCACAAAGGAAGTGATCAAGCAGTTTTTGAACTCCAGAAAAATGCACCTATTATTGATGAAGTGCACGGAGTGCATGGAGAGACAATTTGAATATTTCCCAGAGGGGCATTGCAGCTATAAGTCCCCTTACCTGGCAGCCAGACTGGCTTGCAAAGTAGTGTTCCCCCGTGGAATTTTAGGGGCATTGCAGCTATAAGTCCCCTTACCTGGCAGCCAGACTGGCTTGCAAAGTCTCCTTAAGGAGAATAGTGTTCCCCCGTGGTCCCCACATAGCTTTCTCATGAGCCAGATCAGACACCCCCATACTTTGCACTGACGAGGGGCAAGCACCCCGAAACACCGTGTCTGCAAATTGGGATTCTGATCTGGCTTATATATCCTGAGTCATATTGCAAAGGATTGTCGAAAATCCACTTGTGACTTTTAGGATCGCTACTTCCAATAGGTGGCGCTGTGCTAGAGTTTGTCTCCTTTACTGGAGAGACAATTTGAATATTTCCCAGAGGGGCATTGCAGCTATAAGTCCCCTTACCTGGCAGCCAGACTGGCTTGCAAAGTAGTGTTCCCCCGTGGAATTTTAGGGGCATTGCAGCTATAAGTCCCCTTACCTGGCAGCCAGACTGGCTTGCAAAGTCTCCTTAAGGAGAATAATGTTCCCCCGTGGTCCCCACATAGCTTTCTCATGAGCCAGATCAGACACCCCCATACTTTGCACTGACGAGGGGCAAGCACCCCGAAACACCGTGTCTGCAAATTGGGATTCTGATCTGGCTTATATATCCTGAGTCATATTGCAAAGGATTGTCGAAAATCCACTTGTGACTTTTAGGATCGCTACTTCCAATAGGTGGCGCTGTGCTAGAGTTTGTCTCCTTTACTGGAGAGACAATTTGAATATTTCCCAGAGGGGCATTGCAGCTATAAGTCCCCTTACCTGGCAGCCAGACTGGCTTGCAAAGTAGTGTTCCCCCGTGGAATTTTAGGGGCATTGCAGCTATAAGTCCCCTTACCTGGCAGCCAGACTGGCTTGCAAAGTCTCCTTAAGGAGAATAGTGTTCCCCCGTGGTCCCCACATAGCTTTCTCATGAGCCAGATCAGACACCCCCATACTTTGCACTGACGAGGGGCAAGCACCCCGAAACACCGTGTCTGCAAATTGGGATTCTGATCTGGCTTATATATCCTGAGTCATATTGCAAAGGATTGTCGAAAATCCACTTGTGACTTTTAGGATCGCTACTTCCAATAGGTGGCGCTGTGCTAGAGTTTGTCTCCTTTACTGGAGAGACAATTTGAATATTTCCCAGAGGGGCATTGCAGCTATAAGTCCCCTTACCTGGCAGCCAGACTGGCTTGCAAAGTAGTGTTCCCCCGTGGAATTTTAGGGGCATTGCAGCTATAAGTCCCCTTACCTGGCAGCCAGACTGGCTTGCAAAGTCTCCTTAAGGAGAATAGTGTTCCCCCGTGGTCCCCACATAGCTTTCTCATGAGCCAGATCAGACACCCCCATACTTTGCACTGACGAGGGGCAAGCACCCCGAAACACCGTGTCTGCAAATTGGGATTCTGATCTGGCTTATATATCCTGAGTCATATTGCAAAGGATTGTCGAAAATCCACTTGTGACTTTTAGGATCGCTACTTCCAATAGGTGGCGCTGTGCTAGAGTTTGTCTCCTTTACTGGAGAGACAATTTGAATATTTCCCAGAGGGGCATTGCAGCTATAAGTCCCCTTACCTGGCAGCCAGACTGGCTTGCAAAGTAGTGTTCCCCCGTGGAATTTTAGGGGCATTGCAGCTATAAGTCCCCTTACCTGGCAGCCAGACTGGCTTGCAAAGTCTCCTTAAGGAGAATAGTGTTCCCCCGTGGTCCCCACATAGCTTTCTCATGAGCCAGATCAGACACCCCCATACTTTGCACTGACGAGGGGCAAGCACCCCGAAACACCGTGTCTGCAAATTGGGATTCTGATCTGGCTTATATATCCTGAGTCATATTGCAAAGGATTGTCGAAAATCCACTTGTGACTTTTAGGATCGCTACTTCCAATAGGTGGCGCTGTGCTAGAGTTTGTCTCCTTTACTGGAGAGACAATTTGAATATTTCCCAGAGGGGCATTGCAGCTATAAGTCCCCTTACCTGGCAGCCAGACTGGCTTGCAAAGTAGTGTTCCCCCGTGGAATTTTAGGGGCATTGCAGCTATAAGTCCCCTTACCTGGCAGCCAGACTGGCTTGCAAAGTCTCCTTAAGGAGAATAGTGTTCCCCCGTGGTCCCCACATAGCTTTCTCATGAGCCAGATCAGACACCCCCATACTTTGCACTGACGAGGGGCAAGCACCCCGAAACACCGTGTCTGCAAATTGGGATTCTGATCTGGCTTATATATCCTGAGTCATATTGCAAAGGATTGTCGAAAATCCACTTGTGACTTTTAGGATCGCTACTTCCAATAGGTGGCGCTGTGCTAGAGTTTGTCTCCTTTACTGGAGAGACAATTTGAATATTTCCCAGAGGGGCATTGCAGCTATAAGTCCCCTTACCTGGCAGCCAGACTGGCTTGCAAAGTAGTGTTCCCCCGTGGAATTTTAGGGGCATTGCAGCTATAAGTCCCCTTACCTGGCAGCCAGACTGGCTTGCAAAGTCTCCTTAAGGAGAATAGTGTTCCCCCGTGGTCCCCACATAGCTTTCTCATGAGCCAGATCAGACACCCCCATACTTTGCACTGACGAGGGGCAAGCACCCCGAAACACCGTGTCTGCAAATTGGGATTCTGATCTGGCTTATATATCCTGAGTCATATTGCAAAGGATTGTCGAAAATCCACTTGTGACTTTTAGGATCGCTACTTCCAATAGGTGGCGCTGTGCTAGAGTTTGTCTCCTTTACTGGAGAGACAATTTGAATATTTCCCAGAGGGGCATTGCAGCTATAAGTCCCCTTACCTGGCAGCCAGACTGGCTTGCAAAGTAGTGTTCCCCCGTGGAATTTTAGGGGCATTGCAGCTATAAGTCCCCTTACCTGGCAGCCAGACTGGCTTGCAAAGTCTCCTTAAGGAGAATAGTGTTCCCCCGTGGTCCCCACATAGCTTTCTCATGAGCCAGATCAGACACCCCCATACTTTGCACTGACGAGGGGCAAGCACCCCGAAACACCGTGTCTGCAAATTGGGATTCTGATCTGGCTTATATATCCTGAGTCATATTGCAAAGGATTGTCGAAAATCCACTTGTGACTTTTAGGATCGCTACTTCCAATAGGTGGCGCTGTGCTAGAGTTTGTCTCCTTTACTGGAGAGACAATTTGAATATTTCCCAGAGGGGCATTGCAGCTATAAGTCCCCTTACCTGGCAGCCAGACTGGCTTGCAAAGTAGTGTTCCCCCGTGGAATTTTAGGGGCATTGCAGCTATAAGTCCCCTTACCTGGCAGCCAGACTGGCTTGCAAAGTCTCCTTAAGGAGAATAGTGTTCCCCCGTGGTCCCCACATAGCTTTCTCATGAGCCAGATCAGACACCCCCATACTTTGCACTGACGAGGGGCAAGCACCCCGAAACACCGTGTCTGCAAATTGGGATTCTGATCTGGCTTATATATCCTGAGTCATATTGCAAAGGATTGTCGAAAATCCACTTGTGACTTTTAGGATCGCTACTTCCAATAGGTGGCGCTGTGCTAGAGTTTGTCTCCTTTACTGGAGAGACAATTTGAATATTTCCCAGAGGGGCATTGCAGCTATAAGTCCCCTTACCTGGCAGCCAGACTGGCTTGCAAAGTAGTGTTCCCCCGTGGAATTTTAGGGGCATTGCAGCTATAAGTCCCCTTACCTGGCAGCCAGACTGGCTTGCAAAGTCTCCTTAAGGAGAATAGTGTTCCCCCGTGGTCCCCACATAGCTTTCTCATGAGCCAGATCAGACACCCCCATACTTTGCACTGACGAGGGGCAAGCACCCCGAAACACCGTGTCTGCAAATTGGGATTCTGATCTGGCTTATATATCCTGAGTCATATTGCAAAGGATTGTCGAAAATCCACTTGTGACTTTTAGGATCGCTACTTCCAATAGGTGGCGCTGTGCTAGAGTTTGTCTCCTTTACTGGAGAGACAATTTGAATATTTCCCAGAGGGGCATTGCAGCTATAAGTCCCCTTACCTGGCAGCCAGACTGGCTTGCAAAGTAGTGTTCCCCCGTGGAATTTTAGGGGCATTGCAGCTATAAGTCCCCTTACCTGGCAGCCAGACTGGCTTGCAAAGTCTCCTTAAGGAGAATAGTGTTCCCCCGTGGTCCCCACATAGCTTTCTCATGAGCCAGATCAGACACCCCCATACTTTGCACTGACGAGGGGCAAGCACCCCGAAACACCGTGTCTGCAAATTGGGATTCTGATCTGGCTTATATATCCTGAGTCATATTGCAAAGGATTGTCGAAAATCCACTTGTGACTTTTAGGATCGCTACTTCCAATAGGTGGCGCTGTGCTAGAGTTTGTCTCCTTTACTGGAGAGACAATTTGAATATTTCCCAGAGGGGCATTGCAGCTATAAGTCCCCTTACCTGGCAGCCAGACTGGCTTGCAAAGTAGTGTTCCCCCGTGGAATTTTAGGGGCATTGCAGCTATAAGTCCCCTTACCTGGCAGCCAGACTGGCTTGCAAAGTCTCCTTAAGGAGAATAGTGTTCCCCCGTGGTCCCCACATAGCTTTCTCATGAGCCAGATCAGACACCCCCATACTTTGCACTGACGAGGGGCAAGCACCCCGAAACACCGTGTCTGCAAATTGGGATTCTGATCTGGCTTATATATCCTGAGTCATATTGCAAAGGATTGTGGAAAATCCACTTGTGACTTTTAGGATCGCTACTTCCAATAGGTGGCGCTGTGCTAGAGTTTGTCTCCTTTACTGGAGAGACAATTTGAATATTTCCCAGAGGGGCATTGCAGCTATAAGTCCCCTTACCTGGCAGCCAGACTGGCTTGCAAAGTAGTGTTCCCCCGTGGAATTTTAGGGGCATTGCAGCTATAAGTCCCCTTACCTGGCAGCCAGACTGGCTTGCAAAGTCTCCTTAAGGAGAATAGTGTTCCCCCGTGGTCCCCACATAGCTTTCTCATGAGCCAGATCAGACACCCCCATACTTTGCACTGACGAGGGGCAAGCACCCCGAAACACCGTGTCTGCAAATTGGGATTCTGATCTGGCTTATATATCCTGAGTCATATTGCAAAGGATTGTCGAAAATCCACTTGTGACTTTTAGGATCGCTACTTCCAATAGGTGGCGCTGTGCTAGAGTTTGTCTCCTTTACTGGAGAGACAATTTGAATATTTCCCAGAGGGGCATTGCAGCTATAAGTCCCCTTACCTGGCAGCCAGACTGGCTTGCAAAGTAGTGTTCCCCCGTGGAATTTTAGGGGCATTGCAGCTATAAGTCCCCTTACCTGGCAGCCAGACTGGCTTGCAAAGTCTCCTTAAGGAGAATAGTGTTCCCCCGTGGTCCCCACATAGCTTTCTCATGAGCCAGATCAGACACCCCCATACTTTGCACTGACGAGGGGCAAGCACCCCGAAACACCGTGTCTGCAAATTGGGATTCTGATCTGGCTTATATATCCTGAGTCATATTGCAAAGGATTGTCGAAAATCCACTTGTGACTTTTAGGATCGCTACTTCCAATAGGTGGCGCTGTGCTAGAGTTTGTCTCCTTTACTGGAGAGACAATTTGAATATTTCCCAGAGGGGCATTGCAGCTATAAGTCCCCTTACCTGGCAGCCAGACTGGCTTGCAAAGTAGTGTTCCCCCGTGGAATTTTAGGGGCATTGCAGCTATAAGTCCCCTTACCTGGCAGCCAGACTGGCTTGCAAAGTCTCCTTAAGGAGAATAGTGTTCCCCCGTGGTCCCCACATAGCTTTCTCATGAGCCAGATCAGACACCCCCATACTTTGCACTGACGAGGGGCAAGCACCCCGAAACACCGTGTCTGCAAATTGGGATTCTGATCTGGCTTATATATCCTGAGTCATATTGCAAAGGATTGTCGAAAATCCACTTGTGACTTTTAGGATCGCTACTTCCAATAGGTGGCGCTGTGCTAGAGTTTGTCTCCTTTACTGGAGAGACAATTTGAATATTTCCCAGAGGGGCATTGCAGCTATAAGTCCCCTTACCTGGCAGCCAGACTGGCTTGCAAAGTAGTGTTCCCCCGTGGAATTTTAGGGGCATTGCAGCTATAAGTCCCCTTACCTGGCAGCCAGACTGGCTTGCAAAGTCTCCTTAAGGAGAATAGTGTTCCCCCGTGGTCCCCACATAGCTTTCTCATGAGCCAGATCAGACACCCCCATACTTTGCACTGACGAGGGGCAAGCACCCCGAAACACCGTGTCTGCAAATTGGGATTCTGATCTGGCTTATATATCCTGAGTCATATTGCAAAGGATTGTCGAAAATCCACTTGTGACTTTTAGGATCGCTACTTCCAATAGGTGGCGCTGTGCTAGAGTTTGTCTCCTTTACTGGAGAGACAATTTGAATATTTCCCAGAGGGGCATTGCAGCTATAAGTCCCCTTACCTGGCAGCCAGACTGGCTTGCAAAGTAGTGTTCCCCCGTGGAATTTTAGGGGCATTGCAGCTATAAGTCCCCTTACCTGGCAGCCAGACTGGCTTGCAAAGTCTCCTTAAGGAGAATAGTGTTCCCCCGTGGTCCCCACATAGCTTTCTCATGAGCCAGATCAGACACCCCCATACTTTGCACTGACGAGGGGCAAGCACCCCGAAACACCGTGTCTGCAAATTGGGATTCTGATCTGGCTTATATATCCTGAGTCATATTGCAAAGGATTGTCGAAAATCCACTTGTGACTTTTAGGATCGCTACTTCCAATAGGTGGCGCTGTGCTAGAGTTTGTCTCCTTTACTGGAGAGACAATTTGAATATTTCCCAGAGGGGCATTGCAGCTATAAGTCCCCTTACCTGGCAGCCAGACTGGCTTGCAAAGTAGTGTTCCCCCGTGGAATTTTAGGGGCATTGCAGCTATAAGTCCCCTTACCTGGCAGCCAGACTGGCTTGCAAAGTCTCCTTAAGGAGAATAGTGTTCCCCCGTGGTCCCCACATAGCTTTCTCATGAGCCAGATCAGACACCCCCATACTTTGCACTGACGAGGGGCAAGCACCCCGAAACACCGTGTCTGCAAATTGGGATTCTGATCTGGCTTATATATCCTGAGTCATATTGCAAAGGATTGTCGAAAATCCACTTGTGACTTTTAGGATCGCTACTTCCAATAGGTGGCGCTGTGCTAGAGTTTGTCTCCTTTACTGGAGAGACAATTTGAATATTTCCCAGAGGGGCATT
This sequence comes from Anomaloglossus baeobatrachus, assembly GCF_048569485.1. NCBI lineage: Eukaryota > Metazoa > Chordata > Amphibia > Anura > Aromobatidae > Anomaloglossus > Anomaloglossus baeobatrachus. The sequence continues at coordinate 247,800,434 of NC_134359.1, forward strand.
GCAGCTATAAGTCCCCTTACCTGGCAGCCAGACTGGCTTGCAAAGTAGTGTTCCCCCGTGGAATTTTAGGGGCATTGCAGCTATAAGTCCCCTTACCTGGCAGCCAGACTGGCTTGCAAAGTCTCCTTAAGGAGAATAGTGTTCCCCCGTGGTCCCCACATAGCTTTCTCATGAGCCAGATCAGACACCCCCATACTTTGCACTGACGAGGCGCAAGCACCCCGAAACACCGTGTCTGCAAATTGGGATTCTGATCTGGCTTATATATCCTGAGTCATATTGCAAAGGATTGTCGAAAATCCACTTGTGACTTTTAGGATCGCTACTTCCAATAGGTGGCGCTGTGCTAGAGTTTGTCTCCTTTACTGGAGAGACAATTTGAATATTTCCCAGAGGGGCATTGCAGCTATAAGTCCCCTTACCTGGCAGCCAGACTGGCTTGCAAAGTAGTGTTCCCCCGTGGAATTTTAGGGGCATTGCAGCTATAAGTCCCCTTACCTGGCAGCCAGACTGGCTTGCAAAGTCTCCTTAAGGAGAATAGTGTTCCCCCGTGGTCCCCACATAGCTTTCTCATGAGCCAGATCAGACACCCCCATACTTTGCACTGACGAGGGGCAAGCACCCCGAAACACCGTGTCTGCAAATTGGGATTCTGATCTGGCTTATATATCCTGAGTCATATTGCAAAGGATTGTCGAAAATCCACTTGTGACTTTTAGGATCGCTACTTCCAATAGGTGGCGCTGTGCTAGAGTTTGTCTCCTTTACTGGAGAGACAATTTGAATATTTCCCAGAGGGGCATTGCAGCTATAAGTCCCCTTACCTGGCAGCCAGACTGGCTTGCAAAGTAGTGTTCCCCCGTGGAATTTTAGGGGCATTGCAGCTATAAGTCCCCTTACCTGGCAGCCAGACTGGCTTGCAAAGTCTCCTTAAGGAGAATAGTGTTCCCCCGTGGTCCCCACATAGCTTTCTCATGAGCCAGATCAGACACCCCCATACTTTGCACTGACGAGGGGCAAGCACCCCGAAACACCGTGTCTGCAAATTGGGATTCTGATCTGGCTTATATATCCTGAGTCATATTGCAAAGGATTGTCGAAAATCCACTTGTGACTTTTAGGATCGCTACTTCCAATAGGTGGCGCTGTGCTAGAGTTTGTCTCCTTTACTGGAGAGACAATTTGAATATTTCCCAGAGGGGCATTGCAGCTATAAGTCCCCTTACCTGGCAGCCAGACTGGCTTGCAAAGTAGTGTTCCCCCGTGGAATTTTAGGGGCATTGCAGCTATAAGTCCCCTTACCTGGCAGCCAGACTGGCTTGCAAAGTCTCCTTAAGGAGAATAGTGTTCCCCCGTGGTCCCCACATAGCTTTCTCATGAGCCAGATCAGACACCCCCATACTTTGCACTGACGAGGGGCAAGCACCCCGAAACACCGTGTCTGCAAATTGGGATTCTGATCTGGCTTATATATCCTGAGTCATATTGCAAAGGATTGTCGAAAATCCACTTGTGACTTTTAGGATCGCTACTTCCAATAGGTGGCGCTGTGCTAGAGTTTGTCTCCTTTACTGGAGAGACAATTTGAATATTTCCCAGAGGGGCATTGCAGCTATAAGTCCCCTTACCTGGCAGCCAGACTGGCTTGCAAAGTAGTGTTCCCCCGTGGAATTTTAGGGGCATTGCAGCTATAAGTCCCCTTACCTGGCAGCCAGACTGGCTTGCAAAGTCTCCTTAAGGAGAATAGTGTTCCCCCGTGGTCCCCACATAGCTTTCTCATGAGCCAGATCAGACACCCCCATACTTTGCACTGACGAGGGGCAAGCACCCCGAAACACCGTGTCTGCAAATTGGGATTCTGATCTGGCTTATATATCCTGAGTCATATTGCAAAGGATTGTCGAAAATCCACTTGTGACTTTTAGGATCGCTACTTCCAATAGGTGGCGCTGTGCTAGAGTTTGTCTCCTTTACTGGAGAGACAATTTGAATATTTCCCAGAGGGGCATTGCAGCTATAAGTCCCCTTACCTGGCAGCCAGACTGGCTTGCAAAGTAGTGTTCCCCCGTGGAATTTTAGGGGCATTGCAGCTATAAGTCCCCTTACCTGGCAGCCAGACTGGCTTGCAAAGTCTCCTTAAGGAGAATAGTGTTCCCCCGTGGTCCCCACATAGCTTTCTCATGAGCCAGATCAGACACCCCCATACTTTGCACTGACGAGGGGCAAGCACCCCGAAACACCGTGTCTGCAAATTGGGATTCTGATCTGGCTTATATATCCTGAGTCATATTGCAAAGGATTGTCGAAAATCCACTTGTGACTTTTAGGATCGCTACTTCCAATAGGTGGCGCTGTGCTAGAGTTTGTCTCCTTTACTGGAGAGACAATTTGAATATTTCCCAGAGGGGCATTGCAGCTATAAGTCCCCTTACCTGGCAGCCAGACTGGCTTGCAAAGTAGTGTTCCCCCGTGGAATTTTAGGGGCATTGCAGCTATAAGTCCCCTTACCTGGCAGCCAGACTGGCTTGCAAAGTCTCCTTAAGGAGAATAGTGTTCCCCCGTGGTCCCCACATAGCTTTCTCATGAGCCAGATCAGACACCCCCATACTTTGCACTGACGAGGGGCAAGCACCCCGAAACACCGTGTCTGCAAATTGGGATTCTGATCTGGCTTATATATCCTGAGTCATATTGCAAAGGATTGTCGAAAATCCACTTGTGACTTTTAGGATCGCTACTTCCAATAGGTGGCGCTGTGCTAGAGTTTGTCTCCTTTACTGGAGAGACAATTTGAATATTTCCCAGAGGGGCATTGCAGCTATAAGTCCCCTTACCTGGCAGCCAGACTGGCTTGCAAAGTAGTGTTCCCCCGTGGAATTTTAGGGGCATTGCAGCTATAAGTCCCCTTACCTGGCAGCCAGACTGGCTTGCAAAGTCTCCTTAAGGAGAATAGTGTTCCCCCGTGGTCCCCACATAGCTTTCTCATGAGCCAGATCAGACACCCCCATACTTTGCACTGACGAGGGGCAAGCACCCCGAAACACCGTGTCTGCAAATTGGGATTCTGATCTGGCTTATATATCCTGAGTCATATTGCAAAGGATTGTCGAAAATCCACTTGTGACTTTTAGGATCGCTACTTCCAATAGGTGGCGCTGTGCTAGAGTTTGTCTCCTTTACTGGAGAGACAATTTGAATATTTCCCAGAGGGGCATTGCAGCTATAAGTCCCCTTACCTGGCAGCCAGACTGGCTTGCAAAGTAGTGTTCCCCCGTGGAATTTTAGGGGCATTGCAGCTATAAGTCCCCTTACCTGGCAGCCAGACTGGCTTGCAAAGTCTCCTTAAGGAGAATAGTGTTCCCCCGTGGTCCCCACATAGCTTTCTCATGAGCCAGATCAGACACCCCCATACTTTGCACTGACGAGGGGCAAGCACCCCGAAACACCGTGTCTGCAAATTGGGATTCTGATCTGGCTTATATATCCTGAGTCATATTGCAAAGGATTGTCGAAAATCCACTTGTGACTTTTAGGATCGCTACTTCCAATAGGTGGCGCTGTGCTAGAGTTTGTCTCCTTTACTGGAGAGACAATTTGAATATTTCCCAGAGGGGCATTGCAGCTATAAGTCCCCTTACCTGGCAGCCAGACTGGCTTGCAAAGTAGTGTTCCCCCGTGGAATTTTAGGGGCATTGCAGCTATAAGTCCCCTTACCTGGCAGCCAGACTGGCTTGCAAAGTCTCCTTAAGGAGAATAGTGTTCCCCCGTGGTCCCCACATAGCTTTCTCATGAGCCAGATCAGACACCCCCATACTTTGCACTGACGAGGGGCAAGCACCCCGAAACACCGTGTCTGCAAATTGGGATTCTGATCTGGCTTATATATCCTGAGTCATATTGCAAAGGATTGTCGAAAATCCACTTGTGACTTTTAGGATCGCTACTTCCAATAGGTGGCGCTGTGCTAGAGTTTGTCTCCTTTACTGGAGAGACAATTTGAATATTTCCCAGAGGGGCATTGCAGCTATAAGTCCCCTTACCTGGCAGCCAGACTGGCTTGCAAAGTAGTGTTCCCCCGTGGAATTTTAGGGGCATTGCAGCTATAAGTCCCCTTACCTGGCAGCCAGACTGGCTTGCAAAGTCTCCTTAAGGAGAATAGTGTTCCCCCGTGGTCCCCACATAGCTTTCTCATGAGCCAGATCAGACACCCCCATACTTTGCACTGACGAGGGGCAAGCACCCCGAAACACCGTGTCTGCAAATTGGGATTCTGATCTGGCTTATATATCCTGAGTCATATTGCAAAGGATTGTCGAAAATCCACTTGTGACTTTTAGGATCGCTACTTCCAATAGGTGGCGCTGTGCTAGAGTTTGTCTCCTTTACTGGAGAGACAATTTGAATATTTCCCAGAGGGGCATTGCAGCTATAAGTCCCCTTACCTGGCAGCCAGACTGGCTTGCAAAGTAGTGTTCCCCCGTGGAATTTTAGGGGCATTGCAGCTATAAGTCCCCTTACCTGGCAGCCAGACTGGCTTGCAAAGTCTCCTTAAGGAGAATAGTGTTCCCCCGTGGTCCCCACATAGCTTTCTCATGAGCCAGATCAGACACCCCCATACTTTGCACTGACGAGGGGCAAGCACCCCGAAACACCGTGTCTGCAAATTGGGATTCTGATCTGGCTTATATATCCTGAGTCATATTGCAAAGGATTGTCGAAAATCCACTTGTGACTTTTAGGATCGCTACTTCCAATAGGTGGCGCTGTGCTAGAGTTTGTCTCCTTTACTGGAGAGACAATTTGATGAAGTGCAGGCATTCCAGATGGGCAGGTACATGAGCAGCAATGAAGCTGTTTGGAGAATACTAGAGTTCTCAATTCATGAGCGCTACCCACCAGTTGTGCATCTCAGTGTTCACTTGGAAAATGGACATAGGATTTACTTTGACCCAGCAAAGTTGTGCCATCAGCTTCTAACTACACCTAAAACCACTCTCTTGGCATTTTTTTAACTATGTCAACAAGATCCATTTGCAAAAAAAACAATTCTCTACTGTGATGTACCAAAGTACTACACTTGGAATATATATAGAAAAACACTGGAACGATGGAAACAGGGGCTTGACGTTGAAGGTCATCCAGGGGTAAAAAGCAAATAATACTCTTGGTCGCGTCTACACTGTTCATCCATCAAATGCAGAGTGCTTCTACCTGCGTATGTTACTTCATGTTGTCAAGGGCCCAACATCATTTTCTTACCTGAAGACTGTTGGAGGCCATGTCTGTGAAACATTTAGGGAAGCTTGCCAGAGACAAGGAATTCTGGAAAATGATGGACACTGGGACATGACTCTCAGTGAAGCAGCAGCCACACAAACCTGAAAACGATTAAGACATCTCTTTTCTATTCTTCTAACAACCTGTAACATTTCAAATCCCCTTCAGATTTGGATAAAGTACAAAAATGAACTCAGTGAGGACATCCTCATGCAGGTTAAAAAAGAAAATCCTCAGTAAATTGTCAACTATACTGAAAACATTTTCAACAAAACCTTCATTCTCCTTGAAGACCAGAGCATTGCAAAGTTGGGAAAAGCATTACATCTGCTTGGCTTGCCAACTCCAATAAGAAATCAGGAAGTTAACCAAATGTGCAGGGAGATCTTCATAGAAACAAACTACAACATTGATGAACTCACAGCATTTGTCTCTCATAATGAACCACTATTGGTACCAGACTAAAGAGATGCATACAATCAAATTTTAAGTTTCCCAGTAACCAACAAAAGTGGGATTGTCTTCCTAGATGCTCCAGAAGGAACAGGAAAGACATTTTTAATTAACTTGCTCCTGGCAAAATTTCGGCAACAACAAAAAATTGCCCTTGCAGTGGCTTCTTCTGGAATTGCAGCTACACTTTTAACTGGTGATAGGACAGCACATTCAACATTCAAGCTACCACTTAGCCTGTCTCACAGTGACAGCCCAGTGTGTAACATTGCTAAGGGATCAGAACAGGCCAAACTGCTTCAAAAGTGCAGTGCCATCATTTGGGATGAATGCATCATGTCACACAAGAGGGCTCTGGAAGCGGTGGACAGACTGCTCCAAGACTTGCATGGAAATAATTCTATTATCGGAGGTGTAGTTGTTGTTTTGGCTGGTGACTTTCGTCAAACACTACCTGTAATTCCAAGGTCAACGCCTGCAGATGAACTCAATGCCTGTCTCAAAGCATCGTACCTTTGGAGACATGTGAAGAAAATATCGCTGCACACAAACATGAGAGTTCACAGGACAGCCGATGATTCTGTTGGACTGTTCTCGAGCCAGCTGCTGAATATTGGAAATGGCAAGGCACCAGTAAACTCAGTAAATGGACCGATCATGTTTCCAAACAACTTTTGCAACATTGTGACAACCATTGAGGAACTAAAAGCAAAGGTTTTTCCAAACACTCAATGCAACTTCAGAAAGTGTGGGTGGCTGTGTGAAAGAGACATTCTAGCTCCCAAGAATTATAGTGTCAACAAGATAAATATCCAAATCCTTGCCCTGTCTGTCTCTTGCGCCGTCTGTCTCTTTCGAGGTCTGTCTCTTTCCACGTCTGTCTCTTTCCTCGTCTGTCTCTTTCCAGGTCTGTCTCTTTCCTGGTCTGTCTCTTTCCTGGTCTGTCTCTTTCCCCATCTGTCTCTTTCCCTACCTGTCTCTCTCCAGGTCTGTCTCTGTCTGTCTCCTTCCAGATCTGTCTCTTTTCAGGTCTGTCTCTTTCAAGGTCTGTCTCTTTCCTGGTCTGTCTCTTTCCTGGTCTGTCTCTTTCACCATCTTTTAACCTGTCTGTCTCTTTCCTCGTCTGTTTTTGTCTGTCTCTCTGTCTGTCTCTTTCCTCATCTGTCTCTTTCTAGGTCTGTTTCTTTCCAGATCTGTCTCTTTCTCTGTCTGACTCTTTCCCCATCTGTCTCTTTCCCCGTCTGTCTCTTTCCCCGTCTGTCTCTTTCCCTGTCTGCTTGTCTCTGTCTGTCTCTTTCTTTGTCTGTCTCTATCTCTCTGTTTCTTTCCCCATTTGTCTCCTTCTAGGTCTGTCTCTTTCCCAGGTCTGTCTCTTTCCCCATCTGTCTTCCCGTCTCTTTTCCTGTCTCTTTCCCTGTCTGTCTTTGTCCATCTCTTTGTCTGTTTCTTTTCCTATCTGTCTCTTTCCCTGTCTGCCTGTCTCTATCTGTCTCTTTGCTTGTCTGTCTCTATTTCTCTGTCTCTTTCCCCATCTATCTCTATCAAGGTCTGTCTCTTTCCCCATCTAAGTTTGTCTGTCTCTCTGGCTGTCTCCTCTTCCCTGTCTGCCTGTCTCTGTCCCTGTGTGCCTGTCTCTTTCCCCTTTAGTCTCTTTCCAGGTCTGTCTCTTTCCCCATCTGTCTCTTTCACTGTCTGTCTCTTTCCCCGTCTCTCTCTGTCTGTTTCTTTCACCATCTGTCTCTGTCTGTCTCTTTCACTGTCTGTCTGTCTGTCTCTATCTCTCTCTCTTTCCCTGTATGTCTCTCTGTCTCTTTCTCGCTCTATCCGTCTCCCCACTGACATCATATTACCTCACACATAAGCTTCTTGTATTAACAATGTCCTTTTTTCCTATAGCAACCAATCACAGCTGATGTTAAAACCAGTAGTTCCAGGCTCCATTTACTTTAACGGAGGCATGTTTTTTGGAGAGTAACTGTAAAACGTGGCGTTAAATTTTCCTATCAAAACATAGTCTACGACGTTCCCTGGGTCACATGAGGCGTCTGTGCAAAATTTCGTGATTGTAAATGCGACGGTGCGGATTCCTTTAGCGGACACACACACACACACACACACACACACACACATACAGATTATTATTAAGTTTTTCACAAATGTATATTTTGTTGTGTTATTTTTGTATGTAATTCAATGGTAATTGCTTACATTTTGTATATGTTCTATAATTGGCTGAATTTTGTTCTTAAAACTTGTACCACGCAATTCCATATAAGTCTGCACTCCAAGACATCACTCCTTTTTTTGGAGAGTGGCAGTGTGCCCAAACAGTAGTTTTCAACCACATATGGGGTATCAGCGTGCTCAGGAGAAATTGCACAACAGATCTTGAGGTCCATTTCTCCTGTTACACTTGTAAAAATAAAAAATTGGGGCTAAAGCAACATTTTTGTGGGAAAAATGTGATTTTTTTTTTAATTTTTACAGCTCAACATTATAAAGTTCTGTAAAACACTTTAAGGTTCAAGGTGCTCACCACACCTCTAGCAAAATTGCTTGAGGGTATAGTTTCCAAAATGGGGTCATTTGTGGGGTTTTTTTTCACTGTTTGGGCACATTTAAATGTGACTTGGCACAAAAAAACAATTCCATCCAAGTTTGTCTCAAAAACATCACTCCTTCCTTTTGGAGCTCGGCAGTGTGCCCAGTTTATGAGTTGCCATTTTTAAAATGGTATCCCTTTAGGAGATTTTCCAATATTTAGAGGCCTCAAAGTCACTTTAAATCTAAATAAGTCTCTAAAGTTTTGAACATTAACTTAAAATAATAAGTTGCTAATAAACTCGTAACCCTTTTAACAAAATAAAAGGATGTTTGAAAATTATACTGACATCGTATACATAGGGTAAATGTTGTTTATTAACTTTTTTCTGTAGTGTAACAATTTAGTTTATGGGTAAAAATTCAAATTTTGAATATTGCAAATATTTGTTTTGTAATATATCCCAAATGTATATAAACAAACGCAAAAAATTGATTTAAATTTATTTCTAACAGAAACTACAACATGTCAGGAAAAACATTTATCAGAATAACACATATGTGGAAACATGTCAGATTTCAAAAATTGGGCTTGGTTATTAAACGGTTCCAGTTGTTTCTTCCCAGTGTGAGTAAGGCTACTTTCACACATCAGTTTTTTGGCATCAGGCACAATCCGGCTTGTGCCTGATGCAACGGATCCATCGCAGATTGTGTAAAAACTGATGCGACGGATCCAGAAAAAAACGGATTTGTTGTTTTTTTTTCTTTTGCATACCAAGAGAGAGAGAGAGAGAGATCCCATCATCACTGCACACACCCCGGGACTACTGCCCCATCATCACCGCACACACGCAGGCACTACCGCCCCCATCATCACCGCACACATCCCGGCACTACCGCCCCCAGCATCACTGCACACACCCCGGCACTACCGCCCCCATTATCACAGCACACACGCAGGCACTACCGCCTCCATCATAACCGCACACATCCCGGCACTACCGCCCCCATCATCACCGCACACATTGGCACTACCGCCCTCATCATCACTGCACACACCGGCACTACTGCCCCCTTCATCACCGCACACACGCAGGCACTACCGCCCCCATCATCACCGGACACATCCCGGCACTACCGCCCCCATCATCACCACACACACCGGCACTACCGCCCCCATTATCACTGTACACACCGGCACTACCGCCCCCATCATCACCGCACACACCGGCACTACCGCCCCCATCATCACCGCACACACCGGCACTACCGCCCCCATCATCACTGCACAGTGCACACACACAGGCACTACCGCCCCCATCATCATCGCACACACCCCAGCACTATCGCCCCATCATCACTGCACACACCGGCACTACCGCCACCATCATCACTGCACACACACAGGCACTACCACCCCCATCATCACCGCACACACCCCGGCACTATCGCCCATCATCACAGCACACACCCCGGCACTATCGCCCCATCATCACTGCACACACCGGCGTTACCGCCCCTATCATCACCGTACACACCGGCGCTACCGCCCCCATCATCACCGCACACACCGGCACTACCGCACCGATCATCACTGCACACACCGGCACTACCGCCCCCATCATCACCGCAAATATTTGTTTTGTAATATATCCCAAATGTATATAAACAAACGCAAAAAAATTGATTTAAATTTATTTCTAACAGAAACTACAACATGTCAGGAAAAACATTTATCAGAATAACACATATGTGGAAACATGTCAGATTTCAAAAATTGGGCTTGGTTATTAAACGGTTCCAGTTGTTTCTTCCCAGTGTGAGTTCTCTGTCTAAGGCTACTTTCACACATCAGTTTTTTGGCATCAGGCACAATCTGGCTTGTGCCTGATGCAACGGATCCATCGCAGATTGTGTAAAAACTGATGCGACGGATCCAGAAAAAAACGGATTTGTTGTTTTTTTTTCTTTTGCATACCGAGAGAGAGAGAGAGAGATCCCATCATCACTGCACACACCCCGGGACTACTGCCCCATCATCACCGCACACACGCAGGCACTACCGCCCCCATCATCACCGCACACATCCCGGCACTACCGCCCCCAGCATCACTGCACACACCCCGGCACTACCGCCCCCATTATCACAGCACACACGCAGGCACTACCGCCTCCATCATAACCGCACACATCCCGGCACTACCGCCCCCATCATCACCGCACACATTGGCACTACCGCCCTCATCATCACTGCACACACCGGCACTACTGCCCCCTTCATCACCGCACACACGCAGGCACTACCGCCCCCATCATCACCGGACACATCCCGGCACTACCGCCCCCATCATCACCACACACACCGGCACTACCGCCCCCATTATCACTGTACACACCGGCACTACCGCCCCCATCATCACCGCACACACCGGCACTACCGCCCCCATCATCACCGCACACACCGGCACTACCGCCCCCATCATAACTGCACAGTGCACACACACAGGCACTACCGCCCCCATCATCATCGCACACACCCCAGCACTATCGCCCCATCATCACTGCACACACCGGCACTACCGCCACCATCATCACTGCACACACACAGGCACTACCACCCCCATCATCACCGCACACACCCCGGCACTATCGCCCATCATCACAGCACACACCCCGGCACTATCGCCCCATCATCACTGCACACACCGGCGTTACCGCCCCTATCATCACCGTACACACCGGCGCTACCGCCCCCATCATCACCGCACACACCGGCACTACCGCACCGATCATCACTGCACACACCGGCACTACCGCCCCCATCATCACCGCAAATATTTGTTTTGTAATATATCCCAAATGTATATAAACAAACGCAAAAAAATTGATTTAAATTTATTTCTAACAGAAACTACAACATGTCAGGAAAAACATTTATCAGAATAACACATATGTGGAAACATGTCAGATTTCAAAAATTGGGCTTGGTTATTAAACGGTTCCAGTTGTTTCTTCCCAGTGTGAGTTCTCTGTCTAAGGCTACTTTCACACATCAGTTTTTTGGCATCAGGCACAATCTGGCTTGTGCCTGATGCAACGGATCCATCGCAGATTGTGTAAAAACTGATGCGACGGATCCAGAAAAAAACGGATTTGTTGTTATTTTTTCTTTTGCATACCGAGAGAGAGAGAGAGAGATCCCATCATCACTGCACACACCCCGGGACTACTGCCCCATCATCACCGCACACACGCAGGCACTACCGCCCCCATCATCACCGCACACATCCCGGCACTACCGCCCCCAGCATCACTGCACACACCCCGGCACTACCGCCCCCATTATCACAGCACACACGCAGGCACTACCGCCTCCATCATAACCGCACACATCCCGGCACTACCGCCCCCATCATCACCGCACACACCCCGGTACTACCGCCCCCATCATCACTGCACACATCGGCACTACCGCCCTCATCATCACTGCACACACCGGCACTACTGCCCCCTTCATCACCGCACACACGCAGGCACTACCGCCCCCATCATCACCGGACACATCCCGGCACTACCGCCCCCATCATCACCACACACACCGGCACTACCGCCCCCATTATCACTGTACACACCGGCACTACCGCCCCCATCATCACCGCACACACCGGCACTACCGCCCCCATCATCACCGCACACACCGGCACTACCGCCCCCATCGTCACTGCACAGTGCACACACACAGGCACTACCGCCCCCATCATCATCGCACACACCCCAGCACTATCGCCCCATCATCACTGCACACACCGGCACTACCGCCACCATCATCACTGCACACACACAGGCACTACCACCCCCATCATCACCGCACACACCCCGGCACTATCGCCCATCATCACAGCACACACCCCGGCACTATCGCCCCATCATCACTGCACACACCGGCGTTACCGCCCCTATCATCACCGTACACACCGGCGCTACCGCCCCCATCATCACCGCACACACCGGCACTACCGCACCGATCATCACTGCACACACCGGCACTACCGCCCCCATCATCACCGCACACATGGCACTACCGCACCCATCATCACTACACACACCGGCACTACCGCCCCCATCATCACCGCACACACCGGCACTACCACCCCCATCATCACCACACACACGCAAGCACTACCGCACCCATCATCACCGCACACACACCGGCACTACCTGAGTGACGTCACCGCTGACAACGCGACTCACTTCAGTTGCTGCGTGGAGCTCACAGGAGTGGCGGCGTTCTATGGCCGCTCCTGTCAGCTTCTGATGTAGCAGAGTTGAAAGCGTCGTGGGACCTCGTGTGGATTACGTCGGACCTGGAGGGATATTTGGGAGTTAATAAACTGGTGAAAGAGGGTCTTTTTTGTCTTTTATTTCAAATAAAGGATTTTTCGGTGTTTGTGTTTATTTGCTTTCACTATAGATTATTCATGGGGGTGTCTCATAGATGCCTGCCATGATTAACCTAGGACTTAGTGGCAGCTTTGGCCTATCATTAACTCCTTATTACCCCGATTGCCACCGCATTCGGGATGAGCCAGGTAGAGTCCCGGGACTGTTGCATCTAATAGATGCGGCAATTCCGGGCAGCTGCTGGATGATATTTTTAGGCTGGGGTACTCCCCATAATGTAGAGCTCCCCATCCTGAGAATACAAGCCTTCAGCCGTGTGGCTTTACCTTGGCTATATCAAAATTGTGGGGACCGCATGTTATTTTTTTTAATTATTTATTTATTTTATTTTACTGCACTATATAGACCAGCCCATTGGCGGCTGTGCTTGGTTGCAGTGAAACAGCTGTCACTCAGCGTGGGGGCGTGTCTGACTGCAACCAATGATAGGCACCGGTGGGCGGGGGAAGCAGGGAATACGAGATGGAATAATGAGCGGTCGGCATTTTCAAAAGAGGAAAACCTCCAGAGCAGTGTGACAGCTGTGCAGCGCCACCCCCGTGATCGGTGAGTATAAAGTAGGGAGAGATGGACCGACAGAGAGATAGACCGACCGACAGAGAGAGAAACCGACGGACCGACCGACACATCGACAGAGAGAGAGAGACAGACTATTTTTTTCAGATTGGGATGTATGTTCTCCCACTCTGATTATTTATCAACTTTCTACATCACTGACCCGGTTCCCACCCCTGTGGACTTTTTCTCTCCTCCTTGTATTTGTCTCATATACCCCTCTGTGACTCATGGGTTGTGTCACGGATGTGGTGTATACTATTTTTAATATTCTGTATATTACATCTGTTAAATAAAATTGTGTTGGACATTTATTAGGGGCACTTTGCACACTACGACATCGCAAGCCGATGCTTGCGATGCCGAGCACGATAGTCCCCGCCCCCGTCGCAGCTGCGATATCTTGTGATAGCTGCTGTAGCGAACATTATCGCAACGGCAGCTTCACATGCACTCACCTGCCCTGCGACGTCGATCTGGCCGGCGACCCGCCTCCTTATTAATTGGGCGGGTTGTGCGGCATCATAGCGACGTCACACGGCAGGCAGCCAATAGAAGCGGAGGGGCAGAGATGAGCGGGACCTCCGTCCTTCCGCATAGACGGCGTGAGCCACAGGACGCAGGTAGGAGATGTTCCTCGCTCCTGCGGCTTCACACACAGCGATGTGTGCTGTCGCAGGAATGAGGAACAACATCGTAACATCGGTCCTTCCGAAATTATGGAAATGACCGACGCTACACCGATGATACGATTTAGACGCTTTTGCGCTCTTTAATCATATCAAAAAGGATTTACACACTACGATATCGACTGCAACGTCGGATGTGCGTCACTTTCGATTTGACCCCACCGACATCGCAGCTGCGATGTCGTAGTGTGCAAAGTGCCCCTTAAGGGTACTTTGCACGTTGCGACATCGCAAGCTGATACTGCGATGTCGAACGTGATAGTCCCCGCCCCCGTCGCAGCAGCGATATCTTGTGATTCCTGGCATAGCGAACATTACCGCTACGCCAGCTTCACATGCACTCACCTGTCCTGCGACGTCGCTCTGGCCGGCGTCCCGCCTCCTTCCTAAGGGGGCGGGTCATACAACGTCACAGCGATGTCATACGGCAGGCGGCCAATCAAAGCAGAGGGGCAGAGATAAGCAGGATGTAAACATTCCGCCCACCTCCTTCCTTCCGCATAGCCGCCGCTGGCAGGTAAGGAGGGGTGGCGATATGATCAAATTTCTCAAAAAAAGGCTTACTGGATCCATGAACTCAGTACTTTAGCCCCCAGAGGTTTAAGTCGGGAATATGAACTTCAGGCCTTTTTGTGAACTCAATATGTTTCATATGTTCTATTATGTTTTGATACGTTTGTGTATGATTATTTTCTAATTTATATTCTCCTTTCTTCTAGAAAAAATATTGATCCTGTTCTGTGGCCATGACTGTTCTCTTATTGTACCTCGAGCACCATCACTTAAAGTCACTGGCCGTAGTAACAGTTTCTACACATCTACCCAGATCCTTTTACAAGCTGCCATCTGCCTGCATGGAGAGCCTCACGCATGCCCAGTGCCATCTAGTCTCAAATTGTAACACGGCCCTTCAGATGAAACGCATGCGCAGTCCAGCACTTGTTCTAGGCACGTACATAATCCATTTGCACGGAGGACCTCGCGCATGCTCCGTTTAGGTGACTTACCTTCCAGCCACGACACTCATCACGCACGCGCGGCGCAACGTAATTTACAGGCACCACCCTAATCGATCAACACGCCTACTTAATACCGTGTTTCCCCGAAAGTAAGGCCCTGTCTTACATTAATTTTACCCCCAAAAGTCCCACCCTGCCTTACTTTCGGGGGAGGCCTTACATTGGAAAAAAAAAATAACAATATCCCCCTCCCCCCTCCCCCCTGCAGCCTCCCCATTGTTTGAGAGTCCGGCATCCACCCCATCCTCCCCCCTGCAGCCTCCCCATTGTTTGAGAGTCCGGAATCCACCCCATCCTCCCCCCTGCAGCCTCCCCATTGTTTGAGAGTCCGGAATCCACCCCATCCTCCCCCCTGCAGCCTCCCCATTGTTTGAGAGTCCGGCATCCACCCCATCCTCCCCCCCTGCAGCCTCCCCATACAGTGGTTCTGCCCCCCACTCTGCCACCACACACACTGACACATATGGTACCGGTACAGCCCCACACGGCACCCACACACATATCGTACCGGTACCGTACACACACACACACACACACACACTGACACATACAGCCCCATACGGCACCCATACACATACCGTACACATACCGTACACACACAGAGAGAGAGTTTCGGAACTTACCGTTACTTTCCTTCTGCCGGGGACGCTGGACCAATGGGAGCGAGCCTGCAGGCGGTGACATCGCGGCTGATTCGGCCAATCAGCTGCGAGCCGGCTGACTGGCCAATCACAGCTCGAGCTGATGACCAGCAGGGAGCCTGTGACGAACAGGCTGATCGGCCAATCAGCATCAAGCAGGAAGAGCGTTGACCCGGGACGCGCCGCAGGCCGGCGAGATTGCGGGGGCCATTCACCGGAGGAGGCCTTACATTACGCCGCGACCACCACCCATAGGCGGCCTTACATTCCCCGGGCCCCCCCGCTACCCTGCCTTACAATCGGGGGGTGCCCTACATTGGCGGACCCCCCGAAACCCCCACCCTGCCTTACTTTCGGGGGGGTCCTACTTTCGGGGAAACACGGTACTAGAGTTGAACGCGGTTCTAGGTTCGTGGTTCTCCAGTTCGCGGTTCGAGTGATTTTGGGGGCTGTTCTAGATCGAACTAGAACTCGAGCTTTTGCAAAAAAAAAAATAGTTCTAGATACGTTCGAGAACGGTTCTAGCAGCAAAAAGCAGGGCTTTTTACAGCTACAGTGTGCAGGAGCCATCGCTGGCAGCCTGCCACAAGCTGGTAACCAAGATAAACATCGGGTATCCAAGCAAAGCGCTTTGGTTAGTAACCCGATGTTTATCCTAGTTACGTGCAGGAAGCCCACACTTCCCCGCTCAGCTCGCTCCGCCCCCTCCTGCCTGCGGCATGTACACATACATACACACACACACACACACACACACACACTCTGCACACATGGTCCCGCTCGGCTTACCTGCGGTGATGAAGTCCCGCCATCCCGACCTCAGCGCTGTCACTGTCCTCCATGGCCGCCGCTTGTCACATCACCTCTCGCTTCCGACCCGAGACTGACTAGCGGTGACGTCACGGGCCTCTCGCGATATTTGGCTGTGAAGGCGGCGGTCATTGAACTCAGTGACAGGTGCTGTCAGTGTGCTGGAGATCAGCGCAGGTAATGTACCTTGCTGACAGCAGCACTTGTCATCCCCTGCAGTGACCTGGGCTGACCCATTGATGTTAGCTCAGGTCACTGCATTGCTCTCCCAGCCAATGGGGAACATTCTGCTCTTCATTGACTGGGACAGTGTGGATCGTCATGGCAACCCCTTGGATTACACCAGACCTGGATTTATTTTTCTTTCTAATAAATTGGTGAAAGAGGGAATGTTTTGGGGAGTGTTTTTTCAAATAAAAATGTATTTGTCGTCTATTTTTTTTTATTACTGACTGGGTTGGTGATGTCGGGTATCTGATAGACGCCTGACCTCACCAACCCCAGGGCTTGATGCCAGGTGACATTACACATCTGGTATTAACCCCATATATTACCCCGTTTGCCACCGCACCAGGGCGCGGGATGAGCTGGGGCGAAGCACCAGGATTGACGTATCTAATGGATGCGCCACTTCTGGGGCGGCTGCGGCCTGCTATTTTTAGGCTGGGGAGAGTCCAATAACCATGGACCTCCCTAGTCTGAGAATATCAGACCCCAGCTGTCTGCTTTACCTTGGCTGGTGATCCAATTTTGGGGGGACCCCTACGTGTTTTTTTTTAAAAATTATTTATTTAATTTAAAATAACAGCGTGGGGTGCCCTCAGTTTTGGATTACCAGCCAAGGTGAGGTTGCCAGCTGTGGTCTGCAGGCTGCAGCCGTCTGCTTTACCCTAGCTGGCTACAAAACTAGGGGGAACCCTACGTCATTTTTTTTTTTCATTTTTTTGGCTAAATACAAAGCTAAGCACCCCTTAGTGCCACATGAAAGGCACCAAAGGGTGCAAAATTACAAAATGCAGGAGAGTGGGACATTATGTGTCTTTCTGCCATTATAATGACAGAAAAGACTGATATGAAGTGCACAAGCACAAGAAAATCACCAGAGCGTTCTACGCTGTGAAAAGCGTAGAAAATGGCACTGGAGTGAACATGTGACATCCTCATGTAGGATGAAGCTATGGATCCTGAGTAAATTTATGCATTTACCCTCCTTCAGTTTTTTTGCAGTACACAAAAAAAACGGAAGGCACACGGATGACAAACAGATGACATACGGACCGTCTACGGAACGGAAACGGATGCCACACGGATGCACCCGTGAAAAAAAATGGACTGTTTTTTGCAGACCGCAAAAATGGATCGGTCGTGTTAATGTAGCCTTATTCTGATCTGCCGTTTATAAACAGCAGGCAGAAATAAGTGAATAACGCCCCCCGGCGTCAGAAAATCTCCGGGGTTTCAGGGCTAGCTGAGACCCTGGAGATCATGATTCAGGATGGTTTTTCCGGTCCCCGCTCACGTGATCACAGGTATACACCGTACACCGATGATCACGTTACAGTAAATGACAGCGCCGGTAAAAAATTATTTATCTCCCATCTGGCATGAACAAACACTTCTCCACTTCTTCTCCACTTCTTCTCCACCTTTTCTCCACTTTTTCTCCATTTTTTCTCCACTTTTTCTCCACCTTTTCTCCAATTTTTCTCCACTTTTTCTCCACCTTTTCTCCACCTTTTCTCCACTTTTTCTCCATTTTTTCTCCACTTTTTCTCCACTTTTTCTCCTCTTTTTCTCCACTTCTTCTCCACCTTTTCTCCACTTCTTCTCCACTTCTTCTCCACCTTTTCTCTACTTTTTCTCCACTTTTTCTCCACTTTTTCTCCACTTTTTCTCCACTTTTTCTCCACTTTTTCTCCACTTCTTCTCCACTTCTTCTCCACTTTTTCTCCACTTTTTCTCCACTTCTTCTCCATTTTTTTTCCACTTTTTCTCCGTTATTTTTCTATGGTCGGTCTACCCATTAGCTCTGCCATGCATAGTGTAGCTCTACACCTACTGCACATGTTACTTTATGATTGACAGCTCTTTCGTACCAGAGCTGTCTAAGCCTACTCTGACCCCATATTTGTCATTACTATATTGTCCTTGTACTGTATTATGACATTTGTATCATGTGTTTCATTTCTTGCTGTGTTGCAACTTTTTTGCTGCATCCCAATTGTACCTCTACATTGTTCGAGTTTATGTTATTGTTCTCTCACTCTTATGTGATACTGATTATTGTCATTTTTCAGGATTACATGCAGATAAGTCCAATCTGACGAAGGCTCAGGCCGAAACGTCATTTGTTTAAACTTTCATCTCCTGAATGAGAGTCAGGAGATGCTTAGAGTGTAAATATGCACAGAAATAATACTATAGATTCTTTTTTGGTTAAAAAACCCAATTCTTTATTATACCATCAAAATCACGTTAATAAAATAAACAGGAGAACACGCCTTGTTGAAGGACGAGGCAGCCCCAATCACAAATACATCATTTTATAGTCAGAAACATTGTATATATTATCAGTCTTATATTTCTTATCCTTATAACATTTAGTTGTCAAAATATGTTTATTCTATATGAACACCATTCAGAGATCAACGCGTATATTGAACAGATCATGGAAACATTAATGAATTTCAATTCCAATGAAATGCCACACCTAGGTGAAATTTACAGATCGTATTAAACTATGGAAAAATACCTCAAAGGTATATCAGTGTATATAGTGCAAAATTAATGAATTAATGCCGCATTATGCACTTGGTAAAGGACCTGCATAGATGTGGTCTAGATAATTTGACCATATCTGTCAACACACCACATCTCCTCTTATATAGCGCTCAGCATGCAATATACCACCAATTTTATATGTAAAGTGGGATAATATTGGTATATTCTGACAAAATATGATTAATCACTGATTTCAAAAAACGCAGATTCTTAAAAATCGCATGTTGGGACCGCATCAATATACATACTGCACTATTTAACCAATATCGCAATATGCCAGGAAGCATATGCACATAGTGCAGCAAATGTGCAAACAAACGCAGCTCATATTTTTATGCAAAAGAGCATTTTATAATGGCAGTATGCTGCGGTGGTAACCCGATCAATACAGCCACATGTACACATTCAAAAATATAAAAAATTATATGTCTATGCTGCATCGATCAGAGTATCGCATCACCCTATCACAGTGCCAAAGTATGTGCTCAACTTTCAATTTTTATGTAAATAAATCGCCATCAGTATATTTAGATCATGTGAAAAAATTGTGGCAGACATTGAAAGATAACATAAAATATGTCAAGATGCTGTAAAAATCGCATGCGTCTAGCACTGTTCATGCATAGCTATTATTAAATGTAGCAATGATCAAAGAAATATTACCAATTAGATCATATGGGGTGAACTATAGCACACCTATTCCTATTTAATTAAACGCATGAAAGTCACATGCGTCTAGCACTGTTCATGCATAGCTATTATAAAATGTAGCAATGATCAAAGAAATATTACCAATTTAGATCATATGGGGTGAACTATAGCACACCTATTCCTATTTAATTAAACGCATAAATGCATGAATATAGCACATTATGTTCCAGGCACAGTGATTAGGGGCAATACCACCACACTATTTTAAGAGCATTTCCATGATTCTTAAGCACATCAATAAATAAATGCAGCACGATGTATGGAGAACATACCAATTGGAGGCAACGTTATCGCACTATTATAGAAACATTTACATGACAATTCTATACTACAGTGTCAAATTTACAAACAAATATCTGACATAAATTCATTACCAGAGTGAGGGGCAACCAGTCCTTCCACCTTTGACGCACGTTTCACTAATGCTTCTTCAGAAAGAGGCTTCTTCAGTGCTAGACGCATGTGACTTTCATGCGTTTAATTAAATAGGAATAGGTGTGCTATAGTTCACCCCATATGATCTAATTGGTAATATTTCTTTGATCATTGCTACATTTAATAATAGCTATGCATGAACAGTGCTAGACGCATGCGATTTTTACAGCATCTTGACATATTTTATGTTATCTTTCAATGTCTGCCACAATTTTTTCACATGATCTAAATATACTGATGGCGATTTATTTACATAAAAATTGAAAGTTGAGCACATACTTTGGCACTGTGATAGGGTGATGCGATACTCTGATCGATGCAGCATAGACATATAATTTTTTATATTTTTGAATGTGTACATGTGGCTGTATTGATCGGGTTACCACCGCAGCATACTGCCATTATAAAATGCTCTTTTGCATAAAAATATGAGCTGCGTTTGTTTGCACATTTGCTGCACTATGTGCATATGCTTCCTGGCATATTGCGATATTGGTTAAATAGTGCAGTATGTATATTGATGCGGTCCCAACATGCGATTTTTAAGAATCTGCGTTTTTTGAAATCAGTGATTAATCATATTTTGTCAGAATATACCAATATTATCCCACTTTACATATAAAATTGGTGGTATATTGCATGCTGAGCGCTATATAAGAGGAGATGTGGTGTGTTGACAGATATGGTCAAATTATCTAGACCACATCTATGCAGGTCCTTTACCAAGTGCATAATGCGGCATTAATTCATTAATTTTGCACTATATACACTGATATACCTTTGAGGTATTTTTCCATAGTTTAATACGATCTGTAAATTTCACCTAGGTGTGGCATTTCATTGGAATTGAAATTCATTAATGTTTCCATGATCTGTTCAATATACGCGTTGATCTCTGAATGGTGTTCATATAGAATAAACATATTTTGACAACTAAATGTTATAAGGATAAGAAATATAAGACTGATAATATATACAATGTTTCTGACTATAAAATGATGTATTTGTGATTGGGGCTGCCTCGTCCTTCAACAAGGCGTGTTCTCCTGTTTATTTTATTAACGTGATTTTGATGGTATAATAAAGAATTGGGTTTTTTAACCAAAAAAGAATCTATAGTATTATTTCTGTGCATATTTACACTCTAAGCATCTCCTGACTCTCATTCAGGAGATGAAAGTTTAAGCAGTTTAAGTGGAGTGATGCTTTTTGATTTGAGTTTGGACTAATGTGTTTACCGAAACGTAATTTGTAACTTGTTTTGGACAAAAACATATATGCTTATGAAAAATTTTTTTTTCTTAATACGGACCAATAAAGAGTGATTTTGCATTACTATTAGTGATGAGCGAGCATGCTTGTCACTACTCGGTACTCGCACGAGTATCACTGTACTCGGGCTGCTCGGCGGGGACCGAGTAATCTCGCGATACTCGTGCTTTACTCATGGTCTTCATTTCTGCATGTTGGCGCTCTTTTGAGAGCCAGCCCTCATGCAGGGATTGGCTGGCAGACCACTGCAATGCCACAGCCCTGTTAGTTGTGGAATTGCAGTGATTGGCCGGCCTGCACAGCGTCACCGAGCCTTTATATAGGCCGGCGCGCTGTGCTCTGCTCACAGCTATTCTGACAGTGAGTGTAGGGAGAGTGTCGCTGATTCAGGGAAAGCTTTGCGTCCCTTTATAGTTAGTTCCGGAGCAGGGCTGCAAACAGTGTGACCAGAAGTCCTTCTCAGGACTATTCTAGTTGTATACAGGCAGGCAGGGTATAGCCAGGTCGGAGTACAGTAGCAGAGTCCTTCTCAGGACAGGACTATTGTTGCTATATACAGGCAGGGTATAGCCAGGTCGGAATACAGGCTAGTGACCAGAAGAGTCCTTGTCAGGACTATTGTACCAGTATACAGGCAGGCAGGCAGGCAGGGTAGTGGTGACCGTATACCAGCCTTCATCATATCTGGGGCTGGTGTACACAGTGTAAAACAGTCCAGATAGTGTCAGACTTCTCAGTAATTGTCGCTCCTAAAAACCAGTTAGGTTCTTATTGCGTCCGTGCTTGCATTTAAAAACAGCACGTGTGTGGCAGTCGGTGGCAGCGTACAGGTGCGCGTTTTGCACAAACTATTATATAACGCACAAGTCTAGTGTATAATACACGTCAGTCAGCAGTGTCTGATAGTGTCAGACTTCTCAGTAATTGTCGCTCCTAAAAACCAGTTAGGTTCTTATTGCGTCCGTGCTTGCATTTAAAAACAGCACGTGTGTGGCAGTCGGTGGCAGCGTACAGGTGCGCGTTTTGCACAAACTATTATATAACGCACAAGTCTAGTGTATAATACACGTCAGTCAGCAGTGTCTGATAGTGTCAGACTTCTCAGTAATTGTCGCTCCTAAAAACCAGTTAGGTTCTTATTGCGTCCGTGCTTGCATTTAAAAACAGCACGTGTGTGGCAGTCGGTGGCAGCGTACAGGTGCGCGTTTTGCACAAACTATTATATAACGCACAAGTCTAGTGTATAATACACGTCAGTCAGCAGTGTCTGATAGTGTCAGACTTCTCAGTAATTGTCGCTCCTAAAAACCAGTTAGGTTCTTATTGCGTCCGTGCTTGCATTTAAAAACAGCACGTGTGTGGCAGTCGGTGGCAGCGTACAGGTGCGCGTTTTGCACAAACTATTATATAACGCACAAGTCTAGTGTATAATACACGTCAGTCAGCAGTGTCTGATAGTGTCAGACTTCTCAGTAATTGTCGCTCCTAAAAACCAGTTAGGTTCTTATTGCGTCCGTGCTTGCATTTAAAAACAGCACGTGTGTGGCAGTCGGTGGCAGCGTACAGGTGCGCGTTTTGCACAAACTATTATATAACGCACAAGTCTAGTGTATAATACACGTCAGTCAGCAGTGTCTGATAGTGTCAGACTTCTCAGTAATTGTCGCTCCTAAAAACCAGTTAGGTTCTTATTGCGTCCGTGCTTGCATTTAAAAACAGCACGTGTGTGGCAGTCGGTGGCAGCGTACAGGTGCGCGTTTTGCACAAACTATTATATAACGCACAAGTCTAGTGTATAATACACGTCAGTCAGCAGTGTCTGATAGTGTCAGACTTCTCAGTAATTGTCGCTCCTAAAAACCAGTTAGGTTCTTATTGCGTCCGTGCTTGCATTTAAAAACAGCACGTGTGTGGCAGTCGGTGGCAGCGTACAGGTGCGCGTTTTGCACAAACTATTATATAACGCACAAGTCTAGTGTATAATACACGTCAGTCAGCAGTGTCTGATAGTGTCAGACTTCTCAGTAATTGTCGCTCCTAAAAACCAGTTAGGTTCTTATTGCGTCCGTGCTTGCATTTAAAAACAGCACGTGTGTGGCAGTCGGTGGCAGCGTACAGGTGCGCGTTTTGCACAAACTATTATATAACGCACAAGTCTAGTGTATAATACACGTCAGTCAGCAGTGTCTGATAGTGTCAGACTTCTCAGTAATTGTCGCTCCTAAAAACCAGTTAGGTTCTTATTGCGTCCGTGCTTGCATTTAAAAACAGCACGTGTGTGGCAGTCGGTGGCAGCGTACAGGTGCGCGTTTTGCACAAACTATTATATAACGCACAAGTCTAGTGTATAATACACGTCAGTCAGCAGTGTCTGATAGTGTCAGACTTCTCAGTAATTGTCGCTCCTAAAAACCAGTTAGGTTCTTATTGCGTCCGTGCTTGCATTTAAAAACAGCACGTGTGTGGCAGTCGGTGGCAGCGTACAGGTGCGCGTTTTGCACAAACTATTATATAACGCACAAGTCTAGTGTATAATACACGTCAGTCAGCAGTGTCTGATAGTGTCAGACTTCTCAGTAATTGTCGCTCCTAAAAACCAGTTAGGTTCTTATTGCGTCCGTGCTTGCATTTAAAAACAGCACGTGTGTGGCAGTCGGTGGCAGCGTACAGGTGCGCGTTTTGCACAAACTATTATATAACGCACAAGTCTAGTGTATAATACACGTCAGTCAGCAGTGTCTGATAGTGTCAGACTTCTCAGTAATTGTCGCTCCTAAAAACCAGTTAGGTTCTTATTGCGTCCGTGCTTGCATTTAAAAACAGCACGTGTGTGGCAGTCGGTGGCAGCGTACAGGTGCGCGTTTTGCACAAACTATTATATAACGCACAAGTCTAGTGTATAATACACGTCAGTCAGCAGTGTCTGATAGTGTCAGACTTCTCAGTAATTGTCGCTCCTAAAAACCAGTTAGGTTCTTATTGCGTCCGTGCTTGCATTTAAAAACAGCACGTGTGTGGCAGTCGGTGGCAGCGTACAGGTGCGCGTTTTGCACAAACTATTATATAACGCACAAGTCTAGTGTATAATACACGTCAGTCAGCAGTGTCTGATAGTGTCAGACTTCTCAGTAATTGTCGCTCCTAAAAACCAGTTAGGTTCTTATTGCGTCCGTGCTTGCATTTAAAAACAGCACGTGTGTGGCAGTCGGTGGCAGCGTACAGGTGCGCGTTTTGCACAAACTATTATATAACGCACAAGTCTAGTGTATAATACACGTCAGTCAGCAGTGTCTGATAGTGTCAGACTTCTCAGTAATTGTCGCTCCTAAAAACCAGTTAGGTTCTTATTGCGTCCGTGCTTGCATTTAAAAACAGCACGTGTGTGGCAGTCGGTGGCAGCGTACAGGTGCGCGTTTTGCACAAACTATTATATAACGCACAAGTCTAGTGTATAATACACGTCAGTCAGCAGTGTCTGATAGTGTCAGACTTCTCAGTAATTGTCGCTCCTAAAAACCAGTTAGGTTCTTATTGCGTCCGTGCTTGCATTTAAAAACAGCACGTGTGTGGCAGTCGGTGGCAGCGTACAGGTGCGCGTTTTGCACAAACTATTATATAACGCACAAGTCTAGTGTATAATACACGTCAGTCAGCAGTGTCTGATAGTGTCAGACTTCTCAGTAATTGTCGCTCCTAAAAACCAGTTAGGTTCTTATTGCGTCCGTGCTTGCATTTAAAAACAGCACGTGTGTGGCAGTCGGTGGCAGCGTACAGGTGCGCGTTTTGCACAAACTATTATATAACGCACAAGTCTAGTGTATAATACACGTCAGTCAGCAGTGTCTGATAGTGTCAGACTTCTCAGTAATTGTCGCTCCTAAAAACCAGTTAGGTTCTTATTGCGTCCGTGCTTGCATTTAAAAACAGCACGTGTGTGGCAGTCGGTGGCAGCGTCAGGCTCCACGTTGTCCCTGGATAGAGACGTGCATGAGGGCCTGTAAACCTGAAGTGCCCATTGGAAGGAAGTGGGTCTATTGTAGTATAGCCCTTAGGCAGGGCAGCCAAAAATTGGGAGGCTCCACGTTGTCCCTGGGTAGAGACGTGCATGAGGGCCTCAAAACATTGTTCCCATTGCAAAGGAGCGGGTCTCCTGTCGTTGTAATGTCCATTCTGCAAAGAATGGGCGAAAAAATTTACCACTGGGGGTATACCTGAAACAAAGGCCTAAGTATTGCAATTTGTAACGGTCATCATCATGGTGGCGCATGAGGAGAAGGAGGAGCAGTCCAGCGATTATCCAAAGTCCAGAAGTGTGTACCCATGGGTGAGTGGAGGTACATGGCAAACTTTAAATTCCGCTCTCATTTGCTGGTGGTGTGGTGAAGTCTGGCCCAATCCAACCCTTGTTCATCTTGATCAGAGTCAGCTTGTCAGCATTTTCAGTTGACAGGCGGGTGCGTTTATCTGTAATGATTCCACCTGCGGCACTAAAAACACGCTCTGACAAAACGCTAGCGGCAGGGCAGGCCAGGCCTTCCAAGGCGTAGAGAGCCAATTCATGCCACGTGTCCAGCTTGGATACCCAATAATTGTAAGGCACAGAGGAATGTCGGAGTACAGTTGTTCGATCTGCAAGGTACTCCTTCAGCATCTGGGCAAACTTAGGATTTCTTGTGGCACTACCCCGCACCTCAGGGGCTGTGGTACGTGAGGGGCTGAGAAAACTGTCACACATCTTAAAGACTGTTCCCCTACCTCTGGCGGATTGGACTTGTGCCTCTCTCGGCTGTACGCCTCGGTTGTCCACTGATTCATGACCTATGCCGCTAGCGTTTTGTGAGGGGAATGCTTTGCCTACTTCCGTGACTATGGCCTTCTGGAACTGCTGCATTTTGCCTGACCTCTCCGCCTCGGGAATAAGAGACATAAAGTTCTCCTTTTAGCGTGGGTCTAACAGTGTTACCAACCAGTAATGATTGTCGGCCAAGATGTTCTTAACGCGAGGGTCACGAGACAGGCAGCTTACCATAAAGTCAGCCATGTGTGCCAGACTCTTAACAGCCATCACTTCAGTATCCTGACCAACACGATGACTGAACATGCTGTCCTCCTCCTCCTCATCATCTACCCTGTCCTCTGGCCAGCCACGCTGAACCGAGGATATGACTGCATGTCATATCCTCAATTTGGCCAGAGAGTTGCTCCATGTCTTCATCCTCCTCCTCGTCATAGTCCTCCACTGCACGTTGTGATGAGACGAGGCTGGGCTGTGTGTTATCATTCATCACCCACACCCACTACTGTTTCTTGCTGAAACTCATCGCGCTCCGCCTGCAATGCATCATGTTTGTTTTCTGAGCAGAGACCATTTTAGAAGGCAGAGAAGCGGTATGGTGACGCTAATAATGTCGTCATCGCCGCTCACCATCTTGTTGTAGTCCTCAAAGTTTTGGCGGATGGTGCATAGGTCGGACATCCATCTCCACTCCTCAGGTGTTATGTGTGGAGTTTGACCCATTTCCCGACGGCTTAGGTGATGCAGGTACTCAACAACTGCCCTCTTCTGCTCACATATCCTGACCAACATGTGCAGAGTTGAATTCCAACGCGTGGGGACATCACACACCAGTCTGTGTGCCGGAAGATGCAAACGGCGTCTTAAGCCGGCAAGGCCGGCTGAAGCAGTAGGTGACTTTCGAAAATGTGCAGACAGGCGGCGAACTTTTACCAGCAGATCAGACAGCTCTGAGTATGACTTTAGAAACCGCTGAACCTCGAGGTTGAGCACATGGGCCACGCATGGAACATGTGTCAGCTGGCCTCGCCTCAAAGCCGCCACCAGGTTCCGGCCATTGTCACACACGACCTTTCCTGGCTTTAGGTTCAGAGTTGTGAGCCAGTGATCTGCCTGCTGTTTCAGAGCTGTCCACACCTCTTCTGCATTGTGGGGTTTGTCACCTATGCAGATTAGCTTCAGCACTGCCTGTTGCCGCTTCGCCGAGGCAGTGCTGCAGTGCTTCTGTGTCGCCCTGGACAAGCCAGGGGCCACAGAGCACAACACTTAAACACCCCACACTCCCTGCAGGCATATCATAGTCAAAACACAAAATCCTTGTTGCCTTCCCCAGGGGCTGTTGTCCACACCAGGGTGTGGAGCCAGGCGGTTGGTCTCCACCCACCGAGGAGGAGGGAAAACACAGGCAGTGAGAGTTAAGCTAAGGAAGTGGAAGGAGGAAAGTAGTAGAGAGGAGAAAAGTGACAGCAAAGAGCCTGAAGTTGGTCCGGGTGTGTGGCCCGGACAGGACAGCAAGGTTGGCAGGATGTGGTGACCGTCTGCAGTGGAGGCCGATTGGAGTCTGCCGTAAGGACCGTGGACGGGTGGTGACCCGGCCGTACCGGACCGGTATACAAAGAGAAGCCAGCACCATTGGCAGAGGACTTTCGGATCCCGGCAAGGCTTGGTGTCGCCGTGAATTTGCCAAATCCGTTATTGAAGGGGACCTCAGGGTTTCCAAACAGCCAAGTCCAGATAGAAGGCAACCGTACAACCGTGAAGGGGAGACACAGCCACCGCCAAGGGCAACCGTCTCCCAGGGCCAGCGCCTGTGGGCAAAAGGGGCTCCTCCGGCCCATATCCAGGTCAGGGAGCGGGTTACCGTTGGGAAACCATCACTACCAACACTTAACTTAGGTGCAGGGAGAGACAGTCATCACTAACCTGCAGGGAGGAACAACCGCAGCCGTCCGAGTGACCCGTCCATCCAGCCACTTGTTTTACCCTGAACTGTGTCATCATCATTGGGCTGAGTGAGTACCTCCGTGCCGTGCGGCACAGCGCTGCCCCTGCGACCATGCACTTCATCAGGCCCCGCAACCCGCCTGTCATCCATCTCTACCCCATCACCAGGCCCCGGGACAACCAACCCCCCTACCCACGGAGGGGAGAAATAACAACAAAGCTGCTCCCTGTCACAGGCTCCCGGGATCCCCGTCCAGAGCAGCGGTGGTGTCCACACAATCACCACAACCGTGGGTGGCGTCACGGACAATATCCCCAAAACCCAAACCACCCCTTTTCACTCACGGGCGAGTAGCGCCGCTCGAGTCCCCGGGATCCGGCCATCGCTCGAGCCAACGAGCAGCAGCAGCCGTAGAGCTGCGTCAGCCGGACCCGAGCAGTGGGAGAGCGCACCGTCCCCTCCTCCGCCAGCGACACTTCCAGCTTGGGACTGGTGTGGAGGGTAAAGTGGATCAGGATGCGCAGGAGGAGGAGGAGGCTGAGGAGCATGACATTCCGGAGCTGTAGAGTGTGTGTGAAACCCTGACTGAGGTAGGGCCTGCAAAACTTGGTGTGTGAAGGACGTGTTCCGTCCCTCGCTCAGACTGGGTCCCAGCTTGCACAATATTAACCCAGTGTGACGTCAACGAGATGTAGCGTCCTTGCCCACATGCACTTGTCCACGTGTCTGTGGTTAGGTGGACTTTGGCTGAAACAGCGTTGTTCAGGGCACGTGTGATGTTTTGTGACACGTGGTTAGTTATGCAATGCGGGGACGGCACACAGGGAGAAATAGTGGCGTCTGTGGACCGAGTAACGTGGGACAGCTGCCACCATCAGTTCGCGGAATGCTTCTGTCTCAACCAGCCTAAAAGGCAACATTTCCAGCGCAAGCAGTCGCGAAATGTTAGCATTTAGAACTGTGGCATGTGGGGTGTTGGCAGTGTATTTGCGCCTGCGCTCAAAGGTTTGCTGAATGGATAACTGAACGTTGCGCTGGGACAAGGACGTGCTTGATGATGGTGTTCTTTCTGCGTAGGCAACTGCAGGTGCAGGAGTGGAGGAGGCTTGTTCGCAGGCAGCATGGACAGGGGATTGGCTCGCATGCACAACCAGCGAAGACGTAGCAGTGACATCAGCAAGCACTGCTCCTCGACTCTGTTGTACTTCCCACAAAGTCGGGTGCTTGGCTGACATGTGCCTGATCATGCTGGTGGTGGTCAGGCTGCTAGTTTTGGTACCCCTGCTGATGCTGGCATGGCAGGTGTTGCAAATGGCCTTTTTAGAATCATCTGGAGCCAACTTAAAAAACTGCCAGTGTCAGAGTTCCGGGTTTTCCAGTTTTCTTTTGAAAGAGCTTGCCCTTTGTTAACATGGAGTTTTCTGTTCTGTTGCCCTACTTCCTGTCCATCTGTTTAAAAGCCGCCCCTAAAGCTTAGTCCAGTGCCTGAGTATACTGCTTCCTGTGTGCTCCTGCCCTGCTGCTTTTGGTTCCTGATTGTTATTCGGATCCTCTTGGAAAACAACCGACACCGACTCTGGACTTCATCTGGTATCATCTAGCTGTACCTGGACTCCGTTTGCCGTCTTTGGTCGGAACTTCTGCCCGGTTCCTTCCGTTTAATACCACTCTGGACTCACATCACGTACAGACATTTTTCGACTTACCTATTGCCCTTTTGTGTCCCGGCTGCTGCGCATTTAGGGCTTCTGGGGTGATTGCCAGACAGTCCCTGTATAGGGGTTTGCTGTTGGTGGTCTCCCTGGGGGAGTCCGGTGCGCGGTCCCGGGAATTCCCTTTCGCTCAGTCCCTGGAAGGTATTTCCTGTATTTATGTTCTACTGTGTTTTTGTTCCGTTTATGTACATATTTGCTGGTTGCATATTATAAATGTCTTGCACCAAGAACTCGTCTCTGGTTGTCATTGCCCTAACGCAATCGAAATCCTCAATACATACAATAGTATTACAGCCAGACTCGGGAAGACCTAACATTTGTACAGGCACCTTGTGTCGTGTTGTTCCGGGGAACAGTTGCCTGACGTCTGCCTGGGGCCACCACTCTGCTTCTTACTGCCTGTTGGGATGCTACGCCTCCCTCCCCCTGTGCACTGCTGTCCTCGCTCTGCATATCCTCCTGCCAGGTTGGGTCAGTTACTGGATCATCCACCACGTCGTCTTCCTCTTCCGCACCCTGCTCCTCCTCCTGACTTCCTGACAATTGTGTCTCATCATCGTCCACCCCTTGTTGAGACACGTTGCCAACTTCGTGAGAACGTGGCTGCTCAAATATTTGTGCATCTGTACATACAATCTCGTCATGGCCCACTTCAACAGGAGCTGGCGAGAGGCCAGAATTTGTGAATGGAAACGTGAACGAACAGCTATTCCGAGTGTCCAAGTGTGGGATCAGTAATGTCCGTGGACGTGTACTCGGCCTGGTGGTAGGAAGGAGGATCAGGTTCTGAAATGTGCGGTGCAGTATCACGGCTACTGACACTTGACCGTGTGGAAGACAGAGTGTTTGTGGTGGTGCCAATCTGACTGGAAGCATTATCCGCTATCCAACTAACAACCTGTTGACACTGGTCTTGGTTCAAGAGCGGTGTACTGCTGCGGTCCCCAAGAATTTGGGACAGGACGTGCGAGCGACTAGATGTGGCCCTTTGTTGTGGCGAAATTAGAGCTTGCACATAACCTCGGTGTCTGCCTGCACCACCATCACGTCCACTTCCTTGTTCGTTGACAACGCCCTTGCGCATTTTGCAATGCTGTGCTGATGTGTATTCACTAGACTTGTGTGTTATATCCAAGTTTTTGCAAAACTCACACAAATGCAGCGGAAAGCTGCCACCAACAGGCACACACGTGCGGTTTTTAAATGCAAGCACGGAGGCACTAAGAACCTAACAGGTCTCTATCCAGGGACAACGTGGAGCCTCTCAATTTTTGGCTGCCCTGCCTAAGGGCTATACTATAATACACCCACTTCCTTCCAATGGGCACTTCAGGTTTACAGGCCTTCATGCACGTCTCTATCCAGGGACAACGTGGAGCCTCCCAATTTTTGGCTGCCCTGCCTAAGGGCTATACTATAATACACCCACTTCCTTCCAATGGGCACTTCAGGTTTACAGGCCTTCATGCACGTCTCTATCCAGGGACAACGTGGAGCCTCCCAATGTTTGGCTTCCCTGCCTAAGGGCTATACTATAATACACCCACTTCCTTCCAATGGGCACTTCAGGTTTACAGGCCTTCATGCACGTCTCTATCCAGGGACAACGTGGAGCCTCCCAATGTTTGGCTTCCCTGCCTAATGGCTATACTATAATACACCCACTTCCTTCCAATGGGCACTTCAGGTTTACAGGCCTTCATGCACGTCTCTATCCAGGGACAACGTGGAGCCTCCCAATTTTTGGCTGCCCTGCCTAAGGGCTATACTATAATACACCCACTTCCTTCCAATGGGCACTTCAGGTTTACAGGCCTTCATGCACGTCTCTATCCAGGGACAACGTGGAGCCTCCCAATTTTTGGCTGCCCTGCCTAAGGGCTATACTATAATACACCCACTTCCTTACAATGGGCACTTCAGGTTTACAGGCCCTCATGCACGTCTGTATGCAGGGGCATTGGTGAACCTCACAATTTAGGACTGCCCTGGCAAAGGAAAATACTACAAAGACTCACTTCCTCAAAATGGGCACATTAGACTCAAGAGGCCTTCATGTACGTCTCTTCTCAGGGACATCGGAGTGCCACACAATGTTTTCACGTAAAATCTTTCATGTATTGATCTCAAAAAGTAACATACACCAGCTCTATCTCACTATTGGGTATGTGCCCTTAACATTTCCGCCATGAAAAATCATTTTGGGGTCATTTTGGAAGGTTTTCTGATGAGTCCGTAAAAATGGCGTAAAACGCGGACAAAATTGTTCACAGCTGTGACTTTTGAGTGATAAATGCTTCAAGGGGTCTTCCCCATGCTGTTGCCATGTCATTTGAGCACTCTTCTGAGACTTTTGTGCCATTTTTAGGGTTTCTCCATGCTGCCGGGAGGTCATTTCACAAAAATACTCGGGTCTCCCATAGGATAACATTGGGCTCGTTGCTCGGGCCGAGTACACGAGTATCTTGGGAGGCTCGGCCCGAGCTTCGAGCACCCGAGCTTTTTAGTACTCGCTCATCACTAATTACTATCCATTGTGACTTACTGACTTAGTCTGGGAGATTTAGAGTGCCGAGGTTACTCACTAATTTTATCTTTTATTACCTCTGAGCACCTATATACCAGTGAGCAGAGCTTTCTCTACAGTAGTTCTCCTGATTAGGCATGCCCTTACCTCATGAGCAGGGCATTGCAGCTTTGGTAGCAACCATTACGACATGGACTCTGCTGCTGTGGACCCGGGGAGAGTGAGTGCAGATTCATTGCACCCACACTCCTCACATGAAGGGTCCGCACTCCTAGAAAATGGGGGATACGTTCCCTGAGTGTCTCCCCCCCATATTCTAGACGGTCCAGAGTCGTCGTGGGACCCCTTTATTTTTTTTCTTACAATAAATTGGTGAAAGAGGAAATGTTTTGGGGACTGTTTTTTCAAATAAATTTCTTTTGTCGATTTTTTTTTTTGTTAGTACTGACAGTTTATGATGTTGGGTATCTAATAGATGCCATGACATCACAAACTGCTGGGCTTGATCTCAGGTGACTTTACAGCTAGTATCAACCCGATTTATTACCCCGTTTGCCACTGCACCAGGGCACGGGATGAGCTGGGATGAAGCGCCAGGATTGGCGCATCTAGTGGATGCGCCACGTCTGGGGTGCCTGCGGCCTGCTATTTTTAGGCTGTGAAGGCCCAATAACTATGGACCTTCCCACCCTGAGAATACCAGACCACAGCTGTCCGCTTTACCTTGGCTGGTGATCCAATTTGGGGGGGACCCTACTTTTTTTGTGTAAGTATTAATATTTATAAAATAATTATAAAAAAAGAGCCTGGGGGGACCTCCACATTGGATCCCCAACCACGGTAAAGCTGCCAGCTGTGGTTTTCAGGCTACAGCCATCTGCTTTACCCTAGCTGGCTATCAAAAATGGGGGACCCAACGTCATTTTTTTTTTTAACTATTTTTTAAATAGAAAAAATTAATGGGCTTCCCTGTATTTTGATTGCCAACCAAGGTAACGGCAGGCAGATGGGGTGGCAACCCATAGCTGTCTGCTTTATCTGCGCTGAGAATCAAAAATACCGCGGAGCGCTACGTCATTTTTTTTTAAAGATTTATTTTTACAGCACTGTGATGTCCAGCAATCAAAATACAGGGAAGCCCATTTTGTTTTTAGTTGTTTAAATAAATAATTAAAAAAAATATATATGGGCTCCCGCTGCATTTTTTGTATTGCTAGCTAAGGGTAATCCAAGCAGCTACTTGCTGCTAACCCCCACCGCTTGGTGTCACCTTCACTGGCAATGGAAAATCCAGGGAAGCATTTTTTATTTTTTTTGCCAAAAAACTACAAAAAAAGGACGTGAGCTTCGCCATATTTTTGTAAACCTACAGCTTCCCTAGAAGGGAGGGTCCCATTGAGAATGCAAACCAAGAAAGATCCCAGTGATCAATTGTACCAATACATAGAGTAAAAGGAAGACTGCTGGTATAAAGGAGACCAAAAAGCAAAATATATGGTGAAATACACAATATTTTTAATAATAAAGTGAGCGTGACAAAAGGAAAGACGATACAGGCAAAAGAGTGTCAAAAATGCCGGACACAAAGGATGCACAAACCGCACCAGCAGATGGAAAACTAGCCACTAAACACGTGGATCAGATTATAACAGGCCAAATAGCCAGGAAAAAGAAGGGAGAGGCAAATGAGTCAAAGGGTAGATTCCCCATATAAAGCTCACCCTTAGAACAATGTCAAAAACCTGTCATATCATAAAGTAATGGTAAATTTACCTTGAGACATAATAAGGCTGTTTGGTGGGCAGGCTGGTGGTGGTGGGCGGGGCCTCGATGCGCGTTTCACCGGGCGTGGCTTCGTGGCTGCCCCCAACCCCCAGTTGCCTATTTGTACCCGGCTGGGAACCAAAAATAAAGGGAAGCCCTTTTTTTATTATTTCATGAATTTCATGAAATAATTAGAAAACAAATGACGTGGGCTTTGCCCCATTTTTGTGTCCAGCCAGGTACAACTAGGCAGCTGGGGATTGGAATCCACAGCACAGGTTAGCCCGAGGTTTCTGGGCGCCTCTGCTGCGAATTTCAGTCCGCAGCCGTCCCAGAAAATGGCGCTCTCATAGAAGCGCCATCATCTGGCGCTGTATCCAACTCTTCCAACAGCCCTGGAGCCGGGTGGCTTGTTGGGTAATCATGAGTTAATACTGGCTTTGTTTTACTAGCCAATATTAAGCCAGAGATTCTTAATGTCAGGCACGTTTGACCCGGCCATTAAGAATCTCCAATAAAAAGTTAAAAAAAAGACACCACACAGAGAAAAAATACTTTAATAGAAATAAATACACAGACACATTAGAGACTCCATCTTTATTACCCCATGTCAGCCCAATAAATCCCCAATAAACCAGCGCTGATAAGAGGTTTTTAATAGAGGCTTAAATTATAAGCAGCAATTTCAGCGTTCCAAGTGCCTTTAAATGAATTTGAAGAAACTGCACTTCAGGATTGTAGTGAGGATTGTAGTGAGGATGAGGTGCCCCAGCCCATCACTTGATGAGCTGGGGCACCTCATCCTCACTACAATCCTCACTAGTGTAGTAGTAGTGACGATTGTAGTGAGGATGAGGTGCCCCAGCCCATCACTTGATGGGCTGGGGCACCTCATCCTCACTACAATCCTCACTAGTGTAGTAGTAGTGACGATTGTAGTGAGGATGAGGTGTCCCAGCCCATCACTTGATGAGCTGGGGCACATCATCCTCACTACAATCCTCACTAGTGTAGTAGTAGTGACGATTGTAGTGAGGATGAGGTGCCCCAGCCCATCACTTGATGGGCTGGGGCACCTCATCCTCACTACAATCCTCACTAGTGTAGTAGTAGTGACGATTGTAGTGAGGATGAGGTGCCCCAGCCCATCACTTGATGGGCTGGGGCACCTCATCCTCACTACAATCCTCACTAGTGTAGTAGTAGTGACGATTGTAGTGAGGATGAGGTGCCCCAGCCCATCACTTGATGGGCTGGGGCACCTCATCCTCACTACAATCCTCACTAGTGTAGTAGTAGTGACGATTGTAGTGAGGATGAGGTGCCCCAGCCCATCACTTGATGGGCTGGGGCACCTCATCCTCACTACAATCCTCACTAGTGTAGTAGTAGTGACGATTGTAGTGAGGATGAGGTGCCCCAGCCCATCACTTGATGGGCTGGGGCACCTCATCCTCACTACAATCCTCACTACAATCGGGAAGCAGCATGCAGCCTTCACTCCGTGAGTGATCAGTGCTGCTAGCGGTAACAGCGGTAACGCTGACAGACGCGTTACCATAGCAACGGTGCTCCCGGAGCCGCGGTTAGCGGTGACGTCGCCGCTAACTGCGTCGCTATAGCAACGGTGATCTCCGTTAATGACCGGCTGTGTCAGCCGGTCCCTAACGGAACGGGGAGTCGACCGTGTGCTAGAGCATATCGCCGGTACACGGCGAAACACAAATGTGCACCGTGTACCGGAGAGATGCACTCGCAGGTCCTACATGACGCGTCATAGTCATGTGACCAGTCTGTAGCCAATGAGATAATAGCCACGTGACTGGTCACATGGCTATTTTGACGTCACGATAGGTCCTGCTTCTCTGCTGGCAGTGCCGGTCACCGGGGGGATTCAGCGATCATCGGAGGGAATAGCGGCAGGAGACAGAGTGCAGGAGGGATCGCGGGGACCGGTAAGTGTTATGGCAATGTTTATTTACTGTATGTGTACATTTATAATGCATTTTTATGTGTTTGTGATTGCCTCCCATTATAGCCTATTGGTTCGAGTTCGGTTCGTCGAACGTTCGACGAACCGAACTCGAACGGGAGCTCCGTTCGGCGAACCGACCTCGAGCCAAACCGCGACCAGTTCGCTCATCTCTACTTAATACCGGTCTTTCCGGCCACTGTCATGGCAGCCCCCATGCGGCGGTGGAGTCTGCGCTAGTCATCTCATGCTGAATCATTCTTTCACCTATGGTAAGCACATTGGCGTCTCCACTCTAGATACCTCCGTTCATGCGTCACTTTTACTGGTTCTTGCATTTCCTCTTTGTTCTCCTGATGATCTGGACCCAATAGGTGACGATTTTTAAGGTCTAATTTGATATCCGTCGAGATGCCTCACTAAATCTATGCTGACTTATATGTACCCGTTTGGATTGTTGAGTGTCTGGCCAGACAATGAAAGATAAGGTTCAATACCAATAATGAAATAATCTTTTCCAAATGTGGTATGTTTGATACTAATTCACCACTGATTTAAATATTGTATTGAATACCATGCTACAAAAACAGTGGGCTTTAGTTTTACCAACTTTTTGATGAATTTTCAGACCTGATACAGGTTTTACAGTGACCAATACAGGATAATGCATGTTAAAAGAGGATATTGAATGTAAAATCCTCAGTGGGGCCTTATCTATGATATAAGAGAAAACTGCTATTTAACACATAACGGTGTTGACATTCATGTTGGGGTTAGCTTGTTCAGTAACCATACCCTATTTGGGCACTTGTTTTAAATGTTTTTAATGTTTCAATATGTGTTTCCCTTTGTACATTAATCCTTGTGCTCTGTGTTCAATTGTCCCTTGAGCCACTATTTTCTACACTTATGATATAATAAAGTTTTTCCAATTTCCTAAAAAAGGAAACATTTCTTTTTGTGATCCCTATTGTGGCATACTCTTGTTCTTTCTTTGTTTGTTTTCCGGTTTACTCCCACATTTTTCTACCCCCTTTTTCATCTACATTACACATTTATCGCATTCATTCAGTCCCATCTATCACTCTTGCTTCAAACACACTTCCATGCGCTTCCCCCCCTTTATTTCTACAATCCCCTCACATCAACATAAACAGTACATACATCACCTAAACATATCGTCACAAATCCACCACTTTGATATCACTGATGTCTGCATACATATAACATTCATTTCATCCCTGCATATCCCTGTTACATTCATTTAATTCCCGTTATGCTCCAATATTTTCATTAGTTTATATGTATGACATCACACCCCTTACACTTCTCATACTTTCTTTATTTCATCTCAGATCCACCTTATATCACAGGTTTTACACAACCATATTTTATACATACTTCATCCAATTTTTTTCTTTTTTTTCTATCTTTTTTCTATTCTTGTCAGCAATTTTTTCACTCTCCTATTTTTCTCCAATGTTCCTTCTCCTCCTCTTTTCCTTCTTTTTTCCTTCTTTTTCTTCTTCCTTCTTCTTCCTGTTACTTTTATTTTCTCCCCTTACTTATGGTTTATTATAACTATTTCTGTGATATTAACATTGTGCAATTGATATATTTATGAAAATTATTTTTCACAATTTTTCACTTTATAGAAATGTTTCCTCTGTGTTGTATACATTTTTATTTATTATTTTTTGTATTTATTTTTGTATACTTTAGGTCATTTCTGTATAGAATGCTACTGAGGAAGGTCTATGTTGGACCGAAAATGTTCTTCTGTTGAGCACAATAAAATTACACTTTGCAGCATATTCTGGGAGTGCAGAGTTTTAACTGATGGTGTTGGGAGTCAGCGTGTGCGCAGATGGAGCTCTTGGACGAGAGCTCCATCTGTGCACGCGCTGCTCCGGGAGTCAGCATGTGCGCAGATGAAGCCCTTGGATGAGGGCTCCATCTGCGCATGCGCCACTCCAGGCGCCATCATTTGAACCGGGACCGCGGACACACTGAGACACACACTGCACTAGCCTGCTCCGTCACAGATGCCGCCCCGCCTGCTGCCACGGACGCCACCGCTATGGACATGCCGCGCCTGCCAGCACAACCTCTGCCTCCTGTGACCCCGCTTCACCACCATGGCTGCCCCCCTCCAGTAAGACAACACCAGATTATAATATGGACCCCATTTTTATTTTTTTTATCTCTAAATTTGGGGTGCGTCTTATAATCCGGTGCGTTTTATAAAATGAAAAATGTGGAAAATGTTATTTATTAACTTTTTTGTGTAGGTTATCAGTTTGGTTTATGGGTATCAATATTTTAATTTTCTTATAAAATTTCCCAAATTTATATGAACGCAAAACATTGATTTAAATTTATTACTAACAGAAAGTACAACATGTCAGGAAAAACATTTGTCCGAATAATTGCAATATGCTGAAGTATTCACATAAAGTGAAATATGTCAGATTTAAAATAAATTGGGCTTGGTCACTAAACGGTTAGAATAGTTTCTTCCCAGTGTGAGTTCTCAGATGTCTAACAAGTTGTGAAAGATTTCGAACATTTTGAACACGAAAATGGCTTCTCTCCTGTGTGAATTTTCCCATGTCTAACAAGATGAGATTTCTGAATAAAGCATTTCTCACATTCTGAGCATGAAAATGGCTTCTCTCCTGTGTGAATTTTCTCATGTTTAACAAGATCATATTTCCGTGCAAAATATTTTCCACATTCTGAGCATGAAAATGGCTTCTCTCCTGTGTGAATTTTCTCATGTTTAACAAGATTAGATTTTGTAATAAAACATTTCTCGCATTCTGAGCATGAAAATGGCTTCTCTCCTGTGTGAATTTTCTCATGGTTAACAAGATCAGATTTCGTAATAAAACATTTCTCACATTCTGAGCATGAAAATGGTTTATCTCCTGTGTGAATTTTCTCATGTTTAACAAGATTAGATTTCCGTGCAAAATATTTTCCACATTCTGAACATGAAAATGGCTTCTCTCCTATGTGAATTCTCTCATGTGCAACAAGGTTTAATTTCGTAATAAAACATTTCTCACATTCTGAGCATGAAAATGGCTTCTCTCCTGTGTGAATTCTCTCATGAGTAACAAGATTAGATTTCATTGAAAAACATTTTCCACATTCTGAGCATGAAAATGGCTTCTCTCCTGTGTGAATTCTCCCATGTCTAACAAGATTAGATTTCACTGTAAAACATTTTCCACATTCTGAGCATGAAAATGGCTTCTCTCCTGTGTGAATTTTCTCATGTTTAACAAGATCAGATTTCATTATAAAACATTTTCCACATTCTGAGCATGAAAATGGCTTCTCTCCTGTGTGAATTCTCTCATGTCTAACAAGTTCTGATTTCGTTATAAAACATTTCTCACATTCTGAGCATGAAAATGGCTTCACTCCTGTGTGAATTCTCTCATGTTTAACAAGTTCAGATTTTGTAATAAAACATTTCTCGCATTCTGAGCATGAAAATGGCTTCTTTCCTGTGTGAATTTTCTCATGGTAAACAAGATCAGATTTCGTAATAAAACATTTCTCACATTCTGAGCATGAAAATGGCCTATCTCCTGTGTGAATTCTCTCATGTGTAACAAGAGATGATTTCTTAGTAAAGCATTTCTCACATTCTGAGCATGAAAATTGCTTCACTCCTGTATGAATTCTCTCATGCTTAACAAGTTCAGATTTTGTAATAAAACATTTCGCACATTCTGAGCATGAAAATGGCTTCTCTCCTGTGTGAATTTTCTCATGGTTAACAAGCTTATATTTCGTAATAAAACATTTCTCACATTCTGAGCATGAAAATGGCCTATCGCCTGTGTGAATTCTCTCATGTGTAACAAGATGAGATTTCTTAATAAAGCATTTCTCACATTCTGAGCATGAAAATGGCTTCACGCCGGTGTGAATTCTCTCATGTGTAACAAGATTTGATTTATCTCTAAAGCATTTCCCACATTCTGAACATGATAATGGCTTCTTCCTTGTGACAATTCTTTTATTTTTCCCACTTCTTCTGTGACTTTTATTTTGTTTAATAGTTTGTGATGAATTGGGAGATAGTACTTTAAAAGGATAAGGTGATAGATCTTTGGTGTGAAGGGCTGAGATGTTGACATGTTCTTCATGTGTTTCTATGTTACAATTATCTGCTTTAACATCAGAAGATACGGGACGCCTTTTGGAGCTTCTGGTGCAGCCATCTGCCAAGAATAAAACTGATTTGATTTTTGAACAAAACAAAACTTATATTCATCTAATAATAAACATTTCAGAAAAGTATAAATAAAAAATCACATACAAATTGAAAGGTATGTAGGAAAGTTATATTATTATTAACTGAGTAAAGTGTCATTTACATGATTTTGAGGATTGCAGAAAGAATCAATTGTACTAATGTTTATTTACGATCCTTGGCCAGTGCAAACATCAAGCAACAAAGAGTAAAGCATTTTGTCTTTGATTGCATATTTTATATGTTCATAAAATTATGGCTGTCAGCAATGCATCATCCCCTTGTGTAAATAGAGGTAGTTCTTCAATAATAAAAAAGTTGTGAGAGAACGGAAACAAACCATCATTGGTACATCAAAATTAAAGACAATAAGCCTCAAACAATTTCCAATATCATCAATCAGTGTTTGTTGATGAAATTGTATTTTCCTTACAGTCACTCACTTTTGGTCTTCAGGGGAAGTAGAAGGCTGTAGTAGTCACCTGTCTCTGAGCCGTGACTGTTACAGCTTCATGCACCACCTCAATGACTGGACGCAAGAGGCTGCAGGGAAGATATAACTTCATTTTCTCCCAATAGACTCTCACTCTCAATAAATAGCCTAACATCATTTATATACAATTTACATTCAAATTACCAATATATCTGTATGTAAATGTAGCTGACAGGTTCTCTTTAAGAAGTAAAAATGTGTGTGTTAAAATGTTATACACACAGCAACCTGATGTATTGTGTCTGGACACCAGTACAAGCCCTGTTTATGAGGAGTATTTGCCTTTTCCCCTGAGGAGTCCTTTAGACAAAACGCATCAGGAGGCACGTGGGGCATATGAAGAGATGGTGATTAGGATTAGATGTAGACTGTAGTGATGAGCGAGTACTAAAAAGCTCGGGTGCTCGAAGCTCGGGCCGAGCCTCCCAAGATACTCGTGTACTCGGCCCGAGCACCGAGCCCAATGTTATCCTATGGGAGACCCGAGTATTTTTGTGAAATGACCCCCCGGCAGCATGGAGAAACCCTAAAAATGTCACAAAAGTCTCAGAAGAGTGCTCAAATGACATGGCATCAGCATGGGGAAGACCCCTTGAAGCATTTATCACTCAAAAGTCACAGATGTGAACAATTTTGTCCGAGTTTTACGCCATTTTTACGGACTCACCAGAAAACCTTCCAAAATGACACCAAAATGAATTTTCATGGCGGAAATGTTAAGGGCACATACTCAATAGTGAGATAGAGCTGGTGTATGTTACTTTTTGAGATTAATACATGAAAGATTTTACATGAAAACCTTGTGTGACACTCCGATGTCCAAAACGCACGTTTTGTGCTTTTTACTAGCGATGTCGGTCATTTTTTTTTTTTTATTCTATCTCCCTCAGTCCGTCGGTCTGTCTCTCTCTGTCTTGTCTGTCCCCCTCTCACAGTCTGTCGGTCAGTTCCCCCCCCTCTCTCTTACTTACCGTTCCCCGATCACTGCCGCGGCGCTGCACAGCTGTTCAAACTCCGGTGGCTTTTCCTCTTTTGAAAAAGCCGGCCGCTCATTAATCAATCTCCTATTCCCTGCTGTCCTGCTTTTCGGCGCCTATGATTGGTTGCAGTGAGACACGCTCCCACACTGAGTGACAGCTGTCTCACTGCAACCAATCACAGCAGCCGGTGTGTGTATACTGTGCAGTGAAATAAATAATTAAATAATTAAAAAAAACGGCATGCGGTCCCCCCAATTTTAATACCAGCCAGATAAAGCCATACGGCTGAAGGCTGGTATTCTCAGGATGGGGAGCTCCACGTTATGGGGAGCCCCCCACCCTAACAATATCAGTCAGCAGCCGCCCAGAATTGCCGCATACATTAGATGCGACAGTTCTGGGGCTGTACCCGGCTCTTCCCGATTTACCCTGGTGCGTTGGCAAATCGGGGTAATAAGGAGTTAATGGCAGCCCATAGCTGCCACTAAATCCTAGATTAATCATGTCAGGCGTCTCCCCGAGATTCCTTCCATGATTAATCTGTAAATTACAGTTAAAAAACACACACACCCGAAAAATCCTTTATTAGAAATAAAAAACACTAACAAAGTCCCTCATTACCAATTTATTAACCCCGACAAACCCTCCATGTCCGGCGTACTCCACAGTCCTCCAGCGTCGCGTCCAGCTCTGCTGCATGGAAGTGACAGGAGCTGCAGAAGACACCGCCGCTCCGGTCACCTCCACGCAGCTAATGAGATGAGTAGCGCGATCAGCTGAGCTGTCACTGAGGTTACCTGGATCCAGCGGTGGATGCAGCGGTGGCCGCGGGTAACCTCAGTGACAGCTCAGCTGATCGCGCTACTCACCGCCGCTCCAGTCAGCTCCATGCACCAACTGAGGTGAGTATA
This sequence comes from Anomaloglossus baeobatrachus, assembly GCF_048569485.1. NCBI lineage: Eukaryota > Metazoa > Chordata > Amphibia > Anura > Aromobatidae > Anomaloglossus > Anomaloglossus baeobatrachus. Next base: position 247,843,457 of record NC_134359.1, read on the forward strand.
GCGATCAGCTGCTGTCACTGAGGTTAATCGCGGCACCGCTGGATCCAGCGGTGGCCGGGAGTTACCTGACTGACAGCAGCTGATCGCGCTATTCCCTTCATTAGCTGCGTGGAGGTGACCGGCGGCTTTTACTATTTTGAAAAAGCCGGCCGCTCATTAAACAATCTCCTATTCCCTGCTTTCCCCGCCCACCGGTGCCTATGATTGGTTGCAGTGAGACACGCCCCCACGCTGAGTGACAGGTGTCACACTGCACCCAATCACAGCAGCCGGTGGGCGTGTCTATACTGTGCAGTAAAATAAATTAATAAATAATTAAAAAAAAACGGCGTGCGGTCCCCCCCATTTTAATGCCAGCCAGATAAAGCCATACGGCTGAAGGCTGGTATTCTCAGGATGGGGAGCTCCACGTTATGGGGAGCCCCCCAGCCTAACAATATCAGTCAGCAGCCGCCCAGAATTGCCACATACATTAGATGCGACAGTTCTGGGGCTGTACCCGGCTCTTCCCGATTTGCCCTGGTGCTTTGGCAAATCGGGGTAATAAGGAGTTAATGGCAGCCCATAGCTGCCACTAAATCCTAGATTAATCATGTCAGGCGTCTATGAGACACCCTCCATGATTAATCTGTAAGTTACAGTAAATAAACACACACACCCGAAAAATCCTTTATTAGAAATAAAAAACACACACACATTCCCTGGTTCACCACTTTAATCAGCCCCAAAAAGCCCTCCATGTCCGGCGTCATCCAGGATGTTCCAGCGTCGCATCCTGCGCTGCTGCATAGAGGTGACCGGAGCTGCAGAAGACACCGCCGCTCCGGTCACTTCCACGCAGCAAATGAGGTGAGTAGCGCGATCAGCTGAGCTGTCACTGAGGTTACCCGCCGTCACTGGATCCAGTGACAGCGGGTAACCTCAGTGACAGCTCAGCTGATCGCACGGCTGTCTTCATTAGCTGCGTGGAGGTGACCGGAGCGGCGGTGTCTTCTGCAGCTCCTGTCACTTCCATGCAGCAGAGCTGGACGCGACGCCGGAGTCCGTGGAGTACGCCGGACATGGAGGGTTTGTCGGGGTTAATAAATTGGTAATGAGGGACTTTGTTAGTGTTTTTTATTTCTAATAAAGGATTTTTCGGGTGTGTGTGTTTTTTAACTGTAATTTACAGATTAATCATGGAAGGAATCTCGGGGAGACGCCTGACATGATTAATCTAGGATTTAGTGGCAGCTATGGGCTGCCATTAACTCCTTATTACCCCGATTTGCCAACGCACCAGGGTAAATCGGGAAGAGCCGGGTACAGTCCCAGAACTGTCGCATATAATGTATGCGGCAATTCTGGGCAGCTGTTGGCTGATATTGTTAGGGTGGGGGGCTCCCCATAACGTGGAGCTCCCCATCCTGAGAATACCAGCCTTCAGCCGTATGGCTTTATCTGGCTGGTTTTAAAAATGGGGGGAACCGCACGCCGTTTTTTTTAATTATTTAATAAATAATTAAAATTAATAATTAAAATTAATAAATAATTAAAAAAAACGGCGTGCGGTTCCCCCCATTTTTAAAACCAGCCAGATAAAGCCATACGGCTGAAGGCTGGTATTCTCAGGATGGGGAGCTCCACGTTATGGGGAGCCCCCCACCCTAACAATATCAGCCAACAGCCGCCCAGAATTGCCGCATACATTATATGCGACAGTTCTGGGACTGTACCCGGCTCTTCCCGATTTGCCCTGGTGCGTTGGCAAATCGGGGTAATAAGGAGTTATTGGCAGCCCATAGCTGCCAATAAGTCCTAGATTAATCATGTCAGGCGTCTATGAGACACCCTCCATGATTAATCTGTAAGTTACAGTAAATAAACACACACACACCTGAAAAATCCTTTATTAGAAATAAAAACACACACATATACCCTGGTTCACCACTTTAATCAGCCCCAAAAAGCCCTCCATGTCCGGCGTAATCCAGGATGATCCAGCGTCGCATCCAGCGCTGCTGCATGGAGGTGACCGGAGCCGCAGCACACACAGCCGCTCCGGTCACCTCCACACAGCAAATGAACACAGCCGCGCGATCAGCTGCTGTCACTGAGGTTACCCGCGGCCACCGGTGGATGCAGCGGTGACAGCGGGTAACCTCAGTGACAGCAGCTGATCGCGCGGCTGTGTTCATTTGCTGTGTGGAGGTGACCGGAGCGGCGGTGTCTGCTGCGGCTCCGGTCACCTCTATGCAGCAGCGCTGGATGCGACGCTGGATCATCCTGGATTACGCCGGACAAGGAGGGCTTTTTCGGGCTGATTAAAGTGGTGAACCAGGGTATATGTGTGTGTTTTTTATTTCTAATAAAGGATTTTTTCTGGTGTGTGTGTTTATTTACTGTAACTTACAGATTAATCATGGAGGGTGTCTCATAGACGCATGACATGATTAATCTAGGACTTATTGGCAGCTATGGGCTTCCAATAAGTCCTTATTACCCCGATTTGCCAACGCACCAGGGCAAATCGGGAAGAGCCGGGTACAGCCCCAGAACTGTCGCATATAATGTATGCGGCAATTCTGGCCAGCTGCTGACTGATATTGTTAGGGTGGGGGGCTCCCCATAACGTGGGGCTCCCCATCCTGAGAATACCAGCCTTCAGCTGTATGGCTTTATCTGGCTGGTATTAAAATTGGGGGGAACCGCACGCCGTTTTTTAAATTATTTATTTATTTATTTTACTGCACAGTATAGACACGCCCACCGGCTGCTGTGATTGGGTGCAGTGTGACACCTGTCACTCAGCGTGGGGGCGTGTCTCACTGCAACCAATCATAGGCGCCTGTGGGCGTGGAAAGCAGGGAATATGAGATGGCTGTGTACAGAGCACAGCGCGCCGGCCGGTATAAAGGCTCGGTCACGCTGTGCAGGCCGGCCAATCACTGCAATTCCACAACTAACAGGGCTGTGGCATTGCAGTGGTCTGCCAGCCAATCCCTGCATGAGGGCTGGCTCTCAAAAGAGCGCCAACATGCAGGGATGAAGACCACGAGTAAAGCACGAGTATTGCAAAATTACTCGGTACCCGCCGAGCAGCCCGAGTACAGTGATACTCGTGCGAGTACCGAGTAGTTACAAGCATGCTCGCTCATCACTAGTAGACTGTCCTTCTAAGGGCGGGAGTCTGTGTGTCATAGGGCAAGGTAAAATTACGTACAGACCTATATGCCTACCTACGACCCCGCCAGACAAGAAATGCTGTGATGGACAGTAGGAACCCCTGGATGGATGAGATCTTTCCTATTTTGTTCATGATTGGATGTGCATGAGGGATATAAATTGCGGCTTAGTGAATTGGACCAATGTCTAACAGCTATTGTTTTTTGTATATCCTCTCAATGGCCACATGACAATAACCAGCTGGGTAAACGTTTTTCTATGAAACTTAATCAAAATTGGTACTTTGTTGGTGGCAACATTTTTCAATGAATATATGGTACAAACTGTCCATGACTTGTCACTTCTTCACAAGCAATTGTTTGCACAGTGCACCTGAAAATAGGTTATCTGTGTCTTTTTGTGTTTTTTATATTTTTTGAATTTGTTTGTGTGTATCACATTTTAACATATTTACTATTCAAAGGTTACGTTTTTTTCCTATCACTCACGAAGTGCTATAGCTTGAAATTGTGTTGTGAGGTTTAATTGTCCAGTAACACCGCTTCTGGTGTAAATTGATGCTTCTGTTCTCTATAAGAACCAATATTTGCCTGTGTAATGGATGCTTAGGCCATGTTGAAACATTCAGAATTTGGTTAGTATTTTACATCAGTATGTGAAAGCAAAACTAAGGAGTAGAAATGAGCGGATCGGTGGATTTAGCCGGACTTTAGATAAAACTAGCTGTAGTACCCGGGCGCTGCCCGGCATAGTAACTGTCTCTCTGTCTCTCTCCAAGTCTCTGTCTGTGTGTTGCTGTGCTGTCTGTTTGTCTCTTTCCTTGTCTGTCTGTCTGTTTCTATCTATCTGTCTGTATTTGCATCAGTCTATCTGTTTCAATCTCTGTATCTGCCTGTCTGTCTCTCTCTCTCTCTGTCTTTTTGCCCATCTGTCTTTTTGCCCGGCTGTCTCTTTGCCCAGCTGTCTCTTTGCCCGGCTATCTCTTTGCCCAGCTGTCTGTTTCCAGGGCTGTCTCTTTGCCCGTCTGTCTCTTTGCCGGGCTGTCTCTTTGCCGGGCTGTCTCTTTCCTGGGCTGTCTCTTTCCAGGGCTGTCTCTTTCCAGGGCTGTCTCTTTGCCCGTCTGTCTCTTTCCAGGTCTGTCTCTTTCCAGGTCTGTCTCTTTGGGCATTTGTCTCTTTGCCCAGCTGTCTCTTTGCCTGGCTGTCTCTTTGCCCAGCTGTCTCTTTGCCTGGCTGCCTCTTTTCAGGGCTGTCTCTTTGCCCGTCTGTCTCTTTGCCTGTCCGTCTCTTTGCCCGTCCGTCTCTTTGCCCGTCCGTCTCTTTGCCCGTCCTTTCTCTTTGTCCGGTCTTTCTCTTTGGGCATTTGTCTCTTTGCCCGGCTGTCTCTTTGCCTGGCTGTCTCTTTGCTCGGCTGTCTCTTTGCCCGGCTGCCTCTTTTCAGGGCTGTCTCTTTGCCAGTCTGTCTCTTTGCCCAGTCTTTCTCTTTGCCCGGTCTTTCCCAGTCTGTCTCCTTCACCGTCTGTCTCCTTCACCGTCTGTCTCCTTCACCGTCTGTCTCTTTCCCCATCTGTCTCTTTCCCCGTCTGTCTCTTTCCCCGTCTGTCTCTTTCCCCGTCTGTCTCTTCGCCAGTCTGTCTCTTTCCATGCCTGTCTCTTTCCAGGGTTGTCTCTTTCCAGGGCTGTGTCTTTGCCCGGTCTGTCTCTTTCCAGGTCTGTCTCTTTGGGCATTTGTCTCTTTGGGCATTTGTCTCTTTGCCCGGCTGTCTCTTTGCCTGGTCTGTCTCTTTGCCAGTCTGTCTCTTTCCAGGGTTGTATCTTTTCAGGTCTGTCTCTTTGCCCGGCTGTCTCTTTGCTCGGCTGTCTCTTTGCCCGGTCTGTCTCTTTGCCCGGTCTGTCTCTTTGCCCGGTCTGTCTCATTGCCCGGTCTGTCTCTTTTCCCGGTCTGTCTCTTTTCCCGGTCTGTCTCTTTGCCAGTCTGTCTCTTTGCCAGTCTGTCTCTTTGCCAGTCTGTCTCTTTCCAGGGCTGTCTCTTTCCAGGGCTGTCTCTTTGCCAGTCTGTCTCTTTCCAGGGCTGTCTCTTTGCCAGTCTGTCTCTTTGCCCGGGCTGTCTCTTTGCCCGGCTGTCTCTGTCTGTGTCTCTGTCTCTCTTTATTCGTCTCACCACTGACATCTTTTATCTCACACATAAGCTTGTTATACTAAAAGTTTATTTTGTTCCTATAGCAACCACTGACAGTTGCTATTTATAGCCTGCAGCTCCCAGCTCCATTCAGTATAATGGCTGCAGGATTTTTGTAGACTGATTGGAAAGCACGGGGTTAAATTTTCCCGCCCAAACATAGTGTATGACGTTCCCTGAGTCACATGGGGCATCTGTGCAGAATTTCGTGATTGTAAATGTGACGGTGCAAATTCCTTTAGCGGACATACATACATACATACACACATACATACATACATACTTACACTGAGCTTTATATATTAGATTTGGTTTGGGACCTGGACTTGACCTGAACCTCATTGTGGTCACTAAGTGTGCAGGTTGGGTCTGTACCCACATGTAGTCAGCCAGAAACAGAACACTTCTGGAGGACGAGGTTTCTCCATTTTGTTTTTTTGGTGCACACTTGTTACGTCACCACCGGAGTCCGCTCCAGCGACTTCTGCTCCGATCGCCAGGCGACGCCGTGTTCCGTTGGATGGTGCTGGTGATGGGAGAGGAGTCGCTGTCAGCGGCACCGGTGGGCGCAGGCTCCGATCATCCACTGGGCTGGGTTAGCTTGGGATCTGCAGTACCACTGGCTGACTGTGGGTGGCATGTGTCTTCCAGCTGAAGTTGCCAGTGTTCAGCTACAGCCAATGGGAAGACACCACACCCTCCTTAGTTCCCCTCCTGTCTGCTGACCTCTGCCAGAGATAGTTCTGATTTCCTGGCTCCTGGTCTGCCCTATTCTGTTTTGTGATTCCTGTGTGCTGACTTCTGCATGTTTTCTGACTACCCTTCTGCCTGCTGTTTTTGTACCTCACTGCCCGATCCGGATTTGACCTCTGCTACATTTTCTGTTTACGTCATTACCTGCCAAATCTGTCCCTGTTCTGCTATTTCTGGTTTGACCCTGCCTGACAACTACTCTCATCGGACTGCAGCCTTCCATAGGTAGTGATCTCCAGGGCCCTATGTAATTCCAAATCCCTAAATAGGGGTTAAAGGGTTTCAGGGTTCTGGAGGTCCTGCTGGGTGAGTGGCTTCCCTCTAGTCTGTCCATTACATCCCACCTGAGTCTGTTGATCCAGGCAGGCTTTACTTTATCTCTGGTCCATCTAACAAGGAGAGAAAAAAAAATGGATTCGCTCCATGCTGTGCTAAACCAGGTGCACACCCTTTCTGGCCTTGTTCATGGACTTGCACAGCAAGTGCAGGAACTCAAGTCTTCTCAGGTTCAAGCCCCTGCAGGGCCTACCTCATTGTGTCCAGAGTCCCGTCGACTGCAAGGGAGCAGATCACGTTGTGGAACCAAACATGAAGAGCCTGGATCTCAGAGGCAATCGCTTCCAAGGCAGCAGCACCACCTGAGTGGGCCCTAGGATACCCACTCAGAGACCCAGGTACTCCCTGTGTGGCGCCCTGGACAAGCCAGGGGCCACAGAGAACAACACCCACACACCCCACACTCCCAGCAGGCACACCGAAGTCAGACACAAAACCCTTGTTGCCTTCCTCCAGGGACTGATGTTCACACCAGGGGGTGGGCCAGGTGGTTGGCCCCGCCCACCGAGGAGTTCACAGTCCTGGAGGCGGGAAAACCAGGCAGATTAGGTTTGGAGTGGAAAGTGAGAGGAAGGAAAAAGTGGCAGTTAAGCAGCCTGAAGTTGATCCGGGTGTGTGGCCCGGACGGATCAGCAAGGTTGGCAGACGGTGGTGATCGTCTGCAGGAGTGGCCTATCGGAGTCTACCGCAAGGACCGTGGACGGGCGGTGGCCTGGCGGTACCGGACCGGTACACAAAGAGAAGCCAGCACCATCTGGCAGGGGCTTACGGACCCCGGCAAGGCTAGGAGTCGCCGTGAATTTGCCGAATCCGTTAGTGAAGGGAACCTCCTGGGTTTCCCAACGACCAAGTCCCGACAGAAGGCAACAGTCCAACCAAGTGAGGGAGACACCGCCACCGCCAAGGCAACCGTTTCCCAGGGCCAGAGCCTGCGGGCAAAAGGGGCTCCTCCGGCCCACATCCAAGCCGTGGAGCGGGTTACCGGTGGGAAACCATTGGAACCATCTACCGTACATAGGTGCAGGGAAACGCAGTCACCATCAACCTGCCGGGAGAAAACAACACCGGAGCCGTCTGTGGGACTCGTCCATCCAGCCGTGTGTTTTACCGAGAACTGTGTCCTCATCATTGGCTGAGTGAGTACCACCGTGCCGTGCGGCACAGCGCTGCCCCCGCGACCCTGCACCTCACCAGGCCCCGTAACCCGCCTGCCATCCATCCCTACCCCATCACCGGGCCCCGGGACAACCAACCCCCTACCCATGGAGGGGAGAACTAACAACAAAGCTGCTCCCTGTCACCGCTCCTGGTATCCCCGTCCAGAGCAGCGGTGGTGTCACCAATATCACCACAACCGCGGGTGGCGTCACGGACAATAATCAAATTCCCCACCCATCAAATCCCCTTTTCACTCACGGGCAAGGAGCGCCGCTCGAGTCCCCGGGATCCGGCCCACCGCTTGAGCCACCACCGAGCAACAGCAGCAGACGGACCCGAGCAGTGGGAGAGCGCAGCGTCCCCTCCTCCACCCGCGACAACTTGGCGTCACGAACAGATCCTGCCGTTCTACCAACTGGTGGAAGTGCGCCTTGTGTGACCGCCGGAAAATTTGAAAAGCCGCCATCTTGGGCGCGAAGGGTCTCCTCGAGTAGTAGAAGCGCGAAGGCCAAAACCCCGCCCCTGTAGAGGAGGAGCCGGAAAGAGACTAAGGGGGACGGAAACAAGATGTCTGTGCCCGACGGAGCCGCTGGAAGGGCGGCGGACGCAGCCGTGGGAGCACCCGCAGATGGGAATGGGCCTGCCCAGGTCCCGGCCGCGCTGGCGGGGGGCGCCGCGGCCCCAGCTCTCACTCAGGTGATGCCGTTCTCTTTGCCCTATGTGCCCGGAGCTGCCTGGCTACCGCAGTACGATGGGAAACCTGATGCTTTGCAGGTTTTCCGAAAGAAACTTAGTCCGCTACTAGAACTGTACCCCCTGACTGATAAGCAACGTGCAGCGCTTGTGCTGGGGCAGCTAACCAGCGCGGCTGAGCAAGAGGAGACCTGGGCCGAGGGGGACTGGTCCTCTGTAGCCACCATATTTGAAAAGCTGCAGACTGCATTTGAGACCCGTACCGAGGCAGAGTTGCGGATGCAGTTCTATCAATGCCGGCAACGGCCCGCAGATAGCATTCGGGACTATGCCCTGCGCCTGCAAACCGCACTCCGCACACTGAAGCGGGTGGACACCATCAACAGTGCTGACAGTAACAAAATGTTAAGCGAGCAGTTTGTGCAGGGGATGAGGTCCTCAGAGGACCGCAAACAGCTTCGGCTGTGGGCCCTAGAACAACCTGATGTGGACTTTGCCGTATTAAAGGAACGGGCCATCAAAGCTCTGCAACCTCCTGCATGTGAAGCTCCTGAACCAGCCCCGTGGCCGGTTGAGACTGCTCCCGTAGTGGTGGCCCCTACCCCATCAGCACCCCCAGCGCTTGTAGCCCCAAGTGGAACGATGGAAGAGCTCGCCGCTCAGGTTCGCCGCATGGATGGGGACCTCGCTAAGATCCTCGCCGCACTCCAGCCTCCGACCAGATCCCAGGCCCCGGTGAAGATGCAGCTCACCGACAGCCCTGAGGACGTCCCCTGGATGCAGCGGAGAAGGGCCACTGACTCATGGAATGGACTGTTACAATGTTACTGTTACTGTAACAATCTGTTACAGGTGCAGCAAACCCGGCCACTACTCCCGACGGTGTCCGTTAAACGAGCAACCCCTGGGGCCACGGGCCAATCCTCAGGAGTAGAACCCCATGGCCCCCCAGACTGGTGGAACCCGGTCCATCATCCCGTGGCTGTGGACGGCATACCGGTGATGGCTCTCCTGGACACTGGATCACAGGTAACCACCATACCATATACACTGTATCAACGGTATTGGGGAAAAGACGAGCTGGCTCCCCCAGATGCCAGTATAACACTGATTGCTGCTGATGGACTCCCATTGACCCAAGTGGGATACAAACAAGTGGCCATGACTGTGGGGCGAGCTGAACTGCAACACCAGGGTATGATTGTGATAATGAATGAACCCAGTGATCATAACCCGAAGGTAGTGCTAGGGACCAACGTGATGGAGCACTGTATGAGTGACGTGCTAACTCTACTGCAGCAGCTGGCCGCCACGGCGGCGGGGAACCGACAGAGAGTTGTGCAGCGTGAGATCCAAGCCTTGATGTACCGCCAACATGTGAACTCGACAGGAGGAGAGATTGGTGGGGTGAGAGTGATGGATGTTGCCCCTTTGATTGTGCCTCCCAGGAGCGAGATGATGATTTGGTGTAGGGCAGCAGTAGGGCCCCAGGGGCGTGACTACCCCGCCATGATAGAGCCCATGCCCTCTGAACACTGGCCCACAGTAATGGCCGCCCGAGGGGTGGTGGATGTAAAGAAAGGGAGAGTGCCCGTGAGGGTGCTGAACTGCGGGGAGGAAGAAGTTAGGCTTCCCCGGTACGCTACCCTTGCCAAGTTGTTCACCTTGGATCCCCACACCATCCACGAGGCCGTCCCCTCAACCTCACTACCTACTGCCAGCACTCACCCACCCCAAGGGGAGTTAGACGAGTGGTGTCGACAACTACACGTAGGCACTGACGATACCCCTACACATCATAAAGAAGGGGTATACCGGGTGGTACGGGAGTATGAGCAGGTTTGTAGCAAACATCCCCTAGACTTTGGGCAGATTAAAGGGGTCCAACACCATATCCCCACTGGTGAGCATCCCCCTATCAAAGAGAGGTACAGGCCTATTCCCCCTGCACACTACCAATGTGCCAAGGACATGTTGAGGAACAAGAAGGAGGCAGGGGTTATTAGGGACAGCTGTAGTCCCTGGGCCGCCCCGTTGGTACTGGTTAAGAAGAAGGATGGCACCATGCGGATGTGTGTGGATTACCGGAAAATTAACCAGATAACACATTAGGACGCTTACCCTCTGCCCCGCATTGAGGAATCTCTGGCTGCGCTGAGAACCGCTAATTACTTTTCCACCCTTGACCTCACCAGTGGGTACTGGCAGGTGGCTGTGGCACCAGAAGACCGAGAGAAGACTGCATTTGCTACCCCTATGGGACTCTGTGCGTTTAATAGCATGCCTTTCGGGCTGTGCAATGCCCCTGGAACCTTCCAATGGCTGATGGAATGCTGTCTAGGGCATCTAAACTTTGAGACCGTCCTGCTGTACCTGGATGATGTGATTGTGTACTCCCAGACATATGAAACCCACCTGGAGCACCTAGCCGAGGTGTTCGCGTCCCTTGCCAAATATGGGATGAAGTTGAAGCCCTCAAAGTCTCATCTGCTGAAACCCAAAGTGCAGTACCTAGGGCATGTGGTCGGTGCAGAGGGTGTCGCCCCTGACCCTGATAAAATCACCACCATTCAGGACTGGCTGAGGCCGACCACGGTGAAAGAGGTGAGGCAGTTTCTGGGCCTAGTGGGGTACTACCGTCGCTTCATCAAGGGGTACACGAAGATGGCTGCCCCCATGCAAGACCTCCTCGTGGGACAGACCAAAGGTGGTAGACCCCTAGGAGCCCCATTGGTGTGGGAAGAAAGGCATGAGGAATCCTTCCGTCGGCTAAGAGCGGCCCTGACCGGAGAGGAAATCCTAGCATACGCTGATTACAACCACCCCTTCATCCTTTACACCGATGCCAGCAATGTAGGCTTAGGGGCAATCCTATCCCAGGTCCAAGACGGAAAAGAAAAAGGTGATTGCTTATGCTAGCCGAAGGCTTCGACTGACTGAGAGGAACCCCGAGAACTACAGCTCTTTCAAGCTTGAACTCCTGGCACTGGTGTGGGCTATCACCGAGCGGTTCCGCCATTACCTGGAAGTGGCTAAGTTCACCGCTTTCACGGATAACAACCCGCTGACCCACCTGGACACCGCCAAGCTGGGCGCGTTAGAACAGCGGTGGGTGGCTAGGCTAGCCAACTACAATTTCACCATCAAATACAGGGCCGGCCGTGCCAATGTTAATGCCGATGCACTCTCTCGGATGCCCCATATATTGGACGAAGGGCCAGAGGATGACAACCTCGAAGAGATTGAGCTGCCTGCATTTCATCAGCCACCGACTGAGAAGGTCCATGTCTATCAACAACGGGTAAACCTGGACCCGCTGCCCAGCCAGGAGTGGCAAGAAGCTCAGGACCAGGCACCCGCTGTTCACAAGCATACCATGATGGTGCTGGACACTTCGGATGGAAGAAACTGGAAATGCTGTTGAGAGAACGGTTCTATTGGAGTGGAATGCGGGAATCTGTAGAGGCCTGGTGCCGAGAGTGTGGCCCTTGCACGCTGAGAAGGAAGGACGAGGCCAGCCAGAAGGCGCCCTTACACCCGATTGTTACACATCAACCGCTAGAGCTGGTCGCCCTGGACCATGTGAAGCTCACCCCCAGCCGAAGTGGGTACACCTACGCTCTAACCATTGTAGACCACTACTCAAGGTTCATGGTGGTTGTCCCAGTCAAACACCTAACTGGCCGTACCACCACTAGAGCGTTCCAGGCTTATTTCTGCCGACCACATGGATAGCCTGAGAAGGTGCTTACTGACCAAGACCCGGCCTTTGAAGCGGAGGTATTCCATGAATTTTGTCAGTTGTACGGCTGCAAGAAGATCCGGACCACGCCGTACCATGCCCAAACCAACGGCATGTGTGAACAGATGAACCTGGTCCTGGGCCACCTCAAGACGTTGCCGCTAGAAGAGCGGAACCTGTGGCCGGAGAAGCTACCTGACTTGGTCGATATGTACAACAATATCCCTTCCAGCTCAACGAAGTGCACCCCAGCATACCTGATGAGGGCTCGCCCTGGCCAGCTGCCGGTGGACCTGGATATGGGATTGGAAGCCCCAGAAGCACTCCCTTCGACAGCTGACTGGGACACTCGGCGGAGGGTGCAGTACCGACAGATTCAGGAATATGTTGAGAAGAACTTGAGTCGGAGTCGGGAACAACAGGAGCAGTGCTTCAATCAGAAGGCGTCTGCTGGCCCTTTCCAGCCTGGAGATGTAGTGCTGAAGCGGAAGAGGAGGACCCACAAGCTGGATGATCAATGGGAGTGTTGTAGCTGTTCTGTTTTGTCACAAGTCAGCTTATGGCTGATTCTTCCAGTGATACTGTTCCCACAACCCGTGGATGAGGAAGTGATGGAAGTGGTCGACCATGAGCCAGTGCCCAGGGATGAACCTGTACCCAGCTCCCCTATGCCTCCGCCTGCCCCACACGATATCAGGGAAGAGGAACTGATTGCTCCCTCTGCCCCACTGCCTGTCCCCACTGACACAGGACCCCGGAGGTCCACTCGTCCCAACCTAGGTAGACCCCCACTTAGGTACAGGGAAACTACTCTTTAAAAGGGGGGAAAAATTGTGTGTGTGTGTTGAAAGTACTGTTTAAAGTTAAAAAAAATGATAAGAAAATGAGTACCGAAAAGTTACCTGATTGTCAACGTGATTTGCACCGGTCGTTGCCGGCAACTGGTCCCCGTTGGGACCCCCTTTACAAGTTATGCATAAGGAACTCCTTATGAACAGGCCCGAGAACTAGCAGGGCAACCACAAACTTGTGGCATGTAAATAATGTTGTTGTGGCTTTCACTGTAACCGCCTCCGGAGAGGCAGATTGGAGGAAGGGCCCGCAGTGGAGCAGGCTGGGGCCCAGCCACCACCGGAACCGGTGGCGATCCTCTGGGGGTTTCAGGGGTTCCCCATGGACGTGGGTCCCCTGAAAAGGACAGAACCCGCTCGGGCAACTTGTGCAGGACTGGGGTCAAGGGGTGCTGCCTGTTTGCTTAGGGGCAGCATCAGGGCCAGGTTGCTTGGGTGGGAGAGAGCGGAAGCCGTAACCGTAACGTTTAAGTAAGAGTACCTCCCGATGTGGGAAGAAGTTATTTTACTTGTAATGTGTTTTACCATTTTTTCTATTTTCCAGTTGGTGAAAATAAAACCGGTGATGGACGGGCAGCCTGCGGATGGTCTGCATTTAACTAAGGGGGAATGTGGCGCCCTGGACAAGCCAGGGGCCACAGAGAACAACACCCACACACCCCACACTCTCAGCAGGCACACCGAAGTCAGACACAAAACCCTTGTTGCCTTCCTCCAGGGGCTGATGTTCACACCAGGGGGTGGGCCAGGCGGTTGGCCCCGCCCACCGAGGAGTTCACAGTCCTGGAGGCGGGAAAACCAGGCAGATTAGGTTTGGAGTGGAAAATGAGAGGAAGGAAAAAGTGGCAGTTAAGCAGCCTGAAGTTGGTCCGGGTGTGTGGCCCGGACGGATCATCAAGGTTGGCAGACGGTGGTGACCGTCTGCAGGAGTGGCCTATCGGAGTCTACCGCAAGGACCGTGGACGGGCGGTGGCCCGGCGGTACCGGACCGGTACGCAAAGAGAAGCCAGCACCATCTGGCAGGGGCTTACGGACCCCGGCAAGGCTAGGAGTCGCCGTGAATTTGCCGAATCCGTTAGTGAAGGGAACCTCCTGGGTTTCCCAACGACCAAGTCCCGACAGAAGGCAACAGTCCAACCAAGTGAGGGAGACACCGCCACCGCCAAGGCAACCGTTTCCCAGGGCCAGAGCCTGCGGGCAAAAGGGGCTCCTCCGGCCCACATCCAAGCTGGGGAGCGGGTTACCGGTGGGAACCCATTGGAACCATCTACCGTACATAGGTGCAGGGAAAGGCAGTCACCATCAACCTGCCAGGAGAAAACAACACCGCAGCCGTCTGTGGGACCCGTCCATCCAGCCGTGTGTTTTACCGAGAACTGTGTACTCAACATTGGCTGAGTGAGTACCACCGTGCCGTGCGGCACAGCGCTGCCCCCGTGACCCTGCACATCACCAGGCCCCGTAACCCGCCTGCCATCCATCCATACCCCATCACCGAGCCCCGGGACAACCAACCCCCTACTCACGGAGGGGAGAACTAACAACAAAGCTGCTCCCTGTCACCGCTCCTGGTATCCCCGTCCAGAGCAGCGGTGGTGTCACCAATATCACCACAACCGTGGGTGGCGTCACGGACAATAATCAAATCCCCCACCCATCAAATCCCCTTTTCACTCACGGGCGAGGAGCGCCGCTCGAGTCCCCGGGATCCGGCCCACCGCTTGAGCCACCACCGAGCAGCAGCAGCAGCAGCCGGACCCGAGCAGTGGGAGAGCGCAGCGTCTCCTCTTCCGCCCGCGACACCTGCAGACCCTATGAGGTTAATGTTACCTGTCTCATTGTCTCACCAGGGAAAATCTTTACGGCTGCAGACCTTTGTTGATTGTGGCTCTGCAGCTAATTTCATAGACAATATTGTAGCAAAAGAGCTGGGTTTGACTTTGCTAAGGTTGAATGCACCTATTAGAATATCTGCTATTGATAGTACTCCTCTCACTCAGGGTGTGGTTACTTTTGTAACTCCAGTGATCTCCATGCTTGTTGGGGCTCTGCATGTTGAATCTGTGTCATTTTTTGTTCTTGAGAATCTGATGTCAGCAGTGGTATTGGGCATACCATGGCTGCGCAAACATAACCTGGTCATAGACTGGCACCAAGGTAAGATTGTGCGCTGGAGCCCTGAGTGTCAGGAGACGTGTATGCTTTATCTGTTAACCTGACTAGAGCTGAACCTATCTTCATGCCTTATGCATTCAGGGAATTTGCTAATGTGTTTTCTGTATCTGAACCTGATAAATTACCTCCGCACAGAGATTATGACTGCCCCATAGATTTGGTCCCCAATTCCCGACTCCCCAAGGGTAAAATGTATACTCTTTCTGGTCCGAGTGTCAGGCCATGAAAAATTATATAGCAGACAGTCTGCAGAGAGGGTTTAGCAGACCATCCAGGTCACCAGTCGGCGCTGGATTCTTTTTCGTTGATAAAAAAGATGGTGGTCTCAGACCTTGTGTTGACTACCGTGAACTTAATGCTATTACTGTAAAGAATCAGTACCCTCTGCCACTCATCCCCGATCTCTTTAACCAGCTCATAGGAGCCCGGTGGTTCACCAAGCTGGATCTCAGGGGAGCATATAACCTAATCCGCATCAGAGAAGGAGATGAGTGGAAAATGGCATTTAACACTCCAGAGGGACACTATGAGTACTTGGTAATGCCTTTTGGGTTAAGTAATGCGCCGGCTGTCTTTCAGACCTTTGTTAATGACATTTTCAGAGATATTTGTGGTCAATATGTGGTGGTCTATCTGGATGACATCCTGATTTATTCTCCTGATGCTACGTCACATGTCCAACATGTATACACTGTACTCCAGAGACTCAGGAAGAACTCCCTATTTGCTAAATATGAGAAATGTGTTTTTTTTGAGGCAGAGGTTAATTTCCTGGGTTATATATTGTCTGCAGAAAGCTTCCGCATGTATCCCTCTAAGCTTCAACCGATTAAGGAGTGGGTGCAACCCAAGTGTCTGAAAGCCTTGCAGCGTTTCCTTGGGTTTGCTAATTATTATCGCAAATTTTTTAGAGATTTTTCCAAAATTGCCAAACCCCTCACCAATTTGACTAAAAAGGGAGCTGATGGGGTTAATTGGAAGCCAGAGGCGATCCATGCCTTCTCTACATTAAAAGAATGTTTTTCCTCAGACCCGATTCTGGTTCAGCCTGACCTTATGCGTCCATTTATCCATTTATTGTAGAAGTCGATGCATCCGAGGTTGGAGTGGGAGCGGTGCTATCACAAGGTACTCCATCTCTCAGTCAGCTTCATCCTTGTGCCTTCTTTTCCCGCAAGTTTTCTCCCACAGAGAGAAACTATGACATTGGTAATCGTGAGCTGTTGGCAATAAATGGGCCTTCAAGGAATGGCGCCACTTCCTTGAAGGCGGCAAACATAAGGTCACAGTCATCACAGACCATAAGAACCTCACTTATCTGGAATCTGCTAAGAGACTCAATCCTAGGCAAGCTAGGTGGGCATTGTTCTTCTCCAGATTTTATTTTGTGGTAACATTCCGGCAAGCTGATGCACTTTCCCGTAGCTTCCGTCCCTCTCAGTCTGAAAACTCTGAACCAGTGCATATTTTAGCTAAAGGCATTATTATGTCATCTGTTTCCTTAGATTTGATACAAGAGGTCCATAATACCCAAGACCAAGCTCCTGAAACCACTCCTGTCCATAAACTGTTTGTCGCCCCCTCACTTCGCCTACGGGTACTCCAGGAATCCCACAATTTTGTGCTTGCAGGTCACCCTGGTATAGGCAATACCCTCTTGTATCTG
Organism: Anomaloglossus baeobatrachus; assembly: GCF_048569485.1. NCBI lineage: Eukaryota > Metazoa > Chordata > Amphibia > Anura > Aromobatidae > Anomaloglossus > Anomaloglossus baeobatrachus. The sequence continues at coordinate 247,860,174 of NC_134359.1, forward strand.
AGTAGTAGTGGATAGATTCAGCAAACTGTTATTTTGTTCCTCTGTCTGGATTATCCAATTCTGAAACTCTTAGCAAGTTGTTTATTAGGCATATTGTGCAGTTACACGGGGTTCCGGAAAATATTGTTTCTGACCGAGGAACACAGTTCGTCTCGAAATTCTGGAGGGTGTTTTGTAAAAAGATCAATATAGAGCTATCTTTTTCATCTGCCTTCCACCCAGAGACCAATGGTTAGACTGAACGTTCCAATCAAACCCTTGAACAATATCTCTGGTGTTATGTGTCTGACCGTCAGTCTGACTGGGTGGAATATCTGCCGCTAGCTGAGTTCGCCATCAATAATCAGTATCAGGAATCCATCAAGACTACCCCCTTTTTCTGCAATTTAGGATTGCATCCACGTTTTGGTTCTTTTTCTTCTGCTGTGGTGGATACTCCTGAGGCTGAATCAACTGTGGACAAACTGAAGGCTATCTGGTCTGAAGTGAAAGAGAACTTGAAAAAGGCAAAGGTTGGTCAAGCCTCCTCTGCTAATAAGAGACGTTCCAAGGGCCCTAGCCATAGAGTTGGGGACAAGGTGTAGTTATCTACACGGAATATTAAAATCAAAGTCCCTTCTGCTAAGCTGGGTCCGAGGTTTATTGGACCTTACGAGATAATCGAGGTAATTAATCCCACAGCTTTCCGCCTGCAACTCCCCCCATCCTTTAAGATATCGAATGTGTTCCATAAGTCCCTCCTCAAGTTGTATCGTGTCCCCATTCACCCAGTCAGTGCCCCCCCTCCTCCTGTTTTGGTTGAAGGTAACTTGGAGTATGAGGTACAGAGAATACTTGATTCCCGTTTTGTCAGAGGGGCGGTACAGTATTTGGTGCATTGGAGGGGTTACGGCCCTGAGGAGAGGTCATGGGTCCCTGCGAGCGATATTTATGCTAAGGGTCTGGTGCGGCTTTTTCACCTCCAATTTCCTGGCAAGCCGGGTTTTGAGGGTCCGGAGGCCCCTCGTGGAGGGGGGGGGGTGGTACTGTTACGTCACCACCGGAGTCCGCTCCAGCGACTTCTGCTCCGATTGCCAGGCGACGCCGTGTTCCTGCCGTGGATGGTGCTGGTGATGGGAGAGGAGTCAATGCCAGTGGCACCGGTGGGCGCAGGCTCCGATCATCCACTGGGCTGGGTTATCTTGGGATCTGCAGTACCACTGGCTGACTGTGGGTGGCGTGTGTTTTCCAGCTGAAGTTGCCAGCGTTCAGTTACAGCCAATGGGAAGACACCACACCCTTCTTAGTTCTTCTCCTGTCTACTGACCTCTGCCAGAGATAGTTCTGATTTCCTGGCTCCTGGTCTGCCCTATTCTGTTTTGTGATTCCTGTGTGCTGACTTCTGCGTGTTTTCTGACTACCCTTCTGCCTGCTGTTTTTGTACCTTGCTGCCCGATCCAGATTTGACCTCTGCTATATTTTCTGATTACATCATTGTGTCGCGGGCGGAGGGGCCGCGCTCGCTACGCTCAGGTCCGGGGCTTTTTGCTGCTCGGTGGCTCGAGCGGTGGGCTGGACCTGGGGACTCGAGCAGCGCTCCTCGCCCACGAGTGAAAGGGGGAGGTTGGGTGGTTTCGGGTGGTTTTGGGGAGATAGTTCGTGACGCCACCCACGGGTCGTGGTGATAGTGGGCACCACCGCTGCTCATGACGGGGTTCCCGGGAGCAATGGCGGGAAGCAGCTAGGTGTTGGTTTCCCCCTCCGTGGATAGGGGTGGTGATCCCGGGGCCTGGTGGTGGTACGGGGAGGCAGGAAGGCCGGGGTGCAGGGTTGCAGGGCAGCACGGCGTGGTGCCGGATGGCACTGTTGTACTCACTCAGGCACAGATTCACAGAGTCTCTGGTAAACGAAACGGCTGGATGGACGGGTCCCGCAGCTGGCTGCAGTGTCTTTGCTCTCCCCGGACAGGTTGATGGTGGCTGTCTTTCCCTGCACCGATGTAAGATGAATTGACTGCAATAGTTTCTCACTGGTAGTCCGCTCCCCGGCGTGTATGGACCGAAGGAGCACGTTTTGCTCGCAGGCGCTGGCCCTTGGATCTCTAGCCTATGGCGGTGGCTTTTTATCCTCACTGTTTGGACTGTTGCCTTCTGTCGGGTCTTGGGTGTGAGGGAAACCCTGGGGTCCCGGTCACTATCGGATTTGACCTTTTCGGCGGCTCCTAGCCTGGTCGGGGTCTGATGGCCCTGCCTTTGTGCTTGGTTCAGATCTGCTCCCCGGTTCGGTACCGGCAGGCCACCGCCCGTCCCCGGTCCTACGGTTCCGCTGACCTGTGCCAACTCCTTATAAGACCACAGAAGAAGCAATACCTCTAAAAATATATTTAATTTTATTTAGAAAAATATAAAAAATATGACAAACAGTGTCTCTCTAAAAAATACATAAAGGACAAAACAGTGCCAGTGAGATGTTGGGAAGAGATCGTTTCAGCGTGAAAAGGATAGCGATAGATAGATATTCACAGAGTCGTCAAATTACTGATCTCATAGCCTTTGTTGACCCTTCCTGACGACGGAGGGTGTCCTAAGTTACAAGACACTCCCCGTTCCGGGTGGCTGTCTCTCCCTGTCCCTATCTCTAGCCAAGGGGTGTACACCACCAACCCAGGTGACTAGTGCAAAACCATAAATATACACATAAACAGAAATGCGTTAAATTTGGTTCCCGACTCAATAAGATACTTCAGTCAGATCAAAATTGTAATTGTTAGGTGGAGCTGTAGGGGACCCGCTGCAGTAGCTGTCACCCCACGCTGTGCCAACTCCTGCAGATGGCCACCACCGTCTGCCGACCTTGCTGTATGTGACTGGGCTCCAACCCAGACACCAACAGTTTTTCTCTCCTGTCACTTTCACTGTCTACAACGTACTGTTTGCTTTTCCCGCCTCCAGACTTGTGAACTCCTCGGTGGGTGGGGCCAACTGCCTGGCTCCGCCCCACCTGGTGTGGACATCAAGACTGGAGGGTGGCAACAAGGATTTTGTTTGACTGTTGTTGCCTAACCAGGGGAGGGGGTGTGTATGTGATGTTGTGTTTGTGTCTACCTGGCTAGTCCAGGGTGTCACAATTGCCTGCCGATTCTGTCCCTGTTCTGCTATTCCTGGTTTAACCTTGCCTGATGACTAGTCTCATTGGACTGCAGCCTTCCACAGGTAGTGATCTCCAGGGCCCTGTGTAATTCCAAATCCCTGTATAGGGGTTAAAGGGTTTCAGGGTTCTGGGGGTCCTGCTTGGTGAGTGGCTTCCCTCTAGTCTGTCCATTACATCCCACCTGAGTCTGTTGATCCAGGCAGGCGTTACAACACTACAGCCTGTGTTTGGTACGAACCCTAAACCTCAGATTCGCTCATCTCTACTCAGAAGATGAAGTGTATAACAGAAACACGACACCACTTCTGCATTTTTTTCCAAGTCCTGCTTTGTCTTAGGCCCCCTTCACACGCACGTGTCTCCGGTATGTGTTAGGTTACGTTCCTGCACATACCGGAGACACGGGCACACGTAGAGCCATTAAAATCAATGGGTCTGCGCACACGTGCGTGTATTGCCATGGAACTTGTGTACGTGTGAAGCATAAACACGTAGACATGTCCACGTTCTCTCCGGCATCACCGGTGTCACACGGCCCGCATCCGGACCACATGGATGTAGTATGGATGCGGTCCCGTGTGACACGCGCCAGAGAAAACACACGTGTCAGAGAAAAAAATAACAAATCTTTACTCACCTTCTCCAGGCCTCCTGTCTCTGCCGCTGCTGTCACTTGCTGCCGACCGCCGCTCATTATGCTCATTTAATATTCACTTCACTGCGGCCAGAAGCAGCAGCAGCTGGGATTCGGCAGGGCTGGAGACTAGAGTTGAGCGCGTTTGACGTTCGTGGTTCTCCAGTTCGCGGTTCGAGTGATTTTGGGGGGTTGTTCTAGATCGAACTAGAACTCGAGCTTTTTGCTAAAAGTTCGTTAGCTTGAGTTATGTTCGAGAACGGTTCTATAAGCAAAAAACAGGGCTTTTTACAGCTACAGCGTGCAGGGAGCCATCGCTGGCAGCCTGCCAGAAGCTGGTAACCAAGATAAACATCGGGTATCCAAGGAAAGCGCTTTCCTTGGTCACCCGATATTTATCCTAGTTACGTGTGCAGGGAGCCGACACTTCCCCGCTTGGCTCCGCCCCCTCCTGCACTCGGCATGTACACACATACACACACACACTCACCTGTCCCCAGCCATGCAGTCCCCGACATTGACGTCCTCAGCGCCACATGGCCCCGCTAGGCTCCACCCACTTCACACTCTGCCGCCAGCACACATGGCCCCGCTAAGCTCCACCCACTTCGCACTCCGCCGCCCGCACACATGGCCCCGCTAGGCTCCGCCCACTTCGCACTCCGCCGCCCGCACACTTGGCCCCGCTAGGCTCCGCCCACTTCGCACTCCGCCGCCTGCACACATGGCCCTGCTTAGCTCCGCCCACTTCGCACCCCGCCGCCCGCGCACATGGCCCCACTTAGCTCCACCTACTTTGCACTCCGCACACATTATTCCGCTTAGCTCCGCCCACCTCGCACCCGCACACATGGCCCCGCTCGGCTTACCTGCGGTGATGAAGTCTCGCCCTCCCGACCTCAGCGCTGTCACTGTCCTCCATGGCCGCCGCTTCACATCTCATCTCGCTGCAGAGCCGAGACTGTAACTAGCAGTGACGTCACAGGCTCGCGCGATACTTGGCTGTGAAGGCGGCGGTCATTGAAGTCAGTGACAGGTCTGCTGTCAGCAGTGCAGGAGATCGTCACGCAGGTAATGTACCTTGCTGACAGCAGCGCTCATCATCCCCTGCAGTGAACCGGGCTGACCTATTGATGTTAGCTCAGGTCACTGCATTGCTCTCCCAGCCAATGGGGAACATTCTGTTCTTCTTTGACTGGGACAGTGACTATGGTATGGATTGCCGTGGGAACGCCTTATTGGATTACACCAGACCTGGATTTGTTTTTCTTTCTAATAAATTGGTGAAAGAGGGAATGCTTTGGGGAGTGTTTTTTCAAATAAAAATGTGTTTGTCGTCTATTTTTTTTTATTACTGTCTGGCTTGGTGATGTCGGGTATCTAATAGACGCCTGACATCACCAACCCCAGGGCTTGATGCCAGGTGACATTACACATCTGGTATTAACCCCATATATTACCCCGTTTACCACCGCACCAGGGCACGGGATGAGCTGGGGCGAAGCACCAGGATTGGCGCATCTAATGGATGCGCCACTTCTTGGGCGGCTGCGGCCTGCTATTTTTAGGCTGGGGAGAGTCCAATAACCATGGACCTCCCTAGTCTGAGAATATCAGACCCCAGCTGTCCGCTTTACCTTGGCTGATGATCCAATTTTGGGGGGGACCCCACGTTTTTTTTTTTTATTATTTATTTAATTTAAAATAACAGCGTGGGGTGCCCTCAGCTTTGGATTACCAGCCAAGGTGAAACTGCCAGCTGTGGTCTGCAGGCTGCAACCATCTGCTTTACCCTAGCTGGCTTTCACAAATAGGGGGAACCCCACGTCATTTTTTTTAATTTTTTTTTTTTTGGTAAATACAAGGCTAAGTACCCCTTAGTGCCACATGAAAGGCACCAAAGGGTGCAAAATTACAAAATGCAGGAGTGGGACATGATGATATGAAGTGTACAAGCACAAGAAAATCACCAGAGCGCTCTACGCTGTGAAAAGCAATAGAAAATGGCACTGGAGTGAACATGTGATCGCCTCATGTAGGTTGAAGCTATGGATCCTGGGTAAATTTATGTATTTTCCCTCCTTCAGTTTTTTTGCTGTATGCAAAAAAAACTGAAGGCACACGGATGACATACGAACCGAATACGGAACGGAAACGGATGCCACACGGATGCACCTGTGAAAAAAATGGACCGATTTTTGCGGACCGCAAAAACGGATCGGTCGTGTGAATGTAGCCTTATTCTGATCTGCCGTTTATAAACAGCAGGCAGAAATAAGTGAATAGCGCCCCCCAGCGTCAGAAAATCTCCGTGGTTTCAGGGGTAGCTGAGACCCTGGAGATCATGATTCAAGCCGGTTTTTCCGATCCATGCTCACGGGATCACCGGTATACACTGTATCACATTACAGTAAATGACAGCGCCGGTAAAAAATTATTTATCTCCCATCTGGCATGAACAAACATGTCAGATGGGAGATAAATCTCCTCCCCGGTCCCCCGGTGTCGCCAAAGTGCCCCCCGACCCCCTCCCGGAAATCCAAGATGGCCGCGCGCACAGCAGCGTGCCGGCCGCATTCACCCTACTCCTCTAATTGCCATGACACATGCGACAGAAAACTCCTCCCCAGGCCCTGCCAGGTCACCCCCTATAACCCCACCGGTGTTCCCCGGTGTCCCACGGTACCTGTGCAGCGTTGATCCCCCGCGGCCCTCTCCTTCACAATAGACGCTGCCGCCTGCACAGAGCGGCTGTCAGCTCAGCTTCCTATGTTGAGACACAGTGAGTGGCGGTAACCATGCATCTGTAAGCTACTGCAATCCCCTGCTCATGAGGTAAGGAACATAGTTAATCAGGAAAGCTATACTACATTTCCAAATGGAGGTATTTGATTTTATAGTTGCCCTGCTGAACGACTACCAAACATGATAGTCCGTTATACACCACAAGAAAACATGTCTAAATAGTGAGCTCTGTTGTTTAGTATTCATTCAGCTGGATAACTGGACTTAAAGGGGTATTCCATCTCCAAGATCCTATCCCCAATGTATAGTAGGTTGAATAGCAATAATATCAGCAAATACCAATATTTGGAAATGTAGAATAGTTCTCCTGATTAGGCATGCCCTTACCATCTAGTGGATGCGCCACTTCTGGGGCGCCTGCGGCCTGATATTTTTAGGCTGTGAAGGGCCAATAACTATGGACCTTCCCACCCTGAGAATACCAGACCACAGCTGTCCGCTTTACCTTGGCTGGTGATTCAATTTGGGGGGGACCCTACTATTTTTTTGTAATTATTAATATTTCTAAAATAATTATGAAAAAGAGCCTGGGGCGACCTCCACATTGGATCACCAACCACAGTAAAGCTGCCAGCTGTGGTTTTCAGGCTACAGCCGTCTGCTTTACCCTAGCTGGCTATCAAAAATGGGGGGACCCCACGTCATTTTTTTTAAACTATTTTTTTAAATAAAAAAAATTAATGGGCTTCCCTGTATTTTGATTGCCAGCCAAGGTAACGCCAGGCAGATGGGGGTGGCAACCCGTAGCTGTCTGCTTTATCTGCGCTGAAATTCAAAAATACCGCGGAGCTCTACGTCATTTTTTTAATGATTTATTTTTAGAGTTCTGTCATGTCAGGCAATCAAAATACAGGGAAGCCTTTTTTTTTTTTTAGTTATTTAAATAAATAAATTAAAAAAAAAATGTATATGGGCTTCCGCTGCATTTTTTTGTATTGCTAGCTAAGGGTAATCCAAGCAGCTACTGGCTGCTAACCCCCACTGCTTGGTGTTACCTTCACTGGCAATGGAAAATCCAGGGAAGCATTTTTTACTTTTGTTTTGCCAAAATACTAAAAAAAAAAAATGACGTGAGCTTCGCCATATTTTTGTATGCTAGCCAGGTACAGCAGGCAGGTACGGCTGCCCCCAAACCCCAGCTGCCTGTTTGTACCCGGCTGGGAACTAAAAATATAGGGAAGCCCTTTTTTTAATTATTTCACTTATTTCATGAAATAATTAAAAAACAAATGACGTGGGCTTCGCCATATTTTTGTGTCCAGCCAGGTACAACTAGGCAGCTGGGGATTGGAATCCGCAGCACAGGTTAGCCCGAGGTTTCTGGGCACCCCCTCTGCTGCGAATTGCAATCCGCAGCCGCCCCAGAAAATGGCGCATTCATAGAAGCGCCATCATCTGGCACTGTATCCAACTCTTCCAACAGCCCTGGTGATGGTGGCTTGCTGGGTAATAAGGGTTAATACTGGCTTTGTTTTACTAGCCAGTATTAAGCCAGAGATTCTTAATGTCAGGCAAGTTTGACCCGGCTATTAAGAATCTCCAATAAAGGGTTAAAAAAAGACACCACACAGAGAAAAAATACTTTAATAGAAATAAATACACAGACACATTAGAGACTCCATCTTTATTACTCACTGTCACCCCTGGATGATCCATGGTCTTCCGTCTTCTTTCTCCTTCAGCCCATGCAGCTCTGCTCCATGAGCAGCACAGCATGGGGGAAGACGCTGCTGGCCGTGCAGGCTTTTCACTACGGGGGTGATCAGTGCTGCTGGCTGTTAGCGGTAACGTTACCGCTGAGAGACGGGTCACCATAGCAACAGTGCTCCGATCATGTGATGCCCAGTGCCGCTGTGGTCACGTGACCGCTAACATGCGCGTTGCTATGGCAACGGTGATCTCCGTTACTCACGGCTATGTCAGCCGGTCCCTAACGGAACGGGGAAGCAGAACGGGGAGTCGACCGCATGCCAGAGCATGACGCTGGTACACGGCGATACACAAACGATCACCGCTTACTGGAGAGATGCACTCGCAGGTCCTACATGACGCGTCATAGTCATGTGACCAGTCTGTAGCCAATGAGATAACAGACACGTGACTGGTCACATGCTATTTTGACAACGTCACGGCAGGTCCTGTGATCACTGCTGGCAGTGCTGGTTACCGGAGGACGCAGCGATTATCGGGGGGAATAGCGGCAGGAGACAGAGTGCAGGACGCATCGCGGGCACCGGTAAGTGTTATGGCAATGTTTATTAACTGTATGTGTACATTTATAATGTGTTTTTCTGTGTTTGTGATTCCACCCCATTGTTTCCTATTGGTTCGAGTGGTTCGCCGAACCGAACTCGAACCAGACCTCGGTTCAGCGAACCGAGCTCGAGCCGAACCACGGCCGGTTCGCTCATCTCTACTGGAGACCGAAGTTCAGCACCACGGACAACGACGCCAGGGACATGTGAGCAGAAAGTTCCCGTTCTCCGTGTGTTATCAAGGATAACACACAGAGAACACACGGCATAAACACGGCACACGGAAGGGAAACACACCTTTGACACGTCTGTGAAACACGTGTGTGATTTTCACAGACGTGTGAAGGGGGCCTTACAAATACTGATGTAAAATACTGACCAAGTACTGAACATGTGAACGTGGTCAATGGGTCCATTATACAGGCAAATATTAGATTGCAGCAAGCATTGATTGGAGCTCTTCTCTATCCCCATAGAGAAGAGTTGAAATCTTAGTCAAAAGTTCATGTTGTTGGAGGATTCAGGAGAGACAACGAACAACAGCAGGTATATAAATATATCTGCACTAACATTACAATTTAGCCTGGACCTTGCTTGAAATATAAAGAATAATTGGATATTTATATTGTATACCCCAGTGTGTGTTCTGGAAATTATGTTTATTCTTCAATGACTACCTCAAGTGGACCACTGGCCCCCCATCTTCCATGTGACAGAGTGCAGGATGTGCTCATATTGTGCCTCGCTTGTAGTGAGAAATGCTCAGGAGTCAGTGCTATTGGGTTGTGTCTGTCTCACACTCCCTGATACCTGCATGCACAGAGCACAGCGGAGAAGCCGTATGATTGTAACAAGAAGCCTAGTGAATGAACAAGATTTTGACTCTTCTCTATTTAGTGGTGACTCCTCACCGGGGCAGTTACCTGTGGGAATGTCCTCTTTGCATCGCTCACCATCCCGCACGTCGCTTTCTCCTTTCGCCATTATGACTTCAGAATTTATATTTTTCAGATCTTTACTCATATTTTAAAGCTGTAAAAGTAATAATGTAATAGTCAGAGGCAGAAGGAAAACTCACGTGAAATGTTCTAGATGGACACTTTTACTAAAAGCTCATAGATGCGCACAGATTCCATCATCTCCATCTTCTCTATCACTATTTGGGGTCAATGTCACTCTATAGTTCAATCACACACTCGCCCCTCATACAGGCTACAGATAGTACACACGTGCCCCCAACCAGTCCACACATCCAAGACGATGTCACATGCCACCACTTACCGCGTTAAAGGGGTTGTGCCACCACACACTTTGCTGTTAAAAACATCTAAACTGGTATACATGTTCACAAAAAAGGTTTAGAGTAGATAACTTGAATAAATAATACCTTTTTATGTGTTTTCTTGTTTCTTTGTGCGCACTTTACATTGTACTGACCGGGAGAGGTTGTGAGAGGGAAAACAAGAAAAGCTATGTGACATTGGCTGAGCGGCCGCATCACTGCCTCTACTGTCTCCTTCCCCAAAACTGTAAATAAGTATCAGCAGTGAGAAAGGGAATAATACATAACTTTTATTAGAATTATTAGAAAAATTGCGTAGTGCTGCAATTTATAAATTAATTTTTTGTGCAAAAAAATGAAACAATACTCATGTCCAAGAGGACCAACAAAGATAGCGTTGGAGCCCCCCCGGTGGTGTCCGTCAATGATAGACCATAATCACCAGATGGACATTGAGGGGCTTCGACGCCAAATCAGTGTCCAAGATTCATAGACACTGTGAATTGATGACTACTATGAGCCGGATAAATGGGGCAACAACCTATAATCCTATTAGTCAGGTTAGGGTCATGGGAGGATATATTCCAGTGGGAACCAAGCCCCCCAATAGGACTCACCAATGTGATGAATCCTGGCGGAGGAAACGCGTCGGGAGGTTCCATGGTGATGAATCTTTAGGGCTAATTTAATCAGGGTCAGTTTGGGACGGTCCTTGTAAGGGCTGGAGCTAATGGGGCTTGAGGGTTCAGCTAGTTCCTGCCAGGGAGAGAGCTCCTGCCCGGCCATGGACAGCCACCCGATTCATCTATCCTGATGACCCCCTTCTAACTACTGACCTGCACCTACAACTGGGTGAGACCATTCCATTTCTCTATTTATAATTGCATGATGTATAAATGAGCCGGTCATTATAAGCAAGAGGCAATAATTATACCTATATGTTTACTGCCGTGATTATACTCTGAATTAAATCCAAGAAACACCACTGTGATCTTGGATGGATTTTTGTTAGATTTCTGTTAGGTTATGGTTGGTAATTGGTGTTTACATGTATGAAAAGCTTGTTTTTTGGGGGATTTAGTAACCCCATACTGTATATTACATTGGTGAGTCCTATTGGGGGGCTTGGTTCCCACTGGAATATATCCTCCCATGACCCTAACCTGACTAATAGGATTATAGGTTGTTGCCCCATTTATCCGGCTCATAGTAGTCATCAATTCACAGTGTCTATGAATCTTGGACACTGATTTGGCGTCGAAGCCCCTCAATGTCCATCTGGTGATTATGGTCTATCATTGACGGACACCACCGGGGGGGCTCCAACGCTATCTTTGTTGGTCCTCTTGGACATGAGTATTGTTTCATTTTTTTGCACAAAAAATTAATTTATAAATTGCAGCACTACGCAATTTTTCTAATAATTCTAATAAAAGTTATGTATTATTCCCTTTCTCACTGCTGATACTTATCTTAATTTTGAGAGGTAATTTGGGAACGGCTTCTCATCACCTGTTTCTATACTGCTGGTATTTGTTTTCTCCTTCCCCAAAACTGTGCACAAATAGACCTTACTACATTTAAGCTTGACAGAAATCCTTGACCCCGCCAACATATCGTTAGATTTCTTGTAGCGTGTAAAGACCGCTTAATGGAAGAGATGTCCGGCACTACCCAATGGTCTAGGTGTTCCTCTTTAAAGCAAAAGAACCCGATCAAGTGTGAATATAATCCAACCGCTAAGTCACATTAAGGCGGTGCTCAACCAGATTATAAGTTGTATTTTCAAAAATTGAGAAAAAAGATAGTGGACTGGACCCGATGAAGCGCCACTAGGCGTGAAATGGCTGTTGTCGTCCTTTCTTTTTTGATCCTTGCATCTCCTCCTGAGCATGGTATGTTTTAAAAAATAAAACAGAGGAAAATTTCACTAGGTGAGTGCCACTGCTATCTTTTTTCTCAATTTTTGAAAACTTGTATATAAGTTTGAGACCACGTTTTTTTCGTATAAGATATACATTGGGGAAAAAAAGTATTTAGTGAGCCACCATTTGTGGAAGTTCTCCCACTTAAAAAGATGAGAGAGGCCTGTAATTGACATCATAGGTAGATCACAACAATGAGAAACAAAATGGAAAAACAAATCCAGAAAATCACCTTGTCTGATTTGGCAAGATTTTGTTTTGCAAATTATGGTGGAAAATAATTAGTCATTTAAAAACATGCAGGATTTCTGGCTCTCACAGACCTGTAACTTTTTCTTTAAGAGGCGCCTCAGTCCTCCACTCATTACCTGTAGTAAGGGCATCTTTTTGAACTTATCAGTATAAAAGACACCTGTTCACAACCTCAAACAGTCAAGATTCAAACTCCACTATGGTGAAGACCAAAGAGCTGTTGAAGGACACCAGAAACAAAATTGTAGCCCTGCACCAGGCTAGGAAGATTGAATCTGCAACTGGCAAGCAGCTTGGTGTGATGAAATCAACTGTGGGAGCAATAATAAGAAAATGGAAGACATACAAGACCTGTGATAATCTCCCACGATCTGTGGATCCACGCAAGAGCTCACGCTGTGGGGTACAAATGATCACAAGAACGGTGAGCAAAAATCCCAGAACCACATCGGGGAACCTAGTGAATGAACTGCATAGAGCTTAGACCATCGTAACAAAGACTACCATCAGTAACACACTACGCTGCCAGGGACTCAGATCCTGCAGTGCCAGATGTGTTCCCCTACTTAATCCAGTACATGTCCGGGCCCATCTGAAGTTTGCTAGAGAGATTGGATTATCCAGAAGAGTATTGGGAGAATGTCATATCGTCTGATGAAACCAAAGTGGAACTGTTTGGTAGAAATGTGACGCCCTGGACTAGCCAGGTAGTCACAGGTAGACCCTCGCATTACACCTGTCCCCCAATAAGGTAACACCAGCCAACCATAAAAACCTAGTCACCTCCCTCAAAGCTGAATAAACACACCAGGGGGCGGAGCCAGGCAGTTGGCCACGCCCACCGAGAGGTCCAGAGGGCCTGAGGCAGGAAAAGAGTAGTCAAACAGTCGTCAGTCAGTACAGGAGTGAGAGGAGTCTGACAGGTGTCGGGGTTGGAGCCCGGGCACCTTGGCTAGGAGGCAGACGGTGGCCTTAGCCTGCAGGAGCCGGGAAGATGACTCGGTGGAACCGTGGTGGACAGGGTAGTGGCCCACCGGTACCGACCCGGTTTCCGAGTCTGTTCCCCGGAGCACGCAGGGTGGTACTCAGACCCTGAAACGAGGTCCAGAATCCACTGGATTGAGTTAATTAACTGATTGCGGTCTGGACTATAGGTCCTTTCCCACCCAAGTCCCGACTGAAGACAACAGCCCACCGAGGGGGATAGAAAGCCACTGCACAGGCAGAGAGATCCCACGGGCCAGCGTCTGTAGGCAAAAGGGCTCTCCCAACATACATACAGCCGGGGAGCGGACTCCCAACGCTGAAGCGCAGACAGCCCAAATACACTACACAGTGCAGGAGAAAGGCCAAGACCACCAAACAGGGTGGGGGACCAGACGCAGCTGGCTGCGGGCACCGACCACCATCAACTTTGTTTACCAGAGACTTGTGTGTGTCAATAACAGTAAGTACAACAGTGCCATCCGGCCGCGCATTGCCCTGCACCGCCCAGCTACGTCCCCAGTGGGTCCCGGGGCCATCATCCCTGCCCACAGAGGGGTTAACATCTTGCTGCATAACCATCTCCCCCGGGTGCCCCGTAACTGCAGCGGTAGTGTCTACCTTCACCACATCCCTTGGGTGGCGTCACGAACTCAAGCGCTAATAAACAATGGGGAGCGCACCACTATTGGAAAATAATAACAGAAAGGGTGCTACAAGTGCAACACGGAAAACAATGTGTAGCAGGAGACAAGACGTTGCACATAAATGAGCACAGCCCAAAATAGAGAAAATAGAAAAACCTTTATTGAACAAGGATTAAAAACAATTAAAAAGCAAGGCTGCACAGCCAGTGACCAAGGATAAACAATAACCCCATATTTTGGTGTTAGCAGCGGGTTAATCAGCGTGATGTCCACAGCGAGCAACAGAGGATGTTCATTTATTGACAATTAAGAACATCTAGCTTACAACATGAGAATAGAATCAGTCTGGTTTCTGGGAGAAGGAGAGAGAAATCTGCTGTGACCTTCAGCTTCCAGCTCCACACTAGAATGAACACAGTTAGAGAAGAAGGAGGAACATCCTGTCTGTGAGTTCGGACCTTTTTTTTTTTTTTTAATTTTTTTTTTAACGTTGTTAACATCTGAACAATATGCATGCAGACATAAAATCACATTATATTAAACAAACAATAGTTGTTTCAATACATACAGATCAATATGCATTAGGCCAACATTTGGTAACACCAAGATACATGAATACAGCCAAGAAACTCCAGCACCTAAGCCCCCAGAATAAGTTCATACACAGGAGAGTGCATACAATAATACATACAGTTCCTGTGAAAATAGAAAGCACAAGAGACACTCACCAAAAAAAAAAAAAAAATTCCAATCTGCTCTATGGGGAATATAGAATAACAATCATAGATGTAATCATGGCAATAATGAGATGTTCACAATAATGTAAAAGCAAAACCTAGTAATAACCAGTGAGGCTAGGAGAAAAGGGGTTAAATGCAGAACCCTACCAAATGACTACATCAAAAAGGAGCCAATATCAGTGGGCTCAACCCAAATGTGGAGCAGAGAAGGCTAGAAGGCGTGCTCAGTACCAGGGGCAGGATACCTGGATAACAAATGAAAGGCTGTAATGAAGGTAACAGGGGCTGGTCACGGGGTGTGCAGCAACCCCACGCGTATCGCCGCACGCAGGCGGCTTCGACAGGGAAAGTGTGAGGGTAAGGAGTTCAAGCAGGTTATTATACATGAGTACACTAATGATATAGCGATCACCTGTGGATGTGCAGCGGCTCAAAGATGCAGGAAGTGCACTAGAAGCGGACGGATAGCAAGGCAGGCCAAAAAGTGATGTCACGCTCCCCGGTCCCCGCGTCGCGCCCCCCGGTCCCCGTGTCGCGCTTCCCAGTCCCCGTGGCACGTTCCCCGGTTCCCAACGGCGCTCACCACTCCGGCCCCCGGTCCTCCTTTCCACGGCCCCCCTGCTCCCTCTCCCTCGCCGCCGTCCTCCATGTGTCAGGCGACCCTCTGCATCGCAGGACACTCTGCCCAGCACTCCTGCTCCTTCAGCGCCACTTCCTTCCCTAGTCTCTGCCTCGTGCATGCGCATTAGGGCACGCGCGCGGTCATTGACCCTCTCTTAAAGGGCCGGTGTCCTAAAACAGGATATTGGCTTGAAGGTACAGGGGATAAGAGGATTCTTCTTCCACGTGGGCAGGGCCTGTTCTACGTGTTTAGTAAGCTAGGAGTTCAGGTCCCCTTTTGCCTTGTCCGGTATTAACCCTTGTTTGTCTCGCAGAGCCTGCCCTGCCACGCCAACCGGTCCTAACCTCGACTGCTGCAGAATTCCTGTCGGTGACTGAGGAGTCCACCATCTTCTTCAGCCTGGACCCGGCTCCGATCCCCAGCTCCATGTGGTGACCTCCTTCCTCTCGTCCACCTGGATCCGGTTCCCGCCTGTCATCTTCATCCGGCACCTGGACCGGAGCTTTTGTTATCGGGACTACCACCTGGAGCCCTGTGTCCTCAGGGACATTTTCCTTCCTCTTTTCCGGGACGGACTGTTCCTGTACAGCTAGTGCTTCGGCTACCGTGCATCAAGGCCCTCTGGCGGGGTGACCGGACAGTCCCTGTATAGGGGTTAGCTCCGGGTTGCTCCACTGGAGGAGTCCGGTGCACAGCCCAGAGGTTCCACCACCAGGACCTTACAGCTAGAACAGGCCATGGATCCCGCCGAAGCACTGGCGTCCCAGCTGGCCGGATTACAGTAGGAACTGGGACGTCAACGCGAAACCCAATCCCGCATGCTGGCCTTCATGACATCGGTGGACACCCGCCTGAATACGCTACAAGCGACAGCCACGTCCCTGGCTACTCAGTCCACGTCCGCAGCTCCCGTGGGGGCTTCCTCAGAGACCTCTAAACTCCGTCTGGCATCTCCGCCCCGGTATGCTGGGGATCCTAAGGCCTGCAGGGGATTTGTGAATCAGTGCTCCCTCCATTTCAAGCTTCTTCCGCATCTTTTTGCCTCAGACCAAGCCAAGGTTGCATTTGTGATGTCCCATCTAGAGGGTGAAGCACTGGCCTGGATGAATCCCTTGTGGGAGAAGGAGGATCCTGTGACCACCAACATCCAGGACTTCCTGCAAGCTTTTCGCACCACATTTGATGAACCTGGACGCGCTTCCGCTTCATCACTCCTCAGGTTACGTCAGGAGACCTTGACGGTGGGCCAGTATGCCATCCGCTTCTGCACCTTGGCCTCAGAATTAGGATGGAACAATGAGGCTTTGACTGCCGCCTTCTGGGAAGGGCTCTCTGGTCGTATCAAGGACGAGTTGGCCGGCTGCGACGTTCCCTCCACCTTGGATGCCCTGATTGCTCTAGCAACCCGAGTGGACCTCCGCTTTCAGGAACGATCCAAAGAACTGTCCCACGAGAGACGTCCAGTACGGTACTCCTCTCCCCCGCTGAAACCCGCCGCTTCCCAGGCGGCGTCATCTGGCATTCCCGTCCACGAACCTATGCAAATCGACAGTCTGAGGCTCGCCAACGGCCTCTGCCTCTACTGCGGAGACGGCACACACCTGCTACGGTCCTGTCCAGAGAGGCCGGGAAACTCCAAAGCCTAGGGTTGGTAGGAGAGGCCACCCTAGGTACTGGGACTCTCTCAGATCCTATTACATGGACGGTACAGGTGACAACGGAGGAGTCCCAGTTCACGGCAGAAGCGTATCTCGACTCGGGGACCGCAGGCAACTTCATCCAGCAGGCTACGGTGGACAAGTACCAAGTGCCTGTTACTTCACTAGACAAACCCCTCGTGATTGCTTCGGTGGATGGGAGACCACTCTCGGACACCATCTCGTTCATCAACAAGCCTGTGGAACTTCGCATCGGTGCCCTGCACACCGAGAAAATCACTCTCTATGTCCTTTCGCGCATGTCTCATCAGATCCTGCTGGGTCTCCCCTGGTTATGGGCACACGAACCTTCGGTCAGCTGGTGTACTGGAGAGATCACCCGATGTGGCCCGTTCTGTCATGAGAACTGTCTTAAGTCCATACAGCCCATCCGACGACCTCCGGCCCTGGAGTCTCTACTAGGACTGCCTTCCGCCTATTGGCCCTTCGCGGACGTGTTCGATAAAAAGGAGTCGGAGGTGCTTCCGCCACATCGTCCCTACGACTGTGCCATTGACCTGCTGCCAGGAACCACGCCTCCTCGGGGACGGATACACCCTTTGTCCCCTGCTGAAACACGGGACATGTCCAACCACATCACCGAGAATGTGGCATGGGGATTCATTCGGAGATCCTCGTCTCCTGCTGGAGCAGGCTTCTTCTTCGTTAAGAAGAAAGAAGGTGACCTGCGTCCCTGCATTGACTACCGTGGACTAAACCAGATCACCGTGAAAAATAAATACCCTCTGCCGCTCACTCCCGAACTATTCGATCGGCTTAGAGGAGCCCGTGTGTCCACCAAGTTGGATCTCCACGGTGCCTACAACCTGGTTCGCATCCGCTCCGGGGACGAATGGAAGACCGCATTCAACACTCGTGATGGGCACTACGAGTATTGTGTGATGCCCTTTGGTCTTTGTAATGCCCCGGCAGTCTTCCAAGAACTAGTGAACGACGTATTCAGGGATCTCCTCTACGTCTGTGTGGTCGTGTCTCTTGACGACATCCTGGTCTTCTCTCCGGACCTACAGACCCACAGTGAAAACGTGCAGCTGGTCCTACAAAGGCTAAGAGAGAACCGTCTGTACGCTAAGTTCGAGAAGTGCGTGTTCGATCAGTCGTCTCTTCCCTTCCTGGGTTACGTGATCTCCAACATCGGTCTGCAGATGGACCCCGAGAAGGTCTCTTCCATCCTCAACTGGCCTCCTCCTTCCGAGCTGAAGGCTATCCAACCCTTCCTCGGCTTTGCCAATTACTACCGACAGTTTATTCCTCACTTCTCTGCCCTGACTGCGCCTCTCTCTGCCTTGACCAAGAAGGGGGCTAACCCGAAGGACTGGCCACCGGCGGCTGATGTTGCATTCCGCTCCCTGAAGCAGGCATTTGTTTCCTCTCCTGTTCTCCATCGTCCAGAGTTGAACCGACAGTTCACCTTGGAGGTGGATGCCTCCTCCTCAGGGGCCGGGGCAGGGCTTATGCAGAAATCCTCCACCGGGAAGATGGTCACTTGCGGATTCTTCTCCAAGAGCTTCTCGGCACCTGAGTGCAACTACACCATCGGTGATCGAGAGCTACTGGCTGTCAAACTGGCGTTGGAGGAATGGCGCTACCTCCTGGAGGGAGCAGTATACCCCGTGATCATTTACACTGACCACAAGAACCTGAAATACCTGCGGTCGGCTCAAGACTGAACCCACGACAAGCCCGATAGTCCTTGTTTCTTTGCCCGGTTCGATTTCCAACTCCATTTCCGGCCCGCGGATAAGAACGTGCGAGCAGATGCCTTGTCCAGGTCCTTTGTGCCAGGAGGCGTTCCAGCCCATCATTTGCCCTAGTAAGGTCATTCCGGTGGCTCCTGTCACTCTGGCCCAGATACCTCCTGGGAAGACCTATGTCTCGGAGACCGACAGGCAGAGAGTCTTACACTGGGGCCATGCCTCGAAAACAGCCGGTCAAGCTGGCCAGAAAAAGACATGGAGTACGATTGTCTGTCACTATTGGTGGCCATCTCTTCGCAAGGACGTTGTCTCCTTCGTCTCAGCCTGTCCATCCTGTGCCTGGAACAAAACGCCCAAGCACCTTCCCTATGGCCGTCTTCTGCCTTTGCCTATTCCCTCCGTACCGTGGCAACACATTGCCATGGACTTTATTACGGACTTGCCCTTGTTCTCCGGGCATACGGTCATATGGGTCGTGGTAGATCGTTTCTCAAAAATGGCTCATTTCATCCCCATGGTCGGGTTGCCCTCCGCTCCGGAGCTCGCTGACGCCTTCATACAGCACATCTTCCGGTTACATGGCTTTCCCGCACACATTGTGTCTGACAGAGGAACTCAGTTTACCTCACGCTTCTGGAGGGCCCTCTGCAAGCATCTGGGAGTGTCTCTGGACTTTTCTTCAGCCTACCATAATCAGTCAAATGGCCAAGTGGAACGAGTCAATCAGATCCTGACTTCCTTCCTGCGCCACTATGTCAACGTCCATCAGGACGATTGGTCCACGCTCCTTCCTTGGGCTGAATTCTCCTACAACCATCATGTCAGCGAGTCCACCTCCAGCTCTCCTTTTCATGTCATTTACGGACTTCAGCCTTCCGTTCCTTTACCAGTATCCTCGGCTTCTGATGTCCCCGCTGCTGATGCCCTGACCCGAGACTTCTCTGCCATATGGAACACTGTTAAGACCTCTCTTGAACGCGCCTCCCTGCAGATGAAGAGACACGCTGACAAGAGGCATCTGGATCCACTGAATTTCTCTCCAGGCGATCAGGTCTGGCTGGCTTCCAAATACATCCGATTGAAGCTGCCTTCGTACAAGTTGGGTCCTCGATACATCGGGCCGTTCAAGGTTGTCAGCAAGATCAATGAGGTCTCCTACAAACTGCAGCTCCCGGCCACGATGCGGATACCCAACTCCTTCCATGTCTCCTTGCTCAAGCCGGTTGTTCTTGGTCCCTTCTCCTATGATGCCTGTGCTGCTCCTCCTCCTATTGCTGATGATGACGTCTATGCGGTAAGGGATATCGTGGCCATGAAGACCGTGCGAGGACGGCAGTTCTTCCTGGTGGACTGGGCGGGTTATGGCCCCGAGGACAGGTCCTGGGAACCCCGGGAGAATGTTGGCACTCCCCTGATTCGTGCCTTCCTGTCCCGGTTGCGGGGAGGGGGGAGGGAGGGTACTGTCACGCTCCCCGGTCCCCGTGTCGCACCTCCCGGTCCCCGTGTCGCGCCCCCCGGTCCCAGTGTCGCACCCCCGGTCCTCGTGTCGCGCCCCCCGATCCCCGTTTCGCGCCCCCCGGTCCCAGTGTCGCACCCACCGGTCCCCGTGTCGCGCCCCCCGGTCCCCGTGTCGCGCCCCCGGTCCCCGTGTCGCGCTCCCCGGTCCCCGTGTCACGTTCCCTGGTTCCCAACGGCGCTCCCCGCTCATCACTCCGGCCCCCGGTCCTCCTTTCCACGGTCCCCTGCACCATCTCCCTCGCCGGCATCCTCCATGCGTCCTCGCTCCAGGCGCCCCTCTGCATCGCAGGACACACTGCCCGGCACTCCTGCTCCTTCATCGCCACTTCCGTCCCTGGTCTCTGGCACTCGGGCCTCGCGCATGCGCATTAGGGCGCGCGCGCGGTCATTGACCCTCTCTTAAAGGGCCGGCGTCCTAAAACAGGATATTGGCTTGAAGGTACAGGGTATAAGAGGATTCTTCTTCCACGTGGGCAGGGCCTGTTCTACGTGTTTAGTAAGCTAGGAGTTCAGGTCCCCTTTTGCCTTGTCCGGTATTAACCCTTGTTTGTCTCGCAGAGCCTGCCCTGCCACGTCAACTGGTCCTAACCTCGACTGCTGCAGAATTCCTGTCGGTGACTGTCGGCTCAAGACTTCACCATCTTCTTCAGCCTGGACCCGGCTCCGATCCCCAGCTCCACGTGGTGACCTCGAACCTCTCGTCCACCTGGATCCGGTTCCCGCCTGTCATCTTCATCCGGCACCTGGACCGGAGCTTTTGTTATCGGGACTACCACCTGGAGCCCTGTGTCCTCAGGGACATCTTCCTTCCTCTTTTCCGGGACGGACTGTTCATGTACAGCTAGTGCTTCGGCTACCGTGCATCAAGGCCCTCTGGCGGGGTGACCGGACAGTTCCTGTATAGGAGTTAGCCCCGGGTTGCTCCACTGGGGGAGTCCGGTGCACGGCCCAGAGGTTCCACCACCAGGACCTTACAAGTGACATAGGTTGTATAAGGGTGAACTGCACCCAGGGGGCGCTGATCGCGCGAAATAGGTAAGCTGTATGCAACATGACAAGTTGCACAATACAGGTAGTACATGCTGAAATAAGGCAGAACGTATATTTTATTTTTTAACCACATAGTATGGCAAGATATATCATGTGGATCCCTAGATTACAATACAGACAAGGGGACATACAGTCAAAAAGGGGAAGAATGGCGCAAGAGGATAGCATTAAAGGTCAAAGTCACAGTAGCCTAAGGACATAGCCATAAGTGAAAAAAAACAAGGGATTTGTAAGCATGTAACCGCACAGGCGGACAGAATATGTCCGCATGTACAGGTGCACGCACACTGAAGGCCCCGGGGCACAGGAAAGGTGTAATTATATTCATATATAGAGAAGAGACCTATATGGAAAAAATGGTTATGAACTTACAAAGAAGAGCATTACAGATAATAAATGTACAGTGGTGCATATACCCATATATTCTGTGAGGTAGCGTGGTCGGCTGCGCAGCAGAAGACACGGGATCCAAGCACCAAGGGTCACAGCACACGGTTTAATATCCAAACAAAAGTCCACAACAGTACACATGTGCCTCTCCGGCAAATACTCAGGGAGTTGTGTTCACTCCCTCACACTCGGCACCCCCGCCCATGTTCCTGTTTCCTTTTAACCCTTCTTTCAGCCTGTAGGGAAACAGCATTAACCCTGGAGTGGAGTTGCTTTCTATCATGGAGTGAGCACAACCGGGGCGAGACATACCGGCCGTCATAGATAACCCAAGTCACAGTCTCACATACCCCCCCCCTCAGTTCAAGCGTGCGGGGTTGAACTCCCGCCATCAAACACGGGCCGCGGGACAAGGCATCGGCGTTGCCCTGCAACCTACCGGCCCGGTGTTCAACCGTAAACCGGAAGTTCTGCAGAGAAAGGAACCACCGGGTAACCCAGGCATTCCGTTCCTTGACGGACCTCATCCAGACCAGTGGAGAGTGATCCGTCACCAAGCGAAACTGCCGTCCCAGCAGGTAATAGCGTAGGGACTCCAAGGCCCACTTGATCGCCAGGCACTCCTTCTCCACTACGCTATAACTCCGCTCGGGAGGGGTGAGCTTCCTACTTAAGAAGGTGACGGGGTGTTCCTCCCCCTGAACCACCTGAGACAGCACTGCCCCCAGGCCGACCTCAGAGGCATCAGTCTGTACTATGAACTCCTTCCGGAAATCAGGGTTTACAAGAACGGGCTGTCCGCACAGAACCCCCTTCAGGGCCCGGAAGGAGTCCTCGGCCTGCGGAGTCCAGCGCACCATGACGGACTTCTTGCCTTTGAGAAGGTCCGTCAAGGGGGCTGATAGTCCCGCAAAATCTTTTACAAACCTCTTGTAGTACCCCACGATACCCAGGAAGGCCCTAACCTGCTTCGTGGTCAGGGGTCTAGGCCACTTCTGGATCGCCTCAACCTTGTTAATTTGGGGCTTAATCACTCCTTGGCCTATCACGTAGCCCAAGTAGCGGGCTTCCGTGAGTCCCAACGCACATTTCTTTGGATTGGCTGTCAATCCGGCTGTTCGAAGCGCGTCCACCACCGCTTGTACCTGTTCCAAGTGGGTCTGCCACTCGGAGCTGTAAATAATGATGTCATCAAGGTACGCTGATGCATACGCCTGGTGGGGTTCCAGCACCAAGTCCAACAACCTCTGGAACGTGGCCGGAGCGCCATGTAACCCAAAAGGCAAGACAACATAGTGGAAGAGACCCTCCGCCGTAACAAAAGCGGTTTTCTCCTTGGCGGACTCCGTCAGTGGCACCTGCCAGTACCCCTTGGTCAGGTCGAGCGTGGTGAAATATCGCGCCTGTCCCAGCCTATCAATCAGCTCATCCACCCGGGGCATGGGGTAGAGATCGAACTTGGATATTTCGTTCAATCTCCTAAAGTCATTGCAGAACCTTAAGGAGCCATCAGGTTTTGGTATTAGGACAATGGGACTAGCCCATTCACTCCGGGATTTTTCGATGACCCCCAGGCGTAGCATTGTCTTCACTTCCTCTGATATGGCTTGTCTTCGAGCCTCCGGCACGCGGTATGACTTCAGGCGTACCTTCAGGTGAGGCTCGGTGACAATGTCATGTCATATCAGACTTGTCCTACCAGGCAGCTCAGAGAAGACATCGGGGTTCTGCTGAACCAGCCGTCTGGCCTCTCGCCTCTGTTGCTTGGTGAGGGCTTCTCCAATCCTTACTTCCGGTTCTTCCTCTCCGGAGGTCGCTGGAGCCGGATGTGAACGACCCGAAGAGGAGGGAGATGGGGAAAAAACAACCATCAGGCTTTCCCGTTCCTGCCAAGGTTTTAATAGGTTGACATGGTATATTTGTTCAGGTTTCCGCCTACCGGGCTGCAATACCTTATAGTTGACCACCCCGACTCTTTCCTTTCCTTTTTTTTTCTATTGTAGCGGCCGCTTTGCGCGGCCTGAGCCTCCTGTAAATGCTCCTTCACAATTGGCATGACCGCGCTTATGCGGTTCTGCATTCCTAAAATGTGTTCAATCACACTTTTATGGGGGGTGGGCTCTTGCTCCCATGTTTCCTTTGCCAGGTCCAACAATCCCCGGGGATGTCGCCCGTATAACAACTCAAAAGGCGAAAACCCCGTGGATGCCTGTGGCACCTCTCGTATGGCAAACATCAAATAGGGAAGCATCATATCCCAGTGTGAGGCAAATCCCGGGATATGAAGATGAATTATGACTCCAGTCATAATCCCTCATCACTCCCTGGCAGTGCCCCCTCCCTTCTTGTTCTCAGTGTTGCACTTACACCTCCATGGCCATGTCCTGTGATATGGAGATGAGGTGGTGTGGGAACAATGGACACAGGATGACTCCCTGCCGTCACCCTGTAGTAGGAGCTGCTAGCTAATTAGCAAGGCTATGGAACTAGCCAGACAGAACGACTCCAGTAAAAAATGGTTCATATCTCGCAAGCCATATTTCCGATAAATATGGCAACCATAAAAATGGTGTCTCCGCATGCAGACGATGCCGGCACACCCTTTTTATGGGAGCAGGACATCGGGAAATGCCCCAGGCGTGATATCAGCCAATGGGGAACTGGCAGGCAGGTCATGAGTCCCCTCGTTCTGTAGCTAAATTCATAGCTGTCACAATGAGAGCATTGGCGTCCGCCTACGACGCTCCCAGGCAAAGTTATGGCCCATATTCCATGTTGGGATATTGTCCATAACTCAAGCCAGGGGTGGAGCAGTGCTCCCTGTGAGGTCACGAAGGTAGGAGGGGACCTGGACTTGCCCAGGTTGATAACCCTACTTCGGCCATTTTCCAGTGTTCTTTTCGCTGGGGGCACGTGTAGGAAACATCTGTGGGAAGGATCCTAGAAACCTGGGTACAGCGCCCCCCTGTGGCCAGACGCAACAAGGTAACTGCTGGAACTGTGTATGCCTGTTTGTAACCCATGCTTTGATTGTAACTGTACTCTGACATATGTATATTCTGTAGATTCCCTATTGTATATATTGTAGTTTCTAGTGTGCTTTAGGCTGATTAAATTATATAATTAATCTTGGGCTGTTCTGTTATCTCGATCTTGAATCCCACGTCTGTGTGTTCGGCTAATAGTTACCGTAAATCGGTTGGTGGCAGCGAATTGTGCCAAGGATTATTGTGGGGAGGCCAGTGAGATTCGGGGAGATTTTATATATTCCGCCCGCGGAGGTCGGGGGAATATATACCTTACTCTCACCGGGGACCCTTCAATAATCGGCATAAGTAGTATAGCGGCCTCCTTGCTTATGGTCGGGCAATTCCATAATTGGCCTGACTATAAGAGGGGCGCTAGAGAGCGCGTCACGTGCTCTGTCTGTCGGTCGGGAGGTATAAAGGAGGGGTGACCCCCACTTGTTACCCCCCGATTGTGACGTACTGGTAGCCAGCGCGGGGGATTTCTGAGTGACCCCCCCGGTGGTTTGTGACATATTGGTGGCATAGCGGTGGGATCGAGATAATAGTGTGTGTGAGTGTGAGACCCATACTCCCAGACACTAAAGACTGCCTGCAGCAGCTGTGGCTGCTGGGGTCTTCAGTCTAGCTCAACACTAGAGTGTCAGAGTGCAGATACTGTAAGGTGTGTGGAGGCATCAGGTGTCAGTTCTGTGTCAGTGACCAAAAGTCTGCAAGAATGGCTGATGGCACCAGGAGCAGAGCTATGCAACTGGCCAATGCTAAGGCAGGAGCCGAAGAGAGGGAGGACGGTGCTGTGGACAGCAATGAGGAGGTTGCCCACGAGTCCTCCAGGAGCTCGACGCCAGAAAACCGTTCTGCAGAGGACAGCGCACAAGCTGGCAATTATGGACAAGATGAGGAGCAGCTCACCCAAGGGTCCTCAACGAGCCAGATGCCAGCCCTCCGCTCTGCAAGGGACAGTGAATCACCAGGCTCCGCAGCGGGCCGCAGATCACCACGTGCCATTCCACCGAGCCTGGGAGGCTCGGATAGCCTTCTTCAAATGGCTATGGCCCTTCTCCAGGCTGGAGACCAGAAGGGCTACAAGGAACTCCTGGCAGAGCGCAGGGCAGAGCGGCAGGCAGCGCGTGACGCTGAGGCTGCGGAGCGGCACGCAGAGCGTGAGGCTGCGGAGCGAGAGCGGCAGGCAGCGCGTGAAGAGCGAGAGCGAGAGCGACAGGCAGACCGTGACTACCAGCTGCAGCTAGCTCAGCTCCGGCCCTCATCAGCCACACGTGACCTTCGAGACACCAAACTTCCAAAGGTCCGTGTTGAGGACTTCCCAGTGCTGGAGAAGGATGGAGACTTGGACTCTTTCCTGACTGCTTTTGAACGGACTTGCTTGCAGCACCATCTGAACAAGGACCAGTGGGCCAAATACCTGACCCCCCGTTTAAGGGGTAAGGCCCTGGATGTCCTTGGGGACTTGCCTGCTGAGGCAGATCAGGGCTACGACACCATCAAGCGGGCCCTGATCCAACAGTACAACCTCACTCCAGAGTCCTACCGCAAGAAGTTCCGGAGCCTACAGAAGGGACCAAAGGACTCCTGGGCTGACCACCGGCGGGCACTTGCCCGAGCTGCCGACCACTGGACCCAAGGCCTGCAGCTTTCCACCGGACCGGAGATCCTGGACTTGTTCATCACGGAGCAACTCTTGTGGAACTGCCCTGAGGATCTCCGCCAGTTCATCCGAGACCAGAAGCCAAAGGGGTCCACGGCTACAGCTGCCCTTGCCGATGACTACACCAACAACCGGGCCCCTGAGGCCAGGAGAGCGGCCACCAGCAGCACCTGGAGAGGGGGTAAGATGAATTCTGCGACTGCCCCACCTGCCCCTAGACTGCAGGGGGTGTCCCCCTCAACTCCCCTCTCCAGGCCCGTGGCGGAACCAAGACGGTGCCACCAGTGCAACCTACCTGGACACTTCAAGGCCATGTGCCCTCAGCGTCCCAAGGCCCCGGCTCCGTCCCCGTCCCAAGGGCCGCCCAAGGTGTATTGTGTGGGTGGGGGTGGTGGTAGGTCCCTGGACAGCTTCCAACCTGTCACCGTCGGCCGGTCTGTGACCATAGGACTGCGAGACAGCGCCTCGGAGGTGACTCTGGTGCGGCCTGAGATGGTGTCCCCCCAAGACTTGATCCCTGGAAAACCCCTCGCTGTCTCCGGGATTGGAGGCACTGACCCGGCGCTGCCTGTTGCTGACATTTATGTGGACTGGGGCGCAGGGCGAGGGGTGAGGGAGGTGGGGGTAACTGATCGGATCCCTGCAAACGTGCTACTTGGGACAGATTTGGGGCAGATAACCTCCCAGTTTGGGCCCCAACCAAGGGCTGAACCTTCAGCCAGTACTGACATGCCTCCGGACAATGTTAATGTGTTATCTATGAATGATGTAAGGGAGGAGGGAGTGAACTCTGATATTTCTGCTTGCATAGACACCATAGACACACACACAGCTGCAGCTGTGACAGGGGAGGGGGTCAGAGAAAGGTGTGACAATGCCTCTACAAGTAACCAGCCTGTGAGCTGGGATCTGTTGCCCTCTGCAGGGATAAGCAGAGAGCAGGGTGCTGCAGGGGGAGGACCAGTGTGTGGGGTGGGGGCTACCACAGCAAATGTGGGGTCCCCAGAGATTTCACAGCGGGGTTCTGTTGCTGCAGGAGGGGAACAGGCAGGTGAGATTGGGGCCGGTCCAGGAGCGGAAGTGCTCCCAGGTAAGATCTCGGTGCATGGTTCCCCCACAACCGGGGTGTCAGGAAGCCAGGTAGGTCTGCCTGAACCGGCGACTTGGTCAGGAACGGAGGAGGAGCAGGCACGACCCACGGTCGCAGCGGCTGTGGCCGCTGTCACCCGCAGTGGGAGTGCTGGAAGCCAAGGGGCCTCCCGGAGGTCCGATAGCTCTTCCCCTTCTGACCAAGTGGCAGCCGAGTCAGGTGGAGGCCAGGACACAGGTCCCGGGGTACTGACTGAAGATGTGACAGTCTCGTCGATTCTGGCCACATCTAGTCAGGGGTTTCAGGCAGCGTTAGAAGCTGACGACAGCCTGAAAGCTCTTAAGGAGCAGGCGGCACAGCCTCCCTCGGACTCGGACCCGGAGCGAGTGGTCTGGGACCAAGGACGGCTGTACCGGGCCACGGTCCAGCAGGGTTCACCGGAGGCGTGGCCCAGGGACCGACAGTTGGTGGTACCCTATCCGTTCCGGACGGAGTTGTTGCGGATCGCACATGAGATTCCGATGGCCGGACACCTAGGGATCGCTAAGACCAAGGCCAGGTTAAACCAGCATTTCTACTGGCCAAAAATGGGGGCCGATGTGGCTGCCTACTGCCGTTCGTGTGAAACCTGTCAGAGAGTGGGGAAGGCGGGGCCACGCCCCAAAGCCCCACTGGTATCTCTGCCAATCATCGATGAGCCTTTCAGGAGGGTGGCTGTGGATCTGGTCGGCCCGCTGGCCATCCCCAGCAGCTCCGGGAAACGCTTCATACTGACGGTAGTGGACTATGCCACCCGGTACCCAGAAGCAGTGGCCTTGTCGTCCATTCGGGCTGACAAGGTGGCCACCGCATTGCTGGAGATTTTCTCCCGAGTGGGTTTTCCCCAGGAAATGCTCACTGACCGGGGGACCCAATTCATGTCCCAGCTGATGGAGGCCCTCTGTAAGCAAGTCCAGGTGCGACATCTGGTGGCCAGCCCGTACCATCCACAGACTAATGGCCTGTGCGAGCGGTTCAATGGCACCTTAAAGCAGATGCTTAAGATGTTGGTCGACTCCCATGGGCGTGACTGGGAGCGGTATCTCCCACACCTGTTATTTGCTTACCGGGAGGTTCCACAGGCCTCAACAGGATTCTCACCGTTTGAGCTCCTGTACGGGCGACGTGTGCGGGGCCCCCTGGCTCTGGTGAAAGAGGCTTGGGAAGGGGATTTGGCCACCCCTGGAGTGTCGGTTATCGAGTATGTCATGCGCTTCCGGGACAAAATGCAGGCCTTGACGCAACTGGTACACGACAATATGGCTCAAGCCCAGGCCGATCAGAAGCGTTGGTACGACCAGAACGCTTGTGAGAGGACCTACCAAGTGGGTCAAAAGGTGTGGGTACTGGTCCCCGTACCACAGGACAAGCTTCAGGCAGCCTGGGAAGGCCCATACCTCGTGTACCAGCAGCTCAACCCTGTGACGTACCTGGTCACCCTGGACCCTGCCCGTGGAAGGCGGAAGCCCTTCCATGTGAACATGATGAAGGCACATCATGAGCGGGAGGCATGTGCGCTCCCCGTGTGCAACCTGCCCGAGGAGGGAGAAGCGGAAACCCTCTTGGATATGCTAGCCCAGGTTAGGGCAGGCGGATCCATTGAGGATGTGGAGGTTGGCCACCAGCTCTTGGAGGACCAACGGTCCCAGCTGTGGGCCACCCTACACCCCTTCCGGGGGTTGTTTACCAACCAGCCCGGAAGGACTGACTTGGCTGTCCATCACGTGGACACTGGGGATCATCCCCCGATCCGGCGTTCAGCATATCGGGTCTCCCTGGAGGTGCAGCAACACATGCGCCAGGAGATTGACGAGATGCTGAAGCTGGGGGTGATCCAGGCATCCAACAGCGCTTGGGCCTCGCCTGTAGTCCTCGTCCCTAAGAAGGACCGAACCACTCGGTTCTGCGTGGACTACAGGGGGCTCAATGCGGTCACGGTCGCCGATGCGTACCCAATGCCACGCATCGATGACCTGCTCGATCAGTTGGCCGGGGCTCAGTACCTGACCATCATGGATCTGAGCCGGGGATATTGGCAGATCCCCCTGACTCGCAAGGCCAGGGAACGCTCTGCCTTTATTACCCCATTTGGACTGTACGAGTCCACGGTGATGCCATTCGGGATGAGGAATGCCCCTGCCACTTTCCAGCGGATGGTCAACACCCTGCTCAAGGGACTTGAAGGGTACGCGGCCGCGTACCTGGATGACATTGCCGTCTTCAGTCCCACCTGGGAGGACCACCTAGAGCATCTAGCACAGGTGCTCAGGCGGATCCACCGGGCAGGTTTGACCATCAAGCCGGGAAAGTGTCAGCTGGCCATGAGCGAGGTCCAGTACCTCGGTCACCGGGTAGGTGGGAGAACACTGAAGCCCGAGCCTGAGAAAGTGGAAGCCATCGCATCCTGGCCCACCCCCAGGACCAAGAAGCAGGTGATGTCCTTCTTGGGGACCGCTGGGTACTATAGGAGGTTTGTTCCATGCTATAGTAGCCTGGCAAAGCCCTTGACGGACCTCACCAAGAAGAAGCTGCCCTCTGCAGTCGATTGGACAATGGACTGCGAGACAGCCTTCCGGGCCCTAAAGGACGCCCTGTCCAGCCCGCCCGTGCTACAGGCAGCCGACTTCACGCGGCCGTTTGTAGTACAGACCGACGCCAGTGACTTCGGCCTCGGTGCGGTGCTCAGCCAGGTGGACTCTGCGAGCCAAGAGCACCCAGTCTTGTACCTGAGCAGGAAGCTGTTACCAAGGGAAGTTGCCTATTCCACGATGGAGAAGGAGTGCCTGGCCATAGTGTGGGCCCTGCAGCGTCTGCAACCCTATCTATACGGGCGCCACTTCATCGTGGAGACGGACCACAATCCCCTCAGCTGGTTGCACACCGTCTCTGGGACGAATGGGCGATTGTTGCGATGGAGCCTTGCGCTCCAGCAATACAACTTCACCATTCGCCACAAAAGGGGCCGTGACCACGGTAACGCAGACGGGCTGTCCCGACAAGGAGAGGTCGCGGACGGGCGCACGGGGGAACACCGGAGTGTGCTGCCCCCTAGCGCCCTCAAAAGGGGGGAGGTGTGAGGCAAATCCCGGGATATGAAGATGAATTATGACTCCAGTCATAATCCCTCATCACTCCCTGGCAGTGCCCCCTCCCTTCTTGTTCTCAGTGTTCCACTTACACCTCCATGGCCATGTCCTGTGATATGGAGATGAGGTGGTGTGGGAACAATGGACACAGGATGACTCCCTGCCGTCACCCTGTAGTAGGAGCTGCTAGCTAATTAGCAAGGCTATGGAACTAGCCAGACAGAACGACTCCAGTAAAAAATGGTTCATATCTCGCAAGCCATATTTCCGATAAATATGGCAACCATAAAAATGGTGTCTCCGCATGCAGACGATGCCGGCACACCCTTTTTATGGGAGCAGGACATCGGGAAATGCCCCAGGCGTGATATCAGCCAATGGGGAACTGGCAGGCAGGTCATGAGTCCCCTCGTTCTGTAGCTAAATTCATAGCTGTCACAATGAGAGCATTGGCGTCCGCCTACGACGCTCCCAGGCAAAGTTATGGCCCATATTCCATGTTGGGATATTGTCCATAACTCAAGCCAGGGGTGGAGCAGTGCTCCCTGTGAGGTCACGAAGGTAGGAGGGGACCTGGACTTGCCCAGGTTGATAACCCTACTTCGGCCATTTTCCAGTGTTCTTTTCGCTGGGGGCACGTGTAGGAAACATCTGTGGGAAGGATCCTAGAAACCTGGGTACAGCGCCCCCCTGTGGCCAGACGCAACAAGGTAACTGCTTGAACTGTGTATGCCTGTTTGTAACCCATGCTTTGATTGTAACTGTACTCTGACATATGTATATTCTGTAGATTCCCTATTGTATATATTGTAGTTTCTAGTGTGCTTTAGGCTGATTAAATTATATAATTAATCTTGGGCTGTTCTGTTATCTCGATCTTGAATCCCACGTCTGTGTGTTCGGCTAATAGTTACCGTAAATCGGTTGGTGGCAGCGAATTGTTCCAAGGATTATTGTGGGGAGGCCAGTGAGATTCGGGGAGATTTTATATATTCCGCCCGCGGAGGTCGGGGGAATATATACCTTACTCTCACCGGGGACCCTTCAATAATCGGCATAAGTAGTATAGCGGCCTCCTTGCTTATGGTCGGGCAATTCCATAATTGGCCTGACTATAAGAGGGGCGCTAGAGAGCGCGTCACGTGCTCTGTCTGTCGGTCGGGAGGTATAAAGGAGGGGTGACCCCCACTTGTTACCCCCCAATTGTGACGTACTGGTAGCCAGCGCGGGGGATTTCTGAGTGACCCCCCCGGTGGTTTGTGACACCCAGTCTTTCCCATCTTTGGAGATCACCCTTTTGAGCATGGTTTTCAGGGTTTTATTGAATCGTTCTACTAACCCATCCGTCTGAGGATGATACACAGACGTACG
The DNA here is from genome assembly GCF_048569485.1 of Anomaloglossus baeobatrachus. Taxonomy (NCBI): domain Eukaryota; kingdom Metazoa; phylum Chordata; class Amphibia; order Anura; family Aromobatidae; genus Anomaloglossus; species Anomaloglossus baeobatrachus. The sequence continues at coordinate 247,892,100 of NC_134359.1, forward strand.
CAACTGCTTGATCTGGAGTAGCCAGCATAGCTCTTTGGTCACTTTAGACATGAATGGGGTCCCCTGATCCGTAAGGATCTCCTTGGGCAACCCCACCCGGCAGAACACAGCAAACAACTCCGGAGCTATAAGCTTCGCCGCAGTATGTCTGAGAGGTATCGCCTCTGGATACCGGGTGGCATAGTCAACAATCACTAGGATGTGTTGGTGCCCTCGAGCAGACTTTACGAGGGGCCCCACCAGATCCATCCCTATCCGTTCAAAAGGGACTTCTATAATGGGTAACGGTACCAACGGACTGCGAAAGTGGGTCAGGGGTGCGGTAAGCTGACACTCCGGGCAGGTTTCGCAGAACCGTTTTACCTCCCCAAAGACCCCGGGCCAATAGAACCTTTGCAAAATTCGCTCCTCCGTTTTCTTGACCCCTAGGTGGCCACTCATCAGGTGTTTATGAGCCAAGTCGAGGACCCGCTGGTGATACGGCTGGGGCACCACCAACTGCTCTACCCCCACGCCCCGTATTTCATCTACCCGGTAGAGTAAATCCTGCTTAAGAGCGAAATGGGGGTACCTTACCTGGGCACCGGGCAGCTGTGCCACCCCGTCAACTACTGTCACCCGACTCCGGGCATGTATTAATGTAGGGTCCTGGAGTTGGGCTGTCCTAAACGTATCCGGGGACGCCTCCAACTCCGGGATGGGCTCGACCGTCTCAGCCTCTCCTGCCAATACCTCTAGGGGCGACCTATCGGGTTCACATTCTGTCCCTATCATGGGAACCCCTACGGCAGGCGTCCCGGATTCAGGATTGTGGGGCTCAGTTCCCGGACTGACCAATATCTGAGGGAACTTAGGAGGTCCCTTCCATAAAGTCCAAAAATAGGGCAGATCCCTTCCTAGGATCACGTCATAGGGAAGAGTGTTAATAAGTCCCACCACATGTTGCACCTGACCGCAAGGTGCTGTGATGGTGACAATCCCCGTGGGATAGTCTCGGCGGTCCCCATGTATGCAAACCACCCCCACGGTACGTCCTGTGGCCTTTACTTTAGCCCTTAAGGTTGATCGCACAAGGGTCACTAAGCTTCTGGAATCCAACAAGCCTGTAACCGGACATCCATTCACCTGTATTTGGCACAAGTGGGGCTCAGTCTCTGGGGAGACCAGGTCAGCGGTACACACCACCTGAGCATACATTGAACCCCGCCGGGTAACCCCAGAATCCATGGGCTCCGTGGTGAGTGGACACTGGGCTTCCATATGTCCCACCCGCTGGCACCGCCAACATCTAATAGGGAAGGAAACCTCCTTGACGAGTTGTCGTTTAGGGTACAGAACCTTCCGGACCTCAGGGACAGCGGGCGCGGCCTCAGACGGGACGGTAGCGGACTCCTGCACCGGTGTCAGCGGTGGGTCCTTGGCCCTAGGCTTGGAGGGGCCGGACCGACGGGCGGTACGCAAAGTCTCAGTGTCCCGTATCAAGTCCTGCGTAGCCACATGCCGCTCTACCAGGGACACTAATTGGTCCAGGGTACTCGGGTCGCCCTGTCCTACCCACCGTTGAATGGTGACGGGTAAAGTGCGCACAAAACGATCAACTACTACCCTTTCCACCATTTGCGCCGGGCTCAGAGTGTCAGGCTGCAACCACTTTTTTACGAGATGCAACAAGTCATAGGCCTGGGAGCGTACGGGTTTGACTTCCTCATAGAACCACTGATTTACCCGCTGAGCCCGTACATAGGTATTCACCCCCAACCGAGCAAGTATTTCGGCTTTCAAAGTCGCATATTCTATGGCGTCCTCGGTACAGAGGTCCAGGTACGCTTTTTGGGGCTCCCCCGTCAGATAGGGCGACAATACCTCAGCCCACTGGGGGGTCGGCAGCTTTTCCCGCTCGGCCACCCGCTCAAACACCGCCAGGAACGCTTCCACATCATCCCCCGGGGTCATCTTTTGCAACGCTTGTCTCACCGCTTTCCGGACGCTGCCGTCGTCACCCGGTCCCGGGGTTGTTGCTGCCGGTCCGGCACGGATCGACTTGGCCAGTAGAACCATCTGTTCTTGGTGCCTTTGTTCCTGCAATTTCAAAGATTGCTGCTGATGATCCAACGACCGGAGCAGGTGTGCATTAATCTGTTGCTGCTGCTTTAGTATTTCCTCCATGGTGTCGCCGGGTTTGGGCTGTAGTATAGCCGCTTGAATCCAGGACATGTGCTACCGGGTCACCAGAAATGGAAGCTACACCTCACCGGGCTGGCATGCTCGCATTCTCCACCATATGTGAGGTAGTGTGGTCGGCTGCGCAGCAGAAGACACGGGATCCAGGCACCAAGGGTCACAGCACACGGTTTAATATCCAAACAAAAGTCCACAACAGTACACATGTGCCTCTCCGGCAGATACTCAGGGAGTTGTGTTCACTCCCTCACACTCGGCACCCCCGCCCTTGTTCCTGTTTCCTTTTAACCCTTCTTTCAGCCTGTAGGGAAACAGCATTAACCCTGGAGTGGAGTTGCTTTCTATCATGGAGTGAGCACAACCGGGGCGAGACATACCGGTCGTCATAGATAACCCCGGTCACAGTCTCACAATTCATACACATGCACATGCATGTAAACACATAAACACACCTACAAAGTACTGTAAACCAAGAGGGGCACAAATATATACAAATGTATACACCAAAAACCACAGATAGAACAAAAATGGAACAGGACAACCCGGACCCGGAAGGAAGCCAGTCTGCATAGACAAAAAACATAATTATTGCTGATCATATGCTAGCAACTGGAACAGTAATCAAGAAGCATCACAAGATATCAAAAATATGGCACAGGAAATGACCAACCTAGGAATAGGCCATCAGGAGTGTCAGAAATTGTATAACCAGAATGACTGTAATACACAAGGGCCATTCCGGTAACAGTGAAGAAGAAGAACCAGCTAGATAGGGAGTAATAGTCTATTCAGGATGGATGTACAAAAGGAGAGGAGTGGAGAGAATCCAAAGATGATAAGTCGAATATTTAGTAGATCCCACGACGCAGTTCATGTAAGGAGATGAAAAATATCCAAGCAAGAGTCCAATTGTATTCACGGAAACTCATCCAATATAGGCGGAATACCAAAAAATGGCAACAGACCTAAAAATTGTAAAAAACAGACCATTAGATGGCAAAATGGTGCACCACAACAGGTATATCCCAAGTAACCTGTAAACAGGAGTTCCCTAAAAATTGTAAAAAACAGACCATTAGATGGCAAAATGGTGCACCACAACAGATATTATCCCAAGTAACCTGTAAACACGAACTCAAGCGCGGCTCCGGCTGTGCACCTACCTAACCCCCCATCAAAAGCGCCAGCATCCCCTTTCAGAGCGAAGTGACCCCGGGTCCGGAGGCGCTCGAGCCACCCACCAACGAGCCCGGATCTGAGCGGCTCGGCTGCAGCTGAGCGCGGGGCGGTACACATCGACTCTTCTGGCGTCACGAACAGGATACTTACCTATTCACTTACCTAGTGAAGTGCGCGTTGAAGTGAAGTCAGCGTGATCTGTTGCGAAATTTGCAGAATCTGCCATCTTGCCGCCATCTTTTGGCGCGAAGATTCCCGCCAGAGTCTTCTTCACCGCAAAAAGGGCGCGAAAAACTGAAGCCGCGCCCCCTGGGAACGCGGCCGTGCAGCAAAGCAAGAGGTGGAAAAGCGAAACTGATCGGCAGAAGAAGGGAGTGCCGCGAAAAGACCAAGGGGGAGAAGCGGGAAGATGTCCGCACCTAACCCCTACGGCGGAGTGGCGCCAGCCGCTGGAGCGGCGGCGCCCGCGGGTGTGCCCGATGATGGGAATGTTGCGGCGCTCGCTCTGGTCGCAGGAGCGGGGGAGGCCGCGGCTCCGACGTTCGCCCAGGTAATGTCAATCTCCTTGCCCTACATGCCCGGTGCTGCCTGGCTACCCCAGTACGATGGGAAGCCTGATGCCTTGCAGGTGTTCCGGAAAAAGATATGCACAATTCTTGATTTGTATGCCATGACTGGCAAGCAGCGTGCAGCGGTAGTGATAGGGCAGCAGACCGGCGCGGCCGAGCAGGAGGTGGAGACTTGGGCAGACGCGGACCGGGCATGGGTAACCGCCATTTTTGATAAACTCCAGGTCGCCTTTGAAACCCGCACGGAAGCGGAGTTACGGATGCAGTTGTACCATTGCCGGCAGCGACCCAAGGACAGTATAAGAGACTATGCCTTGCGGCTGCAAACAGCTTTGCGTACACTAAAGCGGGTGGAACCCATCAATGAGACTGATAGCAACAAGATGCTAGTGGAGCAGTTCCTGTAGGGACTGGGGTCCACCGAAGATCGCAAACAACTGCGGCTGTGGTCTTTGGAGCACGCCGACCTGGACTTTGCAGTGCTGAAGGAGCGGGCCATCAAGGCTCTCCAAACATCAGAAGCCGGCGCCTCCGATCCGCCATCTTGGCCGGTTGATACCGCTCTCGTTTCGGTAGCGCCCCCCTTGCTGGCCCTGTCGGCCCCTGCTGCAGCCAGATCTGACATCGCAAGTCCGGCACCTGAATGAGGACGTCGCCCAGATCCTCGCCGCTCTCCAGCTACTGACGAGAGTCAAGCCCGCGGAGAAGATCCAGCTCGCCGACAGCCCAGAGGACGTCCCTTGGATGCAGCAGAGGAGGAACAATGACCCACGGTATGGACCACCTGTCTGCTACAAGTGTAACAAGACCGGCCATTACTCTAGACGCTGTCTGTTAAACGAGTAACCCCTGAGGCCAAGGGCCAATCCTCAGGAGTAGATCCTCAAGGCCCAGCTGATTGGCGGGATTGGTACGTTGGAGGTCGCCCCATCATCTCCTTGGCGGTGGATGGTGTCCTGACCATGGCCCTGCTTGACACCGGATCACAGGTAACGACTATGCCTTACTCGTTGTACCAGCGATATTGGGCTGATAGTGAACTTGCCCCTCTGGACGATGGCTTAACTATCATTGCGGCCAATGGGCTCCCTATGATCCAGGTGGGGTTCAAGGAGGTGACCCTGACTGTGGGACGAACAGAGCTGAGACGTCAAGGGATGATTGTGGTGCTGAATGATTCCAGTGACCGTAACCCAAAGGTGGTCCTCGGGACCAACGTGATTGAGCACTGCATGGGGGAGGTGTTGAGCCTGTTGCAACAATTGTCTGCCACTGCAGGAGGGGGTCGGCAGAGGGCATTGCAGCGTGAGATCCGGGCCCTCCTAAAGCGACAGCAGGTGAACATGACAGGTGGAGAGATTGGTGGTGTGCGGGTGATGGATGCCACGCCTTTGGTGGTGCCGCCACAGAGTGAGATGATGATTTGGTGCAGGGCAGCAGTAGGACCCCAAGGACAGGATTACCCGGCAATGGTAGAGCCCTTGCCTTCGGACCACTGGCCCACAGAAATGGCAGCCAGGGGGGTGATTGATGTCAAAAAGGGGAGAGTGCCCGTGAGAGTGCTGAATTGTGGAGAGGAGGAGGTCAGGCTCCCCCGCTACGCCACCATAGCCAAGTTGTTCTTCGTAGACGCACATGCTATCCACGAAACAACCCCCACAACCACTACACTACACTCACGCAGTGACCTTCCGCCCGAAGAATTAGAGAAATGGTGCCGGGAGTTGCATGTCGGCACCGAGGCTACACCCATGCACCACAAGGAAGAGGTATACAGGGTAGTGCAGGAGTACGGGCAGGTTTTCAGCAAGCACCCGCTAGATTTTCAGAGAGTTAAAGGGGTTCAACACCATATCCCCACGGGTATGCATCCACCCATTAAAGAGAGCTACAGGCCAATCCCACCTGCACACTACTAGTGCGCCAAAGACATGTTGAGGAACATGAAGGAGGCAGGGGTCATCCGGGATAGTTGTAGTCCCTGAGCAGCTCTATTGGTGCTGGTGAGGAAGAAGGATGGTACCATGAGAATGTGTGTGGATTACCAGAAGATCAACCAGATAACGCATAAAGATGCCTACCCTCTTCCCCGCATTGAAGAGTCGCTCGATGCGCTGAAGACTGCTAATTATTTCTCTACCCTTGACCTTATTAGTGGCTACTGGCAGGTGCCGGTTGTACAAGAAGACCGCAAGAAGACTGCGTTTGCTACCCCCATGGGACTCTGCGAGTTCAACAGTATGCCGTTCAGGCTGTGCAATGCTCCGGGGACCTTCCAGAGGCTCATGGAGTGCTGTTTGGGGCATCTCAACTTTGAGACTGTTCTGCTGTACTTGGACGACGTGATTGTGTATTCCAAGACGTATGAAGCCCACCTGGAGCACCTGGCAGAAGTGTTTGCGGCCCTCGCCAAATACGGGATGAAGTTAAAACCCTCTAAGTGCCATCTGTTGAAACCCAAAGTGCAGTACCTCGGGCATGTGGTGAGTGTGGAAGGCGTAGCCCCGGATCCTGAGAAGATTACCGATATCCAGAGCTGGCCGCAACCAATGACGGTGAAGGAGGTGAGGCAGTTTCTGGGCCTAGTGGGCTACTACCACCGTTTTATCAAAGGGTACATGAAGATGGCCACGCCCATGCAAGACCTCCTCGTGGGAAAGACCAAGAATGGTAGATATCCTGGACCCCCGTTTGTCTGGGCTGAGAAGCACGAGGAGTCCTTCCAACAGCTGAAGTCGGCCCTGACAGGGCAAGAAATCTTGGCTTATCCTGATTACGGTCTCCCGTTCATCCTCTACACCGACACCAGCAATATGGGCCTGAGTGCGGTCCTGTCCCAGGTACAAGATGGAAAGGAGAAGGTGATTGCCTATGCCAGCAGGAAGCTCCGGCCAACAGAGAGGAACCTCGAAAATTACAGCTCCTTCAAGCTCGAGTTCTTGGCCCTTGTGTGGGCGATAACAGAAAGGTTTAAACATTACCTCGTGGCAGCGAAGTTCACTGCCTACACGGACAACAACCCGTTAACACATCTGGATACAGCCAATCTGGGCGCCCTGGAGCAGCGGTGGATGGCTCGACTGTCCAATTACGACTTCACCATCAAGTTCAGGGCTGGCCGCAAGAACACCAACGCGGATGCGCTGTCTCGGATGCCACACTTGCCCGATGAAGGGATGGAGGAAGACAGCCTAGAGGAGATCGAGCTACCCGCATTCCATCGGCCACGGGGTGAGAAGCCCTGCGTTAGCTAACAGCAGGCGAACCTCGACCTGCTGCCCAGCCAGGGGTGGCAGGAAGCCCAGGATCAGATTCCCGCTGTTTACCCCGTTTTGCAATGAACATGGTTTAGAACTTGCAAGTCACCCAAAAACTTTTGCGCTTGTAAATAAACCCGGACCAACCTTTCAGGTCTTAAAGTCCCCGGGGAGGCTGGTTGGAGGAAGGGCCTGCAGGATGTTGTAGGCCGAGGTCCCGTCACCATTGGAACCGGTGACAACCCTCCGGGTCAGGGGTCCCCTGGACGTGGGGCCTCTGAGAGACTGCCGGGTAAGGAACTTTTTACCCAGCCCATATGGGCAATACCTGGACCTGAACCTGATTCCTGGACTGGGGAAAAGGGGTGCTGACCTGTTTTTAGAGGCAGCATCAAGGTTTAGGTTTGCTTGGGTGGGCAAGTGAAAGGACCCTGTCCCGTCCCGTCCCGTTCCTGTTTAATAAAAATGTTTTTATATGTTTGCAACGTTTAAGTAACATGCCTCCCGCAAGGGAAGAAACACAAATATGCTTAATTGTAATACTGTTATTATAATTGTACATATGTTCTCTTTTATCTTTTTCAGTTACAAAATAAACGGTGGTGGTCGGACAGCCCGTGGACGGTCTGTAGTTAACCAAGGGTGTGTGTGACGCCTTGGACTAGCCAGGTAGTCACAGGTAGACCCCCATTACACCTGTCCCCCAATAAGGTAACACCAGCCAACCATAAAAACCTAGTCACCTCCCTCAGAGCTGAATGGACAAACCAGGGGGCGGAGCCAGGCGGTTGGCCATGCCCACCGAGGGGTCCAGAGGGCCTGAGGCAGGAAAAGAGTAGTCAAACAGTCTTCAGTCAGTTCAGGAATGAGAGGAGTCTGACAGGTGCCGGGGTTGGAGCCCGGGCACCTTTGGCTAGGAGGCAGACGGTGGCCTTAGCCTGCAGGAGCCGGGAAGACGGCTTGGTGGAACCGTGGTGGACCGGGACAGGGTAGTGGCCCACTGGTACCGACCCTGGGAACCGACTCGGAAACCGGAGCACACTACTCAGACCCTGAAACGAGGTCCAGACTCCACTGGACTGAGTTAATTAACTGATTGTGGTCTGGACTATAGGTCCTTTCCCACCCAAGTCCCGACTGAAGACAACAGCCCACCGAGGGGGATAGAAAGCTACCGCACAGGCAGAGAGATCCCACGGGCCAGCGTCTGCGGACAAAAAGGCTCTCTCGACAGACATACAGCCGGGGAGCGGACTTCCGTCGCTGAAGTGCAGGCAGCCAAAATACACTACACGGTGCAGGAGAAAGGTCAAGACCACCGAACCAGGTGGGGGACCAGACGCAGCCGGCTGCGGGCACCGACCACCATCAACTTTGTTTACCAGAGACTTGTGTGTGTCAATAACAGTGAGTACAACAGTGCCATCCGGCCACGCACCGCCCTGCACCACCCAGCTACTTCCCTAATGGGTCCCGGGGCCATCATCCCTGCCCACGGAGGGGTTAACATCTTGCTGCATAACCATCTCCCCCGGGTGCCCCGTAACTGCTGCGGTGGTATCTACCTTCACCACATCCCGTGGGTGGCGTCACGAACTCAAGCGCGGCTCCAACTGTGCACCTACCTAGCCCCCCACTAAAAGCGCCAGCATCCCCTTTCAGAGCGAAGTGACCCCGGGTCTGGAGGCGCTTGAGCCACCCACCAACGAGCCCGGACCCGAGCGGCACGGCTGCAGCCAAGCGCGGGGCGGTACAGAAACACAACTCATTGTGTTTGGAGGAGACAGAATGCTGAGTTGCATCCAAAGAACACATACCTACTGTGAAACATGGGGGTGGCAACATTATGCTTGGGGGCTGTTTCTCTGCAAAGGGACCAGGATGACTTATCTGTGTACATGAAAGAATGAACGGGGCCATGTATCGTGAGATTTTGAGTGCAAAACTCCTTCATTCAGCTAGGGCATTGAAGATGAAATATGATTGGGTCTTTCAGCATGATAATGATCCCAAGCACATCACCAGGGCAATGAAGGAGAGGCTTCGTAAGAAGCATATGAAGGTCCTAGAGTGGCCTAGACAGTCTCCAGATCTCAACCCCATAGAAAACCTTTGGAGAGAGTTGAAAGTCTGTGTGGCCTAGTAACAGGCCCAAAACATCACGGCTCTAGAGGAGATCTGCATGGAAGAATGGGTCAACATACCACCAACAGTGTGTGCCAACCTTATGAAGACTCCAACCTTGTGCTGACTTACAGAAATTGTTTGACCTCTGTCATTGCCAACAAAGGATATATAACAAAATATTGAGAAGAACTTTTGTTATTGACCAAATATTTATTTTCCACCATAATTTGAAAAAAAAAAAAAAATCTTGCCAAATCAGAGTAGGTGATTTCCTGGATTTTTTTTTCTCATTTTGTCTCTCATAGTTCTAGTCACCTATGATGTCAATTACAAGAAAATCTCATCTTTATAAGTGGGAGAACTTACACCATTGGTGCTGACTAAATACTTTTTTTCCCCACTGTATAGTTATTTACATTTTCAAACTTGCTAACTTCACTGCAAAATTAGGGAGGCTCCTGGATAAAGGAAGAAAATTAATTTGCCAAAGATGACAAATGTTTTCCTAAGGCCTCATTCACACGTCTGTGTTTAAACATGTACTGAAAAAATGGTACCAGTGTCATCAGTGTTTGGTCCCTGTGTCATCAGTGTTTGGTCCGTGTGACATCCATGTGTCTGTTTTTACCATCAGTCATCGGTGCTTTTCACTGATGGATAAAGAAATAAATTACAAAGCTTCTTCTATACTTCGCAGTGTTAAACACGGACAGCACACGGACCGTATACTGATGCCATCCGTGTGCCATACGTGTTTACACAAAACAATACTTATATTGGCCCCTATTATGCATTCTGCTGGAAAAAAATGGACATGTGAACAGCACCATAAGTAATAACGGATAAGTGTTTTATCCATGAAAAAAAAAATCGGATACAACCTTTATGTGTCACAGGTAGTGATGGGCAGACCCGGACTGTAAAAGTTCGGATCCGCACGGTTTCAAAGGTGCCCGGGTGCCGACACTCATGAAATTAAAAAAATAAAGAAAAAAATAAAGAAAATAAGAATTAAGAGAGTCTCTGGCGCAGCTGTATACTGCTCCTGCGTGGCTGTACGATGCTCCTGCAGCCTCCCTGGGCCGCTCATCATTGCTCATACATATGCGCTGCTTTCCTTGCCCACCAACCGGCCTCACATCTGTGATTGATTGCAGTCAGACACGCCCCCAGCCTGTGTGACAGTGTGGCGCCCTGGACAGGCCAGGGTCCACAGCTAACAACACACACACACCCCCACCCCCAGCAGTTCACAGCAGACATCCCCAGTGAGACCTGATTCCTTCCCTCGGGTTCAGACAGACACACTAGGTGGGCGGAGTCAAGCAGATAGGCACGCCCACCGAAGGGTCTGGCTGGCCTGAGGCAGGAAACTAGAGCAGACAAGTCCAGGCAGAAGAATAGAGAGGAGGTCTGCAGAGAGGCAGACGCAGACTGGGGCCTAGGTTGGAGCCTAGGGCCCTCGTGCAGCAGTCAGGCAGACGGTAGTGGCCGTCTGCGACAGCTGGGAAGACAGTCTGGTGGAACCGTAGGTAGCCGGGGCTGGGCGGTGGCCCACCGGTACCGAACCGGGGAGCCAGCTGGAAACCGGAGCGCAGGAGGAGTGTACGGAAGGTGCATGAAAGGACTTGCATTACCAACCTGGGGTCAGGGGAAAACACCGCAGCCGTCTGTGGGACCCGTCCATCCAGCCGTGTGTTTTACCGAGAACTGTGTCCTCATCATTGGCTGAGTGAGTACCACCGTGCCGTGTGGCAGAGCGCTGCCACCGCGACCCTGCACCTCACCAGGCCCCGTAACCCGCCTGCCATCCCTACCTACCCCATCACCGGGCCCTGGGACAACCAACCCCCCTACCCATGGAGGGGAGAACTAACATCAAAGCTGCTCCCTGTCACCGCTCCCGGGATCCCCGTCCAGAGCAGCGGTGGTGTCACCAATATCACCACAACCATGGGTGGCGTCACGGACAATATCTAAAATCCCAAGAATCAACCCCCTTTTCACTCACGGGCGAGGAACGCCGCTTCGAGTCCCCGGGATCCGGCCCACCGCTCGAGCCACCACCGAGCAGCCGCAGCAGCAGCCGGACCCGAGCAGTGGGAGAGCGCAGCGTCCCCTCCTCCGCCCGCGACAACTTGGTGTCACGAACAGGATCTTACCGCTCTGACGTCTGGTAGAGGTGCGCCTTGTGACCGCCGGAGGTGTCCGACCGAAAATTTTGAGAAGCCGCCATTTTGGGTGCGAAAAATCCCCGCTCGAGCGTCTTCCCGAGTAGTGGAGGCGCGAAAACCGAAACCCCGCCCCTGTAGAGGAGGAGTCGGAAAAAGACTAAGGGGGACTGATGGCGTCTGGCCACATGTAGCCCGCGGCTATAAAAGCAGGGACGCCAGGACCCTGCGGCGATCTTGTTGTTGGTTCCTGGAAGACCTCATTGCCAAGATGCACAGCCCGACTACCAACGAGGACGCTCCCGCACCTGGCAAGGCGATGTGGCTGAGAGACCGGACTGCCCCGCTGAATAACCGTCTGCAAGCCCACATGCAGCTCCTCCTGGAGAAGTGGGAGACCGACATGGCGGACGTGGTGGCTGCTATGCGGAGACGCGAGGTGGAAGAGGATTTGGAGGAGCGGGTAAGAGACCCACGCCCCTGTATTCCCGAGGGATCGGCCACTGCGGCTGAGGAGCCCGGCCTGTACCCGCTCACCCTGCCTCCCTCCCCGCTACCCGTGTTAGCTGCTGCCGCCCCGCCACTAGGCCCGCTACCTGTCCAACCGGTAGCGATACCCTGCCAACCCGCCCCGGCGGACCAACCGGCTGCAGACGCTCAGGACCCCCCTGAACCGCTCCCGTGGGAGCCGCTGGGACCGCGGCCCCTTAATGAAAATGTGCCAGAAGTCCCGGCAGTGATTGCGCCAGACCCCGAGCCCGGGACCGTGGCATGGATGAAGGACCGAGTGATGGAGTTCCACCAACGTCAGCAAAGTCAGATATACCTCATGATGGAGCAGTGGACCAACGAAGTAGAAACGCTGGTTGCAACTGCCCCAATGTATGGGAAGGGTGTAGATATGACGGAGTCGATGGGTAGCCCACGTCCCCATGTCCGATCAGGACCGGCCACTGCGGCTGGGGGGCCCGGCCCTATCTCGGCCCTCGTGTCGTCCCTACCATTATCCTTGGGGCGCCTCAGCGTTGGCCAACCTGACCTACTGCCCCACGCTACCGTGAAAGAATATGATGTGCTGGATACTGGAAGCCAGGAGGCTGCGGCAGCTGGCGGCAACCCGCCTGTCGCAGAGACAAGTGATAGTGACTCCAGTGACTCCAGCTCCGGTGCTGAGCCCACTCCTGAAAGTGAGCAGGCAAGTGAGTGTCTCCGCTACGTGGGAGAACCGGTAGTTTATTACACTGCGCGCAATGGTGGGAACAGATACCGGGCACCCCTGTCACAGCAGGCATGTCACTGCATGTTTGATATGCTGGTGGCGGAGGATGGGGCCGCCTCATCAGAAGAATCGGAGTAAAGGCAGCGGAGTCCCGTTGCAGTTGTCCCCCGTTAGGACCACCAGTGTTAAAAGTACCGTTTAACCGTTTAAAAGAATAAGTGAATGATTAACTGAAGATTTACATGATTGTCAGCCTGATTGAGACCGGTCGTTGCTGGCACCGTTGTCCCCGTGGGGACTGTCTACAAGTTTTACATAAGGGACTCCTTATGGACAAGCCTTAGAACTAGCAAGACAACCACGAACTTGTGGCTTGTAAATAATTATGTTTGTGGCTTTCACCGTTGCCGCCTTCGGAGAGGCAGATTGGAAGAAGGGCCCGCAGTGGAGCAGGCTGGGGCCCAGCCACCACTGGAACCGGTGGCGATCCTCTGGGGGTTTCAGGGGTTCCCCATGGACGTGGGTCCCCTGAAAAGGACAGAACCCGCTCGGGCAACTTGTGCTGGACTGGGGTCAAGGGGTGCTGCCTGTTTGCTTAGGGGCAGCATCAGGGCCAGGTTGCTTGGGTGGGAGAGAGCGGAAGCCGAAACCGTTATGCAACGTTAAAATAGGAGTACCTCCCGATGTGGGAAGATGTTATTATAATTGTAATGTGTTTACCGTTTATCTTTTCCAGTTTGTGAAAATAAAACCGGTGATGGACAGGCAGCCCGCGGACGGTCTGCATTTTACTAAGGGGGAATGTGGCGCCCTGGACAGGCCAGGGTCCACAGGTAACAACACACACACCCACCCCCAGCAGTTCACAGCAGACATCCCCAGTGAGACCTGATTCCTTCCCTTGGGTTCAGACAGACACACTAGGTGGGCGGAGTCAAGCAGATAGGCACGCCCACCGAAGGGTCTGGCTGGCCTGAGGCAGGAAACTAGAGCAGACAAGTCCAGGCAGAGGAGGAGAGAGGAGGTCTGCAGAGAGGCAGACGCAGACTGGGGCCTAGGTTGGAGCCTAGGGCCCTCGTGCAGCAGTCAGGCAGACGGTAGTGGCTGTCTGTGAGAGCCGGGAAGACAGTCTGGTGGAACCGTAGGTAGCCGGGGTACCGAACCGGGGAGCCAGCTGGAAACCGGAGCGCAGGAGGAGTGTACGGAAGGTGCAGGAAAGGACTTACATTACCAACCTGGGGTCAGGGGAAAACACCGCAGCCGTCTGTGGGACCCGTCCATCCAGCCGTGTGTTTTACCGAGAACTGTGTCCTCATCATTGGCTGAGTGAGTACCACCGTGCCGTGCGGCACAGCGCTGCCCCCGTGACCCTGCACCTCACCAGGCCCCGTAACCCGCTTGCCATCCCTACCTACCCCATCACCGGGCCCCAGGACAACCAACCCCCCTACCCACGGAGGGGAGAACTAACATCAAAGCTGCTCCCTGTCACCGCTCCCGGGATCCCCGTCCAGAGCAGCGGTGGTGTCACCAATATCACCACAACCGTGGGTGGCGTCACGGACAATATCTAAAATCCCAAGAATCAACCCCCTTTTCACTCACGGGCGAGGAACGCCGCTCGAGTCCCTGGGATTCGGCCCACCGCTCGAGCCACCACCGAGCAGCCGCAGCAGCAGCCGGACCCGAGCAGTGGGAGAGCGCAGCGTCCCCTCCTCCGCCCGCGACAACAGCATCAGAGGTGCAGGGCGGTGTGTATGAGTGCGGGGTCTGCAGTGGCTCCTGGGTAGGTTATTTAACCTGTACCGGTCCTGGATGCCTGGTTCTCTATCTGTGCATGATGAACACTGACTTCCTGAGGGTTGCCAGTGAGTTCTTTTGCATGTCAGTGCGGTATTTTGAGTCATAGTGTCCATACTGACTGTGTGCTTAGGTACATATATGCATACTATTTTAATGAGCTATTTATACTGATTCACTTTATTAACAATTGATTTTTCTGTGACTTATATACCCATATTCTGATGTGTTAAATCATGAAGATTTATAATGATTATCATGTATGTATTCATGCTTTTCTCAGACTCTAAATTTTGTACACACCCCCTGCATTACTGCAGTTTTTTTATATATGCACGGTTCTGTACCTTAACCTGTCCTTGTTGCATTCTTGCTAATATTTTGTGAAATTTTGTATGAAATAATAAATAATTTTCTAAATAATTGATATAGTTTAATATTCAATACTGAAATTTAGAATTATGGAGGTCTTTTGTAGGATTATGTTGTTGTTCTTTTGGTGACCCTTCATAGAAAAGTTGGTAATATGGACCAAATTATTCATATGCTTTTGTGCTGTGTGACAGCATCTGCCTACAACCAATGACAGGAGCTGTCTGTAAGTCAGAATCATGATTCATCAACCAGAAGGCTCAGGATGAGCAGAGGAGTAAACGTTGTGGGCACAGAGATCTGCTCATCCCTCTACTCCCACCCATCTAGGGGTCTTAAGGGGGCTTTACACGCAATGACATCGCTAACGAGATGTCATTGGGGTCACGCAATTCGTGACGCACATCCGGCCTCGTTAGCGACATCGTTGCGTGTGACACTTACGAGCGACTGCTAACGATGTAAAATACTCACCAAATCGTTGATTGTTGACACGTCGTCCATTTCCCAAATATCCTTCCTTGTTCTGGATGCAGGTTGTTAGTCGCTCCTGCGGCATCACACATCGCTACGTGTAACACCCCAGGAACGAGGAACAACACCGTACCTGCGTCCTACGGTAACGAGGGTGTGACTCTCCTGCGGCTGCTCTTCGCCCCTCCGCTTCAATTGGACGGCTGCCGTGTGACGTCGCTGTGACGCCGCACGAACCGCCCCCTTAGAAAAGAGGCTGTTTGCCGGCCACAGCGACGTCGCTAGGAAGGTAAGTATGTGTGATGCATCCTAGCGATATTGTGTGCCACGGGCAGCGATTTGCCTGTGACGCACAAACGATGGGGGCGGGTGCTTTCACGAGCGACATCGCTAGCGATGTCACTGCGTGTAAAGCAGCCTTTACCCCCAGAACACAGATTTTATTATAAACAACTCTATGCCCAAGAAAAAGAATGTATATTCTAAACCGGGCTGCATTTTGAACATGACCCCCTATCACGTGACAAATGATGTCATACCTGGAAGGAGCCCGTACATTCTAGCCAGTGGCATAACTAGAGTTTGATGGGCCCTGGTGCAAAGTTCAGACCTGGGACCCCCTCCACGTACACCGACACTTGGGCTACGGGACAATGAAACTGAAACTCGGGGTACAGGATAATGACGCTGACACTTGGCTCTTACCCTGAGCTGTGCCCGGCGCTGTCCCTAGCGCTGCTCCGGCTTCCAGGTCCTGAGTGGGGTGAATAATCGATGAATATAATGAGCGGGGGTCAGGAGCGGGAGGCAGCAGAGCCGGAGAAAGCATGTAAATATGGAAAATCTTTTTATTTCACAGACCCGTGTCTTCTCCGGTACCTGTCACACGTATGCAAACACGGATGTCACACCTATGACACATGTATGACCATAACCATGTGTGTGACTGGTACCTGATTAAACACGTACGTCTGAAACCGGCCTCAGTGTAGCTGGGTGAGATCTGGCTGGCTGACCTGCGGAGGGATTCATAGCGGAGGCGGCCACTTCACAGGGAGAGAAGCAACTACGCATATTCGGCCTGTAGAAGAGTGTTAGCAGGATGGACAGAGCGACCAGTAGTACTAACACCAGGGGGCACCATATTAAGCCTCATTAGTACGTATCTTTTCAAAGGGGCGTCATTTAATGCGTTTAAATTACAAAAATATTTAAAAGATATCTGCAGCATTAACAGTATATTGTATCGTGGCACAACCCCTTTACATTCCATTGCCGCACACACTGTACTCACTGCCCGCAGGCCATACACAAGTCACATGTACAATGTACCACCTACTCTCTAAGCTTCCTTAGGCAACAATATTAAAGTTTTATGCCGGCGTCACAAGGGACGATATATCGTGCGATCGCATGAGCGATCGCACCCACCCCCTCCGTTTGTGCATAACGGGCAATTCATTGCCCGTGGCACACAAAGTCGTTAACCCCCTGTCACACGCACTTATCTCCCGCACGACCTCACTGTGGGCGGCGAACATCCTTTTCCTGAAGGGGGAGGGACGTTCGGCGTCACAGCGACGTCACACAGCCGCCGGCCAATAGAAGCGGAGGGGCGGAGATGAGTGGGACGTAACATCCTGCCCACCTTCTTCCTTCCTCATTGCCGGCAGGACGCAGGTAAGCTGTGTTCGTCGTTCCTGGGGTGTCACACGGAGCGATGTGTGCTGCCTCGGGAACGATGAACAACTGAGCACAGGAGGACCGACATTTTGAAAATGAACGACGTGTCAACGAGCAACGATAAGGTATTTCTGCTCGTTCACAGTTGTTCGGAGGTGTCACACAGTAAGACATCTCTAACGATGCCGGATGTGCGTCACGAATTCCGTGACCCCGCCGACATATCACACGATATATCGTACCGTGTGACGCCGGCATTAGTCTTCAATAAACAAAACATACAGTGCTGAACCCCTGTAAGACATACCATTATCACAAACAATATCAATATCTAATAACAAGAATACTGAACAATAAAATCACAAAATATTGTTAGTTACAACACCAATATCAAATGATAAAAATATCGTACAACAGCAATATCCTTATGTAGATTCTAGGTGAAAGCTCAGCGACAAGTGTGTATAAAAATACATTATATTATATTCTGAATCTAAGGTGCAGTATAAAACTGATAAAACAAATCACAAAATAATCACCAATCACAATACTCTAAACCCAATGATTAGCCATGATAGAGAACCATTGATATAGTTACCGGCCAGAACTCTGTTCCTTCTCTCCTTTCCAGGGATTCCTCTGCTATGGTCTCCTCTCTGGAGAAGTCTTCTCCTCTCCTTCCTTTCCTCTCTCCTCCTCCTGTGTCAGGTTTGGGATTTTATACCCCATCTGTGACATCAGCTGTACATCTCCCCCACCAACCTGGAGACACTATGTCTCACCTTGTGAACAAAGAACTGTATTCATCAATCTGTTCTTTCCCTACAATCTGCTGTTAAAGGATAACGAAATGCTGATTATTCTCTGTTTACACTGTATGGCATGTTGTCAGGTGCTAACCCCCTAATGGTTATAATACAATGGGAATTTCTTGTGGACTCAGGAGCCTTTGTACTTTAAGATGCCACAAGCATTCATATTGACCCAAGACCTAGTGACTATTGAAACCACATTCAGACCTTGTAGCTATATCCTTGATTTTGCACTTTGTCATACATTTAGTTATATATTATACAGCATAGATAGATTTTATGCATGTTAAATAGACAAATCTAACAAATCCCCGATTGGAGAGTGAATGACGATCAGAGAGGGAGCGCTCGGGTTACATTTTCCAGTATACCATGGATTCTAAAGCCTCAAAGTGGATACAATAGAAATACTCCAAATAGCACAATTAAAGTCTGTATAAGAAGAAATCCTTCCAAAGTTACTTGTAGCAACTGATGCTGTGCTGCATTATATACTGAATCCCACCAGGGCGTATTTTTGTTTGTATTTTTTTATTCCTTCAGTTCATTTGTTGCTTTTTTATTATTTTGCCTCATTTGGATTATATGCTGTGTAGCTGCACATCCACAGTTACTGGTGGTATTGGTACTGCGAATTTTGGTATTGACTTCTTGATTTCTTGTTCATATCTTACATTCATCTGTATTAATGCAATATTATGATAAACTGGAGCTGGGAATATCGTGTGATCATGACATCTCTATGAGGGATACTTCTGTCTTCATAAATTATACCCACTTAATTACTATATCTATAAATAATGACAAGACAACTTCCATTGGACGAATGGCCACAGCTTTATTTAACAAGTATATATATATATCTTTCCCGAGGCTCAACATGCCGCCCCTTTAATTAAAACCATAACCGATATATATATATATATACATTCCAAACACCACAAACCAAACACCGATGGGTCCGTCCCAGAAGCAACCAATTCTTCCTATCCCCTGGCCGTATCCTAAAACCAGCCCAAGGGACCATCTCGGCCGTGACCAAAACCGACCCGAGGTGTGAGAGGTATTAACGTTCCATCGTTAAATACCCCTCCCCCGAACTTGCAGGACCTACGCCCACAAGTTCCCAATTTCTTACAAAGCCACTACCCCTGAGTGACTTCGTACCACCAACCGAGTATCGGTACTCTCAGCCTCTGACAACGGACCTATCCCCCCGCCACCGACCGGCCACGTGACCCCTTACATGGCCCGGGCCCTCCACACCCCCACTGCGTGCTCCAAACCTTCCCGCAAACCGAGCATCTACAGATCCAAACCAATATCAGTGAGATGAACTCCGTCCTGCCGCAAATATAGATCCGACGACTCCTCTAAGTCCCTGTGCCGCACAACAAAGCCTCCATTCCACGCCACAAACTGGCCACTCGCCCTGTTCAACTTGCTACACGCCCTGTTAATCCGCTAAACTGACCTGGCAAAACGCCAACTCATCCGAGCCACGATATCTGACCAGACGATAACGATACCTGGAAACTCTCACCACACTAGCCAAAGGTCCAACTTAATTTTCCGCTTCAAATCTCTGGCTGCCCGCACCCCCAAATCATTTCCTCCCGCATGTAAATTAAAACCTTGGGATCCTGGTCAACCCTAGCATAATATGCCACCTCTGCGCATACTCTCCCCCACATAAAACCACGAATCCCAATCCATTTTACTCGCGCCTCCCCTCTCGCCATTCCAAGTTGTCGACCGTCCGTATGCACGTCCGCCCGCAACGCCCCTCAGTACACGTAGGAGTGCCCGAGTACACAGACAAGACACACACCTATAAGCTTATAAACACCATTAAGAACAGAAAAAACCCACATGCCGCACAGCCATTAAACATCCCCTATTAACCTCCAAACTGAATCGATCGCCCTCACGCGATTCCTTGGCACTGCTCCCACCCGTGCCAAACAAGACTTCAATATTGCTACAAATTTAAATTTGAACAACGATGACCCGTCCTCATGCCTCAGGGAGGAGCCAGGGTAACCCCCGCGCATCCTTAAAACCTGCCACCTGTGCAACCGGACACCAGTGGTGTCCTGGAATGCCATACAACACCGTCAAATGTCCACGACCCATCTGATCCGTTTTGGAACGGTGCAAAGTACATTCAACTCGACCGTCCCCCAGCCCAACATCCCCTATTAAAAGGCCTCCTGCCACCTGCTTTGCAGGACGAATCAATTCACTAATGCGAAAAGCACCAAAAAACGACAAAACAAACGCCACCGCAAACAATGCCTGCTCATACTGTGAACTGTGATGAACACACCTCGCCCAAACAACGCACCATAAGTGCCAACAAGTGAATAGAAATTGGTCTTCTTGTGTCCCGAGCCCTCGGCCCTTTCCTAAAACCTTCCATGGCTTGCGGCACCAGAAAATCTTTTGTAGCATCTGTAACCACGTGCAATTTAGACAAAAACGCTAGTGCCGCCAACCTGTGTCCCATCACCGACACTGATCGGCCTGCCAACTCTCAGCTAACAAACGTCAAAACCCCCAACACCCGTCCATTGTAATCAGGCCCCATTAAACCATCTCGTTCCAATTCTTCCAATTTCTTCCACACCGACTGATATCGGCAGCAAGTGATCTCGGTCACCGATCTCCTAATCCGTTCGAAAGGGACACCGATGCCAGATCACACAGCCAGCCTGGACATTGTTCTGCATCCTCGTCCACCCCCGGCACCAATCTCCTGAACCTGCGACACTGAAATCAAAACAGTGCGTCAGCCACCCCAATTTTGTACCCCCAGCACATGCCTTGCCACCACACAAATGTTGAAATCCAAGCAACGCAGCACCAAATGCCTTAAATACCCCACTACTGGGGGTTATTTTGCTGACAAAGTGTTAATAGCATGCACCACCGCCATATTATCGCAGTGTAAGCAAACCTTTTTTCCAACAAATTCTGAACCCCCCAACTCGATTGCCACTACAATCAGAAAGGGTTCGAGCAACGCCAGATTTTTTACCAACCCTTTCTCCTTCCACAGCCATGGCCACTCCCCAACACCCCAGTGAGTCTGAAAATCGCTCCAAAACCCACCGCTCCTGCCGCATCCGTAAACAGTTCCAGCTGACTATAGGACATTGTTATACTCATCCACAACGTCTTTCCATTGTACTTGTCAAAAAAGGAGTCCCAAACCAGCAAGTCCCCTTTAATCACCTTTTCCACTCTAACAAAGTGATTTGACGATACGACACCTGAGGTCGCACTTGCCCATCTTCTATTGAATATCCGCCCCATCGGCATAATGCGACATGCAAAATTCAATTTACTGAACAGCGGCTGCAAAACCCTCAACCTTACCTTTCTTGCCTGATACAACGCTCTAACAAACGCTTTAAATCCACCAACTTCTCTTCTGGCAGCCGTCACTCCATGGCAACCGTATCGATTTCGATGCCCAAGAAACATAAAAACCGTTGCTGGTCCTTCCGTTTTTTTCTTTGCCAACGACATACCAAAACTCAGCGCAATCCGCTCCAAAGTAAACAATAACAAGGAACAAACCGAGGAACCCGCCGACCCAACGCACAAAAAATCATCCAGATAGTAAATTACTGAATGAACCCCTGCCACGTCCCGCACTCCCCATTCCAAAAAGGAACTAAATGCTTCCAAATAAGCACATGAAATAGAACAACCCATGGGCAGGCAGAGATCCCATAATATTCTCCATTCCACATGCACCGCAACAAATGATGGCTATCTGGATTGACCGGAAGCAAGCGAAAAGCCGCTTCCACATCTGATTTCGCCATCAACACCCCCTGTCCTGCCGCTCGCACTAATTCAAACGCCCTAGCAAATGAAATGCAAGAAACTGCGGACAGATCCGGTGAGATCCCATCATTAACCGACAACCCGGCCGGGTAAGATTACTGATGTAAGAGCCTGAATTTCATCGGCTCTTTCTTGGGCACAACCCCCAATGGCGAAATCCTGAGGTTAGGGAATGGAGGGTCCTTACACGGACCCGCCATCCAACCTAGCTCCACCTCCTTAGTTAGCTTGTCCCTCCCAACTTCCGGGTGTTCCGTTGCAGACCTCAAATTACCTGGGCGAAAAACTGGTGCCCGAGAAACCTGCAACCGTCAACCAAAACCGTGCCGCAATAACCCTGTCGCCTGCACATCCGTATACCTATTTAGATAGGGAAGCAACCCTCTATTTTCATTGGCATCCTCCCTCTTTCCAGCCCCTTCCCCTGACTTCCCCTTTTCTTTTTAAAACACCTGACCAACGGGTGGGCACCTCAGCAACCGGAACTCTCGTGCTTGAACCGACACGAGGCCCCAAACTTGCAGTGCCCCTCATTACACTGTCAATATGCCCCCTTTCTTTTGCCAGCCGGCGACCCGTTGCTCATACCCAGGATCCCGGCACCCCCGCGAAAGGGCTGAGCCGGAGCCGTCATCAACCGCATCCACAAGGATATATCCTTGTGGTCCCATCTAAGGCCAGGACGCAGAGCCTTCCGTTGCCGGAAGTGCTCATCATATCTTAACCACCCCAAACCTCCGTACACTCGATATGCCTCCCCACTGGAATCCATATAGCCTAAAAGGGGCAGAGCAATGCTCCGGCTCCCTCTCCCTGATGATACTAGCTAGTATGGCAAATGTTTTCAGCCAATTAGTAAAGGTTCTGGGGATGAACCTATATCTCCTCTTCTCCTCATCCTCTTTTTCCTTCTTTGAATCGCTTAGTTTAACTTTAATCGAGATTAAACTTCTCCAGGGGGAGCAGGGAAAATATTTCCCCATACTCCCCCTTCCAAATTGTTTCCCTCACCTCCTTCTTCAAATGGACCCCCAGCGGACTCTCAAAGCACACATACACTTCGCTCCGCGCCCTGTCATCTAAACAAACTACCTCATCCTCTTTCTCCTTGTCTGCATCCTTCTCCTTCGCCGTCTCAAC
Organism: Anomaloglossus baeobatrachus; assembly: GCF_048569485.1. NCBI lineage: Eukaryota > Metazoa > Chordata > Amphibia > Anura > Aromobatidae > Anomaloglossus > Anomaloglossus baeobatrachus. The sequence continues at coordinate 247,914,942 of NC_134359.1, forward strand.
CCCAGCCGAAACCCGGCCACTTGTGCTTCCACCGCAACTCCAGCTCCCTGCACCCCTTCCTCCTGTACCACTGCAACCGATTGCCCAGCCCCAGTGGGGCCCACTCATGCACCCGCCGGAAACACGGACCCGCTTGCTCCCGATCACTTTGCCACCAACCCCTGAAACATGTACTTACAGCCGCAACCGACCCCCCACCCCCAGGACCCACAACATTATGCACAATCGATGATCTCTCACCGGGCTGCCTCTGGTCCGATCCTGGAGCAGCCATAACAAGATATTCCTGCTGTCGCTCCTCTCCTCGAGATGCGTTCATTCGACGTTCCTCATCGGCGGAATCCGTGGTGCTGCTGGCGTCCTCAGGGGGGACCCTCGGAGGGACAAACCGCTCCCGGCGGCCATCAACCCCCGCGGTCATCGCCCCTACTCTGCCAACCGTCTCCTGCTGGTCGTCCGCCTTTTTAACGGACGCGGCGTCCTGCCGCCATCAGCCCTCGCCGGATCACTGCCCATCTGTGAAGCCACCGCTCCATCGGCCGTCCTCAGAGGTCTCCCTCCCTGCCGGCTGCAGGAAGGCCGTATCCAGTCCGCCGTCTGTCGGGTCCGCCCTCCAGCCAGATCCCCGCTGGAGGGGACCGTCACCATTGATCGCAGTCTGGGGCCCTGCTGACTGCAGGAGCCACCATCCCCTCCTCCCTGGCTGCCGTCCTCTGGCTTCTCGCTCTCTCCAGCCCACTGCCGATTCCGTCGCGGGCGGCTCCCATGCGGCCTGCAGGGAGTCTCCACTTCTGCCACCTCAAGCTGGGCTCTGCCCCCCGGCCCGCACGTCACCGGGGGCTGCCGTACGGCTGGTCCGGGTCCTTGCAGGCCGCGAACCGGAAGTAGGCCTCAGTGTAGCTCCGCCCACTTTCGGCTCGCGGGGTCACAGACGCGGATTCCTCCCGGTGACCGGAGGGGAACCAGGGAACATCCGCGGGCTCCCCTGTCCCGGAGGGTCCGCGAGGGGGCTCCGAAACTGTATTCTAATTCCCCCAGCCGAGGAGTAGCGCTCCGGTGGCCGCGAGCCTGAGCGCGCAGCTCGGGCCGAGGTGCAGGATCAGGCACCACCGGACCGGGAGCGCACACTGCAGCCAGCTGCTCACGCAGTGCCTCGACTCCCAGCACTCCAGAGGCTCCCCGGACCATCTCCATCAGGGCCTCCAAGTCAGAAATCCTGCAGCTCTCCCGATGATGATGATGACCACCAGCACTTCCAGCAGCATGTGGCCACGCTGATCTTCCTGCAGCAAGAGGAGGTAACCACTGCCTCACCCCACCTATATACCCCCCTGATCAGCCAGCCTCCTACCCTATCCCCCCAATCACAACTGCCCCCTTTTCACCAATCCCATAACCCCATAGAATGCACACTTCTGCATTCCAAACATTAACCCCTTCAGACCCTAGCCCCCTCCAGATTGTCATGGGCTTATTCGCCCTTATAGGGCTCACTTGCCCTCTTTGACTCTCATCATATTTGACGTAAAAGAAACATTTCAATTTGGCACAAGTCATTCCTTCTTTCCATATGTTAATTTTACTGTATTCGTCACTATACAATATCTCCCTTTCCGCACATATACAATCCAGATCATATCGCCTTACCACCTGGTCAGTTTATTTGGATTAGGACGAGCAAGGTCACCACACACTTTGTCCTCAGGTTTTCCCTCACCTGAATGCTACATTCTGTCCATATATCTGTGTATTTCTATGTTCCTGTATTCTGAGATTCTCTATAAAATTACAATAAAAACTGAAAAACTATTGCAATAATGACATTTTCAATACATTTAAAAACACATAAAAAACCCCAGCAAATATGGCAAAAAACGTTAAAAAAAAAAGAAAAAAAAGGCTTCCCTGATCTTTCTATTGCCAGTAAAGGTAACTCCAAGCAGTGGGGGTTAGCAGCCAGTAGCTGCTTGGATTACGCTTAGCTAGCAATAGAAAATGCAGCGGGAGCCCACGCATATTTTGTTTTAATTATTTATTTAAAAAACTGAAAAAAATGTACTTTCGTGTATTTTGATTGCCTGACATCACAGTACTGTAAAAACAAATAAATCATTAAAAAAAATGACCTAGTGCTCCGCGGTATTTTTGATTCTCATCGCAGATAAAGCAGATGGCTAGGCGCTGCTGTGGCGCCCTGGACAAGCCAGAACGTCACAGGTACTGCAACAACACACCCCACACCCCGGTTAGGTACATCAGTCACACATACAAATCCTTGTTGCCTCCCTCCAGGGGCTGATGTCCACACCAGGTGGGGTGGAGCCAGGTGGTTGGCCCCACCCACTGAGGAGTTCACAGTCCTGGAGGCGGGAAAGGAAAGAGAGAACTGTGAGGGACAGTGAAAGTGGAGAAGTGAAGTAGTAGTGGAGGAGTAAGAACAGACTGACCATGTCCGGGTACGTGGCCCGGGCACCTGAGAGCAAGGTTGGCAGACGGTGGTGACCGTTTGCAGGAGAGGCCGATTGACACACAACCGTAAGGACCGGGGTCGGGTGGTGGCCCGCCGGTACCGGACCGGGGAGCGAAGAGAAGCCAGCACCATCCGGCAGGGCCTACGGACCCCGACCAGGCTTGGAGTCGCCGTTAAACCGGTCAAATCCGTCAGCGATGGGAACCTCCGGGGTTTCCCAGCAGTAAAGACCACTCATAGGGACATTGAGGCTATGTGCCCACGGGATATTAAACCTGCGGATTTATCTGTGGAAAATCCGCAGATTTTCTGGATTTGCCAGATAAATCCGCAGTTTTCAGCATGTACAGACACTCCCCATGTTATCCTATGGGACATGGGGAGTGTTGTGTCCATGCTGCGGAATATGCTGTAGATGTCCCACAGCCGCACGTAATTGCAGGTCAATTATTTCTGCCCGAATGATCCACCTCTCTCCTCAATACCACCCCGCTTCTCCTCTCTGCAAGTCCCTCCACTGGCTCCCAATCTTCTATCGTATCCAATTCAAACTACTAACCCTGACCTACAAAGCTATCCATAATCTGTCTCCTCCAAATATCTCTGAACTAATCTCTCGCTACACTCCAAAACGTAACCTCCGGTCCTCCCAAGATCTCCTTCTCTCCTCCTCTCTCATTCGCTCCTCATGCAACCGACTCCAAGACTTCTCCCGAGCATCCCCAGTCTCCTGGAACTCACTGCCTCAACACGTCAGACTATCTACTACACTTGCAAACTTCAAACGGACCCTGAAAACTCATCTGTTCAGAAATGCCTATAATCTACAATGACCTCACTGCCCCACCACCGTGCGGAGCTGCCTCCCCACCACCGTGCGGAGCTGCCTCCCCACCACCGTGCGGAGCTGCCGCCCCACCACCGTGCGGAGCTGCCGCCCCACCACCGTGCGGAGCTGCCGCCCCACCACCGTGCGGAGCTGCCGCCCCACCACCGTGCGGAGCTGCCGCCCCACCACCGTGCGGAGCTGCCGCCCCACCACCGTGCGGAGCTGCCGCCCCACCACCGTGCGGAGCTGCCGCCCCACCACCGTGCGGAGCTGCCGCCCCACCACCGTGCGGAGCTGCCGCCCCACCACCGTGCGGAGCTGCCGCCCAACCTACACCCCACCTACTGTCTCTTCCCCAAAATCCTTTAGGATGTAAGCCCGCAAGGGCAGGGCCCTCTTCCCTCTGTGCTAGTCTGTCTATTGTAACTTGTATATGTATTCTGTATGTAACCCCCTCATGTACAGCACCATGGAATCAATGGTGCTCTATAAATAAACAATAATAATAATAATAATAATGACTGAAGGCAACCGCTCAACCGTGAAGGGAAATACAGCTACCTCCACAGCTAGAGTTCCCAGGGCCAGAGCCTGCGGGCAAAAAGGGGCTTCTCTGGCAAACACACCGCTGGGGAGTGGGCTACCGGTGGGAAGCCATCGGGGCCGAAAACACAACACCGGTGCAGGGAGAGACAGTCACCGCCAACCTACCGGGAGTGACCACCGCAGCCGCCTGTGGGACCCGTCCATCCAGCCGTTTGTTTTACCAGAGACTCCGTGTACGTTACTGGCTGAGTGAGTACCACGTGCCGTCCGGCACTGTGCTGCCCCCGCGACCCTGCACCTCTCCAGGCCCCGCAATCCACCTCCCAGTCACCATCACTGGGCCCCGGGACAACCAACCCCTACCCACGGAGGGGGAAAACAACATCCAAGCTGCTCCCCACCATCGCTCCCGGGATCCCCGTCATTAGCAGCGGTGGTGCCCTTATCACCACAAACCGTGGGTGGCGTCACGGACCACATCCCCAACTAAAACCACCCCTTTCACTCACGGGCGAGGAGCGCCGCTCGAGTCCTCGGATCCGGCCCACCGCTCGAGCCACCGAGCAGCGGCGAGCAAGCAGCAGCCCAGAGCCGGACCCGAGCGTGGTGAGCGCAGCGCCCTCCCCGCCCGCGACACTGCCACCCCCATCTACCTGTCGTTACCTTGGCTGGCAATCAAAATACAGGGAAGCCCATTCATTTGTTTTTTATTTAAAAAAAAAATTAAAAAAAAATGTGTGGGCTCCTGCCGTATTTTGATTGCCAGTCAGGTAAAGAGAGGAGGCTGGGGGATGGAATTCTCAGCAGCCCGCAGCTGCCCCTGGAAATGGCGCATTGTTTCCTAGCACCATTTCCAGGTGCTTTACCTGGCTCGTCCAGCAGCCGTAATGGCGGTGGCTCGCTGGGTAATAAAGGGGTTAATACCATATACTTTGTATTCTCAGATGGTACTAAGCCCGAAATTCATAGTGTCACGCCAAAATAGAAATGGCCACCATGAATTTCTAGGAAACAGTAAAAAAAAAACACAACTACAATGTTTGTAGTCTTTCGTTTATGAACCCGACCCCACCCACACCTATTGTCGGTCCACATTATACATACTGTATATAGCCTGGGTCTCAGCTTGCCACACACGGTAGGTTTTTTAACTGCAAGAGAGGACACACATTAGCTAGGGACCCCAATGTAAGAGAATACCGTGACGGCGTGTTGGGGCTCTGTTGTATTGATCAATTCCATAGCTAAATTTCACTTTATTCTTAAAGTTCATAGCAGTTATGCACATACCATTGTCATATTTTCATTTTTACATATAGCTATTGTATTTTTCATGTCACTATTCACATAGCAGTTTCTGCTTTACATTTATTCCCCTTGCACTGTCACTGGTGTGCAGCCCTTTTCTTTATATATTGAAGTTTTTTAGGGTTTTTGCACCCAGTTCAGACTTAGCATGGTGTTCCAAACGTTATTTCTTAATACAGTCTATACACAGTGAGAAGCAAAGTCAACTCTGCTTCATCTTGTGCACAGACAGTTTATACATAGTGAGAAGCAAAGAGCAAAGTCAACTCTGCTTAATCTTGTGCACAGACACCAACTATACACACAACACACAACACAACTATACACAGTGAGAAGCACAGAGCCATGTCAGGTCTGCTACATCGTTCTGTACAGAGCGATGAAGCAGAGGCTGACAGTGAGGGGATGATTGCACGTGTGTCTCGCATTGCATCACCCCACTCTCCCAACAGGTGCACCTCAGCTGTGGAAATACATGCAGCTGACCCGCTGCCGTCGGAAGATTGTGCGCTGTGATGCAATGACACTCGCATCACGGCGCACCAGGACCTTTGATGACGTAATACTCACGTGACCAGTCTGTAGCCAATGAGGTAATACAACATTCACCCCTACAAAGGAGCAGTGTGACAGCTGTGCGGGAGCAGTGTACAGCTGTGATGGAGTCTTGTTAAGTAGGAAGCGCTCGCTTCATTCTTGTTTTCTTTATTTTTCCTTTTTTAAAAAAAAATAAAAATTCTCGAGTGCCAGATGCGGATCAAACACCCGGAATCACGGGCCCAGGTACGGCACCCAAGCACCTTTGAAACTGCGCGGATCCGGACTTTTACTGTCCGGGTCCGCCCATCATTACTATCTATTACTTCCTCTAAAGCTCCTATGTGTCCTTTACCCAAACATTCTGGCAGGTGTCTCAGAACTGGATGCCTCAGATGAAATAACACTCATGTCAGTATTAATAAATGGATGTGCCTGATCATATGCCTTATTGTCCTTAAAGTTTGCCAAATCCCTAGTAAACTGGACATGTTTGCGATGTTTCAAGTCTATTGTAAAATTTTCAATCGCTATTTGCAGCGGTTTTTCTTTTTTGTCACTATATATTGTGAGATAGTGGGGCCATTCATATGTGACGGACGGTATGTATCTCCCAGAATGCGTACAGAAACATATTAGAGCCCTGCTTAGCGGTCAGTCCACTAACCTCCAGGCCGGGTTGTGTAGGTGGCTCATGACCACAGTTCTCATTTAAAAGGTCTCTGTAAAGGCCTGGGCGGGGCAGAGTCGGTTTTTTTGTAAGCTGCAGAGCAGGAAGCTGAGCGGAGTTCAGGCCTGTGTGGGGCGATAACACAGGTCTGTGGGCCCACCTGGAATAGCACGGCGAGGCATAGTAAGACCGTCTTCCACGGCAACCGGTACCTGTGTGACAGGGTATCATATGGACTGTGTATAGCCTGGCTGTATCCCGGAGGACGTTTACCTGTGCAGCGACGGCAATAAAACTGTTTTGATCGGACTTTTTCGGGTCACTGCCTCTTTGTCGCCCTGGGGGACCCCCACCCCACTACAATATATATAAATATATATATCTATATATAATTGCCTTATTCTGTATGTCTGTCTGTCTGTCTGTCTTGCTCCAAAATGACATCATTACAGTGACAACCGTCGCATTGGCTGCTCCGCTCGGCCACGCCCCCCACACGCATTGGTCACTCGGCCACGCCCCCCGCACGCATCGCCTGCTCGGCCACGCCCCCTGCACGCATTGCCTGCTCGGCCACACCACCGCATGCATTGACCGTTCGGCCACGCTCCACGCACACATTGACCGCTCAGCCATGTCCCCGCACAAATTGACTGCTCGGCCACGCCCCCCCGCACACATTGGGCACCCATACACCGCCCCCCCCAGGACTACCCCTCCTATTATACGCCTATCTCCTCAGGACTACTCCTCCTATTATACTCCTCCTATTATAGTCCTCCTAGCACGATGGGGGGTGCGCAGCATGGGGAGAGGGAGCACGATGAGGGGTGTGCAGCATGGGGAGAGGAAGCATGATGGGGGGTGCGCAGCATGGGGGGGATGAAGCACAATGGGGGCTGCACAGCATGGGGGGCGTGGAGCACGATGGGGGGTACCCAGCATGGGGGATGGAGCACGATGGGGGTGTGCAGTATGGGGGATGGAGTACGATGGGGGTGCGCAGCATGGGGGATGGAGCACAATGGCGGTGAACGCCTCCCCCCAAAACACACACACCACCACACACGCACCGCATAACACACCACACGCACACAGTGGGAACCACAAACACCGCCCTACACAGACACCCGCACGCACAGAACACCCAACACATAAAACACCACGCACATACAAACACCGCGGCACACACAGACAAATATACACACACACCGTGCAACACACACACACTGCACAAAACATACCTCCCCCAAAACACACACACGCACCCCACACACACCCACACACAAACCGCGCAACACACAGCACCACACGCACACAACATTGCAGACACACAAGCACCGCTCTCACACCCCCCCACACCCAGACAACACCCAGAACATTTACAGCGCCCTACACAAACACTTGGCAACTACACACAACAACATCTATATATATAACAAAAATTATACATCAACTACACAATAAATTTTAGAATACCTGATGCTTTAGAATCGGGCCACCTTCTAGTATATATATAATTGCCTTATTCTGTCTGTCTGTCTGTCTGTCTTGCTCCAAAATGACGTCATTACAGTGACAACCGTCGCATTGGCCGTTCGGCTCAACCACGCCCCCCGCACAATTTGCCCACTTGGCCACGCCCCCGCACACTTTGCCTGCTCGGCCACGACCAACACTTTGCCCGCTCGGCTACGCCCCCGCACACTTTGCCCGCTTGGCCACGCCCCCCCCCCCGCACACTTTGCCCGCTCGGCCACGCCCTCCTCACATATTGGGCACCTATACACCTTCCCCCCAGGACTACTCAACCTATTAGACAACTCTCCCCCAGGACTACTCCTCCTATTGGACTCCTCTCCCCCCAGGACTACTCCTTCTATTATACTCCTCTCCCTCCAGGACTACTCCTCCTATTATACTCCTCTCCCCGCAGGACTACTACTCCTATTATACTCCTCTCCCCCCCAGGACTACTCCTCCTAATAGACTCCTCTCCCCCCAAGACTACTCTTCCTATTATACTCCTCTTCCCCCAGGACTACTCCTCCTATTATACTCCTCTCCCCCCAGGACTACTCCTCCTAATAGACTTCTCTCCCCCCAGGACTACTCCTCCTATTAGACTCCTCTCCCCCCAGGACTACTCCTATTAGACTCCTCTCCCCCCAGGACTACTCCTTGTATTATACTCCTCTCTCCCCAGGACTACTCCTCCTATTATACTCCCCTCCCCCCAGGACTACTCCTCCTATTATCCTCCTCTCCCCCCAGGACTCCTCCTATTATTCTCCTCTCCCTCCAGGACTACTCCTCCTATTATACTCCTCTCCTCTCAGGACTACTCCTCCTATTATACTCCTCTCCCCCAGGACTACTCCTCCTATTATACTCCTCAATCCCCCAGGACTACTCCTCCTATTATACTCCTCTCCCCCCAGGACTACTCCACCTATTAGACTCCTCTCCCTCCAGGACTACTCCTCCTATTATACTCCTCACCCCCCAGGACTACTCCTCCTATTAGACTCCCCTCCCCCCAGGACTACTCCACCTTTTATACTTCTCTCCCCCCAGGACTACTCCTATTATACTCCTCACCCACCAGGCCTACTCCTCCTATTATACTCCTCCTATTATAGTCATCCTATTATACTCCCCTCTGCGGGGTGCGCAGCATGGGGGATGGAGCACGATGGGGAATGCACAGCATGGGGGGATGAAGCATGATGGGGGTGCGCAGCATGGGGGATTAAACACGATGGGGGTGCGCAGCATGGGGGGATGAAGCACGATGGGGGCTGCACAGCATGGGGGGATGAAGCACGATGGGGGCTGCACAGCATGGGGGGATGAAGCACGATAGGGGTGTGCAGCATGTAGGATGGAGCACGATATGGGTGCAGCACGATGTGCGTGCGCAGCATGGGGGATGGAGCACAATGGGGGTGCGCAGCATGGGGGATGAAGCACGATGGGGCAGCATGGGGGATGGAGGACGATGGGGGGTGCACAGCATGGGGGATGGAGCACGATGGGGTGTACACCTCCCCCCAAAACACACACACCGCCACACACGCACTGCACAACACACCACACACAGACTGGGAACCACAAACACCGCCCTACACAGACACCCACACACACAGAGAACGCCGCACACACACAACACACAACACACAAACACCGCGGCACACACAAATATACGCACACACCGCGCAACACACACACATACTGCACAAAACATACCTCCCCAAAACACACTTACGCACCCCACACACAAACACCCACACACACACAAACCGCGCAACACACACAGCGCCACACACACACAACGCTGTGGACACACAGCGCTCCACAAACAATGCAACACACACAACGCAACACAAACAACACTGCTCTCACACCCCCCCACACCCAGACAACACCAAGAACATTTACAGCGCCCGACACAAACACTTGGCAACTACACACAACAACATTTATATATATAACAAAAATCATACATTAACTACACAATAAATTCTAGAATACCCGATGCGTTAGAATCGGGCCACCTTCTAGTATATATATATATATATATATGTGTATTTGCATGCATCTCCTGCACATGTCTTAAGTTAACCCGCTCAATATACTCTTTTAGGTTAGTCGAGTTCCTTTCCAAGATTTATTTTTCTTTGCTAGCAGCAGATTTTAAAATCTTAGTGACTCTCTGTCGCTTCTTTTTCCTATTTAAGGGTACGCGCCCACGATCAGTGTTACAGCGTTTTGGACAAGCATGCTTCAGCTGCATCCAAAACGCTGTATTGTACAGTACAAGCATAATAAATAAATAGAAATCTGGCACTCCTTTATAGAGTATGATGAACAAAAACATTTTTTTTTTTCCAAAACTTTTTATTGATTTTCCAATTTTTTATAAACATAACAAGATATTCATGGTTACACAAGGAAAAACATTTGTCTGGCAATATGTGACATAATAGGGTGCGATGCCCCAACTTGATATTTTAAACTGTTTATCTGATTGATATGGTCTCTATTAAACCAAGGCAAAAGTACTAAGAAATAACAGACGCGATACAAGCCAATTAAAATCATTAAGCCCCTGAGCCAACCCCGAATGCTTCCAAATTTTCTGGCACGTCTTGTTGCTACCTTAGCGTCTCGTCTCCCCTTCCCTCTGGAACCCACACCTACGTGATTTTCAATTTACCCAGGTTGTCCTGGATATCATTCAGAAGGTACCATTCCGATTGTACAAAAGGTGTCATCAGATTATCTATTTCTCCCTGAGTAAATTGACTTTCAATGAAGTTTCTCCATTTCCCAAAGAACTTGAGTGTCAACATGTCTTTGTCCCTTTCCGCTTCCACTTTCTCCAGCCTCAATAAATTATGTAATTCACCGATGACCTCTTTTATGGATGGTCCCTCCCTTTGTATCCAATGCTTTAGGATGGACCGTTTGGCTATCATGGCTATGTCATGTATTATTGTATATTTCTTCTTTCCCGGCATGTCCGATCCCCCTCTTACTCCTCCCTCAAAGGAATGAAAAATCCACACCATTAGCTCTAGATTTCCAGAAATTCCCCATGTTGCCTGGACAAATAATCTAACTTGATTCCAGAACCTGTGAATTTCCGTAGACTCCCATAGTCCATGTAGCATATCTGTTTTTTCTCTTTGACATTTAGGACACCGCATATCTCTTCCCGGAATGTTGAAGCCCATAATAGCCCTGTGTAAAATTCTAAATTGGGTGTCTCTCCATCTCTCATTGGTAACATGTTTCCGCATCTGTACCCATCCCTTCAATATATCCCCTACAACTTCCTGCCCTTTCAATTGTTTCCCCCAAGCTGTTAGAGTACGGCTATCCTCCCCAGATATAAGCATTCCCCGAAATGTTCGGTAAATTTGGGAAACATTTACACTTGCTACATCACTTTCCATAAGCTCATCAATCAAACTCTTATTCAATTCCTTTCCAAGCTCCCCCAAATCTACAAATACTCCATGCTTCAGTTGTTCATATTGGATGATATGTGAGCTATTAAGGTCATACTTGTAAAGCACTTCCCGTCCTGTCAGCCACCTTCTCTCCTCCACATTCATGACATCCTTCATTCTCTCGACGCCCTTCTCTTTCCATCTAGTAAATAGCTTATTTTCCCGTCCCATGGGAAAGTTCGGAGATGCCCAGGGATTTAAGTACTTAGATACTTTCCATGACAGTCCCAATTTCTTTCTTACCAGTTTCCATGTTAGCATAGTATCTCGGAATAAGATTGAGTTCCTTATGTGCCCATCCGCCCTGGACAATTGGAAGTGTAAAATGGACGCCAAATCCCACGGTGATGCATACTTGGCTTCCATGCCATAGTCTGAGTGCCTGCTCGTTCCTCTCATCCAATCAAACACATGTCTCATTATACACACCAGGTTATAACCCCGAACATCTGGGAAACTAAGACCTCCTTCCTCCGTTGACTTCATCAGTGATCGTAACTTTATTCTAGGTTTCCTTCCCCTCCATATAAAATCCGCATACGCTGAGTTGAGCCTATTTACGTCCCTCAGTTTTAGCAATATCGGGATCGTCTGGAATGGGTACAACAGCCTAGGAAAGCTCATCATTTTTATCAGGTGGCACCTTGCCAGTAGTGGTAGAGGCAGGCCCTTCCATCCCTTTAGTTGTGCTATAATTTTCCTAATTAGTGGGCCATAATTCATCGCGTATATTGATTCCACCGTTCTTCCTATATGAATTCCCAGGTATTTAAGTGATGTCTGTGCTATAGAAATGCCACATATACAACCATCTCTTGCATTCCCCCCTTTTAGGAACAGGATCTCACACTTTTTTTTTATTCAATTTGAATCCTGAGACTAATCCAAATTTTTCAATTAGGGCTAGAGTCTGTGGCAGATCCACGTTAGGGTCCCCCATATATAGTATGACATCATCGGCAAAAAGTGCTGTCTTTATTTCAGTTCCCCTTACCTTAATCCCTTTAAAACTATTTGGGCCCTGCAGTATTCTTGACAATGGTTCAATGGCCAAGTTGAATAGAAGGGGATATAACGGGCAGCCTTGTCTTGTTCCCGTCATCAAAGGGAACACGTCTGATAGAAAACCTGGAGTGTGTATCCTAGCTCCCGAGTTAGCGTAAAGATTCCTAATGTAAAGCCTCATTTTGCCTACAATCCCTGTGGCCTCTAATACTTTGTCCAACCAGCTCCAATTTACATTGTCAAACGCTTTTTCTGCGTCGAGTGTAACTAGAGCGGGTCTTGCCCCCCTCTCTATCTGTTCCAATCTCACCGCATCCACCACTAGTATTGTCTTCCGGATATTAGTGACAGCATTTCTCCCTTTAATAAACCCTACCTGGTGCTCTGTAATGATCCTTGGAAGAATCATGGCCAATCTATTAGCCATAATCTTAGACATTATTTTTAAATCCTGGTTTATAAGTGATATGGGTCTATAACTAGAGGGATCATCCAGGTCTTTAGTTCCCTTAGGGAGTAATTTGATATATGCTACGTTTGAATTTTTAGGAATTTCATCTCCTTCCAAAAATGCATTAAATACAGCAGTTAAATCCGGCGAGATCAGATCTCTCATAGTCTTATAAAATTTGCTGTTAAAACCGTCGGGGCCTGGTGCCTTGTTGGTGTTAAGCTCCCCGATTGTTCTAGTCACCTCCTCAACTGTGATATCTGCATTTAGGTCACTCAGATCTCCCTCTGTTAAGCTAGGCAAGTGCGCTTGTCTTAACCACTCTGCCTCGTCAGTCATGTCATTGTTTCCTGGCCCATATAGTTTTCTATCTATGTAACTCTGCTTCCCTGTGCGACCAAAATAGTTGTTCCTTTTTTTTGGCCCATTCATCGAACCCCCTTTTCACCTTCAACCATCTGTCTTTTGCCGTGGGAGATCTATTTGCCAAATACTTTGTGTATGCTACCCGCACTGCTTCACTCTGGGCATTATAATTCTCATTGGTTTTCCTTTTGATCATGGCCGCATATCCAATCAGGCGACCCCTCAAGACCGCTTTTGCCGTTTCCCAGTATAGCACTGGGTTCCCTTTGTGTTCCTTGTTTTCCTCTGTGAATTCTCCCCACCACTCTTGTAATAACCTGTGGAAATGATCTTGTCTGAGAAGAAACGATGGAAATCTCCATATGATATCTGTACCTCTCTTGAACTTCTCTCTGATACCCAATCTCACTGGACTATGATCAGATATCACCATGTTTTCTATCACACATTCTTGTGCCCCATAAACTAGGCCTTGAGAAATCCAAAATTGATCAATACGCGACCAGCTATCATGAGGATGCGAGAAGTGTGTATATTCTCTATCATGCGGGTGAGCTAATCTCCAGATGTCCTTCAAACCCACGTCTTCTAATGTTACTTCCCTATGGTCCGGCCTTCTGTCCGCATCCCCTGTCCTCTCCTTCCCCCTCCTCCTGTCTTCAGCTGAGTCTGGAACTGTGTTAAAATCACCTCCCACTATGATGTTGGTCTCCCCATCTGCTAGTATGTTGGCCTTTATGCCATCATGAAATATGCTCTGTTGGGAGTTTGGACCGTAGACATTGTAGATACTTAATTTACCCGCTGGACTAATGATTGTTAAATGTTGCCACCGTCCCTGATCGTCTGCCTCGTGTGTCACTACTTCATGGCTGAGCTGTTTATGTATTAGAATCATTGTCCCCGCTTTCCTACCTTGTGCCTCTGCCCCATATACAGTACCCACCCAGTATTTCTTCATGCGGAAAAAGTCCTCCTTCCCCAAATGCGTTTCCTGTAATAATGCAATATCTGTTTTTAGTCTTTTCAGATGTCTTAGTATCATTGCTCGTTTGTTAGGAGATCTCAAGCATTTAATATTCCATGTAGTTATTTGTACCACATTTGCCTTTGTATTTTGCTCTTACTACTTCCTCCCCTGTGGGCCCTGAACTCACAAGAGACGAGACATTTACTGCCAGGTATAGAATTTGCCCCCCAGGCTTGACATATCTTTTCCCCACCTTGTAGGTATAATAAATATAACAATAAACAAGTAACTGTAGAACAAGTTTTCCCTTCTGGGAAATTTTTGGCTCTTTTCGCCATGCCGATGACTTCCCCTTTTCCTAGCCAAACTGTTGAGCTCCCTAGTCACCCCCCTTAGAGTATACGTTCTAGCCCCGGATTCACATGAGTCACATGAACGAGCCTTAAATAATATGTCGAAAATAGTACAGTACGACAAAACCTCTATAAGAACTTCAAGTCCAACTTAGCTCTACTTTCTGGTGGCCGTCCCAGCAGTCAGAGCAGACAGATCCACTTCATTTGCGCCTGGAAGTCGTTCCTGGACAAAGGTGAGTGAAAGTGAGAGTTAAAAACATTTTTTATTTGTAGAAAATTTGTGATCTTTCGGTCTTTACATCAGACCTTTTTCAAACTACAAAATAGAAATTAAAGAAAAAACAAAGAAAATCCATGAAACAAACTGATATGTTATACAGACTTGGCGATATAAAGTATGACAACAAGTAAAAATAAAGATAAAGACAGAAATGAATGTACGAACGAGCAGTTGTACAAATGTTCATAGTATTCCATAAGCAGACTCAAACAATGGCATGTTGCAGTAGAAAAAGCAAAAAACAGTCACATGTGTTACACAAAGAGTAGCAATGATGTGCTGAATGGCTGGTCATTATCTATATCAGGGGTGAGAAACCTTTTTACTGCCAGGGGCCATTTGGACTTTTCTACCAACCTTCGGGGACCACACCAAATTATCAAATTGAACAATACCCTGCTATATTTAGTCAAACAATTAACTCACTACTACTGTGGTGGCTGGAGCTGCTTCTCTTTGGTGCCTCTGTGATGTTTGGTGATATTGATCATGTTGTTTCTCACAACTGCTTTTCCAGGATTGTCTCATTCGGAGAGGCTGGGGGCATACACATCACAGGAGACGCTGGGACATAATCATCACATTAAACACTGGGGCGCATAAATAACAGGAAACACTGGGGGTACACATCACAGGAGGTGCTGAGGCATATACATCCCAGGAAAGGCTAGGGGCATACACATCAGAGGCTGTGCTGAGGCATATACATCCCAGGAAAGGCTGGGGGCATATACATCACAGGAGGGGCTCGGGGCATACACATCACAGGAGGGGCTGGGGCATATTCATCCCAGGAGGGGCTAAGGCATATACATCCCAGGAGAGGCTAGGGCGTATACATCCCAGGAGAGGCTGGGGCGTATACATCCCAGGAGAGGCTGGGGCGTATACATCCCAGGAGAGGCTGGGGCGTATACATCCCAGGAGAGGCTGGGGCGTATACATCCCAGGAGAGGCTGGGGCGTATACATCCCAGGAGAGGCTGGGGCGTATACATCCCAGGAGAGGCTGGGGCGTATACATCCCAGGAGAGGCTGGGGTGTATACATCCCAGGAGAGGCTGGGATGTATACATCCCAGGAGAGGCTGGGGCGTATACATCCCAGGAGAGGCTGGGGCGTATATGTGACGCCCTGGACTAGCCAGGTAGTCACAGGTAGACCCCCGCACTATACCTGTCCCCCAATAAGGTGTCATCAGCCAACCTTAAAACCCTAGTCACACCTCTCAGGACTTGATGAACACACCAGGGGGCGGAGCTAGGTGGTTGGCCACGCCCACCGAGGAGTTCAGAGAGCCTGAGGCGGGAAAACTTCAGTCAGAAAAAAGTCAGAAAAAGTCAGTTTGTAGTTGGTAGTCGAGGAGAGTGGAGTAAAGGAGTCTGACGGGTTCTGGGGTCGGAGCCCTGGTACCTTGGCTAGGAGGCAAATGGTGGCCTTAGCCTGCAGGAGCTGGGAAGACGGCTCGGTGGAACCGTGGTGGACCGGGACAGGGTAGTAGCCCACTGGTACCGACCCGGGGAACCGACTCGGAAACCGGAGCACAAAGGGGGGTACTCAGACCCTTAAATGAGGTCCAGAAGCCACTGGACTGAGTTAATTAACTGATTGCGGTCTGGACCATAGGTCCATTCCCACCCAAGTCTCGACTGAAGACAACAGACCACCGAGGGGGTTAGAAAGCCACCGCACAGGCAGAGAGATCCCACGGGCCAGCGTCTGCGGGCAAAGGGCTCTTCCGACATCCACAAAGCCGGAGAGCGGACTCCTGATGCTGAAGCACAGGTAGCCCAAGCACACAACACGGTGCAGGAGAAAGGCCAAGACCACCGAACCGGGTGGGGGGACCAGATGTAGCCAGCTGCGAGCACCGACCACCATCAACTTGGTTTACCAGAGACTTGTGTGTGTCAATAACTGTGTGTACAACAGTGCCATCCGGCACAAAGGGGTTAACATCTTGCTGCACCACCATCTCCCCCGGGTGCCCAGTAATCGCAGCTGTGGTGTCCCACTTCACCAAAATCCGTGGGTGGCGTCACGAACTCAAGCACGGCTCTGGATGTGCACCTACCTTACCCCCTTCAAAAGCGTCAGTACCCCCTTTCAGAGCGAAGTGACCCGGAGACGCTCGAGCCACCCACCAACGAGCCCGGATCCGAGCGGCTTGGCTGCAGCCAAGCGCGAGGTGGTACATATACATCCCAGGAGAGGCTGGGGTGTATACATCCCAGGAGAGGCTGGGGCATATACATCCCAGGAGAGGCTGGGGCGTATACATCCCAAGAGAGGCTGGGGCATATACATCCCAAGAGAGGCTTGGGCGTATACATCCCAAGAGAGGCTTGGGCGTATACATCCCAAGAGAGGCTTAGGCGTATACATCACAGGAGAGGCTGGGGCGTATACATCACAGGAGAGGCCGGGGGATGTACATCGCAGTAGAGGCCAGGGGATGTACATCGCAGGAGAGGCCAGGGCATGTACATCGCAGGAAAGGACGGGGCATATACATCACAGGAGGGACTGGGGGCATATGCATCACAGGAGGGACTGGGGGCATATACATCACAGGAGGGGTGTATAGATCACAGGAGATGCTGGGGCACGGATAGCACTCGGAAAGCATAAACAGCATTGCCGGGCACGGACAGCACTGGCAGTGGCATGGACAGCCCTGGCGGTGGCACGGACAGCACTAGGGGGGGCACAGACAGGCCTGGGGATAAAGACAGCACTGGAGGCGGCACGGACAGCATTTGCAGTGTCACGGACAGCATTGGCAGTGGCACAGACAGCACTAGGTGGTGGCACGAACAGTGCTAGGTGGCAGCATGGACAGCACTAGATAGCAGAATGGACATTTCTAGGTGGCAGCACGGACAGCACTAGAGAGCAGCACGGATAGCACTAGGTGGCAGCACGAACAGCACTAGGTGGCACAACAGACAGCACTAGGAGGCAGCACGGACAGCAGTGAGAGTTGCACAGCACTGAGGGGTACACAGCACTTGGGGGCACACAACACTGGGGGGCACACACAGTACTAGGGGGTGCACACTGTACTATGGGGTACACAGCACTGGGCGGGGGGCAGGGATAGGTTGCAGACTCACAGTACTGGGGGAAGGAGGAGGAGTCACATAGCACAGGTCCGGGAAGCATGTACAGCAGGAAGGCCGGTAAAACTGCTGCACCTCTTGTGTGACAGAAGCGCAGCGTGCTGCTTATCCCACCCACAAGGTAAGCCCTGAGCAAATTAGCACAGGCCAGGGTTGAGCCTAGAATGTACGGGCTTAAAAAGTCATCATGGGCCGCAAACGACCCACGGGCCGGAGGTTCCCCACCCCTGATCTAAATGGACTGGTAGAGTGACCACGAGAGTCAGGGACTAGTGAAAAAATGCAGCATTAGACCTCAGACATAAAGGAGACCAAGCACTAATGGAAAATATTGTTTAGTATTCATAAATTGTGAAAAAATTCTGCAAAAATAGTGAAAAAAAGAGGGGCTTACCCATAAAGAATAAGTCAGACTGTGGCTAATAGACTGGTGACCATGTACCAGGTGAATGGAGCGCTGTAAGTATAAAAAGGAAAGTTACTGCCCGGTATATAAAAGAACAGTATACAGTTAGGTCCAGAAATATTTGGACAGTGACACAAGTTTTGTTATTTTAGCTGTTTACAAAAACATGTTTAGAAATACAATTATATATATAATATGGGCTGAAAGTGCACACTCCCAGCTGCAATATGAGAGTTTTCACATCCAAATCGGAGAAAGGGTTTAGGAATCATAGCTCTGTAATGCATAGCCTCCTCTTTTTAAAGGGACCAAAAGTAATTGGACAAGGGACTCTAAGGGCTGCAATTAACTCTGAAGGCGTCTCCCTCGTTAACCTGTAATCAATGAAGTAGTTAAAAGGTCTGGGGTTGATTACAGGTGTGTGGTTTTGCATTTGGAAGCTGTTGCTGTGACCAGACAACATGCGGTCTAAGGAACTCTCAATTGAGGTGAAGCAGAACATCCTGAGGCTGAAAAAAAAGAAAAAATCCATCAGAGAGATAGCAGACATGCTTGGAGTAGCAAAATCAACAGTCGGGTACATTCTGAGAAAAAAGGAATTGACTGGTGAGCTTGGGAACTCAAAAAGGCCTGGGCGTCCACGGATGACAACAGTGGTGGATGATCGCCGCATACTTTCTTTGGTGAAGAAGAACCCGTTCACAACATCAACTGAAGTCCAGAACACCCTCAGTGAAGTAGGTGTATCTGTCTCTAGGTCAACAGTAAAGAGAAGACTCCATGAAAGTAAATACAAAGGGTTCACATCTAGATGCAAACCATTCATCAATTCCAAAAATAGACAGGCCAGAGTTAAATTTCCTGAAAAACACCTCATGAAGCCAGCTCAGTTCTGGAAAAGTATTCTATGGACAGATGAGACAAAGATCAACCTGTACCAGAATGATGGGAAGAAAAACGTTTGGAGAAGAAAGGGAACGGCACATGATCCAAGGCACACCACATCCTCTGTAAAACATGGTGGAGGCAACGTGATGGCATGGGCATGCATGGCTTTCAATGGCACTGGGTCACTTGTGTTTATTGATGACATAACAGCAGACAAGAGTAGCCGGATGAATTCTGAAGTGTACCGGGATATACTTTCAGCCCAGATTCAGCCAAATGCCGCAAAGTTGATCGGACGGCGCTTCATAGTACAGATGGACAATGACCCCAAGCATACAGCCAAAGCTACCCAGGAGTTCATGAGTGCAAAAAAGTGGAACATTCTGCAATGGCCAAGTCAATCACCAGATCTTAACCCAATTGAGCATGCATTTCACTTGCTCAAATCCAGACTTAAGACGGAAAGACCCACAAACAAGCAAGACCCGAAGGCTGCGGCTGTAAAGGCCTGGCAAAGCATTAAGAAGGAGGAAACCCAGTGTTTGGTGATGTCCATGGGTTCCAGACTTAAGGCAGTGATTGCCTCCAAAGGATTCGCAACAAAATATTGAAAATAAAAATATTTTGTTTGGGTTTGGTTTATTTGTCCAATTACTTTTGACCTCCTAAAATGTGGAGTGTTTGTAAAGAAATGTGTACAATTCCTACAATTTCTATCAGATATTTTTGTTCAAACCTTCAAATTAAACGTTACAATCTGCATTTGAATTCTGTTGTAGAGGTTTCATTTCAAATCCAATGTGGTGGCATGCAGAGCCCAACTCGCGAAAATTGTGTCACTGTCCAAATATTTCTGGACCTAACTGTATCTGAAAGGCAGTCTATCTAAAATGCATGAGTAATATATAGTGTGGCGCCCCTGATCTGGTCAGGCACCCACATGCTGGGGGCAGTACAATACAGGTAACCCAGAAGGCTGACCGAGGTGTGACTACACAGGCGCATAGTAATCAGGGGTGTGGTAGAGAGCCTGGTTGCTAGGTTGCGTAGGCAAATATATTCTTATAAGGAGAAGGGTATTTAGGTACCGCGCCAACGACCACTCATGCAGGAGATGAAATCAACGTAACTTTATTCCATACTCAGGTCTACGCGTTTCAGGAGCATCCGCTCCCTTCCTCAGGACAATACAGACACAAGCAACATAAAAAAAAACATCATTTTTTTTTGATGTTGCTTGTGTCTGTATTGTCCTGAGGAAGGGAGCGGATGCTCCTGAAACGCGTAGACCTGAGTATGGAATAAAGTTACGTTGATTTCATCTCCTGCATGAGTGGTCGTTGGCGCGGTACCTAAATACCCTTCTCCTTATAAGAATATATTTTCATCCAAGGGGTGACTGCTGCCGCTGACCCAGTTTATATGCCTTTACAGTGGTTGTGACTTTCACAACTCCACTTGGTGAGTAGCCTCTGTGTATTACACCCTATTTGTTTGTAGGGTAAGACCCTATTGCGCTCTCTTTCCACAGTGTTTTCAGGTTGCGTAGGCAAACAGAGTAGTGAGGAGTGAGCCGAATCTGAAGTGGAGCGCAGGGAGAGCAGACGCAAAGAGGAGACCTGAGGCTGCCACTAGTCAGACAACGTACGCGCAGTGACTACCGACGGGGGAGATTGGTCACCTGGTAGTGCCACCCGAAATCCACCCAAGGCTAGAGAGAGCAAAGGGGTGGTAGAGTAAGGGGACTGCGAGGGAGGTAACAGGCCCGTAAGGGTAACAGGTCCCAGTGCAGAGATTCATTCAGTTTTCTCCTGCCAAACCTGCCGGTGGGGGCACTTCAGACACATGCCATACTACCACAGAGTCCACAGCCACGTAGCAAAGAGAGGACCCATAGTTCACAGGAGGCAAGCAGCTGGAGTGACCTGGTCCAGGCTACAAGCAAACGGGCTAAAAGAAGGGGAGAGAGGCATCAGCAACTTCCCTGGGTGACCCCAGCAGGGCTTCAAGTAGTGGTCACCCCAAAACACACAGGGCTAGGAAGGCGAGTTGGTAGTCACCCTCGTCAGCCAGCCAGAAGGATACCTGGTTCCAGCCTGGTTCATCCCAGCTACGCCCGGGTTACTCACCCTGCCATCAACTGTGAGTAAAAACCCTGAAAGACTGCCTGGACTGTGTTTAAGTCATTCTGCGCCTTGTGGTTCCACCAACTCAAAACGGGCCCTGGGGCCAGCCCTACTCTTGGGGGGCTACACCATCTAACTGCACTTACCAAAAACCCCAGGCGTCCCTTAACCTGCTGTGGCGGTCCCCTGACCACAATACCGAGAGCGGCGTCAAGAAAATCCTGAAGAGAAGGTTCCCTACCTGTGACCAGACCCTCCTCGTGGAGTCCCTGAAGGTAATGCACCGACACAACACCTGTGGGGCTTCACATCTGGCGTCACGAACAGGATAAGGACTAGACCTGTACAGACAGGTGACCATGTGCCTGGGCGGTCCGCTTGAAAAATTGGAAGCGCCGCCATATTGCCACCATGAAAAGCGCGTCAAAGAACAACAGGAGCCCGTGCTAGAAGAAGTTACTGCCCACGAAGAGGTGTGGCTACCCAGAGAACCCCTGCAATGTACTGACCTCGGGTATGATGGAAGACGCTCTGACCTTACCCGGAGGAGAAGTACAAGGCTGGTGGAAAAAGAAAGAAAAATCAAAAGTCTGCTATTAGAGGCAAAGCTGCAAGAAGAAGCCACAAGCCTGCTGCTGAGGGAAAAGCTGAAAGAAGACGCAGAGGAAATGGCGCTCGCATACAAAGATCCAGAGCTGGGCTCCGCTGCCTGGTGGGAATGGGAGCTGGACCAGTGGTGTGAAAAGCTGGAGGCTCGAGTGATGGAGCAAAATCGAGAAGCCCGTGCAGAGTTGCGAGAAATGGCTGGAGTCGCTTAGGCCCACGAGAAGTAGACGGCGAGGAGGACGACACGCGGAGCAGTGATTGCCCGGACACCGGTGATGCCGTGAGGGGTGAGTCGTCTGATGCCCCTGCCTGCGCGGGTGCCCCGATCCCAGCTGCCACGCCCGCGGTCCCCGGAGAGACGCCCGGTGCGGCGGCGCCGACCCAGGCCGCAGCCATGACAGGTGCGGCCCGCCAAGTCAAGGCCGCCGCCATGCCAGGACAGGCCCGCCAAGATCCCGCCACGGCAGTGATGCCCATCCACGCCGCAGGAGCGACGCTGACCCAGGCCGCTGACATGCCAGGCCTGGCCCGCCAAGTTCAGCCCGCCGCCATGCCAGGACCGGCCCGTCAAGATCCCGGCATGGCAGCGACGCCCATCCACGCCGCAGCAGCGACACTCATCCACGCCGCAGGGGTGACGCTGACCCAGGCCGCCGCCATAATAGGCTCAGCCCGCCAAGAGCAGGCCGCTGCCATGCAAGGCGCGGCCCGCCAAGACCAGGCCGCAGCCCCGCCAGGCTCGGCCCGCCAAGACCAGGCTGCAGCCCCGCCAGGTGCGGCCCGCCAAGACCAGGCCGCCGCCATGCTAGGCTCGGCTCGCCAACACAAGGCCGCAAGGCCATCTACCCCAGCCTGTAAGGCCAGAGCAGACACCGCTCCCCAGCCCAAGGAATTGGACCTCCCATCTCCACCGGAAGAAGACCCCGAATACATGAGGTTCAAGGCGGATCTGGAGGCCCATTTCCCAAAGGAGATGGTGGACCGGTATCTGCTCCCTCCGCGTTCCCACAAGAAGGTTCCAGTAACATCCACGATAAAATGCCCACCGCCCCAGCGCTACAACAAGAGGAGTGCTCAAGAGCACTAAGGGGAGGAGAGGCCCAGAGCCAGAGATGCTGCCGTACTCCCGCTGGGATGAGGAGAGCCCGACACCCTCAGAAGATGAACCTCTGGCCATCACGATACCAAGCATGTATGCAACCTGGGAGCCTGCGGTGGAGATGAGCCCCACAACCAGAGCCCAGCGCCGCGCTCGTGCAAAACTGGCCGGAACACAGCAGTCCCCAGACCGGTATGATGTTACAGCTAGAGAATTTGAAGATAAGCAACACCTAAGGAAGGCTTGCTACCAGGAAAGGGGATCCCTTTGCCGTGGGGTGGTAGAAGTGTCGCGGGCGGAGGAGGTGCGCTGCGCTCTCCCACTGCTCGGGTCCGGCTGCTACTGCTGCTGCTGCTCGGTGGTGGCTCGAGCGGTGGGCCGAGCGGTGGGCCGGATCCCGGGGACTCGAGCAGCGTTCCTCGCCCGTGAGTGAAAAGGGGGGATTGATTGTGGGGATTTTGATATATTGTCCGTGACGCCACCCACGGTTGTGGTGATATTTGTGACACCACCGCTGCTCTGGACGGGGATCCCGGGAGCGATGACAGGGAGCAGCCTTGATGTTAGTTCTCCCCTCCGTGGGTAGGGGGTTGGTTGTCCCAGGGCCCTGTGATGGGGTAGGGATGATGGATGGCAGGCGGGTTAAGGGGCCTGGTGAGGTGCAGGGTTGCAGGGGCAGCGCTGTGCCGCACGGCACGGTGGTACTCACTCAGCCAATGATGAGGACACAGTTCTCGGTAAAACACACGGCTGGATGGACGGGTCCCACAGACAGCTGCGGTGTTGTTTCTCCCTGCAGGTTGGTGGTGACTGCCTTTCCCTGCACCTATGCACTGTTTAGTTCCGATGGGTTCCCACCGGTAACCCGCTCCCCGGCTTGGATATGGGCCGGAGGAGCCCCTTTTGTCCGCAGGCGCTGGCCCTGGGAAACGGTTGCCCTGGCGGTGGCGGTGTCTCCCTCACACGGTTGGACTGTTGCCTTCTGTCGGGAGTTGGCTGCTGGGGAACCCAGGAGGTCCCCTTCACTAACGAATTCGGCAAATTCACGGCGACTCCTAGCCTTGCCGGGGTCCGTAAGCCCCTGCCAATGGTGCCGGCTTCTCCTTGCGTACCGGTCCGGTACCGCCGGGCCACCGCCCCTCCACGGTCCTTACGGTAAACTGCGATAGGCCACTCCTGCAGACGGTCACCACCATTGCTGCTCCGTCCTGGCCACAAACCCGGACTTACTTCAGACTGCTCTTTTGCCACTTCCCTACTGCTCACTTTCTACTTTGCTCGTCTGTCTTCCTCCTTACAACTCTATCTGGCTGTTTTCCCTCCTCCAGGACTGTGAACTCCTCGGTGGGTGGAGACCAACCGCCTGGCTCCACCCCCTGGTGTGGACATCAGCCCCTGGAGGAAGGCAACAAGGGTTTTGTGTCTGACTATGATGTGCCTGCTGGGAGTGTGGGGTGTGTTGGTGTTGTTCTCTGTGGCCCCTGGCTTGTCCAGGGCGCCACAGAAGACTTCAGCTTAAAATCAGAGTATGGCTTTATTGTTGCACCTGGCATGAAGAAGGGCATTTTTGTCAGCAGACGAGATGTCAGAGCCCAGCTGCCAAGAGGTCATCCTGGGAGAAATCAGTACATGGGAGAATTAGTGGAGTTCTCAAAACATCGAGGAGAGCGTGGTTGGTATGCGCTAGACGTTACGCCACGTTACGTGTCCTAAAGAACCTGATTGTGGCCCAGGTGCTTCCGCCCAACCCCTAAAGTCAACAGTAATAACAACAGATAAAGCTACAGAAATAATAAAACAAGAAAAAAGAAAAAAGAAACAGAAGAAGAGGATAGAGAAAATGAAGACAAAGACAAAGAACCCATTGACGAAACCACTACAGATGACGACGACAGAAATGTAGAAAACGACAGGTGCCACAGCCCTACAGGCCAAAGCCCTGGTACAGAGGAGGAGTAAAGAAATAAAGTAAAGTACAGCAAGTTAAAGTTTTGCAAAGTTCAGTTTAAGCATGTGCCCACATGAACTTATGTGAGAAACCCTTTGCACTTTGAAAATACGGACCATAGTCTATGAACTGGCTATAGCCACAAACTCTCACAGTGTACATAGTTACCTTGAATGGTACCACCACCAGAGCCAGCCTGTTTAGGGGCCTGGCTCGCCTGAGACCAGGGAGCACGCCTTTTTATGGGGCCTGGCTCTCCACAGCAAGAGGGTACCCTGTCTGCATCAACTGTGGGAGCCGCCTCTACATCCTGCCAGAAGAGGCTGAAGGCGCGGCTCCACCAGGCCAGGTATACCCTGAAACCACCAGATCAAGAAAGAGGCCTCTACATCCTGCCAGAAGGGGCTGAAGGCGCGGCTCAACGGGAGAGGAAGATTGGAGGAAAGGCTGGCATAGAGCTGACCCAGACCTGGTTACCAAAAGGACCGGTGACCTACCTCCTGAGAGGGTTTTGGGTGGGTTAACGGACTTGTAGGTGGAGGGTGGTGGAGTATGGTACCTGGTGGTTTTATAATGTTTTATATGTTTTACTGTTTTATGCATTTTGAAATGTTGTCTTGCAGCCCGAGGATGTGCTGGTGATAACTAAGGGGGAATGTGGCGCCCCTGACCTGGTCAGGCACCACTGAGTACTGCGCCCATGCTGGGGGCAGTACAATACAGGTAACCCAGAAGGATGACCAAGGTGTGACTACACAGGCACATAGTAATCAGGTCTCACACATCTACCTTTGAGTGGACCCTTTGGGAATCCAGGAGGGGGCATAGCCTCCATCTCCACTCAAGGGGTGTGGTAGAGAGCTAGGTTGCGTGGGCAGACAGAGTAGTGAGGAGTAGAGATGAACGATGTTCAAGGTTCGCCAATTTCATGTTCGAGTGATTTTGGGGGTGCTCGAGATCGAACTCGAACTAGAGCTTTTTGCTAAAAGCTCGACAGTTCGAGTTACATTCGAGAACGGTTCGATCACCAAAAGCAGGGCTTTTTACAGCTACAGTGTGCAGGGTGCCATCACTGGCAGCCTGCGGTAAGCTGGTAACCAATATAAATATCGGGTATCCAAGCAAAGCGCTTTGGTTAGTAGCCCGATATTTACCCTGGTTACGTGTGCAGGGAGCCGACATGTATGCGGCAATTCTGGGCGGCTGCTGACTGATATTGTTAGGCTGGGGAGCTCCCCATAACGTGGGGCTCCCCATCCTGAGAATACCAGCCTTCAGCCGTATGGCTTTATCTGGCTGGTATTAAAATTGGGGGGGACCGCACGCTGTTTTTTTTAATTATTTATTTATTTATTTCACTGCACAGTATAGACCCGCCCACCGGCTGCTGTGATTGGTTGCAGTGAGACACCTGTCACTCAGCGTGGAGGCGTGTCTCACTGCAACCAATCATAGGCGCCTGTGGGCGGGGAAAGCAGGGAATACAAGATTGTTTAATGAGCGGCCGGCTTTTTCAAAATAGTAAAAGCCGCCGAAGCAGTGTGAATGCCGTGCAGTGCGGCGCCGGGGATCGGTGAGTATATAAGCTGCTAACTTCAGTCACTCAGGAGTTTAGCGGTCACCGGTCAGTCCTTCACAGGTGACCGCTAATCAGGACGCGGCACAGACAGAGCCGCAGCATGACAATGAAGTCAGGTGAAGTTCACCCGAGTTCATTCTGATTGTGCGGCTCTGTCTGTGTCTGCTGTCATCTGCCATTCAGCTCTGCTACATGGCTGTCTGTGTCTGCTGTCAGCGGCCGTGTAACAGCGCTGAATGGCAGATGATATAGTAAAAAATACGCATTACACACGCATTACACACGCTAGTAAAATCATTAATTTATTCAGAAAAAGCATCGCACTTGCGTTGCACTCGGACCTAACGTGAACTAAAATCAGCCGAGTTTTTTTCAGCCCAGTCGGACCGATTTTATTCGCATAGATGTGTTTCCAGCCTTAGGCTATGTGCACACGTTGCGTACAGTCACTGCAGAAATTTCTGCAGCGATCTGAAGAGCACATGTGCGCTTTAGATCGCTGCAGAAATGTCCGTAGTGAGCGCCGATTCCATGCGCTCTGCCTGCAGCTCCTGCCATAGACAGAGCAGGAGCTGCCGGCAAAGCGCAGGAAAGAAGTGACATGTCACTTCTTTTTACGCAGCGCTTCGGCAGTAGCCGAAGCGCTGCGCTCTTAAACGCCACGTGCGCACGGCCCCTGCACAATCTCCATAGACTGTGCAGGGGACGCAGGACGCATGCAGTTACGCTGCGCTACAAAGCGCAGCGTAACTGCATGTATTTACGCAACGTGCGCACATACCCTTAAAGGGGTATTCCATCTCCAAGATCCTATCCTCAATATATAGTAGGTGGAATAGCAATAATATCAGCAAATACCAATATTTGGAAATGTAGAATAGTTCTCCTGATTAGGCATGCCCTTACCTCATGTGCAGGGCATTGCAGCTTTGGTAGCAACAGTTACAACATGGACTCTGCTGCTGTGGACCCGGGGAGAGTGAGTGCAGATTCATTGCACCCACACTCCTGACATGGAGGGTCTGCACTCCTAGAAAATGGGGGATACGTTCCCTGAACATGTCCCCCCCATATTCTAGACGGCCCAAAGTCGTTGTGGGACCCCCTTATTTTTTTTCCTTACAATAAATTGGTGAAAGAGGGAATGTTTTGGGGAGTGTTTTTTGAAACACATTTTTTTTTGTCTATTTTTTTTGTTAGTACTGACAGTTTGTGATGTCGAGTATCTGATAGACGCCATGACATCACAAACTGCTGGGCTTGATGTCAGGTGACTTTACAGCTAGTATCAACCCCATTTATTACCCCGTTTGCCACTACACCAGGGCACGGGATGCGCTGGGGTGAAGCGCCAGGATTGGCGCATCTAGTGGATGCGCCACTTCTGGGGCGCCTGCGGCCTGCTATTTTTAGGCTGTGAAGTGCCAATAACTATGGACCTTCCCACCCTGAGAATACCAGACCACAGCTGTCCGCTTTACCTTGGCTGGTGATCCAATTTGGGGGGGACCCTACTTTTTTTGTAATTATTATTATTTATAAAATAATTATAAAAAAGAGCCTGGTGTGACCTCCACATTGGATCCCTAACCACGGTAAAGCTGCCAGCTGTGGTTTTCAGGCTACAGCAGTCTTCTTTACCCTAGCTGGCTATCAAAAATGGGGGGACCCCACGTCATTTTTTTTTAACTATTTGTTTAAATAAAAAAAATTAATGGGCTTCCCTGTATTTTGATTGCTACCCAAGGTAACACCAGGCAGATGGGGGTGGCAACCCGTAGCTGTCTGCTTTAACTGCGCTGAGAATCAAAAATACCGCGGGGCACTACGTCATTTTTTTTAATGATTTATTTTTACAGTACTGTGATGTCCAGCAATCAAAATACAGGGAAGCCCTTTTTTTTAGTTATTTAAATAAATAATAAAAACAAATATATGGGCTCCCACTGAATTTTTTGTATAGCTAGATAAGGGTAATCCAAGCAGCTACTGGCTGCTAATCCCCACTGCTTGGTGTTACCTTCACTGTCAATGAAAAATCCAGGGAAGCATTTTTTATTTTTTTCCCCCAAAAAACTAAAAAAGAAAAAATGATGTGAGCTTCGCCATATTTTTATATGCTAGCCAGGTACAGCAGGCAGGTATGGGCTGCCCCCAACCCCCAGCTGCCTATTTGTACCCGGCTGGGAACTAAAAATATAGGGAAGCCCTTTTTTTAATTATTTCATGAATTTCATGAAATAATTAAAAAAAAAAAAAAACGAAGTAGGCTTCGCCCCATTTTTGTGTCCAGCCGGGTACAACTAGGCAGCTGGGGATTGGAATCCGCAGCACAGGTTAGCCCGAGGTT
Source organism: Anomaloglossus baeobatrachus (assembly GCF_048569485.1). Classification (NCBI taxonomy): domain Eukaryota; kingdom Metazoa; phylum Chordata; class Amphibia; order Anura; family Aromobatidae; genus Anomaloglossus; species Anomaloglossus baeobatrachus. The sequence continues at coordinate 247,943,871 of NC_134359.1, forward strand.
TCTGGGCGCCTCTGCTGCGAATTGCAGTCCGCAGCCGCCCCAGAAAATGGCGCTCTCATATCCAACTCTTCCAGCTGCCCTGGTGACGGTGGCTTGACGTCACGATAGGTCCTGTCATCACTACTGGTTACCGGGAGGACGCAGCGATTAACGATGGAAAAGCTGCGGGAGACAGAGTGCAGGACACATCACGGGCACCGGTAAGTGTTATAGCAATGTTTATTAACTGTATGTGTACATTTATAATGTGTTTTTATGTGTTTGTGATTGCCTCCCATTGTTTTCAATGGGGTTCGAGAGGTTCGTCGAACGGCTCGTCGAATGGGGCACATATGCCTGCCTGATGTGTTCTACACAACTCACATATACCTGCCTGATGCGTTCTACACAACTCACATATGCCTGCCTGATGCATTCTACTCAACTCACATATACCTGCCTGATGTATTCTCCACAACTCACATATGCCTGCCTGATGTATTCTACTCAACTCACATATGCCTGCCTGATGTATTCTACACAACTCACATATGCCTGCCTGATGTATTCTACACAACTCACATATGCCTGCCTGATGTATTCTACACAACTCACATATGCCTGCCTGATGTAATCTACACAACTCACATATGCCTGCCTGATGCATTCTACACAACTCACATATGCCTGCCTGATGTATTCTACACAACTCACATATGCCTGCCTGATGTATTCTACACAACTCACATATGCCTGCCTGATGCGTTCTACACAACTGACATATGCCTGCCTGATGTATTCTGCACAACTCACATATGCCTGCCTGATGTAGTCTACACAACTCACATATGCCTGCCTGATGCGTTCTACACAACTGACATATGCCAGCCTGATGTATTCTGCACAACTCACATATACCAGCCTGATGTATTCTACATAACTCCCATATACCTGCCTGATGCGTTCTACACAACTGACATATGCCTGCCTGATGCATTCTACACAACTCACATATGCCTGCCTGATGTAGTCTACACAACTCACATATACCTGCCTGATGCGTTCTACACAACTGACATATGCCTGCCTGATGCATTCTACACAACTCACATATGCCTGCCTGATGTAGTCTACACAACTCACATATGCCTGCCTGATGCGTTCTACACAACTGACATATGCCTGCCTGATGTATTCTGCACAACTCACATATGCCTGCCTGATGTAGTCTACACAACTCACATATGCCTGCCTGATGCGTTCTACACAACTGACATATGCCTGCCTGATGTATTCTGCACAACTCACATATACCAGCCTGATGTATTCTGCACAACTTACATATACCTGCCTGATGCGCTCTACACAACTCACATATACCTGCCTGATGCGCTCTACACAACTCACATATACCTGTCTGATGCGCTCTACACAACTCACATATACCTGTCTGATGCGCTCTACACAACTCACATATACCTGTCTGATGTATTCTACACAACTCACATATGCCTGCCTGCTGTATTCTACACAACTCACATATGCCTGTCTGCTGTATTCTACACAACTCGCATATGCCTGCCTGATGTATTCTACACAACTCACATATGCCTGTCTGCTGTATTCTACACAACTCACATATGCCTGCCTGATGCGTTCTACACAACTCACATATGCCTGCCTGCTGTATTCTACACAACTCACATATGCCTGTCTGCTGTATTCTACACAACTCACATATGCCTGCCTGATGCATTCTACACAACTCACATATGCCTGCCTGATGTATTCTACACAACTCACATATGCCTGTCTGCTGTATTCTACACAACTCACATATGCCTGCCTGATGCGTTCTACACAACTCACATATGCCTGCCTGATGTATTCTACACAACTCACATATGCCTGTCTGCTGTATTCTACACAACTCACATATGCCTGCCTGATGCGTTCTACACAACTCGCATATGCCTGCCTGATGTATTCTACACAACTCACATATGCCTGTCTGCTGTATTCTACACAACTCGCATATGCCTGCCTGCTGTATTCTACACAACTCACATATGCCTGCCTGCTGTATTCTACACAACTCACATATGCCTGCCTGCTGTATTCTACACAACTCACATATGCCTGCCTGCTGTATTCTACACAACTCACATATGCCTGCCTGCTGTATTCTACACAATACACATGTGCCTGCCAGATGTATTCTACACAACTCACATATGCCTGCCTGATGCATTCTACACAACTCACATATACCTGCCTGATGTATTCTACACAACTCACATATGCCTGCCTGATGCATTCTACACAACTCACATATGCCTGCCTGATGCATTCTACACAACTCACATATGCCTGCCTGATGTATTCTACACAACTCACATATGCCTGCCTGCTGCATTCTACACAACTCACATATGCCTGCCTGATGTATTCTACACAACTCACATATGCCTGCCTGATGTATTCTACACAACTCACATATGCCTGCCTGCTGCATTCTACACAACTCACATATGCCTGCCTGATGTATTCTACACAACTCACATATGCCTGCCTGATGCATTCTACACAACTCACATATGCCTGCCTGATGTATTCTACACAACTCACATATACCTGCCTGATGTATTCTACACAACTCACATATGCCTGCCTGATGTATTCTACACAGCTCACATATGCCTGCCTGATGTATTCTACACAGCTCACATATGCCTGCCTGATGTATTCTACACAACTCACATATACCTGCCTGATGTATTCTACACAACTCACATATACCTGCCTGATGTATTCTACACAACTCACATATACCTGCCTGATACGCTCTACACGACTCACATATGCCATCGCATTATGAAAATCACTTACCAGAAAAAATATAGGGTCATTTGTTGGGAGTTTCCCCCATTGTGGCACCTCAAAAGCTCTGCAAATGCGACATGGCACCTGAAAGCAATTCCATATCAGTCACTATATAGAAAAAATTGATGTCTCACCATACGACTACTATCTTGCAACTGATACCATATATTTCTGGACTCTAGCCTTGAAAGCCACCACCATGGACTGAACAATGCAAGAAGATCAGACGAATCTGATGAATAAAATCTTACACATTATTTGTACATGGCACAATAAAACTTCATGATGGTGGAGATGGACAATTCTGACACTATTCACCCTTTATCACTAAATAAAGCATTGCATCATGTTACAACATTTAAAAACAAAATTCAGCCAATCATAGACCATATACAAAATTTAAATAATTAATTACTATTGAATTTACTACAAAAATATCACAGCAAAATATACATTTGTGAAAAACAATAAATATACCAATATCATTTTTAGAATTCATCCCTTTTAAGTACTTAGTGTCTAATTTTACAATCCAAAAAGCCTCTCTTAGCAAAACTATTTTTCTCCAATCTCCCCCACGTATGGGATTCTTAACCATTTCTATACCATAGAAAGAAAACAGGTAATTCGCCTCCATGCATCTCTACAAAAAAGAGAATTTTGTTTACTTACCGTAAATTCTTTTTCTTATAGTTCCGTCATGGGAGACCCAGACCATGGGTGTATAGCTACTGCCCCCGGAGGACACACAAAGTTACTACACTCAAAACGTGTAGCTCCTCCCTCCTAGCATATACACCCCCTGCTAGCCAGTCCTAGCCAGTTTAGTGCAAAAGCTGAAGGAGGACATCCACCCACAAGAAGAGAGAGTAAAATCCGGAAGAACCGGAACCTCTGTCTACAACAATAACAGCCGGTGAAGACACACGGAACAAGAAACCTGCCAACAGGCAATAGGGAGGGTGCTGGGTCTCCCATGACGGAACTATAAGAAAAAGAATTTACGGTAAGTAAACAAAATTCTCTTTTTCTTTATCGTTCCTATGGGAGACCCAGACCATGGGACGTTCAAAAGCAGTCCATGGGTGGGAATAAACAGACAACTGAGAAGCAGGCAAACCTAACTTCACAAATGGGCGACAGACGCCGGAAAGATGCGTCTGCCCAAGCCCGCGTCTGCCAAAGCATGAGCATGCCTTGGGTAGTGCTTCGAAAAAGTATGCAGACTAATTCGAGCTGCAGTCTGACAGACCTACTGAGCCGTAACCTGGTGCCTGAAAGCCCAAAAAGGCGCCGACAGGTCTGATCAAATGTGCTCTGATCCCCGGCGGGGAAGGCACTTGAGTACACTTGTAGGTCTCCGAAATGGCCGACCTAAGCCAACGAACCAGGGTCGGCTTAGATGCCGAGAGACCGCTACGCTGACTAGCAGTCAGCACCAGAGAGAGGTGCACCGCCTAATAACGGCGGTGCGAGACACATAGATCCGGAGCGCCCGCACCAGATCCAGGATATGCAACGCTTCCTCAAGCGATGAACAGGAGCCGGACAAAAGGAAGGCAGGAAAATTGCCCCGGATAAGGTGGAAGCAGTAACCACCTTAGGGAAAAAAGTCCGGAGTCGGACGGAGACCACCTTGTCTTGATGCAAAAGACCAAAAAAAGGGGGTGACTCCGAGAGAGTGCAGCCAGAACTCTCTGGCGGGAAAATATAGCCACTAGAAAGACTACTTTCTGTGAAAGATGAAACAAAGAAACCTCCCCAAGAGGCGCAAAGGGGGGTTTCCGGGAATCGGGAGGACCGGATTAAGGTCCCAGGGCTCCATAGGCCGCCGGAAAGGCGGAATGATGTGAGATGCGCCCTTAAAGGAGCGCACCGGAGCCAGCCGGACGATACGCCGCTGGCACATACTGACCGAGCCGAGACCTGTCCCTTAATGAGGGATAGTCCTAGCTGTAGACCGGACTGTGGAAGGGACAGGAGGGTCGGCAAGGCCAAAAAGGTCAAAGGACACTTTGGAGCTCGAGTCATAGCGGAGATGACTTCAGGAAGGATACCAGAAGTCGCCAAGATCCGGGACTCAAGAGCTACGCCGTCAATCTGAGAATCCAGAATTCTGATGGAAAAAACGGGACCTTTTGAGAAAAGGTCTGGACGGTCCGGAAGATGCCATGGCAACCCAACGGACAGAAGGAGCAGGTCAGAGTACCAAGCCTGCCTGGGTCAGTCTGGAGTATGAGAATGACCCGACGGCCCTCTTTACTGATCTTGCGCAGGACTCTGGACAAGAGGTAGAGGGTAAAATACGTAAAGAGACGAAGCTGGGGTCAAACATGAACCAGTGTGTCTACCGCAAACCTGAGGATTGTGGACCACGGTTGGACAGCTGAAATAGTCTGCCTCGCAGTTTTCACATCTAGGATGTGGGCTGCGGATACGGTGGACTAGGAGTCCCTTGTCCACTGAAGAATGTTGAGCCGCCAAGATTGCCAGGCGGCTGAGTGTCCCGCCCTGGAAGCTGATGTAGGAAAAACGCTGTCACGTTGTCCGACTGGACTCGAATGTGCCTAGCCGCCAACAGATGGTGAAGGCTTAGAGAGCTAGAAATACAGCTCTGATTTCCAGCACATTGATCCAGAGGGCTGATTCGGACAGAGTCCAAGCGCCCTGCGCTCCACGGTGGAGATATACTGCTCCCAAGGCGGATAGACTAGCATCCTGGTGAGGCTCACCCGGGACGGGGCCAGGAAGGAGCGCTCCTGAGACAGAGTGGCTGAAGCCACCACTGAAACGAGCCTCTGGTCAGTGGCGAAGCCACCACCCCGTGGGAGGAGGGAGTTCGCTTGTACAGCGGAAAACATCCAGTCTCAGAGGACGCAGGAGAAACTGGGCAAGGAATCGCTTCCATTGAAGCCACCGTCTGACCAGCACCTGTATATGGTGTCTGATAGAACGACGCCGACCGCCAGCGGAGGGACTACTGATCGACTAAGAGCAGCTTCACAAGTGCCGATAGAGTCTCGAATTGCGTCCCTGAGAACCTCTGGTTCGAAGTCAGAGTGGACTTGGGCAGAAAGACAAGCCACCCGAATAGGTTAGAGTGGCGAGAGTGAGCGAAGCACTCTGCTAAGAGTCAGCACTGGATGAAGCCCCGACAAGAAGGCCGTCCAGGGCAAAAGATCACTGCCAATCCCTAGGGGTGCAGGACCCTAATCACAGCTGCCCCAATGAGAATACTCGAGGGGCCGTGGCTAACCCCAAGGGAAGAGCCACGAATTGGACCACTCCGATTGTCAAAACGTAGTCAACGCTGGTGTGAAACTGCGATTGACCCCTGCAGATAGGCATCTCTGATGCCGATGGCTGCTAGGGAATCTCCTTGGGTTCTTGATTGATCCGGTGAAAAACACACGGAACAAGACCGAGACTCCATGTGAAAACGCCACACCTGACTATGCTTGAAAAGCTAAAGATCCAGGTCGGAAGGCACCGCCCTCTTCGGGGACTAGGAATAGATTTAAGCAAAAATCTCAGAACCGTTCCCAGTCGGGAACCGGTACAATTACTCCATTGGTCTGCAAGAAATGCCACGGCCTGTGAGAAGGCGGCGGCCTTGGAGCCGGGAGGAGTTGACAGAAAAAATCTGTTTGGCGGGTGGACAGAATTCCATCCTGTAGCCATGGGAGATATAATCCCGCCCCCACTGAACGGAGACGTGTTAGAACCATACGTCGCCAAGTGGAGAGAGCCTGCCACCGACCAAGGAGGTTGTTGGCGTGGCTAGATAGCTCGGAGGAAGCTGGCTCAGTGGCAGCATCTCCTGCGGTCTTCTGAAGACGCAGCTTCGAGCCATTTGGTTCTATGAACCTAGGCCGAGCTAGAGGACGATCAGATGGAGGAACGGAAACCACCGAAACCTCAACTGATTCCTGCCCTGGACAGGTTCCCTGGTTTAGGATTGTGGCGAGGAAGCACACTCCCCGCCAAGAGCTTCCTTAATTTCACCCAGCTTGGTTCCGGGGAAACTGGGCCCACCAAGGGGGAGCCCAGCCAGGAACCTCCATAGAGGCATCTGCCTTCCAATTTCGAAGCCACAGGAGCCTGCGGATAGCGAGGAAGGTAGCCCAGACCACCGCCGTGCGGCGTCTAGCATGGCAGACCTGGCAGAGGATGAAAAGACTGAAGTCTGGAGTTCAGGCAACCGTTTTGGGCATAGAGTCCCTGTGAGAGAATGCATCTCCTCCAGAGAAGCAGAGAAGTTACAAAAAACCGCACTGCTGTAAGCTGAGGAGAACAAGCTCCTGCCGTTCCCATACCGACTTGGCCCAAAGGACAACCGGGCGGACCGCAGAACCTTAAGTGAGGAGCCATCAGCCACTGACATAACGGTCCGGGCTGAGCCACCTGAAGTGAATGAGCCCACTTCTTGACCACCATGGGTGGACAGGGGAAACACAGTCCTCAGAAACACGCTTCATCTCAGAGCGGAGTGAGGTCCAGTACAAAATTAATGTACGGTAGAATCCTATAGAGGTGCCGTCAGCCACTGATACAACTAACCGGGCAGTCTAGACCGGAGTGGCTACCCTCTCTGAAGGGAGGGGGAGACAGGCAGCAGAACCCCGCTGTGGGGTCTGCAGGATAGGCTGTGGGCTTGGACGCAGCGGGCTGAAAACTGGAGTGGTTAAGTAACACACTCCTTGACCTGCTAAAGGTAAACTGTGCCTTTCTGCCAGCGGGGAATACTCCCCTGATCAGGCGGACACAGGAATAATGGACGCAAGCCAATCATTCGCATCTGCGTCACCTACGGACGGATCAATGTACATAAAGTAGCGTCCGTGTCCGCGGTAGAGACATCTTCCTCGTCCGGTGAATCAGCTCGTAATCGGAGCTGCGGGACGGGGAGGACAGGGGACCCTGCGTCTCCCTGTCAGGAGAACGGGGTCTGAGCCCAGAAGGAGAGTCCCTTGTGAGCTTGGCCAAGCGAGCAGAAAACGCCCTGAGAGGGGAACTGCATGCTCAGCAGATGCCGGGACAGCCGACCCCTGGAAATAGGAATCCTATGGGGGTCAGCCACCAAAACCGGAGCAGCTGGAGGGACCATTAATGAGCCCCCATGCTGAGGGGCCACAGTGGTTAGGAGCTCGGTATAGCCGTACGAGACTACCTGCAGTGGATAATAAAGAAACAGCCTGCAGCCTCGCTCTGTGAGACATGCTGCAGAGGTGGGGGCTCTGTCCAGCATGCGTAGAATACCCAAGACAGGGGTTCAGCCTGGGGGGACTCCCACCTAAGAACCATTACAGTGTGCCGGGTCAGGCAATATGAGGTTACATGCAGCACATGTAGAGTACAGCCTTGTAGCTTTGCTGCTAGAGTGAGACATGCTGCTGAGGGGGAGATTCTATGATAAAGAATTAACTCCTTCAGCATGCCTGAGAGTGTCATGCTGCTGAGGAGGAGATTCTATGATAAAGAATTAACTCCTTCAGAATGCCTGAGAGTGTATAAAAAGTGCACAACCAGGGGTTGTGACTTATCAGGCCATATTATGAGTGCCCTCCGGATTCCAAGCCTGGACCCTCAGCCAGTATTCCCTCCCTGTGCTGCAGGGCAGCCAGCGCCGACCAGTGTACTAAGACGCTGGAAAATGGCGCCAGAGTGAGGGGGGGAGGCGGGGGTTAACCCAGGAGCGGGAATCGGAGGGCGAAGGAGATGTACAGGGGAGGGAATCATCACCTCAAAACGGAGCGTCCTCCCCTGTGCAGAGCGGCCGGCGGGCGGCTCTGCAGCGTCCCCCTGCATGCCTGACATGCAGGGGAACGAAACGAAACTAGGCCGCGGCTGAAGCCGGGGCCTAAAGTTATGCATGCGGCCGAAAATCAGGCCTCATCGGCGCGGTTCTCAGTAAAAACTGTGGAACCGGCCGGAAACACAGTAAACAAAGCAGCATTATTCAGCAATCACTGTCCCCCCCAATAAAAGTGCCCCACATGCAGAAAGACCCTCTGAATAAACGTCTCTATACTTAGCTTTGAGACGCAGGGTCCAGTCCCTGTGGGGTGGGGGTCAGTGCTCCGTCCAGCAGGGTCCTGCACAAGGGCTGCGGATGGAGGCCGGTCTCCTGCAAGGCAGTGAGAACCGTGTTGGCTCCCACTTCAAATCAGAGCCCCTAAGGGATGTTGAAGGAGCGCGGCATGAAGGGCTCCTGCCCTGAAGTCAACCTTAACAGCACTGCCGCCAGGGGAGTGTGAAGGGACATGCCGGGGGTCCAGTGGACCCGCTTTTCTTCCAAATCTTTGTAAAAAATGAAAAATCAAAAAGGGATGCATGTGTGTGTGTGGATCCTCCTGACACAAAGCAAGAAACTGGCTAGGACTGGCTAGCAGGGGGTGTATATACTGGGAGGGAGGAGCTACACGTTTTGAGTGTAGTAACTTTGTGTGTCCTCCGGGGGCAGTAGCTATACACCCATGGTCTGGGTCTCCCATAGGAACGATAAAGAAATGCTTTGTTGCACCTGAACAGGATGCATTCTTGTTCCTAATATTTTTAACATTCCCTGCTATCCTCCCTTTTCATTTTCAGACTGTGCAGCCTATAAATTTAATTTTACAAATAGTACATAAGATATAATAAATTACATGCATTGTATCACAGTTTATAAAAGTATTTATTTTGATACTTTCATCTATAATTTTGTTTTTGCTTAGCGAACTTCCAGACATTGCAATTATTCTGGACACAGATAATAAAACCTTTGCAAGTTAGCCATATATCTTTTTAATCCGGTATTTTATACAAACTGGGCGAAAGCATGTGGGAATGTGTCCTATTCAGGAGTAACAAAACATTTTGTCGAGATGCATGGAGTCAAATTAAGGTTATGTGCGCACGTTGCGTATTTTTCAGTGCAGAAAAAACGCACCCTCTGGCAGAGGGAGCAATTGTAAACAATGCGTCTTAGTAAAAAAACGCATCTAAAACGCATGCGTTTTTCATGCGTTTTCCATGCGTTTTCCATGCGTTTTCCATGCGTTTTCCATGCGTTTTTTTAGGCACCTTTTCCAACACACTGTTCAATAAAGTTTGTTGAAAACAGACCTTGGGGAAAAAAAAAACCTGCGATGTCATTTCCTTCTTCTCCACATTCTCTACATTCTCCATTGTGGAAACAGTGTGATCTTGGCTGAAAAAATGCCGCACCCCACAGGACAGATACGTCTACGCAGGGCCCAACGAAGTCGGCTGCTCATTATTCTACTGTTATTACTTCGCCGTCGTAGACGCCAGGTAACTTTTTCCCCAAATTTGATCATGTTTATGTTTTGGGTGTTGTGCTCTATTAACCAATACAATATGTTGTAGGCAATGACAAAAAAGATGTGGGTGCATCCTCTTGTCATGGCACGTGAGGAGAAAGGCCATTTTGCCTCACTGTACACAGATTTAAGGCGGTGAGCAAAACCTACTTTTTTTATGTTGCTACATATGTATATGTGTATGTTATACCATATTTCTATATGCATCTCTGGTTGTTATTGTTTTTTTATTTTTTTTTTTTTTAAATAGTTATCCAGACAAATTCATGTCTTTTTGTCGGCTCCCCATCAACTCTTTTGATCATCTACTAGCAATTGTCAAAACGGACCTAACATACAAGGACACTGTGATGCGAAGGTCTATCTCAGCTGAGGAAAGGCTGCTCATCACCTTGCGGTAAGTTGTAACGTAATATATACCAATCAATGTTTTTGTTTTTTTGTGTGTCTGCTACAGGAATCTGCACCCTTTCATGATGAATCTCGGCATTTTGGCCACACTCCTCATGTGACACTGGGAATTACGTAGATTTTGTTTTGCTGGAAAATGTTCATGTTGCACGTAATTTAATTTCTCTAAAAACATGGCAACATTAAAGTCAATATAGCGGTTACACAATGCAGCCTGAACTTGAGGACAATGCACAGCCAACACCTTTATATGTAATGTCGTCTTGTCACAACGCATCCAGTAACGCTCTAGCGATCACACCAGCGATTTGTACCTTGTCATGATCGCTGGTGCATCGCAACATGGTCACTGATGAGCTGTCAATCAGGCAGATCTCACCAGCGACCATTGACCAGCACCCAGCCAGCAGCGATGCGTGTCAGCTATGCTGTGGTTGGTAACTTCGGTAAATATTGGGTCACCAAGCGCTTGGTTAACCGATATTTACCTTACTTACCAGCGCACACCGCCTAGCGCTGGCTCCCTGCACACCTAGCCAGAGTACACATCGAGTTAATAAGCAAACCGCTTTGCTTATTTACCCGATGTGTACTCCAGCGATGCGTGCAGTGAGCCGGCACTGGCAACGTGAGAGCGGCGGAAGATATTAACTAAAGCTGGTGTCACACTAAACGACAGCGACAACGACGTTGCTGTTACGTCACCATTTTCGGTGACGTAACAGCGACCTTGTAAGTCGCTGTTATGATCGCTGCTTAGCTGTCAAACACAGCAGAAGCAGCGATCATAAGGTCGCTGTGCTACATGTGCAGAGAGCAGGGAGCCGCGCTTAGCGCTGGCTCCTTGCTCTCCTGCAGCACACATCGGGTTAATTAACCCGATGTGTGCTGCAGCTACATGTCACAGTTCAGAGAGCAGGGAGCCGCGCTTAGCGCTGGCTCCTTGCTCTCCTGCAGCACACATCGGGTTAATTAACCCGATGTGTGCTGCAGCTACATGTCACAGTTCAGAGAGCAGGGAGCCGCGCTTAGCGCTGGCTCCTTGCTCTCCTGCAGCACACATCGGGTTAATTACCCGATGCGTACTGCAGCCACATGTCACAGTGCAGGAGCCGGCGCTGGCAGCAAGAGCGGAGGCTGGTAACCAGCGTAAACATCGGGTAACCAGGGAAAGGTCTTCCCTTGGTTACCCGATGTTTACGCTGGTTACAGCTTACCGCAGCTGCCAGTGCCGGCTCCTGATCGCTTCATTTCGTCGCTCTCTCGCTGTCACACACAGCGATGTGTGTGTCACAGCGGGAGAGTGACGACCAAAAAATGAAGCTGGACATTCAGCAACGACCGGCGACCTCACAGCAGGGGCCAGGTCGTTGCTGGATGTCACACACAGCGACAGCGACGGGACGTCGCTGCAACGTCACAGAAAATGGTGACGTAGCAGCGACGTCGTTGTCGTCGTCGTTATGTGTGACACCAGCTTAAGGTAAATATCAGATAACCAGGCTGGTTCACCGATAGTTACCTTGCTTACCAGCGTCCGCCGAGGCCGGCTCACTGCACAATCAGATTGTTTCTATCTCGCTGTCACACACAGCGATGTGTGGTTCACATCGGGAGAGCAACAACTAAAAAATGTATACTGGAGGTCTATAGGGCTGCATTATAAATGGAGGTCTGGGGGGGCTGTATAATACAAAATGAAGGACACCTTATACATGGAATATAGGGGTGCATTATACATGGAGGAGTATGGGGCTGCATAATACCATCTGAAGTTTTATGGGGTTGTGTTATAATCTATATAGGACTGTGGGGGCTACATTATAATATATGGAGGACTATGGAGCCTACCTTACACATGGACTATGGGGGTGCATTACAAAACATGGAGGACTATGTGGTGCAGTATAATATATGGAGTACTATGGGGTGAATTATAATACATGGAGGACTATGTGGTGCAGTATAATATATGGAGGACTATGTGGTGCAGTATAATATATGGAGGACTATGTGGTGTAGTATAATATATGGAGGACTATGTGGTGCAGTATAATATATGGAGTACTATGGGGTGAATTATAATACATGGAGGACTATGTGGTGCAGTATAATATATGGAGGACTATGTGGTGCAGTATAATATATGGAGGACTATGTGGTGTAGTATAATATATGGAGGACTATGTGGTGCAGCATAATATATGGAGGACTATGTGGTGCAGTATAATATATGGAGCACTATGTGGTGCAGTATAATATATGGAGGACTATGTGGTGCAGCATAATATATGGAGGACTATGTGGTGTAGTATAATATATGGAGGACTATGTGGTGCAGCATAATATATGGAGGACTATGTGGTGCAGTATAATATATGGAGCACTATGTGGTGCAGTATAATATATGGAGGACTATGTGGTGTAGTATAATATATGGAGGACTATGTGGTGCAGTATAATATATGGAGGACTATGTGGTGCAGTATAATATATGGAGGACTATGTGGTGCAGCATAATATATGGAGGACTATGTGGTGCAGTATAATATATGGAGGACTATGTGGTTCAGCATAATATATGGAGGACTATGTGGTGCAGTTTAATATATGGAGGACTATGTGGTGCAGCATAATATATGGAGGACTATGTGGTGCAGTATAATATATGGAGGACTATGTGGTGCAGTATAATACATGGAGGACTATGGTCAATGCATTATAATACATGGAGGACTATAGGGCTGAATTCTAATATATGAAGGATTATGTGGGACCCTTTATACTATTTGGAAGGCAATGTTGGGGCCATTTTTGTATTTAGAGAACTATGTACAAGGGGGGACAAAGATACAATCAGGGGATGGGAACGTTTTGTGCTGAGGGTAAAAGGCTCTTTCCCTCAGCACCCAGCTTTCCCATGCTCTGATATACATCTCTCAGCACCCAGCTTTCCCATTTTCTGATATACATCTCTCAGCACCCAACTTTCCCATGTTCTGATATACATCTCTCAGCACCCAGCTTTCGCATGTTCTGATATACATCTCTCAGCACCCAGCTTTCCCATGTTCTGATATACATCTCTCAGCACCCAGCTTTCCCATGTTCTGATATACATCTCTCAGCACCCAGCTTTCTCATGCTCTGATATGGGAAAGCTGGGTGCTGAGGACAAGATAAATATCAGAACATAGGAAAGCTGGGTGCTGATAGAGGGATTTCAGGGTGCTGTGGGTGAGAGCCAAGTGTCAGCGTCATTATCCTGTACCCCGAGTGTCAGTGTCATTGTCCCCTACTCCAAGTGTCGGCATATGTGAAGGGGGGGGGCCCAGGTCTGAACTTTGCACCGGGGCCCATCCAACTCTAGTTACGCCACTGGTCCCACGTAACCCTTCATTTTACTAGAATGCGCCCCATAGTCCTCCTTGTATTATAATGCATTTCCCATAGTCCTCTATGTATAAGGTAGCTCTCATAGCCCTCCAATTATTATACTACAACTCCCATAGTCCTCCATGTATTATAATTCACTCCATAGTCCTCCATATATTATACTGCACCCCTTAGTCCTCCATGTATTATACTGCACCCCATAGTACTACATATATTATACTGCACCCCACAGTCCTGCGTATATTATACTGCACCCCATAGTTTTCCATATATTATAATGCACCTCCATAGTCCTATATGTATTATAATGCAGTCACCATAGTCCTTCATACACTGTGTGCAGAATTATTAGGCAAGTTGTATTTCAGAGGATTTTTTTCTATTATTGATCAACAACTATGTTCTCAATCACCCAAAAGACTCATAAATATCAAAGCTTAATATTTTTGGCAGTTGGAGTGGGGTTTTTTAGATTTGGCTATCTTAGGCTATGTGTCCACGCTGCGGAAAATGCACGGATTTTGCCGCGGATTTCTCGCGGAAAAGCCGCGGATTTCCCGAAAATCTGCAGCACTGGCACTTCCCAGCCATTTCTAGGGCATTTTGGAAATGCTGTGTCCATGCTGCGGATTTTTCCGCAGCGGATTTCGTGCGGATTTTGGTCTTGAAAAATCTGCAACATGTCAATTATTGTTGCGGATTTTCATCCGGATTTTGGCTTTAAAATTGGGGAAAAAAAAAAAATCCGCACCAAAATCCGCATCAAATCCGCGGCAATTCCGCAGTAAATCCGCGGCAATTCCGCGGTAAATCCGCGGCAAATCCGCACCTTTGAAAAGGTGCGGATTTTGCGGGAAAGCTGCGGATTTTGATGCAGAAAAATCCGCAGCTACATTCTCTCGTGGACACATAGCCTTAGGAGGATATCTGTCTGTGCGGGTAACTATTACTGTGCAGAATTATTAGGCAACTTAATAAAAACCAAATCTATTTCCATCTCACTTGTTTATTTTCACCAGGTAAACCAATATAACTGCACAAAATTTAGAAATAAACATTTCTGACATGCAAAAACAAAACCCCAAAAAATTAGTGACCAATATAGCACCCTTTCTTTATGATGACACTTAACAGCCTACCATCCATAGATTCTGTCATTGCTTGATCTGTTTACACTCAACATTGCGTGCAGCAGCCGCCACAGCCTCCAGACACCACAGCCTGCAGCCACCACAGCCTCCAGACACTGCTCCCAGAGGTGGACTGTTTTCTCTCCCTGTAGATCTCACATTTTATGAGGGACCACAGATTCTCTATGGGGTTCAGATCAGGTGAACAAGGGGGCCATGTCATTATTTTTTCATCTTTTAGACCTTTACTGGCCAGCCACGCTGTGGAGTAGTTGGATGCATGTGATGGAGCATTGTCCTGCATGAAAATCATGTTTTTCTTGAACGATACTGATTTCTTCCTGTACCACTGCTTGAAGAAGTTGTCTTCCAGAAACTGGCAGTAGGTCTGGGAGTTGAGCTTCACTCCATTCTCAACCCGAAAAGGTCCCACAAGTTGATCTTTGATGATCCCAGCCCATACCAGTACCCACCTCCACCTTGCTGGCGTCTGAGTCGGAGTGGAGCTCTCTGCCCTTTACTGATCCAGCCTCTGGCCCATCCATCTGGCCCATCAAGAGTCACTCTCATTTCATCAGTCCATAAAACCTTTGAAAAATCAGTCTTAAGATATTTCTTGGCCCAGCCTTGACGTTTTATCTTATGTTTCTTGGTCAGAGGTGGTCGTTTTTCAGCCTTCCTTACCTTGGCCATGTCCCTGAGTATGGCACGCCTTGTGCTTTTTGATACTCCAGTAACGTTGCAGCTGTGAAATATGGCCAAACTGGTGGCAAATGGCATCTTGGCAGCTTGACGCTTGATTTTCCTCAATTCATGGGCAGTTATTTTGTGCCTTTTTGTCCTGGAACGCTTCTTGCGACCCTGTTGGCTATTTGACATGAAACGCTTGATTGTTAGGTGATCACGCTTCAAAGGTTTGGCAATTTCAAGACTGCTGCATCCCTCTGCAAGACATCTCACAATTTTAGACTTTTCAGAGCCCGTCAAATCTCTCTTCTGACCCATTTTGTCAAAGGAAAGGAAGCTGCCTAATAATTAAGCACACGTTATATAGGGTGTTGATGTCATTACACCACACCTCATTACAGAGATGCACATCACCTGATTTACTTAATTGGCAGTTGGCTTTCACTATACAGCTTGGAGTAGGACAACATGTAGAAAAAGTATCATGTGATCAAAATACTAATTTGCCTAATAATTCTGCACACAGTGTATTGTATTATTCACCCCATAGTCCTTAATGTATTCTAATGCAGCCCTATTGTCCATGTATAAGGTAACGCCATTAGTCCTCATATAATGCAGCCCCCATAATCCTATATGTATTATAACGCATCCCCATAGTCCTTCATATTGTATTATGCAGCCCCATAGTTCTCCATGTATAATGCACCCTCGCATTCCATGTATAAGGTGTCCTTCATATTGTATTATGCAGCCCTATAATCCTCCATATACAGTGCCTACAAGTAGTATTCAACCCCCTGCAGATTTAGCAGGTTTACACATTCGGAATAACTTGGCATTGTGACATTTGGACTGTAGATCAGCCTGGAAGTGTGAAATGCACTGCAGCAAATAGAATGTTATTTCTTTTTTTATTTTTTTTTTTAATTGTGAAAAGTTTATTCAGAGTGTCATTTATTATTCAACCCCTCAAACCACAAGAATTCTGTTTGGTTCCCCTAAAGTATTAAGAAGTATTTCAGGCACAAAGAACAATGAGCTTCACATGTTTGGATTAATTATCTCTTTTTCCAGCCTTTTCTGACTAATTAAGACCCTCCCCAAACTTGTGAACAGCACTCATACTTGGTCAACATGGGAAAGACAAAGGAGCATTCTTAAGCTATCAGAGACAAGATCGTGGAGGGTCACAAGGCTGGCAAGGGGTACAAAACCCTTTCCAAGGAGTTGGGCCTACCTGTCTCCACTGTTGGGAGCATCATCCGGAAGTGGAAGGCTTATGGAACTACTGTTAGCCTTCCACGGCCTGGACAGCCTTTGAAAGTTTCCACCCGTGCCGAGGCCAGGCTTGTCCGAAGAGTCAAGGCTAACCCAAGGACAACAAGGAAGGAGCTCAGGGAAGATCTCATGGCAGTGGGGACATTGGTTTCAGTCAATACCATAAGTAACGTACTCCACCGCAATGGTCTGCATTCCAGACGAGCCCGTAAGGTACCTTTAATTTCAAAGCGTCATGTCAAGGCTCGTCTACAGTTTGCTCATGATCACTTGGAGGACTCTGAGACAGACTGGTTCAAGGTTCTCTGGTCTGATGAGACCAAGATCGAGATCTTTGGTGCCAACCACACACGTGACGTTTGGAGACTGGATGGCACTGCATACGACCCCAAGAATACCATCCCTACAGTCAAGCATGGTGGTGGCAGCATCATGCTGTGGGGCTGTTTCTCAGCCAAGGGGCCTGGCCATCTGGTCCGCATCCATGGGAAGATGGATAGCACAGCCTACCTGGAGATTTTGGCCAAGAACCTCCGCTCCTCCATCAAGGATCTTAAGATGGGTCGTCATTTCATCTTCCAACAAGACAACGACCCAAAGCACACAGCCAAGAAAACCAAGGCCTGGTTCAAGAGGGAAAAATCAAGGTGTTGCAGTGGCCTAGTCAGTCTCCTGACCTTAACCCAATTGAAAACTTGTGGAAGGAGCTCAAGATTAAAGTCCACATGAGACACCAAAGAACCTAGATAACTTGGAGAAGATCTGCATGGAGGAGTGGGCCAAGATAACTCCAGAGACCTGTGCCGGCCTGATCAGGTCTTATAAAAGACGATTATTAGCTGTAATTGCAAACAAGGGTTATGCCACAAAATATTTAACCTAGGGGTTGAATAATAATTGACCCACACTTTTATGTTGAAAATTTATTAAAATTTAACTGAGCAACATAACTTGTTGGTTTGTAGGATTTATGCATCTGTTAATAAATCCTGCTCTTGTTTGAAGTTTGCAGGCTCTAACTTATTTGCATCTTATCAAACCTGCTAAATCTGCAGGGGGTTGAATACTACTTGTAGGCACTGTATAATGCACCCCTAAAGTCCATGTATAAGGTAACCCAATTAGTCCTCCATATAATGCAACCCCCTAAGTCCTATATGTATTAAAATGCACCCCATAGTCCTTCATATTGGATTATGCAGCTCCATAGTCCTCCATGTATAATGCACCCCTATATTCCATGTAAAAGGGATCCTTCATATAGTATTATGCACACCTTATATTCCTGCATATAGTATTATGCACCCCTTATATTCCTCCATATAGTATTATGCTCCCCTTATATTCCTTCATATAGTTTAGTACACGCCTTATATTCCTCCATATAGTAGTATGCACCCCTTATATTCCGCCATATACTAGTATGCAGCCCCCATATAGTGCACCACCATATTGTGTGCCCCAATATAATATTGTGCGCCAACATATAGTTATATGTGTCACGCTCCCCGGTGCCCGTGTCACGCTCCCCGGTGCCCGTGCCACGCTCCCCGGTTCCCCTGCCACGCTCCCCGGTTCCCCTGCCACGCTCCCCGGTTCCCCTGCCACGCTCCCCGGTTCCCCTGCCACGCTCCCCGGTTCCCCTGCCACGCTCCCCGGCTCCCCTGCCACGCTCCCCGGCTCCCCTGCCACGCTCCCCGGCTCCTCTGCCACGCTCCCCGGCTCCTCTGCCACTCTCCCTTGCTCCCGGACCTCGCTTCCCCGCTCCCGTGCCACGCTCCCCGGTCCCCCGCTCCTCAGCCTCCATGCTCCCTCACCTGCGTCCTCCAGGCAACCCGGTCCCGGCGCCCGTCTGCTGTCCTGAGCCGGCCCGGCACTCCTGCCTCCTGTACACCGCATCCTGCTCTGTCTTCTGGCACCCGGGCCTCGCGCATGCGCATTAGGGCGCGCGCGCGGTCATTGACCATTTCTTAAAGGACCAGCATCCTCCAACAGGATATTGAAGATGCAGGTACAGGGTATATAGGGGGTTCCTTTCCAAGTGGGCGGTGCCTGTTCTTCATGTTTGCTAAGCTAGGAGTCAGGTCTCCCTGTGCCATTGTCTCGTACTCACCTATCTCTCTTGTAGAGCCGCTCTTGTCCCGCCAACCGGTCCTGACGGTTCCAGAACCCCGAACGGACTGTCCGCCATCTTCTCAGTCCCTACCGTCTCCGATTCCTGGATCTGTGTGGTGACCGATCTCCCCGTTCCGCTGGTTCCGGACCCTGCCTGACATCATCTCGGCCTCCGAACCTGCGCTCTGTCACCCGGACTACCTTCAGAGACTCCGTGATCCCAGGGACTTCTACACCCACTCCTCTGAACGGACTGTCCTGCTACCCGTAGTGCTTCGGCTACCGGGCACCTTGCCCTCGGTGGGGTGCTCAGTCCAGTGGATCCACCTCCTGGGCCTACCCGTCATCCTGGTCCTAACAATATGCAGCCCCATATACTATTTTGCAACCCCCATATATGCTTCCTCATAGTCCTCTGGAATTCCTGATTAAATACACAAATATACTCACTTCTCCTCATTCAGCCACTGCCCCAGTCTCCTCAGCGTGTGTCCACTGTTATGCCACTCTGACATTTTAGCACATCAGTGCGCAGTAGTGACGTCACTGCTAGAGATGAGCGATGTTCGAGGTTCGCCAATTTCATGTTCGAGTGATTTTTGCTAAAAGCTCGACAGTTCGAGTTACGTTCGAGAACGGTTCGATCACCAAAAAGCCTAGCTAGTTACTAGCTGGCTTTTCACTGTAATAGTGTGAGTCACTCTGTGATTCACACTATTATCAAATTTCAGCGTATAGTGTGCGGGGGGGACGGGGTTTAGATCTGTGCTGCTGCAAAGTGCTGAGAGAATGCCGATCACCATTTTTTAATTTTTTTTTCCCCTAACCGCGCGTGCAGTGGGGCGTTCCAGGCTGTCAGCAAATCACAGACACACACACAGCTAAGTGGATTTTTGCCAGACAAGCAAGGGCATGTGTCATAGGCTGTGCATGTCACATGTCCTTAACCTATAAGATACGGCCATTTTCCCCTTCGCCGCTATTATCTGTCTTCTGCGTGTGGGTGACAGTCACCGCTCACGCTGCTGCTGTGTGCGCTATAGAGATACAGTGCAATCTACACAGCGCTTTAGGGATTAGGGACTGCTGGTTATTTCAGCCCTTTTCAGGGCTGATTTACAGGCATTCATAGCCATAGCTGCTAAGCATGTCCGTGCAAATGCGGTGTAGGGCTTTAGATAACAGCGTCTGGCTACCTCAGCTCAGGCAATTCCTTGCTGCATTTTTTCATTAGCAGGGATAGAAAGTGAGGCTTCCTTTGCTGTCCTGCTCCCCAGAGCACCCGTGCATTCTACCCACATGCACATTTTTGCCACGCTATTTTATTTGCCCAAAGAGCTGACACTTTTTGTGCCATCCTAAAAGTGTCTGGAATACTACCTTAGTGTTGCTTTGCTGTCTTGCTACCTACAGCACCCGTGCATTATACCCACCTGCCCATTTTTGCCATGCTATTTTATTTGCCCTAAGAGCTGACACTTTTTGTGACATCCTAAAAGTGTCTGAGATAGTACCTTAGGGCGGCTTTGCACACTACGACATCGCAGGTGCGATGTCGGTGGGGTCAAATTGAAAGTGACGCACATCCGGCATCGCATGCGACATCGTAGTGTGTAAAGCCTAGATGATACGATTAACGAACGCAAAATCGTCGTAATCGTATCATCAGTGCAGCGTCGGCGTAATCCATAATTACGCTGACGCGACGGTCCGATGTTGTTCCTCGTTCCTGCGGCAGCACACATCGCTGTGTGTGAAGCTGCAGGAGCGAGGAACATCTCCTACCGGCGTCACCGCGGCTTCCGTAGGATATGCGGAAGGAAGGAGGTGGGCAGGATGTTCACATCCTGCTCATCTCCGCCCCTCCGCCGCTATTGGCCGCCTGCCGTGTGACGTCGCTATGACGCCGCACGACCCGCCTTCTTAGGAAGGAGGCGGGATGCCGGCCAGAGCGAGGGTCGCAGGGCGGGTGAGTGCATGTGAAGCTGGCGTAGCGATAATTTTCGCTACGCCAGCTATCACACGATATCGTACCTGCGACGGGGGCGGGGACTATCGCGTGCGACATCGCAGCATCGGCTTGCGATGTCGCAACGTGCAAAGCCCGCCTTAGTGTTCCTTTGCTGTCCTGCTACCCACAGCACCTGTGCATTATACCCACCTGCCCATTTTTGCCACGCTATTTTATTTGACCAAAGAGCTGACACTTTTTGTGCCATCCTAAAAGTGTCTGGAATACTACGTTAGTGTCCCTTTGCTGTCCTGCTACCCACAGCACCCGGGCATTCTACCCAACTGCCCATTTTTCCCACACAATTCTAATTGCAAACTGTGCTGCCACTGTTAGGGGCATATTAAAATTGTCTGGGATAGTCAGTGTTGGTTCTTCAGCTGTCAATAAAGCTAGACAACCTCTGCAATCTACAGCACCTCTCCATTTTTGCTACCACATTTTAAGTGTCCAATCTTTTCGCTAACAAAATGAGTGGCAAAAGGACAGATGCTGGTGGAAAGGGGAACAGGCGTGTTGGAAAAGGAAAAAAAGTTTGTGTCCGTGGGGTAGGTGGGAAAGCTACATTAACATCTGCTGAAGAAATGCCATCTTCCAGCAAAAGTAAGATGTCTACTACTTTCCGTGGACAATCCGATGTGCTTCCTTTTTTACGGAACCGAACAACTGTAACAAAGGTAGATGATGCACAAAAAAAGAACAAGCTTGAATGGATCTCAAGTGCTCCAACAAGTGGCCTCTCCTCCACCTCAACTTCAACATCCAAAAAACAACAGTCCTCTGAGTTGTCATCCCAATCGCACTTGCTTTCTCCCAGCTCTCAAGTCTCCACCCGCCCTGAAGAGTATGGTGTAACAGAGATGGCTGAGTCTGCAGAGCTGTTCAGTCACACTATAGCCTGTGAATCAGAGGTATGTTGCCAAGCTACAGTGAGTACAGACCAGGAAATGGTCTGCAGTGATGCCCAGAAGCTCTGTGAGTCTGATTCAGGCCTTGATGACCAAGTTTCTGAGCATAATGTAGACCCTCATTCCCAAACTGTAACACCTGTTGGTAGAGACAATGAGGAACATACTGATGACGATGAGACGCAGATACCAGATTGGGATGACAACTTAACTTGATAATGAAGTTCTAGATCCCACTTACTGTCAACCCACAGTCAGGCACTCGAGGAGGACACCAGAGGCGGTGGAGGAGGATGCAACTGATGACGAAGTTACCTTGCGCCTTCCTGGACAGAGTCGGAGAACTGGAAGCACGTCAACAACTGCATCCTCAGCCACAACTCTGCCTCTGAGCACAAGTCGGGGTGGCTCTGCAGGTCGCATGGCCTCTAAGCCTTGCCTAGCCGGGTCCTTTTTTGACCTTGCAAAGGATCTCCCAAATCATGTGATCTGTAAAATTTGTCACCAATCTATAAGTAAAGGCCAAAACCTCACCAGTTTGACAACTTCTTCCATGAATCGTCACATGAATAACAAGCATAAGTCCCAGTGGGAAGCTCACCGTGCTGCAATGCGGCCTAGCGGAGCGGGCCAACCACCGCCTGCCCCTTCAAATTCCTCCACGCGCCCTTCATCTTCTATGACTGTGGGGACAGCTGTCACACATGTTTTTCCACGCCGACCTTCCACCTCTTTAACCGCAACAGCCAGTTTGCTTGGCAGGTTGTCAGTTGGTTTGGAAGGGGAAACAAGTGCTGGTGTAGAGCTCTCTCAGACATCGAGAGCACCAACTTTGGATGAAGGCAACATCATGTCTCCGCCTGCACTTTCCTCACAGACCTGCAGTTTTCCAGGGACACCCTACTCACCACCGTCTCCACACAGCAGCCAGATCTCGGTCCCTCAGATGTGGACAAATAAAAGGCCATTTCCTACGAGCCATGACAAAGCTAAGAGGTTGACTTTCACCCTCTGTAAGCTCTTGGCTACCGAAATGCTGCCTTTCCGCCTGGTGGACACAGAGGATTTTCAAGACCTTATATCAGTCGCAGTGCCCCAGTGCCAGATGCCCAGTCGCCACTACTTCTCCAAGAAAGGTATGCCTGCGCTACACCAGCATGTCGCACACAACATCGCCGCTTCCTTGAGAAACTCTGTGTGTGACAGGGTGCATTTCCCCACCGATACTTGGACCAGTAAGCATGGACAGGGGCGTTGCATGTCGCTGACTGGGCACTGGGTAACTATGGTGAGAGATGGTGAGGGGTCTGCTGAACAAGTCTTGCCGTCCCCACGACTTGTGCATCAATCCTCTGTATGTCGAAGTTCCTCCACTGCTTCTGCCTCCTCAACCTCATCTGGGTCCTCCACCTTCGCCCAAAGCCTGTGTGGTCAGGCCACCCGCGTTGTAACTGTGCACAAGGAATCCCACACACCTCCTTACTATGCTGGCAGCAGAGCTCAACGGCATCAGGCGGTCTTTACGTTGAAATGTCTGGGAAATAAGAGTCACACAGCTGAGGAGTTGTGGTCAGCTCTGCACTCGGAGTTTCGTAAATGGTTGTCTCCACTCAACCTGCAGCCAGGTAAGGCCGTGTGCGACAATGCTGCAAACCTGGGTGCGGCCCCTCGCCGGGGCAAGGTGACACATGTGCCTTGTATGGCTCACGTTTTGAACCTTGTTATCCAGCAATTTTTCACCCACTATCCCGACCTAGATGGGCTTCTGCACAGGGCACGGTCACTCTCTGCTCACTTCCGCCGTTCAACCGCCGCAGCTGACCGACTTGCATCGCTGCAGAGGTCTTTCGGCCTGCTGGTTCATCGCCTGAAATGCGATGTGACGACACGCTGGAATTCGACTCTCCACATGTTACAGCGACTATGGCAGCACCGCCGAGCCCTGGTGCAATACGTTATGACGTATAGCCTGTGCCAACGAGATGCAGAGGTGGGGAAGATCACGCTGATGGAGTGGTCTCAGATCAAGGACCTATGCACTCTTCTGCACAGCTTCGACATGGCGACGAATATGTTTAGCGCTGACAATGCCATTATTAGCATGACAACGGAAGGGCTAACAAGATCTACAAGGACCAGACGTTCATCATCACCAAGGCGGCAGGCATGGGACAGTGGGGGAGAGGGATTAACAATGGCGCATGGTAGCAGCCAAACTGTTTAGGAAGGGGCAGGAGCCCATGAAGAAATGGAGGACGAACTGTCGATGGGCATGGAAGACTCAGCTTATGAGGGAGACCTTGGTCAAATTTCGGTTGTTCGAGGTTGGGAGGATATGTCAGAGGAAGGCAGCATGGTTATCACCTTGCCGCCACCAACACAGCAAGGACTTGGTCCGCAGGGATGCGTAAGACACATGAGTGCCTTCTTGCTGCACTACCTTCAACATGACCCTCGGATTGTCCGAATTAGAAGTAATTATGACTACTGGCTTGCCACACTCTTAGATCCCCGGTACAAGTCCAAGTTTTGCAAAATAATTCCAGCCATAGAAAGGGACGCACGTATGCAGGAGTATCAGCAGAAGCTGTTACTCGATCTTAGCTCGGCTTTTCCACCAAACAACCGTGCAGGTGCAGGGAGTGAATCTCCCAGTTGTAACTTGACAAACATGGGACTGTCTCGTCATCAACAGTCAAACCGTACCAGCAGCACCGTATCTGGTGGTAACAGCAGTTTTATTGAATCGTTTCATAATTTTTTAGACCCTCCTTTGCAAGGCCACCAGAGACAAGAAGTCTGACACATAGTCAATGGCTGGAGAGGATGATACAGGAGTATCTCCAAATGAACATCGATGCCATGACTTTGCAAATGGAGCCTTGCTCATTTTGGGCTTCAAATCTTGAAAAATGGCCAGAGCTCTCCACTTACGCCTTGGAGATCTTGACGTGTCCCGCGGTCAGCGTTGTCTCTGAATGTGTCTTCAGTGCTGCTGGGTGTGTGCTGACAGATAAGCGCACGCGTCTGTCCAGTGACAATGTGGACAGACTAACGTTCATCAAGATGAACAAGTCATGGATCCGCAATAACTTTACTACCCCTGTGTCATCCTGGGGAGAGTAAAGGCTTGTGGATTTGGATTGTGCTTGATGCAAGTCAACATGTGAAGTTTACAACTGGGGCACAAGTGATGCCACTGATGTGGTGTCTGTGGGGCCCAATTTTTTGAAAAAAGGGAGACTCCGCTTGGAGTCCCCTTGCTGTGTTTTTAAAAATGATCCAAGATGAACAAGTCATGGTTCAGCAAGGACTTTGCTACCTACCCCGGTGTCATCCTGAAGACAGTTAAGGCTGGCGTATTTTCGAATGTGCTTGATGCAAATCAACAGGTCAAGTTTGCAACTGGGGCACAAGTGATGCCACTGAAGGGGTGTGTGTGGCCCAATTTTTGGAAAAAAGGGAGACTCTGCTTAGAGTCCCCTTGCTGTGTTTTACATGATTTTAGAAGGGCGTGCCATGCCTATATCTGTGTCTCCTCCTCTTTTTCCTCGTCCAGCTGTTTTGTTTTCGCATGAGTATATGTCCTTGTCACTTTCCCATGTGTTTGTGGTATGTTGTGAGTTGTTTGTCAACTTTTGGACACCTTTGAAGGTGTTTTCTATGTGTTTTTATGTGTTTGCCTCCCATTGTTTTCAATGGGGTTCGAGAGGTTCGTCAAACGGTTCGTCGAACGGCGCCTCGAACGGAGCCTTCAGAGGCTCGCTCATCTCTAGTAACCGCAGTCCTCCCTGCTGAAACATCAGTGTCTCACAGACACATAGTAGTAGAATGATTAGAAATAGAGTGTTCTGCTCCTCCTCGCATTGTTCCTTTCAATTGTATTGGCATCTGTGATGGTGATGCCGATATAAATGAAAGTACGATCGTCGGCAGGAGGTCCACGGGGCCACAGTGACTCACGGGCCCAATCTAGACATCTCACTGCTGAATCACCTAGAACAGAGTGGCTAAAATGAGGTCCTCAAAAAATCCACTCTGATATAGACGGCTCACTACTGAAGCAGCTAGAACGGAGTGGCTAAAATGAGGTCCTCAAAAAATCCACTACGACACAATGTGGATATTATGAGGACTTTCAGCTGCGCTCTGTTACGCTTTTTGCTTTGAGGCTCCTCCCACTCTTCGAAAAAATCCATTGCAGTCACCTCAGTACCAAATGTACATAATGTAGTGGCTAAAATGAGGTCCTCAAAAAATCCACTCTGATATAGACGGCGCACTACTGAAGCAGCTAGAACGAAGTGGCTTTTTTGAGGTCCTCAAAAAATCCACTACGACACAATGTGGATATTATGAGGACTTTCAGCTGCGCTCTGTTACGCTTTTTGCTTTGAGGCTCCTCCCACTCTTCGAAAAAATCCATTGCAGTCACCTCAGTACCAAATGTACATAATGTAGTGGCTAAAATGAGGTCCTCAAAAAATCCACTCTGATATAGACGGCTCACTACTGAAGCAGCTAGAACGGAGTGGCTAAAATGAGGTCCTCAAAAAATCCACTATGACACAATGTGGATATTATAAGGACTTTCAGCTGCGCTCTGTTACGGTTTTTGCTTTGAGGCTCCTCCCACTCTTCGAAAAAATCCATTGCAGTCACCTCAGTACCAAATATACATAATGTAGTGGCTAAAATGAGGTCCTCAAAAAATCCACTACGACACAATGTGTGAAATTATAAGCACTTTCTCGGCTGCGCTCTGTTACGTTTTTCGCCGTGAGGCTCCTCCCACTCTTCAAAAAACTGAATTTCAGTCACCTCAGTACCAAACTGTACAGAATGAAGGCTACAGAGAGATCCTCAAAAAATCCACTCTGATCCAATATGGTAAGTTATGAAGACTGTCAGCTGCGCGGTTCCGTTTTTCATTGTGAGGCTCCGCCCACTCTTTCAATGTCAGTCCTGCGGCCACGACTTGTGGAAATACGGTAAAATTAAAATTCCAGCAAAACTGAACAATCAGCGCTGTGTGCAATTATTTATATTGTAAAAAATAATAATAAAATGTAAGTTATAATAATAATGAAAATAAAAATTTGCCCTTTGGAAAAAAATAATAAATATAACAGTGTGAGCATAAATAAATAAAAACATGAAATCATTCCAATTATAAATCTGATTCCAGCCCCCGCTGTAGAAACTGAACTGTGCTGTATGGAGAAAAGATCACAGAGATCATCAAAAAATCCACTCTGATCTAGCCACCTCACTGGTGAAGCAGCGAGAACGGAGTGGATAAAATGAGGTGACCAAAAACATGTGACTACAGCAAGGCCTCAAGAAATCAACTCTGATCTAGTCACTTCAGTACTGAGCCGGCTAGATCAGAGTGGAAAAAATGAGGACCACAAAAAACCCACTCTGATCTAGACACTTCAGTAGTGAGCCGGCTACATCAGAGTGGAAAAAATGAGGCCTCCAAAAATCAACTCCGATATAGCCGGCTCACTACTGAAGCAGCTAGATCAGAGGAGCACAAAAAATCAACTCTGATCTAGACGCAACCAAAGTGGCACGGTAGAGGCTAGATCGGAGTTGATTTTTTGAGGGGGAGGAGTGATTTCATGAAATCATGATGTCACCGGAAGGGGCGGGGCCTCCTCAGTGTCGTGCAGATCTGTGGGCGGGAAGCGGCAGTGCCCGGGCTCCTCAGTGCAGAGCGGACGGATCCTGACCCTGAGGTGGAGAATATTCATCTTTTCCTCATTAGTTATTGCTCTGAGGTCTCAGCCTGGATGTTGGGGGCACAGAGCAGTGTCTCCTGTATATGTCACAGGGAATGTTCTGAAGCTGCAGCACGGGGCTGTGGAGGCTTCCATAAGGTAAGTGGCTTATGAAGGGGGGTTACACGGAGCAGGGGGTAATGCTGTGGAGGTTTCATAAGGAATGTGGGGGTTACTCTAGGCAGGAGGCGACGCTGCATGTTTGGGGGGCTTGCAGGAGGCAATGTGGAACGTTTAGGGCGGCTCGCACTTGCCACGGAGCGACTGCATGTTTGGGGTGGACTCGCACTGGACAGGGGGTGAAGCTGCACGTTTGGGGGGGGGGGGGCTGGCACTGGGCAGTGAGCGACGCTGCACGTTTGGGGGGGGGGGGGCTGGCACTGGGCAGTGAGCGATGCTGCACGTTTGGGGGGGGCTGGCACTGGGCAGTGAGCGACGCTGCACGTTTGGGGGGGCTGGCACTGGGCAGTGAGCGACGCTGCACGTTTGGGGGGGGGCTGGCACTGGGCAGTGAGCGACGCTGCACGTTTGGGGGGGGGGGGGGCTGGCACTGGGCAGTGAGCGACGCTGCACGTTTGGGGGGGGGGGCTGGCACTGGGCAGTGAGCGACGCTGAACGTTTTGGGGGGGGCTGGCACTGGGCAGTGAGCGACGCTGCACGTTTTGGGGGGGGGGGGCTGGCACTGGGCAGTGAGCGACGCTGCACGTTTGGGGGGGGCTGGCACTGGGCAGTGAGCGACGCTGCACGTTTGGGGGGGCTGGCAGGGGGCGACGCTGCACGTTTGGGGGGGCTGGCAGGGGGCGACGCTGCACGTTTGGGGGGGCTGGCAGGGGGCGACGCTGCACGTTTGGGGGGGGGCTGGCAGGGGGCGACGCTGCACGTTTGGGGGGGGGCTGGCAGGGGGCGACGCTGCACGTTTGGGGGGGGGGGCTGGCAGGGGGCGACGCTGCACGTTTGGGGGGGGGGGCTGGCAGGGGGCGACGCTGCACGTTTTGGGGGGGGGGCTGGCAGGGGGCGACGCTGCACGTTTTGGGGGGGGCTGGCAGGGGGCGATGCTGCACGTTTGGGGGGGCTGGCAGGGGGCGACGCTGCACGTTTGGGGGGGCTGGCAGGGGGCGACGCTGCACGTTTGGGGGGGGGCTGGCAGGGGGCGACGCTGCACGTTTGGGGGGGGGGCTGGCAGGGGGCGACGCTGCACGTTTGGGGGGGGGGGCTGGCAGGGGGGCGACGCTGCACGTTTTGGGGGGGGGGGGCTGGCAGGGGGCGACGCTGCACGTTTTGGGGGGGGCTGGCAGGGGGCGATGCTGCACGTTTGGGGGGGGCTGGCAGGGGGCGACGCTGCACGTTTGGGGGGGCTGGCACTGGGCAGGGGGCGACGCTGCACGTTTGGGGGGGGCTGGCAGGGGGCAACGCTGCACGTTTGGGGGGGGCTAGCACTGGGCAGGGGGCGACGCTGCACGTTTGGGGGGGGGCTAGCACTGGGCAGGGGGCGACGCTGCACGTTTGGGGGGGCTGGCACTGTGCAGTGAGCGACGCTGCACGTTTGGGGGGGCTGGCACTGTGCAGTGAGCGACGCTGTACGTTTCGGGGGGGGGCTGGCACTTGGCATTGAGCGACGCTGCACTTTTGGGGGTGGCTGGCACTTGGCATTGAGCGACGCTGCACGTTTGGGGGGGGGGGGGGGGGCTGGCACTGGGCAGGGGGCGACGCTGCACGCTTGGGGGGGCTCGCAGGGGGTGACATGTTTGGTGGGAACTTGCACTGGGCAGGGTGTGACGCTGCACGCTTGGGGGGGCTCGCGCAGGGGGTGACGCTGCACGTTTGGGGGGGCTCGCACTGGCCGGGGGGCGACGTTGCACGTTTGTGGGGCTCTCACTGGCCAGGGGGTGCCCTGCACGTTTGGGGGGGCTCGCACTGGCCAGGGGGTGCCCTGCACGTTTGGGGGGCTCGCAGTGGCCAGGGGGTGCCATTGCATGTTTGGGGGGCTCGCAGTGGCCAGGGGGTGCCCTTGCATGTTTGGGGGGCTCGCAGTGGCCAGGGGGTGCCCTTGCATGTTTGGGGGGCTCGCAGTGGCCAGGGGGTGACGCTGCATGTTTGGGGGGCTCGCAGTGGCCAGGGGGTGACGCTGCATGTTTGGGGGGCTCGCAGTGGCCAGGGGGTGACGCTGCATGTTTGGGGGACTCGCAGTGGCCAGGGGGTGCCCTTGCATGTTTGGGGGGCTCGCAGTGGCCAGGGGGTGACGCTGCATGTTTGGGGGGCTCGCAGTGGCCAAGGGGTGACGCTGCATGTTTGGGGGGCTCGCAGTGGCCAGGGGGTGACGCTGCATGTTTGGGGGGCTCGCAGTGGCCAGGGGGTGACGCTGCATGTTTGGGGGGCTCGCAGTGGCCAGGAGGTGACGCTGCATGTTTGGGGGGCTCGCAGTGGCCAGGGGGTGACGCTGCATGTTTGGGGGGCTCGCAGTGGCCAGGGGGTGACGCTGCATGTTTGGGGGGTTCGCAGTGACCCGGGGGTGACGCTGCATGTTTAAGGGGGGGCTCGCGGAGGGCGACGCTGCACGTTTGGGGGGCTCTTGCTGGGCAGTGGTGCGTGTTGTTGTGGGCTCTCGCGGGGCGGTGGTGCGTGTTGTGGGGGCTCTCGCGGGGCGGTGGTGCGTGTTGAGGGCTCTCGCGGGGCGGTGGTGCGTGTTGTGGGGGCTCTCGCGGGGCGGTGGTGCGTGTTGTGGGGGCTCTCGCGGGGCGGTGGTGCGTGTTGTGGGGGCTCTCGCGGGGCGGTGGTGCGTGTTGTGGGGGCTCTCGCGGGGCCTCTCTCCCTGCGAGCTCCCCCCGACGTGCAGCCCCTCTCTCCCTGCGAGCTCCCCCCCGACGTGCAGCCCCTTTCTCCCTGCGAGCTCCCCCTGACGTGCAGCCTCTCTCTCCCTGCGAGGGACGCTGCGGGGGCTCGCTGGGCAGCGGGGTGCGTTGGGGGGGGCCGGCACTGGGCAGGGGGTGACGCTGCACGTTGTGAGGGGGGGCCGGCACTGGGCAGGGGGGTGACGCTGCACGTTTAATGTGGGCTCGCACTGGGCAGGGGGCGAAGGGGGGCCCTGTGTGTGTGTGCGCGTGCGGGGCCTGTGTGTGTGTGCGCGCGTGCGGTGGAGTCCCTGTGTGTGTGGGCCGTGTGTGTGTGTGTGTGGGCCGTGTGTGTGTGTGTGTGTGGGCCGTGTGTGTGTGTGTGTGTGTGTGGGCCGTGTGTGTGTGTGTGTGTGTGTGGGCCGTGTGTGTGTGTGTGTGTGGGCCGTGTGTGTGTGTGTGGGCCGTGTGTGTGTGTGTGTGTGTGTGTGTGTGGGCCGTGTGTGTGTGTGTGTGTGGGCCGTGTGTGTGTGTGTGTGTGTGGGCCGTGTGTGTGTGGGCCGTGTGGGCCGTGTGTGTGTGTGTGTGTGGGCCGTGTGTGTGTGTGTGGGCCGTGTGTGTGTGTGTGGGCCGTGTGTGTGTGTGTGGGCCGTGTGTGTGTGTGTGGGCCGTGTGTGTGTGTGTGTGTGGGCCGTGTGTGTGTGTGTGGGCCGTGTGTGTGTGTGTGGGCCGTGTGTGTGTGTGTGTGGGCCGTGTGTGTGTGTGTGGGCCGTGTGTGTGTGTGTGTGGGCCGTGTGTGTGTGTGTGGGCCGTGTGTGTGTGTGTGTGGGCCGTGTGTGTGTGTGTGTGGGCCGTGTGTGTGTGTGTGGGCCGTGTGTGTGTGTGTGTGTGGGCCGTGTGTGTGTGTGGGCCGTGTGTGTGTGTGTGTGGGCCGTGTGTGTGTGTGGGCCGTGTGTGTGTGTGGGCCGTGTGTGTGTGTGGGCCGTGTGTGTGTGTGGGCCGTGTGTGTGTGTGGGCCGTGTGTGTGTGTGGGCCGTGTGTGTGTGTGTGTGTGTGTGTGTGGGCCGTGTGTGTGTGTGTGTGTGTGTGTGTGTGTGTGTGTGTGTGTGTGTGGGCCGTGTGTGTGTGTGTGTGTGTGTGTGGGCCGTGTGTGTGTGTGTGGGCCGTGTGTGTGTGTGTGGGCCGTGTGTGTGTGTGTGGGCCGTGTGTGTGTGTGTGGGCCGTGTGTGTGTGTGTGGGCCGTGTGTGTGTGTGTGTGTGGGCCGTGTGTGTGTGTGTGGGCCGTGTGTGTGTGTGTGGGCCGTGTGTGTGTGTGTGTGGGCCGTGTGTGTGTGTGTGGGCCGTGTGTGTGTGTGTGGGCCGTGTGTGTGTGTGGGCCGTGTGTGTGTGTGTGTGTGTGTGTGTGGGCCGTGTGTGTGGGTGTGTGTGTGTGTGTGTGTGGGCCGTGTGTGTGTGTGTGTGGGCCGTGTGTGTGTGTGGGCCGTGTGTGTGTGTGTGTGTGTGTGTGTGTGTGTGTGTGTGTGTGTGGGCCGTGTGTGTGGGCCGTGTGTGTGTGTGTGTGGGCCGTGTGTGTGTGTGGGCCGTGTGTGTGTGTGGGCCGTGTGTGTGTGTGTGTGTGTGTGTGTGTGTGTGTGTGTGTGTGTGTGTGTGTGTGTGTGGGCCGTGTGTGTGTGTGGGCCGTGTGTGTGTGTGGGCCGTGTGTGTGTGTGTGTGGGCCGTGTGTGTGTGTGTGTGGGCCGTGTGTGTGTGTGTGTGGGCCGTGTGTGTGTGTGTGTGGGCCGTGTGTGTGTGTGTGGGCCGTGTGTGTGTGTGTGGGCCGTGTGTGTGGGCCGTGTGTGTGTGTGTGTGTGTGTGTGTGTGTGTGTGTGTGTGTGTGTGTGTGTGTGTGTGTGTGTGTGTGTGGGCCGTGTGTGTGTGTGTGTGTGGGCCGTGTGTGTGTGTGGGCCGTGTGTGTGTGTGTGTGTGGGCCGTGTGTGTGTGTGTGGGCCGTGTGTGTGTGTGTGGGCCGTGTGTGTGTGTGTGGGCCGTGTGTGTGTGTGTGGGCCGTGTGTGTGTGTGGGCCGTGTGTGTGTGTGGGGGCCGTGTGTGTGTGTGTGTGTGGGCCGTGTGTGGGCCGTGTGTGTGTGTGTGGGGGCCGTGTGTGTGTGTGTGTGTGTGGGCCGTGTGTGTGTGTGTGTGTGTGTGTGTGTGGGCCGTGTGTGTGTGTGTGTGGGCCGTGGGTGTGTGTGTGTGTGGGCCGTGGGTGTGTGTGTGTGTGGGCCGTGGGTGTGTGTGTGTGTGGGCCGTGTGTGTGTGTGTGTGTGTGGGCCGTGTGTGTGTGTGTGTGGGCCGTGTGTGTGTGTGTGTGGGCCGTGTGTGTGTGTGTGTGTGTGGGCCGTGTGTGTGTGTGGGCCGTGTGTGTGTGTGTGTGTGTGTGTGTGGGCCGTGTGTGTGTGTGTGTGGGCCGTGTGTGTGTGTGTGTGGGCCGTGTGTGTGTGTGTGTGTGTGTGGGCCGTGTGTGTGTGTGTGGGCCGTGTGTGTGTGTGTGTGGGCCGTGTGTGTGTGTGTGTGTGTGTGTGTGTGTGTGGGCCGTGTGTGTGTGGGCCGTGTGTGTGTGTGGGCCGTGTGTGTGTGTGTGTGTGTGTGTGTGGGCCGTGTGTGTGTGTGTGGGCCGTGTGTGTGTGTGTGGGCCGTGTGTGTGTGTTTGTGGGCCGTGTGTGTGTGTGTGTGTGTGTGTGGGGGCCGTGTGTGTGTGTGTGTGGGGGCCGTGTGTGTGTGTGTGTGGGCCGTGTGTGTGTGTGTGGGCCGTGTGTGTGTGTGTGGGCCGTGTGTGTGTGTGTGGGCCGTGTGTGTGTGTGTGTGGGCCGTGTGTGTGTGTGTGTGGGCCGTGTGTGTGTGTGTGGGCCGTGTGTGTGTGTGTGGGCCGTGTGTGTGTGTGTGGGCCGTGTGTGTGTGTGTGGGCCGTGTGTGTGTGTGTGTGGGCCGTGTGTGTGTGTGTGGGCCGTGTGTGTGTGTGTGGGCCGTGTGTGTGTGTGTGTGTGTGTGTGTGTGTGTGTGGGCCGTGTGTGTGTGTGGGCCGTGTGTGTGTGTGGGCCGTGTGTGTGTGGGCCGTGTGTGTGTGTGTGTGGGCCGTGTGTGTGTGTGTGTGTGGGCCGTGTGTGTGTGTGTGTGTGGGCCGTGTGTGTGTGTGTGTGTGGGCCGTGTGTGTGTGTGTGTGTGGGCCGTGTGTGTGTGTGTGTGGGGCCGTGTGTGTGTGTGGGCCGTGTGTGTGTGTGGGCCGTGTGTGTGTGTGGGCCGTGTGTGTGTGTGGGCCGTGTGTGTGTGTGGGCCGTGTGTGTGTGTGTGTGGGCCGTGTGTGTGTGGGCCGTGTGTGTGTGTGGGCCGTGTGTGTGTGTGGGCCGTGTGTGTGTGTGGGCCGTGTGTGTGTGTGTGTGTGTGTGTGGGCCGTGTGTGTGTGTGTGGGCCGTGTGTGTGTGTGTGGGCCGTGTGTGTGTGTTTGTGGGCCGTGTGTGTGTGTTTGTGGGCCGTGTGTGTGTGTGTGTGTGGGGGCCGTGTGTGTGTGTGTGGGCCGTGTGTGTGTGTGTGGGCCGTGTGTGTGTGTGTGGGCCGTGTGTGTGTGTGTGGGCCGTGTGTGTGTGTGTGTGTGTGTGTGTGGGCCGTGTGTGTGTGTGGGCCGTGTGTGTGTGGGCCGTGTGTGTGTGTGGGCCGTGTGTGTGTGTGGGCCGTGTGTGTGTGGGCCGTGTGTGTGTGTGTGGGCCGTGTGTGTGTGTGTGTGTGTGGGCCGTGTGTGTGTGTGTGTGGGCCGTGTGTGTGTGTGTGTGGGCCGTGTGTGTGTGTGTGTGTGGGCCGTGTGTGTGTGTGTGTGTGTGTGTGGGCCGTGTGTGTGTGGGCCGTGTGTGTGTGGGCCGTGTGTGTGTGGGCCGTGTGTGTGTGGGCCGTGTGTGTGTGGGCCGTGTGTGTGTGGGCCGTGTGGGCCGTGTGTGTGTGGGCCGTGTGTGTGTGGGCCGTGTGTGTGTGGGCCGTGTGTGTGTGGGCCGTGTGTGTGTGGGCCGTGTGTGTGTGGGCCGTGTGTGTGTGTGTGTGGGCCGTGTGTGTGTGTGTGTGTGGGGCCGTGTGTGTGTGTGTGTGTGGGCCGTGTGTGTGTGTGTGTGTGGGCCGTGTGTGTGTGTGTGTGTGTGGGCCGTGTGTGTGTGTGGGCCGTGTGTGGGCCGTGTGTGTGTGTGTGGGCCGTGTGTGTGTGTGTGTGGGCCGTGTGTGTGTGTGTGTGGGCCGTGTGTGTGTGTGTGTGGGCCGTGTGTGTGTGTGTGTGGGCCGTGTGTGTGTGTGTGTGGGCCGTGTGTGTGTGTGTGGGCCGTGTGTGTGTGTGTGTGGGCCGTGTGTGTGTGGGCCGTGTGTGTGTGTGTGTGGGCCGTGTGTGTGTGTGTGTGGGCCGTGTGTGTGTGTGTGTGGGCCGTGTGTGTGTGTGTGTGGGCCGTGTGTGTGTGTGTGTGGGCCGTGTGTGTGTGTGTGGGCCGTGTGTGTGTGTGTGGGCCGTGTGTGTGTGGGCCGTGTGTGTGTGGGCCGTGTGTGTGTGGGCCGTGTGTGTGTGGGCCGTGTGTGTGTGTGGGCCGTGTGTGTGTGGGCCGTGTGTGTGTGGGCCGTGTGTGTGTGGGCCGTGTGTGTGTGGGCCGTGTGTGTGTGTGGGCCGTGTGTGTGTGTGTGTGGGCCGTGTGTGTGTGTGTGTGTGGGCCGTGTGTGTGTGGGGCCGTGTGTGTGTGGGCCGTGTGTGTGTGTGTGTGTGTGTGTGTGGGCCGTGTGTGTGTGTGTGTGGGCCGTGTGTGTGTGTGTGTGGGCCGTGTGTGTGTGTGTCGGCCGTGTGTGTGTGTGTGTGGGCCGTGTGTGTGTGGGCCGTGTGTGTGTGTGGGCCGTGTGTGTGTGTGTGTGTGTGTGTGTGTGGGCCGTGTGTGTGTGTGTGTGTGTGTGTGTGTGTGTGGGCCGTGTGTGTGTGTGTGTGTGTGTGTGTGTGTGGGCCGTGTGTGTGTGTGTGTGTGCGTGTGTGTGTGTGTGGGCCGTGTGTGTGTGTGTGGGCCGTGTGTGTGTGTGTGTGTGGGCCGTGTGTGTGTGTGTGTGTGGGCCGTGTGTGTGTGTGTGTGGGCCGTGTGTGTGTGTGTGGGCCGTGTGTGTGTGTGTGGGCCGTGTGTGTGTGTGTGGGCCGTGTGTGTGTGTGGGCCGTGTGTGTGTGTGGGCCGTGTGTGTGTGTGTGTGTGTGGGCCGTGTGTGTGTGGGCCGTGTGTGTGTGGGCCGTGTGTGTGTGGGCCGTGTGTGTGTGGGGCCGTGTGTGTGTGTGTGTGTGGGCCGTGTGTGTGTGTGTGTGTGGGCCGTGTGTGTGTGTGTGGGCCGTGTGTGTGTGTGTGTGTGGGCCGTGTGTGTGTGTGTGTGGGCCGTGTGTGTGTGTGTGTGGGCCGTGTGTGTGTGTGTGTGGGCCGTGTGTGTGTGTGTGTGTGGGCCGTGTGTGTGTGTGGGCCGTGTGTGTGTGTGGGCCGTGTGTGTGTGTGTGTGTGTGTGTGTGTGGGCCGTGTGTGTGTGTGTGTGTGTGTGGGCCGTGTGTGTGTGTGTGGGCCGTGTGTGTGGGCCGTGTGTGTGGGCCGTGTGTGTGGGCCGTGTGTGTGGGCCGTGTGTGTGGGCCGTGTGTGTGGGCCGTGTGTGTGTGTGGGCCGTGTGTGTGGGGCCGTGTGTGTGTGGGCCGTGTGTGTGTGTGGGCCGTGTGTGTGTGGGCCGTGTGTGTGTGGGCCGTGTGTGTGTGTGTGTGTGTGGGCCGTGTGTGTGTGTGTGTGTGGGCCGTGTGTGTGTGTGTGTGGGCCGTGTGTGTGTGGGCCGTGTGTGTGTGGGCCGTGTGTGTGTGGGCCGTGTGTGTGTGGGCCGTGTGTGTGTGGGCCGTGTGTGTGGGCCGTGTGTGTGTGGGCCGTGTGTGTGGGCCGTGTGTGTGTGTGTGGGCCGTGTGTGTGTGTGTGGGCCGTGTGTGTGTGTGTGGGCCGTGTGTGGGCCGTGTGTGGGCCGTGTGTGTGTGTGTGGGCCGTGTGTGTGTGTGTGTGTGGGCCGTGTGTGTGTGTGTGTGTGGGCCGTGTGTGTGTGTGTGTGTGGGCCGTGTGTGTGTGTGTGGGCCGTGTGTGTGTGTGTGGGCCGTGTGTGTGTGTGTGTGTGTGTGGGCCGTGTGTGTGTGTGGGCGTGTGTGTGGGCCGTGTGTGTGTGTGTGGGCCGTGTGTGTGTGTGTGGGCCGTGTGTGTGTGTGGGCCGTGTGTGTGTGTGTGGGCCGTGTGTGTGTGTGTGTGTGGGCCGTGTGTGTGTGGGCCGTGTGTGTGTGTGTGTGTGTGTGGGCCGTGTGTGTGTGTGTGTGTGTGTGTGTGGGCCGTGTGTGTGTGTGTGTGTGTGTGTGTGGGCCGTGTGTGTGTGTGTGTGGGCCGTGTGTGTGTGTGTGTGTGGGCCGTGTGTGTGTGTGTGTGTGTGTGTGTGGGCCGTGTGTGTGTGTGTGTGTGTGTGTGTGTGGGCCGTGTGTGTGTGTGGGCCGTGTGTGTGTGTGGGCCGTGTGTGTGTGTGTGTGTGGCCGTGTGTGTGTGGGCCGTGTGTGTGTGTGTGTGTGTGTGTGTGTGTGGGTGGGCCGTGTGGGTGGGCCGTGTGTGTGGGCCGTGTGTGTGTGTGTGTGTGGGCCGTGTGTGTGTGTGTGTGGGCCGTGTGTGTGTGTGTGTGGGCCGTGTGTGTGTGTGGGCCGTGTGTGTGTGTGGGCCGTGTGTGTGTGTGTGTGGGCCGTGTGTGTGTGTGGGCCGTGTGTGTGTGTGTGTGGGCCGTGTGTGTGTGTGGGCCGTGTGTGTGTGTGGGCCGTGTGTGTGTGTGGGCCGTGTGTGTGTGTGTGTGTGGGCCGTGTGTGTGTGTGTGTGGGCCGTGTGTGTGTGTGTGTGGGCCGTGTGTGTGTGTGTGTGTGGGCCGTGTGTGTGTGTGTGTGTGGGCCGTGTGTGTGTGTGTGTGGGCCGTGTGTGTGTGTGTGTGGGCCGTGTGTGTGTGTGTGTGTGGGCCGTGTGTGTGTGTGTGTGTGTGGGCCGTGTGTGTGTGTGGGCCGTGTGTGTGTGTGTGGGCCGTGTGTGTGTGTGTGGGCCGTGTGTGTGTGTGTGGGCCGTGTGTGTGTGTGTGTGTGGGCCGTGTGTGTGTGTGTGTGTGGGCCGTGTGTGTGTGTGTGGGCCGTGTGTGTGTGTGTGGGCCGTGTGTGTGTGTGTGTGTGTGTGTGTGTGTGTGTGTGTGTGGGCCGTGTGTGTGTGTGTGTGGGCCGTGTGTGTGTGGGCCGTGTGTGTGTGTGTGTGTGGGCCGTGTGTGTGTGTGGGCCGTGTGTGTGTGGGCCGTGTGTGTGTGTGTGGGCCGTGTGTGTGTGTGTGGGCCGTGTGTGTGTGTGTGTGTGGGCCGTGTGTGTGTGTGTGTGGGCCGTGTGTGTGTGTGTGTGTGTGTGTGTGTGTGGGCCGTGTGTGTGTGTGTGGGCCGTGTGTGTGTGTGTGTGGGCCGTGTGTGTGTGGGCCGTGTGTGTGTGTGTGTGTGGGCCGTGTGTGTGTGTGTGTGGGCCGTGTGTGTGTGTGTGGGCCGTGTGTGTGTGTGTGTGTGGGCCGTGTGTGTGGGGGTGTGGGCCGTGTGTGTGTGTGGGCCGTGTGTGTGGGCCGTGTGTGTGTGGGGCCGTGTGTGTGTGTGTGGGCCGTGTGTGTGTGTGGGCCGTGTGTGTGTGTGGGCCGTGTGTGTGTGTGGGCCGTGTGTGTGTGTGTGGGCCGTGTGTGTGTGTGTGTGTGTGTGGGCCGTGTGTGTGTGTGGGCCGTGTGTGTGTGTGTGTGGGCCGTGTGTGTGTGTGTGTGGGCCGTGTGTGTGTGTGTGGGCCGTGTGTGTGTGTGTGGGCCGTGTGTGTGTGTGTGTGTGTGGGCCGTGTGTGTGTGTGTGTGTGGGCCGTGTGTGTGTGTGTGTGTGGGCCGTGTGTGTGTGTGTGTGTGGGCCGTGTGTGTGTGTGTGTGTGTGGGCCGTGTGTGTGTGGGCCGTGTGTGTGTGGGCCGTGTGTGTGTGTGTGGGCCGTGTGTGTGTGTGTGGGCCGTGTGTGTGTGTGTGGGCCGTGTGTGTGTGTGTGTGTGTGTGTGTGTGTGTGTGTGTGTGTGTGTGTGGGCCGTGTGTGTGTGTGTGTGTGGGCCGTGTGTGTGTGTGTGTGTGTGTGTGTGTGTGTGTGTGTGTGTGTGTGTGTGTGGGCCGTGTGTGTGTGTGTGTGTGGGCCGTGTGTGTGTGGGCCGTGTGTGTGTGGGCCGTGTGTGTGTGGGCCGTGTGTGTGTGTGTGTGTGGGCCGTGTGTGGGCCGTGTGTGTGTGGGCCGTGTGTGTGTGGGCCGTGTGTGTGTGTGTGTGTGTGGGCCGTGTGTGTGTGTGTGTGGGCCGTGTGTGTGTGTGTGTGTGTGGGCCGTGTGTGTGTGTGTGTGTGGGCCGTGTGTGTGTGTGTGTGTGTGGGCCGTGTGTGTGTGTGGGCCGTGTGTGTGTGTGTGTGTGGGCCGTGTGTGTGTGTGGGCCGTGTGTGTGTGTGTGTGTGTGTGGGCCGTGTGTGTGTGGGCCGTGTGTGTGTGGGCCGTGTGTGTGTGTGTGTGTGTGTGTGTGGGCCGTGTGTGTGTGGGCCGTGTGTGTGTGGGCCGTGTGTGTGTGTGTGTGGGCCGTGTGTGTGTGTGTGTGGGCCGTGTGTGTGTGTGTGTGTGTGTGTGGGCCGTGTGTGTGTGTGTGTGTGGGCCGTGTGTGTGTGTGTGTGTGTGTGTGTGTGTGTGGGCCGTGTGTGTGTGTGTGTGTGGGCCGTGTGTGTGTGTGTGTGTGTGGGCCGTGTGTGTGTGTGTGTGTGTGGGCCGTGTGTGTGTGTGTGTGGGGGCCGTGTGTGTGTGTGTGTGGACCTGTGTAGAGAGAACCTGTATAGCGGTGGGGTGCTGCCATTACCATGTATTGTGGTCAAGAAAGAACATTCATCTTGTCCTTATACTTGAACACAAGCATGTTGTCCCTACTAGTGATGGACAGTCCGGCTCTTTTGGTGATCCGGTTACCATGGCAACGCTCACCAAAAAGAGCCGGCTCATTCGGATCATTCTCGGCTCCTTATTAAATATGTGTTCACCGCAGGTGAACACATATTTAAGATTATAGTGACGCCGCTGAAACCACGCCCACCCGCGACTAAACCCCACTTACAAGGGACCAATTAGATTGCGGAGTGGGCGGGGTTTCGGCGGCAAAAAGAGCCGTTTAGCGATTTTAGTGGCTCACTTTGGTGATCCGGCTCCTGTTGGTCACTGCAGGGAGCCGGATCTTTGTTTTCGGATCGTTCGCGACTGACACATCACTAGTCCCTACATTGCGCTCTGCTCTCAGCAGCTGCCCAGTTAGTGTCCTAGGGAGTCCTTTTTGGTTTATACAGACAGTACCAGAGGCAGCAGCCGCAAAGAAAGACTAGAAGAGAGGGATGCTGGTGTAAGTTATCCACATAGAGGGGATATCCCTGATCCGGCAGTGGGTGCACCAAATCCCACACAATTTTCCCACTCACTCCCCAGACAGGGGAATTGAGTACAGGTGTCTTTCCCTTCATAAACCCTAAATCTCTGGGTGTATTCTGAGGTTCTCTCATACAGCTTGTATAGTTTAATTCCATCTCTGGCCCTACTGCTGGGAAGTAGTGATGGGCAGTCCGGCTCTTTTTGGTGGTCCGGTTACCATGGCAACGCTCACCAAAAAGAGCTGGCTCATTCGGATCATTCTCGGCTCCTTATTAAATGTGTTCACCCCAGGTGAACACATATTTTAGATTTCAGTGACGCTGCTGGAAAGACACCCACCCGCGGCTAAACCCCGCCCACTTACAAGGGACCGATTAGATTGCGGAGTGGGTGGGGTTTAGATGCGGGTGGGCGGGGTTTCAGCGTCGAAGAGCCGTTTAGCGATTTTATTGTCTCACATTGGTGATCCGGCTCCTATCGGTCACTGCAGGGAGCCAGATCTTTGTGTCGGATCGGTCGCGACCGACACATCACCACTGGGAAGGTATTGTCGAAATGTAAGCTTCCCCTTGAAATGTATTGGAGACTCATCTATGCAAATATTCCTTTTTGGGAAATGTACACCTCAACAAATTTGCATCAATTTCTCCTCCCAGTCTCCTCCATTCCCCACAGCTCCCCAGGTCCTGGCCTCCTCCGCTCTTCTTGGAGCTGCAGCAGATGCAGTGATCAGGCAGCAGCTTCTTTCTCTGTTGCTGCTGACAGTGCAGAGTGCAGCAGCTGTGATGAGTTCCTCCTCTCAATGTTGTACTATGCAGGGACAGAGATCCTGCTTCATTAGGCTATGTGCGCACCTAACCACTTTTTGTGTGCTGCGTTTTACTGGAGTTTTGTGCGTTTTTGATCACTGCGCTTTTCCAAAGCATTGGATGGGTGGAAAAACGCAGCAAAAGAATTGACATGTCCTTTTTTTTTTTTTTTTTTTTTCTCTCAGCTCAAAAACGCAGCCAAAAACAAAGGCTGTGTGCAGACAGCAAAAATGAAGTCATAGACTTTGCTGGGGAAGCACAACGCATGAAGTTTTGAGCCCAAAAACGCACAGAAATGCACCGAAAAAAAGCGGTAAAAAACGTCTAGTGCGCACATAACCTTACACTGCTCTGTCCCTGCCTGTGCATAGTGCTGCAGTCAGAGGAGAAAGTCATCCCAACTAATGCACTCAGAATACACACAAAGCCCCTCAGTGTTTTTCTGTCTGCACCTCTTATCTACTCTCCCTGTCAGGCCTCCCACTGTTTCTGCCTCCTCTTTTACTTTGAGTTTTGTGATACGGAAGACAGACTTGCTGGTAGGCCAAGTTCACACACTGCGGTTTTTTTTACGCTGTGTTTTTGTGTGTTTTTTTGCTGCAAAAAACGAACAAAAGCGCACCCGCGGCAAAAAACGCATGCGTCACAGCGGCGTTACTAAGCGGCCGCCCAATAGCAGAGGGGCGGAGATGAGCGGCCGGAACATGCCGCGCACCTCCTTCCTTCCTCATTGCCGGTGGACGCAGGTAAGGAGATGTTTGTCGTTCCTGCGGTGTCACACATAGCGATGTGTGATGCCGCAGAAACAAGGAACAACCAGCGGCAAGCACCACCAATGATATGAAAAGGAGCAACGTGTGAACGATCAACGATTTTTGACGTTTTTGCGATCGTTGATCGTCGCTCCTTTTAGGCTGCTTTCACACCTCCGGTTTCTGCAATGCGGCACAATCCGGCACTTTGTAGGAAAATCGCAACCGTTTTTTTTTTGCTGCCGGTTGTTTTTTCTGCATAGACTTTAATTAGTGCTGCATTGTGCCGCAAGGCCTTGCGTTCCATCCGGTTTTTGCTGCATGCGTCAGATTTAGCCGATGCGGCGGCCGGATGGAACGTTGCCTGACACGTTTTTTCATGCGGCAAAAAAAAACCGCATCGCGCCCCATTCGGCCAATGCGACGCATTTTTCAATGCATATCTATGGCGGCCGGATACGGCGCGATGAGGCAAAAACCGCATCCGGCCGCCGCATGCGGTTTTTGCCACTGCGCATGCTCAGTAGCATGCCGCAAGTGGCAAAAACCGGACGGGCCGCGTGTAAAAACTTATGCAAAGGATGCGGTGTTTTCACCACATCCGTTGCATAGCTTGCACAGCCGGATTAAGCTGCACAGCTCAAGCCGGATGTGTGAAAGCAGCCTTAGTCACACACAACGATATCGCTAACGGCGCCGGATGTGCGTCACGAACAACGTGACCCCGATGATATATCATTAGCGATATCGTTGTGTATAAAGTACCCTTTAATGCATCTCCAAGAGGAGGAGATCGCAGGAGAACTTTGCTAAACAGAGAGGCATACTGGATTTCGATGATGGAGACTTCTATTCCTGGTGGACTGAATAAATGCACAGATTTAATTATGCTTTACTGAGAAAAAAAAGAGATTGGAATTTTCTGTCTGAAATTTATTGATGTGCATTGGAATTAATTTACCTGTATTTTTCCCTGCACTTACAATTGGGAACATATATATATATATATGTGTGTGTGGGGGGGTGTCTTTCTACGAGTTAGAGCAGGGGTCTCAAGCTCGGCTGGGTGTACGGGCCGCACAGAGGAAAAAAAATAATTTGGGGGGCCGCATTCTTTGCTGGTCAAAGTGACATTTTTATTGGTACCATATATTTTTTTTCACACCTTTTGGATCACTGAATTTGAACATTTTCACTTGTTTATTATAACAAATGTGCAAATACTTTGTTTAAATATACCGTATATAAAAAAATGTTGATGGTAAAGAATAAATGTCATGCATTATTTTGAGTTTTTTTTTTAAATTTTATCCCTTTCTTGTAACTAATAGTGTTTCTCATCCTTGTCCCCTTGTAGTAATGTCCCTATCCTGTAGTACTATGCACATCCTAGTCCCCATCCAATAGTAGTGTCCCCATCCTTTAATAATGTCCCCATCCTTTAATAATGTCCCCATCCCTTAGTAATGTCCCTATCCCATAGTAATGTACCAACCTTGTCCCCATCCTATAGTAATG
Source organism: Anomaloglossus baeobatrachus (assembly GCF_048569485.1). NCBI lineage: Eukaryota > Metazoa > Chordata > Amphibia > Anura > Aromobatidae > Anomaloglossus > Anomaloglossus baeobatrachus. The sequence continues at coordinate 247,987,185 of NC_134359.1, forward strand.
TCCCCAGCCTTGTCCCCATCCTATAGTAATGTCCCCATCCTATAGTAATGTCCCCAGCCTTGTCCCCATCCTATAGTAATGTCCCCATCCTATAGTAATGTGCCCATCCTTGTCCCCATCCTATAGTAATGTCCCCATCCTATAGTAATGTGCCCATCCTTGTAATGTCCCCATCCTTTAGTAATGTCCCCAGATTTGTCCCCATTCTATAGTAATGTGGTGGTGGATCGGATGCAGTGACAGCTGCGGCGGCTGAAGGGGGGGTTGGGTGGGGGCAGTGGCGCTATAACTTACCGATCGCTCTCCAGTCCTCAGCTTCCATAGACGCCGGAGTAAAGCTGAGGTGGCGGTCTCCGGCCCCAGATCCACAGTGATTGGAGAGATCGGTCACAATGCCAGTCTCTCCAATCAGAGCTGGGGGCGGGTGAAACAGAGGTCACCCAGCTCCAGCCAATGATCAGTGCTATAGCTGCACTGATCATGGCTGGATTTCAATGTTTAAGCCATTTTCAATGGCTTAAACATTACAGTGGCTGTGATTGGCTGACAAACGCCGCTCAGCCAATCACAGACTCCCTATGTCCGGGGAGGAGACACCACCCCTACTGAGGTCCCCTCCTCCCTGAATCTAAGGTATTTGCAAAGCGATTGCAGTCTCTGGGGCCACGATTTCGCCATGACATACTGGGTACGTCATGGGTCCTTAAGTACCAGGGAGCCATGATGTACCCAGTACGTCATAGGTCGCTAAGGGGTTAATGTGCCTGCCTTCACACACACACACACACACACACACACACACACACACACACACACACAACAAAAACCACCATTCTTCTCGCCTGTCCTGCGTTTCCTCGGCTCCTCATCTTTGCTTCTTCCTGTATGCAGGCCCGTGCCTCCATTGACTATCGTGGCCGGTGCAGAGGTAGTATCCACTGTCAGCGATTTATGTCAGATGAATGTTTTGCCGGCGCTGCACGTGCAGGGTCAAGCTCTCTGTGCACAGCGTTTCCAATGCAGCTTTAGAGGAATAGTTGTGCACAGAGTGCTGGACTCTGAGAACGCAGCGCCGGCAAACCATTAATCTGACATAAATCTCTGACAGTGGCTGCGGCCCCTGCACCTGCCGCGATAGTCAACAGGGGCAGGGGCTTGGGGGCCGCACAAAGCAGCCTGAGTGGCCGCATGCAGCCCGCGTGTTTGAGACCTCTGGGTTACAGTATATAAGAATCTTGTAGATGTTTATGTAGTTGGTTAGAAATAAATTGAGTCGTCCGTGGATGAGTTATAGACTTTGAAACCTTTTATACACAGGCCAGGTTTTTCGGGGCAGGTGTTACATGGCCAAGTGGTGTCCTTTCTTATCCCCCTTCTGTGAGACACTCTGCACCTTTTTGCGACCTCCCCCTTTCTTTCCAGATTGGGGGCCTCACCTGGAGAAGGTGCCCTGGTACTATACAGGCGCTGTCAGTTCCTGAATTCCTGGGGCCCGTTCCTTCCTGGCTTCCTGTGCTGCCAGCCATTCTCTTCAGTAAAGGACATATATTTAATGTGATATGTTTCTTCCATTTATTCTATAGGAGATGGTATAGTGCACAGGATTTCTTGTACTTTGCTGCCATCTACTGGCCACTGTTATAGTTTTCATGTATTGTATTGCGATTTTCCCATATTGCCTCTCTCTCTGTAACTCCTCCTACCCTGTTTCCCCGAAAATAAGACACTGTCTTATATTTTTTTTTGCCCTGAAAAAAGCACTATGTCTTATTTTCAGGGGGTGTCTTATTCTCGAGGAGACATGGTTGGGGGTAAGTTTACCCCCCACAAAAAGCAGACCCCCCCCCCCCCATCCCAGGATCGTCATACTTACCAGCCCAGGGCGTCTGTATGGCTCCCAGATCCTTCTGTGATCTCCCATCCGTTACGCTGCACGCCTCCCCTGCGTCTGGCCGACATCAGATCACACACACACACATCAGATCTCACACTCACACACACACACACACACACACACACACACACACACACACACTTCTCCCTGTGATCTCCCTGCAGCTGTGCTCCCCTGCGTCTAGCTGACATCAGATCTCACACACACATCAGATCTCACACACACACACACACACACACATCAGATTACACTCACACACACACCCACCCCACTTCTTCCCACCCACCCCACGATCCCAGCAGCTGTGCTGCACGCCGTGCTCCTCTGCCTCCTGCCGACACTCACAGATCCGATCGCATACACTCACACACAGTAACACATCAGACAGTATACACGCACACATCTGATCGCATACACTCACACACAGTAACACATCAGACAGTATACACGCACACATCTGATCGCATACACTCACACCCCACTTCTCCCTGTGCCCACCGGTGGGCGGTCCCAGCAGCTGTGCTGCACGCAGTGCTCCTCTGCCGACACTCACACACACGCACACATCCGATCGCATACACTCACACATCCGATCGCATACACACACACACACACACACACACACACACACACTGACGATATCGCACATACGCGCTCACACACTCACAACATCCGGACATACCAAATGCTTCCGGCCATGTGATCCTCCGGCAGGTCCTGGAAGGTCACTGCACAGTATCGCCGCCGAGAAGCAAGCGATATCGTCGGATGTTGTGAGTGTGTGGATGCGATCTGATGTGTGTGTGTGTGTTCCGCCGCTGCAGGACCTTGATGCGCTCACCTGCTCCCGGTCGGCGTCTGGTAAGTATGATCGGGGGTCTTCTTTCTCCTGTCTTCTCTATTCTGGGGGTCTCCGCTGCCTATAATGAAGTGTCCTGCAGTGTCTTTAACTCTTTCACCGCTGCATGACACTTCATTATTGACCGCAGCTATGTCTTATTTTCTGGGGATGTCTTATATTAAAGCATCCCTGAAAACTCCTGCTACGTCTTATTTTCGGGGAAACACGGTATCTTCTCACATTCTGTCTGTCTGGTCAGTGCTATCTTGGCTGCTCGTGCGTCAGGACTAAGGAGAGGATTCTCCTGTCACCTGCATCCTCCATCTTGTATCCCTCATCCATCCTCCATCCTTATTGACTTCCTACCTCATCACACCAAGGTATTGTGAATATATAAGTTGCAGTACAACCCCTGCATCGTCCTTCCTGGATTTACCTCATGCTGGTCAGGCATGAGAGGGAAGGACAGCGAGTAACCTATCTGACATTTCTTGCACAGGGATTCAGGCTCATATTCCTCAGACACATCTCACTCAGGTGCGTCGGTGGCAGGAAACTTCCAATAATAGTCATTGATCACCCCTTCCTTAGACTGAAGGAATGTGCCAGTCTGGCCTGCACACCGTGATATCATTTAAGCATTATACATTCTTTTTTGTGCGATGGGCACGGCCGGCTTTTCGTACCACACCTTAGCTTTGCGCATGGCTCTGTAGAGCTGGAGGACTTGATCAGAGAAATGAACTCCCCCCATGTTCTTATTGTTCCCCAGGACACATTCTGGTGTGTGGACCTGTGTAGAGAGAACCTGTACAGCGGTGGGGTGCTGCCATTACCATGTATTGTGGTCAAGAAAGAACATTCATCTTGTCCTTATACTTGAACACAAGCATGTTGTCCCTACTAGTGATGGGCAGTCCGGCTCTTTTGGTGATCCGGTTACCATGGCAATGCTCACCAAAAAGAGAGGGCTCATTCGGATCGTTCTCTGCTCCTTATTAAATATGTGTTCACCCCAGGTGAACACATATTTAAGATTATAGTGACGCCGCTGAAACCACGCCCACCCGCGGCTAAACCCCACTTACAAGGGACCAATTAGATCGCGGAGTGGGTGGGGTTTTGGCAGCGAAAAGAGACGTTTAGCGATTTTAGTGGCTCACTTTGGTGATCCAGCTCCTGTCGGTCACTGCAGGGAGCCGGATCTTTGTGTCGGATCGTCCGCGACTGACACATCACTAGTCCCTACATTGCGCTCTGCTCTCAGCAGCTGCCCAGTTAGTGTCCTAGGGAGTTCTTTCTGGTTTATACAGACAGTACTGGAGGCAGCAGCAGCAAAGAAAGACTAGAAGAGAGGGATGCTGGTGTAAGTTATCCACATAGAGGGGATATCCCTGATCCGACAGTGGGTGCACCAAATCCGACACAATTTTCCCACTCACTCCCCAGATAGGGAGGCATTCATGGAATTGAGTACAGGTGTCTTTCCCTTCATAAACCCTAAATCTCTAGGTGTATTCTGAGGTTCTCTCATACAGCTTGTATAGTTTAATTCCATCTCTGGCCCTACTGTTGGGAAGTAGTGATGGGCATTCCGGCTTTTTTTGGTGATCTGGTTCCCATGGCTCCGCTCACCAAAAAGAGCCGGATCTTTTCCATCGTTCTCAGCTCCTTATTAAATGTGTTCACCCCAGGTGTACCTGGCTGGGAACCAAAAATATAGGGAAGCCCTTTTTTTTTTTTTTTTTTAATTATTTCATGAATTTCATGAAATAATTAAAAAAAAACAAAAACTGACGTGGACTTCGCCCAATTTTTGAGTTCAGCCAGGTACAACTAGGCAGCTGGGGATTGGAATCCGCAGTAGGGAGTGCCCAAGTTTTCTGGGCACCCCCACTGCGAATTGCAGTCCGCAGACATCCCAGAAAATGGCGCTTTCATAGAAGTGCCATCTTCTGGCGCTGTATCCAACTCTTCTAGCTGCCCTGATGCCGGGTGGCTTGTTGGGTAATGATGGAATTAGGGCTAGCTGTATATTATCAGCTGGCCCTAAGACCGAAATTCATGGTGTCACGCCAATATTGGACATGGCCACCATGATTTTCTAGTAAAAATGAAAAAAAAACACAACACACAAAAAAATATTTTTATTAGACATAAAACACACCACAATTAGTGACTCCATCTTTATTGATATAAAGAACCCCCCCTCCGCAGTAATCCTGGGTCAAGGGTCCCGCGCCGTCCAATCTGGATCCAATATCATGTGATGTTTTTTTCTGGAAGGCAAAGCGATCAGATGTGATTCACGTCCTTGAACCTGACACATCATCACACATCAGCTGATTATATAAAAGCCGTTTATAGAATCAGCGGATGCATCAGTGCAAAAAAAAACCAACTCACTTATGTGCTGATTACCAGCAGCTCCTGGAGCGATCGGACGGGAGTCTGATCCCGTCCGATCGCTGCAGGAGCTGCCGGTAATCAGATGATGAAGTCTCCTGACGGCATCAGCAGATAGGTTAAGCCGGCCGGGCGCTAAAAAGCCGGCGTCACCGTGAGACTTACGATCAGCTGATGCGTCAGGTGCAGCATCAGGTGATCACCGCCAGGTCCTGCAGCTATCGGACGTCCAGCCCGGGAGACTGCACACAGCCGGAGCAGGGGTGGCGGTACCGGGAGAGGAGCTGGGAGCGGACATGTCGGGAATCTGCAGACAGGTGAGTATGACTTTTTTTTTTGTACTGTTCACTCTTGATTTCGCAGCTGCTTCCACCTCCCGCCCGGACATGGCGCCGCACGAGAGCGGACATGGCGCCCTTCGGGAGGTGGAAGCAGCGGTGGCGGTACCGTGAGGATTCACGCTCCTGTGTTTACCAACAGAAGAAATCCTCTTTCTGTACATGTCACTTTACTACCCACCATTTGCGTTTATAGCTGCATTTTTAGTCATAGAAACGCACTAAAATGCAGCTATATTTGCAATTTGTGTTTTTCATTGTGTTTTTGAACATCTCGTTGAACTCAATGGGTGGAAAACTCAGTGAAAAACGCAAAAATAATTGACATGCTGCGTTATTGTGTGAACCACAAAAATGCAGCTAAAAAAAAAGCCGTGTGCAGACAGCAAAAATGAAAACTCATAGACTTTGCTGGGGAAGCAAAGTCATGCAGGTTTCTGAGCAAAAACGCACCCGAAAAACGCGCAAGAACGCCGCGAAAAATGCACTGTGTGAACTTACCCTTAGGGTTTTCCTCACTTTTAAAAAAAAAAAGTGTCCATTAAAAAAAAACAAAAACAAAAAAAACCAACCCACTAACATTGAAATAAACATTACGTTTTTACATACTTTTTCTAACCCCAACTAGGGTTAGGTCGAGGATATTGATTAGGGGTGGAGGGAGACCACCGACCCCATAACTTACTTTAGCTTCCAAGGCTGCACATCAAGCTAAAGTGTATAGCAGCACAGAGATCTGTTGGGTACCTGTACCGCTATACACGCTGCCGACCAATCAGACACCGGCAGCTGTCGTCAACGTGTCTGTGACTGGTGGTGCATGGCATTGAAGTCATGCACCATGATGCGCAAGCCAATGTCAGCTGCTGGCTCCTCCGGCTGTACAAGAGGACGCCGCACTGCAGGAGAGTGGTGAGTAGAATGTCTATTTTATTATGCAGAGACTACACCAGGAAGGGGCCCAGGATGAGGTCAAATATACCCAGATGAAGAACATATATACCAGGATGGGGGACATATATAGCAGGATGGGGACATATATAACAGGATGGGGACACTTAACCAGAATTAGCCCAGGATGGGGGCATTAGTACAGGATGGGGGACATCACTACATAATGGGACGGGGACAACATATATGTCTGGATAGGATTTTGAATAGTACGAGAGCCCATAGATCTAATCAACATGCATGGGGGCATGAAACCCGGGGCAAAATCTTGCACTGGGGCCCATCTTACTCTAGTTACGCCACTGACTATACACACTAGACTAAGGTCAACCACACAGGTATTGGCGGGATTATCTGACAGGTTACTGTGTATTGGGGCCTCGTGACTCTCCCCTGAAAAAATGATAAAGCCCAGTCAGAGACCATGATTTTGGCTATGTACTATAATACTGATGGAATTGCAGCATACAGTACAAGTGGGTGCTTGCTAGTCAGTATGGACAGACTAATTATTGTGAATAAGCATTCCAATAAAACACAGCGTTGTACAGTACAAGTATAGTGGATGGGATTTATAGAATCTCCTGCCCACTGGGCTTTTTTCCGCAGAATGAACTGACGTGTGGCTTTCTGAGCTGCAGTATGTCAATTTATGCTTGTGGAGACGCGAGTGTTCTCAGCGGGAGAAAATAGCGAAAATACATTGCTCCCAGATCCTGATGGTGGGCACGGTCAGCACATTATTGTGCAGAGATCACTCGGGGCTGCGCAAGAGGAGTGACTGCGTCTTGAATGTAGCGTCTCCTGATCGTGTGCACATCCCCTAAATGTTCTCTTAGGTGCCGGAGAATACCTGCCATGTCCTACACACCCGCAACACTCGCTACATCACTGTGCAGGACGTTTTTAATAGAATAATAATGAGCTCTTCAGTAGAATCAATTTGGAAAAAAGATCACAAATACAGAAACAATTCACATGCTGCTGATTTTGAAATCTGCATCACAGGTCAATTTACAAGCTGTAAAAAAAAAAATGTACAGGAGAGTTTAACAATCTCATTTACGTTGCTGGCTTTTTATTCCACCATGGGGGGTCTCTGAGCACAAAAAAAGACATCAAACCCCTTTTCTGTGCAACTAGCAGCAGATTTTGTTGCAGACCTTTCTGCAACGGAAAATCAATTCATCTGACTGGGTTGTTGCACATCTTTCCACATCAACATCACAACCATGCTATTCACCCTGTGGCACATAAAGGTTGTATCTGTTTTTTCATGCATAAAACACTTGTATGTTATTACTTGGTGCTGTTCACGTGTCCGTATTTTTACAGCAGAATGGAGGACATGGGTCAATACAAGTCTATTGGTCTGTGTAAACGCTTCAGGCACACGGATGGCATGGCCGGCTTTACCTACGTGCGAGTGGTGCGGTCGCACAGGGCGTCGGCCGGCAGAGGGGGCGCCCAGGGAGCAGCAATTCACTTTCACTTTGCTGCTCCTTCGGCTTAGTCTGCACCGGATCTACACAGCCTCCAGCAGTTGGTATCCTCCCCTCCTCTGTACCCTGTGCCTGGTCTCCTCCCTCTGCACAGCCTACAGCAGGGGGTGCCCTCACCTTTTCTGGGCTCGGTGTTCTCTCTTCTCCCATCTTTACCAGAGAGAGGGAGGAGGGGCGCCTGCAGCCCCACTGAAATCCTGGAGCCCAGGAAGTGACTGTATATGAGTATACTGTGCTGTGTGTCATATCTGTAATGTATTATATGCTGTCTGTATGTGTTATGTATAACGTGTGTGTGTCCTGTATACTGTGCAATATCTACAGTAGCTATCTGTCTGTCTATACATCCATTCTGACTGTCTGTCTATGTATATCTATTATCTATCCATCTATCTACCATATTTTTCGGACTATAAGACACACCGGACAATAAGACGCACCCTGGTTTTAGAGGAGGAAAATAAAATTTTTAGCAAAAAATGTGGTCATGACACTGTTATGGGGCGAGGATCTACTGCTGACACTATTATGGGGGTAATGTCCCCAAATTCTCTACTAAGTTACCCCATCCTGGTAATGATCCTCCTGCCTTGTATATGATCCCCATCCTTGTATATATATATATACCCCATCCTGCTATATAGCCCCATCCTGCTCATATACCCCATCCTGCTCATATACCCCATCCTGATAAATACCCCCATCCTGATAAATACCCCATCCTGATAAATACCCCTATATCCTGATAAATACCCGCATCCTGCTATATATCCCCATTTTGCTATATACCCCTAGCCTGCTCATATACCCCTATCCTGCTCATAATATACCCCTATCCTGCTCATAATATACCCCTATCCTGCTCATAATATGCCCCCATCTTGCTACAGTTAGGTCCAGAAATATTTGGACAGTGACACAATTTTCGCGAGTTGGGCTCTGCATGCCACCACATTGGATTTGAAATGAAACCTCTACAACAGAATTCAAGTACAGATTGTAACGTTTAATTTGAAGGTTTGAACAAAAATATCTGATAGAAATTGTAGGAATTGTGCACATTTCTTTACAAACACTCCACACATTTTAGGAGGTCAAAAGTAATTGGACAAATAAACCAAACCCAAACAAAATATTTTTATTTTCAATATTTTGTTGCGAATCCTTTGGAGGCAATCACTGCCTTAAGTCTGGAACCCATGGACATCACCAAACGCTGGGTTTCCTCCTTCTTAATGCTTTGCCAGGCCTTTACAGCCGCAGCCTTCAGGTCTTGCTTGTTTGTGGGTCTTTCCGTCTTAAGTCTGGATTTGAGCAAGTGAAATGCATGCTCAATTGGGTTAAGATCTGGTGATTGACTTGGCCATTGCAGAATGTTCCACTTTTTTGCACTCATGAACTCCTGGGTAGCTTTGGCTGTATGCTTGGGGTCATTGTCCATCTGTACTATGAAGCGCCGTCCGATCAACTTTGCGGCATTTGGCTGAATCTGGGCTGAAAGTATATCCCGGTACACTTCAGAATTCATCCGGCTACTCTTGTCTGCTGTTATGTCATCAATAAACACAAGTGACCCAGTGCCATTGAAACCCATGCATGCCCATGCCATCACGTTGCCTCCACCATGTTTTACAGAGGATGTGGTGTGCCTTGGATCATGTGCCGTTCCCTTTCTTCTCCAAACTTTTTTCTTCCCATCATTCTGGTACAGGTTGATCTTTGTCTCATCTGTCCATAGAATACTTTTCCAGAACTGAGCTGGCTTCATGAGGTGTTTTTCAGCAAATTTAACTCTGGCCTGTCTATTTTTGGAATTGATGAATGGTTTGCATCTAGATGTGAACCCTTTGTATTTACTTTCATGGAGTCTTCTCTTTACTGTTGACTTAGAGACAGATACACCTACTTCACTGAGAGTGTTCTGGACTTCAGTTGATGTTGTGAACGGGTTCTTCTTCACCAAAGAAAGTATGCGGCGATCATCCACCACTGTTGTCATCCGTGGACGCCCAGGCCTTTTTGAGTTCCCAAGCTCACCAGTCAATTCCTTTTTTCTCAGAATGTACCCGACTGTTGATTTTGCTACTCCAAGCATGTCTGCTATCTCTCTGATGGATTTTTTCTTTTTTCAGCCTCAGGATGTTCTGTTTCACCTCAATTGAGAGTTCCTTAGACCGCATGTTGTCTGGTCACAGCAACAGCTTCCAAATGCAAAACCACACACCTGTAATCAACCCCAGACCTTTTAACTACTTCTTTGATTACAGGTTAACGAGGGAGATGCCTTCAGAGTTAATTGCAGCCCTTAGAGTCCCTTGTCCAATTACTTTTGGTCCCTTGAAAAAGAGGAGGCTATGCATTACAGAGCTATGATTCCTAAACCCTTTCTCCGATTTGGATGTGAAAACTCTCATATTGCAGCTGGGAGTGTGCACTTTCAGCCCATATTATATATATATAATTGTATTTCTGAACATGTTTTTGTAAACAGCTAAAATAACAAAACTTGTGTCACTGTCCAAATATTTCTGGACCTAACTGTATATACCTGCATCCTGCTCATATACCTCCATCCTGCTCATATACCCCCATCCTGCTCATAATATACTCCCATCCTGCTCATAATATACTCCCATCCTGCTCATAATATACTCCCATCCTGCTCATAATATACTCCCATCCTGCTCATAATATACTCCCATCCTGCTCATAATATACTCCCATCCTGCTCATAATATACTCCCATCCTGCTCATAATATACTCCCATCCTGCTCATAATATACCCCCATCCTGGTATATGCCCTCATCCTGCTATATGGCCTGTATCCTATGGCACAGGAAAAAAAATAAACATTTATACTCACCTTTCCTCACTCCCTGCAGCATCAATCATCTTCCTCTCTGTGTCAGCAGCAGCGCCGCTGACCTGTGTGGAGCCGCTTCCCTGCAGCATCTCTTGTCCTCGTCTGCCTGTCAGCTGACCTGTGTGGAGAGCGCACACAGCGATGACGTCATTGCTGTGCTCACCGTTCTCTACACAGATCAGCTGGCCGGCAGACAGGAGGACATTGCGGTGCTGCAGAGATCAGTGGCCGGTGAGTATACCCTACTTATTCACTGCCCCCGGCACCGATGATGATGCGCGGGGAGCAGTGAATATAGCCGCACATGATCACTCCCGGCTGTAGTTGTCAGGGGTGATCATGTGGGCCGGCTGTTAATTATGCGCGCACCCCCCTGCCCATCATCCCACCCACCTGTCAGCACTGACTTCAGCGCTGAGAGGTGATGAGCAGGAGGATGGGGGTGCATATGTAATGAGCGGGCCCACGTGGTCACGGCAGGTGCTGCTACAGCCTGCTCATGCCCCCGATGACCCGCTCCACCTCAGCACTCTCATTTCCCGCAGCCCTACATTCAGACTATAAGACGCACCCCCCACTTTCCCCCAACATTTGGGGGAGGGGAGGGAGTGCGTCTTAGGCTATGTGCACACAGTGCGTTTTTCTCGGCGTTTTTGCGCGTTTTTCGGGTGTGTTTTTGGCCTCAAAACTGCATGACTTTGCTTCCCCAGCAAAGTCTGAGTTTTCATTTTTGCTGTCCCCACACAGCGTTTTTTTCCAGCTGCATTTTTGTGGTGACCACAAAAGCGCAGCATGTCAATTATTCCAGCGTTTTTCACTGCGCTTTTCATCCATTGAGTTCAATGGGATGTTGAAAGACGCAATGAGAAACGCAAATAGCTGCGTTTTGGTGCGTTTCTAAGACCAAAAACGCAGCTATAAACGCAGGAGGTGGGTAGTAAAGTGACGTGTACAGGAAGAGGATTCCTTCTGTAAGTAAACACAGAAGCGTGAATCCTCCCGGTACCGTCACCGCTGCTTCCACCTCCCGTCCTGTGCATGTATGCTGCCGTGCGGCGCCATGTACAGGCAGGAGGTGGAAGCGGCTGCGAAAACAAAAGTTAACAGTAGAAAAAAAAAAAAAAGTTATACTCACCTGTCTGCAGCCTCCCGGTGCCATGCCCGCTCCCATCTCCTCTCACGGTATCGCCACCCCCGCTCCGGCTGTGTGCAGACGGCCGGGAAACCTCAGATGGATGCAGGACCTGGCGATGGATCACCTGATGCAGTCACCTGACGCATCAGATGATCGTAAGTATCGCGGTGACACGGGCGCCCGGCCGGTATCAGCGGATGCGTCAGGAGACTTCATCCTTGATTACCGGCAGCTGCTGCAGCGATCGCACAGGATCAGACTCCCGCCCCATCGCTGCAGGAGCTGCCGGTAATCAGCACATAAGTGAGTATTATTTTTTTTATTTTTTTTTGCACCGATGCATCAGCTGATTGTATAATCGGCTTTTATACAATCAGCTGATGTGTGATGTGATTCACGTAGTTTAACCTGACACATCATCTGATCGCTTTGCCTTCCAGCACACCGATCAGATGATATTGGATCCGGATTGGACGGCGCGGGACCCTGACCCAGGATTACTGCAGAGGGGGGTTTTTTATTTCAATAAAGATGGAGTCACTAATTGTGTTGTGTTTTATTTCTAATAAAAATATTTTTCTGTGTGTTGTGTTTTTTTTTTATCTTTACTAGAAATTCATGGTGGCCATGTCTAATATTGGCATGACACCATGAATTTCGGGCTTAGGGCCAGCTATACAGCTAGCCCTAACCCCATTATTACCAGGCGAGCCACACGGCATCAGGGCAGCTGGAAGAGTTGGATACAGCGCCAGAAGATGGCGCTTCTATGAAAGCGCCATTTTCTGGGGTGGCTGCGGGACTGCAATTCACAGCGGGGGTGCCCAGAAAGCATGGGCACCCTGCACTGTGGATTCCAATCCCCAGCTGCCTAGTTGTACCCGGCTGGACTCAAAAATTGGGCTCACGTCATTTTTTTTTTTAAATTATTTCATGAAATTCATGAAATAATTTAAAAAAAAAAAAAAAGGGCTTCCCTATATTTTTGGTTCCCAGCCGGGTACAAATAGGCAGCTGGGGGTTGGGGGCAGCCCGTACATGCCTGCTGTACCCGGCTAGCATACAAAAATATGGCGAAGCCCACGTCATTTTTTTTGTTTGTTTTTTGGTCTGCTCCCCCTGACTCTCCCTCAAGCATACAGTCCTGGATGGAGCATGCTGAGCCTTGTAGTTCTGCAGCTGTCTGCTCTTCTGCATACACTAGTGGAGAATGAAGAACACATTGAAGAAGGACATGACATCAGACCTTTTTTTTTTTTTTTTGTTCACTGATAAAAAACGCATAAGGACGCAGTGAGCAAAAACGCAGCAAAAAAACGCACCAAATCGTGGCAAAACGTGTGCGTTTTTTACCACGTTTTTTCGACGCAGTTGCGTTTTTGTGCGTTTTTAGCGGCCAAAAACGCAGCGTCAAAAAAACGCAGTGTGTGCACATAGCCTTATAGTCCAAAAAATACGGTATCTATCCCTCTATCTGTCTATTATCTTTCTACTTTATTATCTATCTGTATGTGTATCTCTCTATTATATATCTGTCTATATCTATCTATGTATCTCTATTATATACAGTGCCTACAAGTAGTATTCAACCCCCTGCAGATTTAGCAGGTTTGATAAGATGCAAATAAGTTAGAGCCTGCAAACTTCAAACAAGAGCAGGATTTATTAACAGATGCATAAATCTTACAAACCAACAAGTTATGTTGCTCAGTTAAATTTTAATAAATTTTCAACATAAAAGTGTGGGTCAATTATTATTCAACCCCTAGGTTTAATATTTTGTGGAATAACCCTTGTTTGCAATTACAGCTAATAATCGTCTTTTATAAGACCTGATCAGGCCGGCACAGGTCTCTGGAGTTATCTTGGCCCACTCCTCCATGCAGATCTTCTCCAAGTTATCTAGGTTCTTTGGGTGTCTCATGTGGACTTTAATCTTGAGCTCCTTCCACAAGTTTTCAATTGGGTTAAGGTCAGGAGACTGACTAGGCCACTGCAACACCTTAATTTTTTCCCTCTTGAACCAGGCCTTGGTTTTCTTGGCTGTGTGCTTTGGGTCGTTGTCTTGTTGGAAGATGAACTGACGACCCATCTTAAGATCCTTGATGGAGGAGCGGAGGTTCTTGGCCAAAATCTCCCCAGGTAGGCCGTGCTATCCATCTTCCCATGGATGCGGACCAGATGGCCAGGCCCCTTGGCTGAGAAACAGCCCCACAGCATGATGCTGCCACCACCATGCTTGACTGTAGGGATGGTATTCTTCGGGTCGTATGCAGTGCCATCCAGTCTCCAAACGTCACGTGTGTGGTTGGCACCAAAGATCTCGATCTTGGTCTCATCAGACCAGAGATCCTTGAACCAGTCTGTCTCAGAGTCCTCCAAGTGATCATGAGCAAACTGTAGACGAGCCTTGACATGACGCTTTGAAAGTAAAGGTACCTTACGGGCTCGTCTGGAACGGAGACCATTGCGGTGGAGTACGTTACTTATGGTATTGACTGAAACCAATGTCCCCACTGCCATGCGATCTTCCCGGAGCTCCTTCCTGGTTGTCCTTGGGTTAGCCTTGACTCTTCGGACAAGCCTGGCCTCGGCACGGGTGGAAACTTTCAAAGGCTGTCCAGGCCGTGGAAGGCTAACAGTAGTTCCATAAGCCTTCCACTTCCGGATGATGCTCCCAACAGTGGAGAAAGGTAGGCCCAACTCCTTGGAAAGGGTTTTGTACCCCTTGCCAGCCTTGTGACCCTCCACGATCTTGTCTCTGATGGCCTTGGAATGCTCCTTTTGTCTTTCCCATGTTGACCAAGTATGAGTGCTGTTCACAAGTTTGGGGAGGGTCTTAATTAGTCAGAAAAGGCTGGAAAAAGAGATAATTAATCCAAACATGTGAAGCTCATTGTTCTTTGTGCCTGAAATACTTCTTAATACTTTAGGGGAACCAAACAGAATTCTGGTGGATTGAGGGGTTGAATAATAAATGACCCTCTGAATAAACTTTTCACAATTTTAAAAAAAAAAAATAAAAGAAATAACATTCTTTTTTGCTGGAGTGCATTTCACACTTCCAGGCTGATCTACAGTCCAAATGTCACAATGCCAATTTAATTCCGAATGTGTAAACCTGCTAAATCTGCAGGGGGTTGAATACTACTTGTAGGCACTGTATCTATTATCTATCTAATCTATCTATTTCTCAATTATATATCTCCATGCTCTATCACTTCTCGTTTCCTAAGCTTCAGAATGCTACAGGCCTGTGGCTTAGGAGACTGTATGCCCACGAGCGCAGCGCAGTGACATCATTGCATCGTGCTGCCTCTGGAGGCCGTCATAGAAGAGGAGATGGAGGCTGCGGTGCTGGGAATCAGGTTAGATGAGTATAATATTTATTTTAATGTCTATGGAATCCGTGGGGGCTCGTGTTATATATAAAAGGCTATGTGGGGACCCTTGCTGTATATAGGAGGTAATGTGGGGTTCCCTGCTGTATATAGAAGGCACTGTGGAGACATCACCTTTTTTATATCTATATGGGAGCTGTGGGGGCTCCTGTTGTACATAAGAGGCTATGTGGGGGGCTCTGCTGTATATAGGAGGCTACGTATAGCCCACTGCTATGTGTAAGAGCCTGTTTAGAGGCTCCTGCTGTGTATAGGAGGCTGTGTGAGGGCTCCTGCTGTGTATAGAAGGCTTTGTTGGGCTTCCTGCTGTGTATAGAAGGCTGTGTGGGGCTCCTGCTGTGCATAGGAGGCTATGTGGGGGCTCCTACTGTGCATAGGTGGCTATGTGGGGGCTCCTGCTGTGCATAGGATGCTGAGTGGGGGCTCCTGCTGTGCAAAGGAGGCAGTGTGGGGCCTCCTGCTGTGCATCGGAGGCTGTGTAGGGGCTCCTACTGTGCATAGTTGGCTGTGTGGGGTCTCATGCTGTGCATAGGAAGCTGTGTGGGGGATCCTGCAGGTATTTGCATATAGTTGTGGTGTGGGCTCTAGATTTAACTCCTGTGGACCCCAGACACCCCAGTCCGACCCTGCATCCATTTATCTTTTACATAGTATCTAAAACTACTGGGCCTGTGGTGATGGGGGGCCATTGCTATTTCCTTGGATGCATGGTTGAACACCAGTGAGGAGCGGATGGCCACTGGCTCCCTATTTCACCCTTGCTTTGCAGATGTGGGTCCCAGATTGGTGTAATGACATCAGGCAGAGCCTGTGATGTGATGCCAGTGGGCCCTGCAGCTGCGGTCAGAGTGGGTGCAGAGCATGTGTAGGGGGTAATAGATACATATATATTTATTATAGACCCTACATAGGCCCTGTACCTGTCACGTATAGTGTGTAATGTAATTCTGAATATTTACCTGCCATATCCTAAAGGTGTGTAATATGCGCTCTGTTAGGATTTCACTTGCCGATTTCGAGTTGTCATCTGATCGCTCACATGGGATTTGCAATGTGTGATCATCTGCCGAATGATGTCTCCTCCTGTTTCTCTCAAATTGAAAATTATAGCAATGAGAAAATTATAACAATGAGAGAAGCAGGAGGAGATGTCATTCAGCAGATGACCCCCAGTCTGCAAATCACTGGTGAGCGATCACATGACCACTCAGATTGGCAAATGAAATCCTGACAGCGTATAAAACTCACTTTGAAGATCCGGCCGGTCAATGTGCAGAATGTCAAACCCAGGGGAGACACTTGTCAGTCTAGGGCAGCAGAGCAGGGAGAAGCAGAATATTCTGCGGAATATCACATGATTCTTATCTTACAAATTTTCCAACAAACTTATTTGCAGCATGGCCAGCTGGTGTGAGCCCAGACTGATTAATAAAGGGATTACAGTATATATGCCATAGTTATTCCATACACAGTGCCCCTCTCTCATGGTGTGTATGTGGTACTGCAGCTTAGTCTGTTCAGGTCATTGGAGTTGAAAAGCAGTGACACTTACACAATGCCCCCGTCCTTATAGTGTGGTACTGCACCTCAGTGTGTTCAAGTCAGTGGAGCTGAGAGGCAGCGACACATACACAGCGCTGCCTGTCGTTATGGTGTGTATGTGGTACTGCACCTCAGTGTGTTCAGGTCATTGGAGCTGAGAGGCAGCGACACATACACAGTGCCCCCTGTCCTTATGATGTGTATGTGGTACTGTACCTCAGTCTATTCAGGTTAATGGAGCTGAGAGGCAGCGACACATATAACCTAAGGACTTTATTATGTAGAAAGTTGAGATTTTTTTCTAATTTTTTACATTGCCCTTTATTATCTGCATTTTGGACTTTTTGGTCCGGAGTACACGCAGCATTGGCCGCCGGCTCCATGGTGCCTTGCCTGGTATCGTCTGGTGCATTTATCCACAGGATTTGTATAATAGATGCTGATCCCACCAATGGGGCCACGACCTGCGCCACTCTCAGTCCAGAGACGCAGAACTGCCATCCAAGTGTACAGGAACTTATACCAACTCTCCACGAAGAACGGCAGCGCCTCATTCTCCAGATACATGTGGCCCCATTGGTGAGATCCACATGTGCCATTCATGATGTAATATCCAGGGATACAGCATAAATGGTTGAAATCAGAAGACCCCATATAAGAACGAGGTCAGATGTGGTGACATTAATGTGGATTTGAGATGCAGATTCTCCAGCACAAATCTGGAGGAGTTTATTGTACGTTTGAAGAGATCAATTTTCTTAGGATATAAAAAAAATGGCCTCCTGTCTTCGTTTGTTTCCTGGGAAACTGGGTAAAAAAATTAGTAGGGTTGGGGCACCAAAGGGCAGTTTTACACGGGGCACCATTCAGGCTAAGGCCGGCCCTGACGGATGGCATCAGTGTACGATCTGTGTGCTGTCAGTGTTTAACATTAGGAAGTATTGAAGAAGGTTTGTAATTTATTTCTTTATCCATCAGTGAAAAGCGCTGATGACTGATGGTAAAGACTGACACATGATGTCACCTTATACAAATGAAGAGAGCCGCGTGATCGGCTGAGCTGTCACTGAGGTTACCTGGATCCAGCGGTGGATGCAGCGGTGGCCGCGGGTAACCTCAGTGACAGCTCAGCTGATCGCGCTACTCACCGCCGCTCCTGTCAGCTCCACGCAGCTAATGAAGGGAATAGCGCGATCAGCTGAGCTGTCACTGAGGTTACTCGCGTCCACCGCTGGATCCAGGTAACCTCAGTGACAGCTCAGCCGATCACGCAGCTCTCTTCATTTGCTGCGTGGAGGTGACAGGAGCGGCGGTGTCTTCTGCTGCTCCGGTCACCTTCATGCAGCAGAGCTGGAAGCGACGCTGGATCATCCTGGATTCCGCCGGACATGGAGGGCTTTTTGGGGCTGATTAAATTGGTGAACCAGGGAATGTGTTTGTGTTTTTTATTTCTAATAAAGCATTTTTCAGGTGTGTGTGTTCATTTACTGTCACTTACAGATTAATCATGGAAGGTATCTCGGGGAGACGCCTGACATGATTAATCTAGGACTTATTGTCAGCTATGGGCTGCCAATAACTCAATATTACCCCGATTTGCCAACGCACCAGGGCAAATCGGGAAGAGCCGGGTACTGTCCCAGAACAGTCGCATCTAATGTATGCGGCCATTCTGGGCGGGTGCTGACTGAAATTGTTAGGCTGGGGGGCTCCCCATAACGTGGAGCTCCCCATCCTAAGAATACCAGCCTTCAGCCGTATGGCTTTATCTGGCTGGTATTAAATTTGGGGGGAACCGCGCGCCGGTTTTTTAAATTTATTTATTTTACTGCACAGTATAGACACGCCCACCGGCTGCTGTGATTGGGTGCAGTGAGACAGCTGTCACTCAGAGTGGGGGCGTGTCTCACTGCAACCAATCACAGGCGCCTGTGGGCGGGGAAAGCAGGGAATACGATATGGCTGTGTGCAGAGCACAGCGCGCCCGCCGGTATAAAGGCTTGGTCACGCTGTGCGGGCCGGCCAATCACTGCAAGTCCACAACTAACAGGGCTGTGGCATTGCAGTGGTCTGCCAGCCAATCCCTGCATGAGAGCTGGCTCTCAAAAGAGCGCCAACATGCAGGGATGAAGACCACGAGTATCGCAAAATTACTCGGTACCCGCCGACTGCCGACCCGAACCCCTTCCTTACCTCAGCTAGATGCGCGGGAGGGCGCTGAATTGCATCACGGGCAGGTGAGTATAATGTGAATCATGTGTAATGTGCTTTCTGTCTGTGTAATGTGCTGCCTGTCTGTGTTATGTATAAGATATGTGTGTCCTGTATAGTGTGCAATATGTAGCTGTCTGTCTGTCTATGTATCCTGTCTGTGTATACGGTCTGTCTATTTATACTATCTGTGTGTGTGTGTGTGTGTGTGTGTGTGTGTGTGTGTATGTATATATATATATATATATATATATATATATATAATATGTATATGTATACACAGTGTGTGTGTGTATATAGATCTGTATACTGTCTGTCTATGTATACTATCTGTGAATACTGTCTGTGTATACTGTCTGTCTGTGTATACTGTCTGTCTATACTGTCTGTCTATACTGTGTATGTCTGTGTATACTATCTATGTATATACAGTCTCTGTGTATACAGTCTGTCTGTCTGTGTATACAGAGAAACAGAAAGGTAGAATCAGCTCACCCAGATCACATGGAGACTCCAATGAAGGACAGGTGCACGGGAAGGCCGGCCCGGCCAAGAAACTCCAGGAAAAAGAAAAAAATCCAGCACTCATGTCCAGGACATGAGTGCTGGATTTTTTTCTTTTTGTCTGTGTATACAGTCTGTCTGTCTGTGTATACAGTCTGTCTGTCTGTGTATACTGTCTGTCTGTGCATACAGTCTGTCTGTCTGCGTGCGTGTGTATGTGTGTGTGTGTATATATATCTGTATACTGTCTGTCTGTATACTATCTGTGAATACTGTCTGTGAATACTGTCTGTGTATACAGTCTGTCTGTCTGTCTGTGTATACAGTCTGATCTGTCTGTGTAATTTTCTAAGGGAAACAACTTCAAGGGTGCAAACACTTTTGGCCATGACTGTGTATATGTATGTATGTATGTATATACATATATATATAATATTATACTATACATATATGTTTTTGCAAGAGTGGCAGTGAGACTGTAGGAAGTTTGAGTGGTGGAGGTGGAGCTGGGGGTGGAGCCTGGGCGGAGTCCCAAGGGGGCCCGAAAATGTTGCCAGTATGGGGCCCTGAAATTTCTAGTGGCGGCCCTGACTCAGTTAATAGTGAATCTAATACTCCATCTAATGTATCCTGACATTTTCTTCAGGAGCATGGGAGAGATTTAAAGAACTATGAATTTTTCAGCTTGAAAAGGGTTAAGGATGCTTTACACGCTGCGACATCGCTAGCACCCGCCCACGTCGCTGTTTCGTCATGGGGATGATCGCAGCTGTAGCGAACAATATCTCTACGGCAGCGTTACACGCACATACCTGCTTAGCGACGTCGCTGGAGACACCGAACAATCTCTCCTTTAACCCCTTAAGGACGAAGCCAGTTTTGTACTTAATGCCCAGGCCATTTTTTGTAATTTTGACCAGTGTCCCTTTATAAGGCTATAACTCTGGAACGCTTCAATGGATCCCGGTGATTCTGAGATTGTTTTTTCGTGACATATTGGGCTTCATGTTAGAGGTAAATTTAGAATGATATATTTTTATCTTTTTATTTGTGAAAAAATCTGAAATTTGACAAAAAAATTTAAAATTTTGCAATTTTCAAAATTTTTATTTTTATGCCCTTAAACCAGAGAGTTATGTCACACAAAATAGTTAATAAATAACATTTCCCACATGTCTTCTTTACATCAGCGCAATTTTTGAAACAAAATTTTTTGGGATTAGGAAGTTATAAGGGTTCAAAGTTCATCAGAAATTTCTCATTTTTTTGAAGAAAATTTACAAATCCATTTTTTTAGGGACCACATCACATTTGAAGTGACTTGGAGAGGCCTAGGTGACAGAAAATACCCAGAAGTGACACCATTCTAAAATCTGCACCCTTCAAGGTACTCAAAATGACCAAATCAAAGAAGTTTATTAACCCTTCAGGTGCCTCAGAGGAACTAAAGTAATGTGGAATGAAAAATAAAATTAACATTTTACCGAAAAATGTTGCTTCAGCACTAATTTTCTTACTTTATCAAGACGTAACACCAAAAATTGAACCTCACACTTTGTTACCCACTTTCTTATGAGTGTGCCGATACCCCACATGTGGTCAGAAACCTTTGTTTGGGTAAATGGGAGAGCTTGGAACGAAAGGAGCAATATTTGAATTTTTGAAAGCAAATTTGGCAGAAACAGATTGCGGGCACCATGTTGCATTTACAGGTCCCCTAAGGTACCTAAACAGCAGAAACCCCCCTCAAGTGACTCCATTTTGGAAACTAGACCCCTTAAGGCTTTTATCTAGGGGTATAGTGAGCATTTTGGACTAACAGGTACTTCACAGAATTTGATAACAGGTTGTCATATTGAAAATTTTCATTTTTTTTTTTAGCAAAAATGTTGCTTTAGCATCAATTTTCTCACTTTTTCAAGAGGTAGCTCCAAAAATTCGACCTCACACTTTGTTACCCACTTTCTTATGAGCGCGCCGATACCCCACATGCGGCGAGAAACCTCTGTACGGGCAAATGGTAGAGCTTGGAACGAAAGGAGCAATATTTGAATTTGGGAAAGCAAATTTGGCTGAATTTGTAATATATTCTCATATTTTGAGACAATTTTCATGGGAAATGGGGATGCACACATATATCCAACCGTATTCATGTTAATGTAAAACATATATAATATACATATATATAAAATATTGGATTCCTGATGACAGGACATACTCCTATATATACTCAAAAAATGTGGAAACCACACAATGGAGTGATATGGTCCAAAATATCTTTATTAGAAAAGTTCACAAACAATTAAAAAAGGAAATGCAATTGCACAATTCCTCAAGGTAACATAATTAAGGAGGACAATAAGAAAAGCCTCACATCGTGGGGACCAGGGCCAAAATATAAATGACTGGATATTATAAGCAGTAATACTCAAGTGGTGCAACAAGATGCCTGATACCAGTCATTACTAGCAGTGTGTATACCCCCCTAATAAAGTAAGAATGTGTCTGTGGGTACAGCATTTCTCTCATCAAATCGGTACATACATGTCCACAGTAAACCCAAAAACATACCAGTGCTTTTAGATAGGGGGGACGAAAAACCGGTCCTAGGTCCAAGCCCAACAGCCGTTTCGGATCACCTTTCTCAAGGGACACCGCACGTTGTCATGATCCCATCTCACTCACCCTTAAATAGTGTATGTGATGATCCATCATCACGTCCAGCCGCCCTTACGCGCACACCCCCAGACGTATTCCGGATATGACGTGCACAAACAAGCCGGCGGCAGGTGGTGGCAAACCGCGCATGCGTTGGGGAAATTTCCCCGTGACGTCATTCACGCATGCGCGCCGCCACCTATGATGCCGCCGGGTGTGCGCACCCGGAAGTCACGCTGAGAGACGCGCGTTATGTAGCTATGGACGGGGTGATGGCAGCACAGGGGAGCCAAGAGTAAAACGCCCACAAATATGAACAGTAATGAATAGGAATCAACACGATTCACAGTATAGATAGACGCCTACTCAGGTCATCATCTACTATACCCACCAAAGAGTGTCATGGCATACATTGTTCCCATCAGAGTATATACAGTAATAAATTCATAATTTTCTCTGGGGTAGGTACATGCACATAAGCTATAACTACCATGATTTTCTCTAGGATAGATATATGCACATAAACTATAACTACATTTCTCTGGGGTAGATATATGTACATAAGTTATAACTACTTTCTCTGGGGTAGATATATGCACATAGGTTATAACTACATTTCTCTGGGATAGATATATGCACATAAACTATAACTACATTTCTCTAGGATAGATATATGCACATACATTATAACCACCTTCTCTAGGGTAGATATATGCACACAATGATGATCCGTTTCGGATGTATCCGTCTCGGATCACTGTACTACCATCTTATGTGCATATATCTACCCCAGAGAAAGTAGTTATAACTTATGTACATACATCTACCCCAGAGAAAGTAGTTTTAGCTTATGTGCATATGTCTACCTCAGAGAAAGTAGTTCTAGCTTATGTGCATATATCTATCCTAGAGAAAATCATGGTAGTTATAGCTTATGTGCATGTACCTACCCCAGAGAAAATTATGAATTTATTACTGTATATACTCTGATGGGAACAATGTATGCCATGACACTCTTTGGTGGGTATAGTAGATGATGACCTGAGTAGGCGTCTATCTATACTGTGAATCGTGTTGATTCCTATTCATTACTGTTCATATTTGTGGGCGTTTTACTCTTGGCTCCCCTGTGCTGCCATCACCCCGTCCATAGCTGCATAATGCGCGTCTCTCAGCGTGACTTCCGGGTGCGCACACCCGGCGGCATCATAGGTGGCGCCGCGCATGCGTGAATGACGTCACGGGGAAATTTCCCCAACGCATGCGCGGTTTGCCACCACCTGCCGCCGGCTTGTTTGTGCACGTCATATCCGGAATACGTCTGGGGGTGTGCGCGTAAGGACGGCTGGACGTGATGATGGATCATCACATACACTATTTAAGGGTGAGTGAGATGGGATCATGACAACGTGCGGTGTCCCTTGAGAAAGGTGATCCGAAACGGCTGTTGGGCTTGGACCTAGGACCGGTTTTTCGTCCCCCCTATCTAAAAGCACTGGTATGTTTTTGGGTTTACAGTGGACATGTATGTACCAATTTGATGAGAGAAATGCTGTACCCACAGACACATTCTTACTTTTTTAGGGGGTATACACACTGCTAGTAATGACTGGTATCAGGCATCTTGTTGCACCACTTGAGTATTACTGCTTATAATATCCAGTCATTTATATTTTGGCCCTGGTCCCCACGATGTGAGGCTTTTCTTATTGTCCTCCTTAATTATGTTACCTTGAGGAATTGTGCAATTGCATTTCCTTTTTTAATTGTTTGTGAACTTTTCTAATAAAGATATTTTGGACCATATCACTCCATTGTGTGGTTTCCACATTTTTTGAATATTCTCATATTTGCAGAGCTTTTGGGTTTCAAGAACAGAAAAAACCCATAAATGTCTTTGTAAGTTATACCCTGTAATGTATTTGTTTACAGAGGTAGGAAGTAGTTTGACACCATTTTTTATGCAGCTGATGCCTATTATAGATGGTGCACCATTTGGTCTTCAGGGTAAAACTGATGGAATCCCAGAACCTATTCAAAGCTTACAGAGACATTGTGCTACCAAACAAGAAAATCCTTCCAGGAATTATTACTCACAAAGGGCGGCATGCCCCTAAAAACACATTTACTGAACTTGGTCTTGCTAACAAAACAGTTGTGGAAAGAAGAATAAACTTTATTGGACGGAAGGGCAAAATGTTCAAATGTGGAGGAGTTGGCAGCCACTATGTGGCAAACCTGAGTGTGCCAAAGATGACAGAACACCATCAGGGCTGGAAGGACCGCTTTATCTTCCAAATAAGTGGTCGTACAATGTCTTCTTAGTTCCATCAATCCCTATATGAGGGACAAATGTGCCAAGCGACATGGTACACCATAACGGGCTACTGCCCGCCAAGGTAGGAACCGCTATGTGCACAAAACGACCAATCCGTTACAGAATTCTGAAAGTATTGTTCGATGCAGGTGGTTCGGCAAGAACCCTGCAGTAAAGCCCATAGTGTATGAATACGGAACAGCATCATTGTTAGGGGATCCTCCAATAAAATGATCATGCCCATAATACCAAGATAAATGCAAAGAAAAGTTTTGTGTAGCAAGACCTAGTGGTAATATGAGTCAAACTAAAATAATTGGTAAAAAAGAATGTTTGAGTAATGAAGTCCTGGAAAGTTGTCAAATGATGAGACTTTTCAAGAACATTAGTGGGGTCCACACTCTGGAGTCTAAAGATGTGGGCATGTGGACTGGGTTTTGTCTGAATAATTGTTTGGTATGTGATGATAAAGTCCTGGAATTAATTGTGAAATGGGGTAAAATGTGTTTTACTGCTGAAAATTTTCTCTTTATTACTAGTCCAAGAAAAAAAATTACTGGGGCCCACTAAACAGAAATATAAAAGTAAAGTATTTGCAAAATTAAAAAAAGCTGCTACCACACAGTTTGGTGTAATTTATTTATGCCAATTATTAATAATTGTGGGATGTGTGGTAGGTTTCAAAACAGGAGGAGATGCAAAGGCCTGGTTGGGAGGGGCACATGGGGCAGTAGTACCGGGAATCGCTCCGTGTGCCGTGCTTTCTACAAACACGGCATCTTTTTTGGGGATACCTTTTGGGTGGGAGTGGAAGGGATGGGGTGAATGAAATGACGCTCAGACAGTCTTCGGACATCCTCTGACTCGAAGGCTTCCTCCTATGCCTCCGAGTCAAAGAGAAGGCTCTGAATAATTTTCTCCTGGTATTGGAGGAAAGAGAGCTTGAGACTTTTTATAAAGCATGAAGCTATTATAGGTAGCAACCTGTAGGAGATAGATTGCTACCTTTTTGTACCAGGTCCTGGTTTTCTGCTTCACTAGATAAGGCTGAAGCACCTGGTCAGACAGATCTACACCTCCCATTAATTTATTGTAGTCTGCGACACAGAGCGGCTTCTGTTTGTCCCTGGTGGCGCCCCTGTCCCTGACCGTCACAGTGGTGTCCGCATGCAATGTAGTGAGCATGAAAACGTCCTAGTAATTATCGGTATATTCGTGATGGCCTTTCTCAAGGAAGGGGGTCATTAGCTCTCAGACAATTTTGCCTGGGATGCCAATTGTCTGGGGGCAGTTTGAGGGGTTGATTTGGCGGTCCCTCCCCTCGTAAATGAGAAAGGTACACGTGTAACCGGTTGTGCTTTCACACATTTTGTATAGTTTTATACCATATTTGGCATGCTTGGAGGGGATAAATTGGCGGAAAGACAGACGGCCCTTGTAGGGACTCGTCTATAGAAACATTTTTGTCAGGGGTATACGAATTTAGGAAGGAAGCTTTTAGAAGGGATATTAGGGGTCTCAATTTATAAAGTCGGTCACAGTTTGGGTAATTTCTTTGAGGGGCTTGGGTATTATCGTTAAAATGCAGGAATCATAAGAGGGTCTCATATCGGGATCGGGTCATAATGGCTGCAAACACAGGGGTGCTGTGCACTGTTTTTGTTGCCCAGTACGAGCGGAGAGTAGGTTTTTTCACTAACCCCATGTTAAAAGTAATGCCCAAAATTTTTTTTAGTTCGGGGACATTTGTGGGGATCCAGGAGCGGGAATGGATGGCGGTAGGATTTTGGGATATATGTTGATGGGCATATAAATTGGTTTGGTGGGCAAATAATTGGAGGACTTCTGGGGTAACAAATTTGGAAAAAATCTAATGGGGTAAAATTTGTGACATTTACATTTATACCGGGGGTTGCTACAAATGGAGGAATTTGAGGGGAGAAGGACGGGTCAGGATACCATAGTGGCCGGGGCAGGGCACTACTTGGACCTGCTTCTGACGTTTCAGCAGTGACGATCGACTCCGCTACCATCGGGCTGTCCGATCCCGAGGAGGAAGCCGAGTCGTCACTATCCGAAAAAGGCTCGATTTCAGAGGCAGACTCTGTATCCGAGCCTGAACTGCCGGAGGCAAGAAGCATGTATGCCTGCTCGGCGGTAAATGTTCTCCACACCATTATTTTTCACTGCCTAACAGAAAAAGAAAAAAAATACTACAATTTTTTTTTTTTGTTTGTTTTAACCCTAACCCTGATCCTAACCCTGATCTAAGAAAAAAAAAATAAAATAAAAATTCTAACTAAGGGGGGATGCTGACGGAGGTGATGAGGATATTTGGGGGGGGATATTTTGGGTGAGGATATTGGGGATGAGGATGAGTGATTTATAATAAAAATTGGTGTTTTTTTTTTTCTGACAGAAGCAGCAGAAAATGTAGTCCCCCTCTTCCCTCCCAGATCAACTACAAGGGAGAGAAGAGGGAGGCAGACCCAAATGCTGCCATTTCCAAAATATTTTGGGTACTTGATCACTGTGATAGGGTCTACCACAGTGATCAAATGTCAGGAACCAATGAAATTAATTCCTGACGTTGCTAGGTGGAAAGAGGCAGACTTCGGCGGTCGAACTGCGCATGCGCCCGCCATTTTACACGGACACGAGAAGGAGGGGGCCGTGGGAACTCTGTAACGAGACCCAGGTACAGGGGGGGGGACCGAGAGAGACCAGACAAGGACAGTTCTCTCACATTTGACTGTTAGAGCACGTCAAATGTGAGAGAAACCATTAAAAACCATTCGAAACCGGCATTTCATTTTGATGGCACATGCTTGCCGTTATTCGGTTAATAACGGCGATCACCGTACCTTTAAATGAAAAAAACAGCCCGAACTGTAATCTCCGGGGTCTCAGCTACCCCCGGCAGCTGAGACCCCGGAAATTTTCTGACTCTGGGGGGCGCTAGACCCTTTTTTCCGACCGCCGTTAAAAAGCGGCGGATCGGAAGAAGTACCCTAATTTGTCGCTGTTAAAAGGCGTATCGGCGGTCGTTAAGGGGTTAAAGATTTTTTTTTTATTATTGATCAACAACTATGTTCTCAATCAACCCAAAAGACTCATAAATATCAAAGCTTAATATTTTTGGAAGTTGGAGTGGTTTTTCTTTTAGATTTGGCTATCTTAGGAGGATATCGGTTTGCGCAGGTAACTATTACTGTGAAGAATTATTAGGCAACTTAATAAAAACCAAATATATTCCCATCTCACTTGTTTATTTTCACCAGGTAAACCAATATAACTGTACAAAATTTAGAAATAAACATTTCTGAAATGCAAAAACAAAACCCAAAAAAATGATTGACCAATATAGCCACCTTTCTTTCGGATGACACTCAACAGTCTACCATCCATGGATTCTGTCAGTTGCTTGATCTGTTTACGATCAATATTGCGTGCAGAAACCACCACAGCCTCCCAGACACTGTTCCGAGAGGTGTACTGTTTTCCCTCCCTGTAGATCTCACATTTTATGAGGGACCACAGGTTCTCTATGGGGTTCAGATCAGGTGAACAAGGGGGCCATGTCACTATTTTTTCAGCTTTTAGACCTTTACTGGCCAGCCACGCTGTGGAGTAGTTGGATGCATGTGATGGAGCATTGTCCTGCATGAAAATCATGTTTTTCTTGAACGATACCGACTTCTTCCTGTACCACTTCTTGAAGAAGTTGTCTTCCAGAAACTGGCAGTAGATCTGGGAGTTGAGCTTCACTCCACCCTCAACCCGAAAAGGTCCCACAAGTTAATCTTTGATGATACCAGCCCATACCAGTCCCCACCTCCACCTTGCTGGCGTCTGAGTCGGAGTGGAGCTCTCTGCCCTTTACTGATCCAGCCTCTGGCCCATCCATCTGGGCCATCAAGAGTCACCCTCATTTCATCAGTCCATAACACCTTTGAAAAATCAGTCTTAAGATATTTCTTGGCCCAGTCGTGATGTTTTATCTTATGTTTCTTGTTCAGAGGTGGTGGTTTTTCAGCCTTCCTTACCTTTGCCATGTCCCCGAGTATGGCCCACCTTGTGCTTTTTGATACTCCAGTAACGTTGCAGCTCTGAAATATGGCCAAACTGGTGGCAAATGGCATCTTGGCAGCTTTACGCTTGATTTTACTCAATTCATGGGCAGCTATTTTGCGCCTTTTTTGCCCAACACGCTTCTTGCGACTCTGTTGGCTGTTCGGTGATCATGCTTCAAAAGTTTGGCAATTTCAAGAGTGCTGCATCCCTCTGCAAGACATCTCACAATTTTGGATTTTTCAGAGCCCCTCAAATTTCTCTTCTGACCCATTTTGCCAAAGGAAAGGAAGTTGCCTAATAATTAAGCACACCTTATATAGGGTGTTGATGTCATTACACCGCACTCCTCCTCATTACAGAGATGCACATCACCTGATTTACTTAATTGGTAGTTAGCTCTCAAGCCTATACAGCTTGGAGTAGGACAACATGTATAAAGTATCATGTGAGCACAATACTCATTTGCCTAATAATTCTGCACACAGTGTATACACATTAGGAATTAATCTTTATTTTAGCCAGGATATACATTTACCAGTCCAGTAAGTAGACTATTACCGTGCTGCTGTTTTGACTGTGCCTGATGCGCCCGTTTGAGTCTCTGCCGGGTGCAGACACCGTGCTGAGCCGCCTGTGAGCAGTACAACCACCAATGGCTACCACCCGCCTGCTTGCCTCCAGAGGCACAACACAGCAGGAGGAGCCTCTAGGAAACTTCAGTGTACACGACGCACCGGCGCTGAGCTGCAGATGCTGACAGTCTGACACTCAGCATGGCTGGGAATCAGGGGCTGGCTGGCGAATTTCTTCCTGGGGGTGAAGCATAAAGCAGTGGTCCCTGATAAGTGGCCTATACTGATTGGCTCTGATTCATTAAAGAGGTGGTCCGAAACTAAATTTTACTTTACTTCTAAATCTGTTATAAGCCAAATCGTTTTTTAAAATACGTTAATGAAAAATTCTCTCACTCCTCTGCCTTATTGTTTTACTACTTCCTCTATGATGACACTTTGTTTAAAAATCCCCATTGCACCCTGGGATACTCAAACGTCATTAAGGGGCAGAGACTCTGGTCAATCTGCAGCCTCTGCCCTCTTGCTGAAACAAAACATCATCAGTGACCTCCATTTCAGGGGCCAGGCTAATCCGTGTTTTATTTTGTATGCACCAGCTGTCAATTCCAACAGATGCTCAGTAGAATCTTACCACTGTGCACTATTCTTTCAGTGCACAATGACAGTGCACTCCTTCGCCAGCTCTGTTCAGAAGTGACGTCACTTGTGGGAATGGCTCTGGTCTCTGCTTGCTCGTTCTTTACTTAGCATGTGCACTGACCGTGCGGTCTGCTGCCAGCTTGTCACTTGTAATCAGAGCCGGCGAGGGAGTGCACTGCCATTGTGCACTGAGAAGAATTCTGCACAGTTACAAGATTCCACTGACTATCCGTGGTAATTGACAGCCGGCATATAATCAATAGAGCAGGGACGAGCCCAGCTCCTGAAATGGACGTCACTGATGACAATTAATTTCAGGGAGGGGGCAAAGGCTGCTACAGTGACCACAGCCTCGGCCCCCTGATAATGACTCGCTTGAGCCTCCTAGCATGCACTGGGATTTTCAAACGAAGCGACATCATAGAGGAAATATAAAAAATAAAGCAGTTAGAGAAGTGAGGGAAGGATAGGGAATTTCTAATTACAGTACTATATGTTAGAAAAATATTAAATTGCGAATTTAAATAGAGATTTAGGAGTAAAATTAAATTTCATTTCGGAGTAGTCTACTGCACAGCATCGAGTGCATGTTCCAACCTTTAGGCTATGTGCACACGTTGCTATTTTTCAGCGCGGAAAAAAACGCACCCTCTGGCAGAGGGGAGAATTGTAAACAATGCTTTTTTGAGAAAAACGCATCGAAAATGCATGCGTTTTTCATGCGTTTTTTTAGGTGCGTTTTTTAAGACTTGTCAGTGTTAATAAAGTTGGTTGAACACAGACCTTTGGAAAAAAAACCCTGTGATGTCATTTCCTTCTCCACATTCTGTTTGGATAAATGGGAGGGCTTGGAATGGAAGGAGCACCATTTGAATTTTGGAAAAGTTGAAATAAACTTCGCGCACCATGTCACATTAGCAGGGCCCCTTGGGTACCTATACGTCAGAAAACCCCCACAAGTGACCCCATTTTGGAATCTGCACCCCTCAAGGATTTTATTCAGGAGTATATTAAGCATTTTGAATCCACAGCTACTTCCCCCAAAATGTTGCTGTAGCAACAATATTCTCACTTTTAGGCCCGTTTCACACGTCAGTGAAAAACACTGACGTTTTTCACTGGCGTGTAAAACACGCACATGTCCCTCCGTGTGCCGTGAATCACGGCACACGTGGGTTGTCTAAGTGCAATCCGGGCTCCGTTCTCCGTGGCCCGTGATTGCACTCAGTAATCATCTCACCTGCGCCCACTCCCGCTCTCCATGGGGCTGATCGCTCCCGCGGTGCAGCATCCGGCTGGTGCTGACCCCCGCAGCAGCTGCTTCCTGGGTCGGCTGTGTCGCGCATCATGAATATGCGCGACAATAATGAGCCGGCTCAGAAGCAGCAGGCTGCACGGGCTGCAGAGGACATCGCTGGACGCCGGGTGAGTTAAAAGGATTTTTATTTTAAAAGCACGTTTTTTTCTGGCACGTGTTTCACGGACCACACCACTGCGTGGTCCGTGGAACATCAGTGATGCCAGAAAAAAATGGACATGTCTCTGTGCGGCAATCACGCACACGCGGGTACGCCGCACGGAGACATGTGCAGTGAAAAATCACTGACGTGTGAGCAGACCCATTCATTATAATGGGTCTGCGTATGTCAGTGATTCTGGTACGTTTAAAAAAAAGCACAAACGTCCCAGAATCACTGACGTGTGAAACAGGCCTAAGGCTATGTGGCCATGATCCAGCGACACGGCGTCTAGTACACAGTGTCAGCCTTCCTGCAGCTGCCCATGCCCACGATTTGGGTTCAGGCTGCTGTGGAGCTCTATGCTACCTGCAGAGAACACTCTCGTCTCCGCAGCATAAATTGACATGCTGAGGCTCGGGAAGCCACGCTACCGGTCAGTTTATGCTGCGGAGAAAAGAAGCACAGTGGGCATGGGATCTCCAAAAATCCTTCCACTGTGCTTCTACTGCACAACGCAGCGTTATGGACGCAGGGAAAACACTCAGCGCCAATAACGCTGCAAACCCTGATTGTGGGCACACAGCCTAAAAAGCGTCAATGGATGAAGGGATGTCAAATATATATAACGTCCCACCCCCGCCTGCATATTCTAAGCTGGCACCTTTAGTACCTTTCATGTGGCACTAAAGGGTGCCTAGCTTAGTATTTATCCAAAAAAAAAAACAAACAATGAAAAAAATGGCATGGGGTCCCCCCTATTTTTGATTGCCAGTCAGGGTAAAGCAGACAGCTGTAGCCTGCAAACCACAGCTGGCAGCTTCATCTTGGCTGGTGATCAATTTGGAGGGCTCCCCAGGCTTTTTTTTTTTAATTTATAAATAAAGAGTTAAAAAAAAAATAACGTGGGGTCCCCCCAAATTAGATCACCAGCCAAGGTGAAGCTGACAGCTGGGGTCTGGTATTCTCAGGGTGGGAAGAGCCATGGTTATTGGACTCTTCCCAGCCTAAAAATAGCAGGCCGCAGCCGCCCCAGAAGTGATGCATCCATTAGATGCGCCAATCCTGGCGCTTCGCCCCAACTCATCCCGCGCCCTGGTGCGTTGGCAAGCGGGGTAATAAATGGGGTTGATACCAGATGTGTAATGTCACCTGGCATCAAGCCCAGCAATTAGTGATGTCACGGCGTCTATCAGATACCAGACATAACTAATTGACAGTAAACAAAAGCAAAAAAAAAATGACAAAAATTTTTTTATTAGAAAAAACACTCCCCAAATCATTCCCTTGTTCTCCAATTTAATAAAAAAATTGAAAAAAATGGGTCCGCAGAAATCCATTTGGACGTCCCACGTCGCCTCTGGACCTTCTAGAATATGGGGGCACGTTCAGGGAACGTATCCCCCATTTTCTAGGAGGGCAGACCCTCCATTTGAGGAGAGTGGGTGCCAAAAATCTGCACCCACTCTCCCCGGGTCACAGCTGCAGAGTGCGAGCAGCCAGCACAGCTCACACTGAACACTGTGCTGGCTGTCAGCTGCTCTGCACATGTGACCGGCCGGCGTCTGCTGTGAAGGAGGAGGGGGCCGCGGGGGATCAGCGCTGCGACCGGACAGGTAAGGGGGAATACCGGGGGAATAGGGGGTGACCGGGCAGGGCCTGGGGTGCATTTTTCTGTCGCATGTCTCAAGGCACATGCGACAGAAATCATAGGAGCAGGGCGGCCGGTGTGCTACTGTGCGCGCGGCCATGTTGGATTTTCGGGAGGGGGGTCGGGGGTCGGGGCGGGCACTTCGGCGACACCGGGGGCTTCCCAGGACTTTGCCAGGAAGTGAGGTCAACAGGAAACCTCTTGACCTCACTTCCAGGTAAATGCCTGCGTTCTGGCATGCCGACAAAGCCCGCGGACCGCAACAAAAAAGCAGCTCCCTGCAGTGTAGCTGCATTCTGACCCCACATCATTGATTCAATGGGGGGGAGAACGCAGCCACACCGCACAAAAGAAGTGACATGCTGCTTTTCTTTCCGCACCGATTTTTGGCATCCAAAACGCTGCGTTTAGAAACGCAGCGTGTGCACTGATTTTTCGGCTTTCTCATACACTTTGCTGGGAAAGCTGAACGCATGCAATTTGCCACTGAAACGCTGCGGTTCTAAATGCAGCGTTTCCGCGGTAAAAAACGCAACGTGTGCACACAGCCTTACAGTTCCAGGTCTTATCCTTAGGACAGGCCATTATCACATCTGGAGATCCATCTATCCGCCGACTATATAGCAGTATTACAGCATTGTACCATTGATGTGAAGAGAACAACCCTGGAATACCTTCAAGAACCTCTTAAAAAAGTACAAACCAGCAGCAGCCAAAGTAACAGTGCCCAACGCTCACTGAGCACCGCAGGGCCTGATGCTCGCTCAGCACCGCAGGGCCTGACGCTCGCTCAGCACCGCAGGGCCTGACGCTCGCTCAGCACCGCAGGGCCTGACGCTCGCTCAGCACCGCAGGGCCTGACGCTCGCTCAGCACCGCAGGGCCTGACGCTCGCTCAGCACCGCAGGGCCTGACGCTCGCTCAGCACCGCAGGGCCTGACGCTCGCTCAGCACCGCACGGCCTGACGCTCGCTCAGCACCGCACTGCCTGACGCTCGCTCAGCACCGCACGGCCTGACGCTCGCTCAGCACCGCACGGCCTGACGCTCGCTCAGCACCGCACGGCCTGACGCTCGCTCAGCACCGCACTGCCTGACGCTCGCTCAGCACCGCACGGCCTGACGCTCGCTCAGCACCGCACTGCCTGACGCTCGCTCAGCACCGCACTGCCTGCAAACAGTGGGATCAGCTGCAGCTAACAAACCAAAGATCTCCAGAGTAAACAGTAATAAAAAATAGTCCTACCAAAGTGCCCCACAGTAATTACTGATAGATTTAAAAATAATTCAATTAAACAAATCTATAAATAGCTACATTTCTTTTTAGTAATACATCAACAAACTAGTCATATAATTACCAAATAATACATACTACATAGTGATACTGAACAGCACCGACCATATCAAAACCAATAACACTACTATACATTGCAAAATAATGCCGCCACACCATGACCAAATATTATCACAACATGGAGTCTGAATATAACCATCATCCTGTTAATGAGCAATGCCCACTGCACCAAGACCAGTGGGTTCACACGGCAAATCCCCCCCCACCCCAAGTCTGCAGTGTGTGAACTTGGCCTAAAGTAGTATGTCCTCCTTCGTGCCCTTCACCACACACAATATAAATTTTCACATCTGTCTCCCCCATTTAATAGTAACGATAATGACTCTCTTTATAGCCTTAGGATCTATAGTAAAACTCTGCACAGTACCAGGATAATACACACAGTGATGTCACAGTACAGGGATAATACACACAGCGATGTCACAGCACAGGGATAATACACACAGCAATGTCACAGTACAGGGATAATACACACAGCGATGTCACAGTACAGAGATAATACATACAGTGATGTCACAGTACAGAGATAATACATAGTGATGTCACAGTACAGAGATAATACATAGTGATGTCACAGTACAGAGATAATACACAGGGATGTGACACTACAGGGATAATACGCAGGGATAATACACAGGGAGGATGTTACAGTGCAGGGATAATACACAGGGATGTTACAGTAGAAAAAGTTTTTTTTCCGCTCACCCACATGATTATTCCATCTGGCTCCAGACTTCAGGACAGTGCAAGGACATGAACTCCGTGTTCAGAGAAGTAGGATAGATAGCAATGGAAATTCCTTTCCTGATCCAGCAACAACGTCCAAAAAGTGTAATAATTTTTTTAAAAACTCATTTTATTTGAAAAAATGTTAAAACTGACATGCGTTAGAGGGATATCCAAAGTTAAAAGGCAACGTCTTACGCGTTTCAGGCCAGTGTGGCCCTAAAGGCTACTTTACACACTGCGATATCGGTCCCGATATCGCTAGTGTGCGTACCCGCCCCCATCTGTTGCGCGACATGGGCATATCGCTGCCCGTGCCGCACAACATCGCCCAGAGCCGTCACACATACTTACCTGTCCGGCGACGTCGCTGTGACCGGCGAACCGCCTCCTTTCTAAGGGGGCGGTCCGTGCGGCGTCACAGCGACGTCACTGAACCGCCGCCCAATCGCAGCGGAGGGGCGGAGATGAGCGGGACGTAACATCCCGCCCACCTCCTTCCTTCCGCATAGCGGCCGGGAGGCAGGTAGGGAGACGTTCCTCGCTCCTGCGGCGTCACACGCAGCGATGTGTGATGCCGCAGGAACGAGGAACAACCTCGTTACTGCTGAAGTAACGATTTTTGGGAATTAGGACCCGTGTAGCCGATTAGCGATTTTTCACTGTTTTGCAACGATGCAAAATCGCTAATCGATGTCACACGCAACGGCATCGCTAATGCGGCCGGATGTGCGTCACGAATTCCGTGACCCCAACGACTCCGCATTAGCGATGTCGTAGCGTGTAAAGCCCGCTTAAGGCTAAGTTCACATTTCCGCTAAAATCTATCAGTCACAATCCGCTGCTCTTGTAAACAGCGGAATCCGTTTAGCGGATTCCGCTGCTCCCATAGACTTGTATGAGCAGCGGATTGTGACTGATGATGCTGCGTTGCACCCTCCGCCCGACTGATCAGTCGTGGAACGACTGACCGCCGGGCGGGGGGAACGCAGCATGTAACGTTTTTTGAGCAGCGAGATCCGTCGGATTTCGCTGCGCATGCTCTCTGGCTCCCTGCACACGTCACCAGCTTTGGTTGGTTACCCGATATTTACCCTGGTTACGGTGCAAGGAGCCAGCGCTAAGCGGTGTAGGCCCGTAACCAAGGTAAATATCGGGTAACCAAGGTAAACATCGGGTGCTTTGCTGTTACCCGATATTTAGGCTGGTTACGTGTGCAGGGAGGCCGACACTTCCCCGCTCGGCTCCACCCCCTCCCGCACTCCGCACATGTATGTACACACACACACACACACACACCTGTCCCCAGCCATGCAGACAAGCACTGCCACTGACACCCTCGTCTGGCCCCGCCCCCTGCTCGGCTCCGCCCCCTCCCGCACTTTGCATGTGCACACACATACATACATACATACATGCACATACACACACTCACTCACTCACACATACACTCACCTGTCCCCAGCCATGCAGACCGCAGCACTTCTACTGACATCCTCAGCGCCTGGCCCCGCCCCCCGCTCGGCTCCGCCCCCTCCCGCACTTTGCATGTGCACACACATACATACATACATACATACATACATGCACATACACACACTCACTCACTCACAGATACACTCACCTGTCCCCAGCCATGCAGACCGCAGCACTTCCACTGACATCCTCAGCGCCTGGCCCCGCCCCCCGCTCGGCTCTGCCCCCGAACTCCGCCCCCCGCACACAACGGAATCCGACAAAGAATTCTGTTCTTTGTCATCCGTTGTACAGCGTTGAACAGCGCATCAGTCACATGCGTCAAGCGACGCATGTGACTGATACAAATCAACGGAAATGTGAACTTAGCCTTAGTCATAGACTTATTTTAACAGAATGAAACACATAATAAATAGAAAAAGAAAAACAAAAAAAACAAAACACACCATCACCTTTGGGTGTACCAAATCCGGTCAAAGGTACACAGGTTCACTTGATTAGATCGACATGTATAGTAACATTGCAGTTAGTAAACTGACAGCATCAATTTAACCCCATGTTAAAGGTACAACAATATTGTTATTGCTAGACTCAATCGATTTACATCATTATAAGGCAAATATACTCTAAAAAACCTTTGCGTTCAAAAAATTATTGCAAAAAAAAACCAAAACACATGACTACAAAACATGCCTATATATAGTCCATACATCACAACAT
This sequence comes from Anomaloglossus baeobatrachus, assembly GCF_048569485.1. Classification (NCBI taxonomy): domain Eukaryota; kingdom Metazoa; phylum Chordata; class Amphibia; order Anura; family Aromobatidae; genus Anomaloglossus; species Anomaloglossus baeobatrachus. The sequence goes on from NC_134359.1 coordinate 248,024,420, forward strand.
TTAATATATATACATCAAATCACTTCTGATGTTCATACCTGTTGGCATGCAGGTGTTATAAGCCGATATCCACTTTGCTTCCCTATCCCGCAGCATGTGAATACGGTCACCGCCTCTTCTGGGAGAAAAAACCTGTTCTATTATGTTCACTCTGAGAGAACTAGTGTCCCCATTATGGTTATATAAAAAATGCTGCGATGCTCCCGATAGGTTTCTAGAGGTCGGATTTGAAATGTCATATAAATGTTCCCCAATGCGTTTTCTTAAGGCGCGGATCGTAGAGCCAACATATTGTATACAGCACTTCTCGCATGTTATCAAATAAACACAGTGGTCTGAACCACAGTTCACAAAGGAGTTAATTTTATAACGTTTTCCAGTACTGGAACTCACACTTTGTTTAGTATTATACATGTGTGAACACGTTCCACATTGCTTCTTGCCGCACCTAAAAGAACCGCATGTGGGAAGCCAATTTTTTACAGTGCTGGGTGCAGATTTCACCAGCAATGCGTCGCTAGGCGAAATATGACTACCTATGGTAGGGGCACGTCTAGAGACATATCGACAACCTGTGTCCAAAATGTTTTTAAGAGTATCGTCCACTGATAAGATAGGCAAATATTTGCGCACAATTCCAATAATTTTACAAAAACTATTGCTATACTGAGTCGAAAAAAACGGTGCACTAGTCTGATCTATCCCCTGTGTGACGGTTTTTGGTATCAAGTAATGAGCTCTGGACTCCATGTTCACTCTATTTTTTGCCCTATCTATTACCGCTTTGCCATATCCCCTATTCCTCAACCTACCATCAATTATTTCACATTCTTTTTCATAAGCCAACTCCGTGCTACAAGATCTCCTGGCCCTAATATATTCGCCTATACGTATGTTTTTCACTATATGCTTGGGGTGATGGCTAGTGGCATAGAGAAGGGAGTTCCCTGCTATGGCTTTTCTGTAGAGCTCAGAATTAACCCGTCCAGTTGCTGGATCACCAATAAGGGTGAGATCCAGGAAGGAGATGGACTCCTGCTGACTATGGGAAACAAATTTCAAATTGAACGCATTTGAGTTAATGTAACTGAAAAAATCTGGTATGGTCGCCTCACTCCCGCGCCATATTATTAAGATATCGTCTATGAAACGACCATACCAGAATATATCAGAAAGGAAAGGGTTCCAAGAATTATAGATGAACTGCTTCTCCCACCAATTCATATATATGTTTGCTAATGAAGATGAAAATTTGGCTCCCATACTGCAGCCGCAGATCTGGACATAAAACTGATTCAAAAAAACAAAATAATTATTTTTAAGCATAGTCAGCAGTCCATCTCCTTCCTGGATCTCACCCTTATTGGTGATCCAGCAACTGGACGGGTTAATTCTGAGCTCTACAGAAAAGCCATAGCAGGGAACTCCCTTCTCTATGCCACTAGCCATCACCCCAAGCATATACTGAAAAACATACCTACAGGCGAATATATTAGGGCCAGGAGATCTTGTAGCACGGAGTTGGCTTATGAAAAAGAATGTGAAATAATTGATGGTAGGTTGAGGAATGGGGGATATGGCAAAGCGGTAATAGATAGGACAAAAAATAGAGTGAACATGGAGTCCAGAGCTCATTACTTGATACCAAAAACCGTCACACAGGGGATAGATCAGACTAGTGCACCGTTTTTTTCGACTCAGTATAGCAATAGTTTTTGTAAAATTATTGGAATTGTGCGCAAATATTTGCCTGTCTTATCAGTGGACGATACTCTTAAAAACATTTTGGACACAGGTTGTCGATTTGTCTCTAGACGTGCCCCTACCATAGGTAGTCTTATTTCGCCTAGCGACACATTGCTGGTGAAATCTGCACCCAGCACTGTAAAAAATTGGCTTCCCACATGCTTTTCTTTTAGGTGCGGCAAGAAGCAATGTGGAACGTGTTCACACATGTATAATAATAAAGAAAGTGTGAGTTCCAGTACTGGAAAACGTTATAAAATTAACTCCTTTGTGAACTGTGGTTCAGACCACTGTGTTTATTTGATAACATGCGAGAAGTGCTGTATACAATATGTTGGCTCTCCGATCCGCACCTTAAGAAAACGCATTGGGGAACATTTATATGACATTTCAAATCCGACCTCTAGAAGCCTATCGGGAGCATCGCAGCATTTTTTATATAACCATAATGGGGACACTAGTTCTCTCAGAGTGAACATAATAGAACAGGTTTTTTCTCCCAGAAGAGGCGGTGACCACATGCTGCGGGATAGGGAAGCAAAGTGGATATCGGCTTATAACACCTGCATGCCAACAGGTATGAACATCAGAAGTGATTTGATGTATATATATTAAATGTGATGTATGGACTATATATAGGCATGTTTTGTAGTCATGTGTTGTTTTTTTTGCAATAATTTTTTGAACGCAAAGGTTTTTTAGAGTATATTTGCCTTATAATGATGTAAATCGATTGAGTCTAGCAATAACAATATTGTTGTACCTTTAACATGGGGTTAAATTGATGCTGTCAGTTTACTAACTGCAATGTTACTATGCATGTTGATCTAATCAAGTGAACCTGTGTACCTTTGACCGGATTTGGTACGCCCAAAGGTGATGGTGTGTTTTTTTTTTTTTGTTTTTCTTTTTCTATTTATTATGTGTTTCATTCTGTTAAAATAAGTATGACTAAGGGCCACACTGGCCTGAAACGCGTAAGACGTTGCCTTTTAACTTTGGATATCCCTCTAACGCATGTCAGTTTTAACATTTTTTTAAATAAAATGAGTTTTTAAAAAAACAGGGATGTTACAGTACAGGGATAATACACAGATGTGACAGTACAGGGGTAATACACAGGGATGTGACAGTACAGGGATAATACACACAGGGTGTTACAGTACAGGGATAATGCACAGAGATGTTACAGTACAGGGATAATGCACAGGGATGTTACAGTACAGGGTTACAGTACAGGGATGTTACAATACAGGGTTACAGTACAGGGATAATATACAGGGATGTTATAGTACAGGGATAATACACAGGGATGTTACAGTACAGGGATAATACACAGGGATGTTACAGTACAGCAGGGGTGGGGAACCTTTTTCTGCCGGGGGCCATTTGGAAATTTTTACCAACCTTCGGGGGCCGCACAAAATTATCAACTTGAAAATTACCCTAATATATTTGGTCAAACAATTAACTCACTGTGGCGGCTGGAGCTTCTACTCTTTGGTGCAGCTGTAATATTAGGCGATATTGATCTTTTTGCTTTTCACAACTGCTTTTCCAGGTTTGAGTTGGCTGGGACTGCTGTATATACATCACAGGGGAGGGTTGGGAGGAATATAGATCACTGGGGAGGCTGGGGGCATAGACATCATTGGGGGGTACATACATCACTGGGGGATACATACATCATTGATGGGGAGCACAAACATAGCTGGGGGGTCATAAACATTGCTGGGGAGGGCTGGGAGGAATATACATCACTAGGGAAGCAGCAGGGCATAGACTTCACTGGGGGTATATACACATCACTGGGTTACACAGACATAGGGGGCACAAACATTGCTGGGGTTATATAAATAGCCGGGGGCAAACAGCCCTGGGGGATGCCGGAGGAACACAGAGAGCCCTGGGGGAACAGAGAATGATGGGAGAGGCTGGAGGCACAGACAAATCAGGGGGACGCTGGGGACACAGATGGCACAGAGAAGAATGGGAGAAGCTGAAGGCACAGCAGAACTGGGAGAGGCTCAGGGCACAGAGATCACTGGGGAGACTGGGGGGGCACAGATCACTGGGGAGACTGGGGTGGGCACAGATCACTGGGGAGACTAGGGGGGCACAGATCACTGGGGAGACGGGGGCACAGATCACTAGGGGTGCATAGATCACTAGGGAGACTGGAGGGGGCACAGAACACTGGGGGGGCACAGATCACTGGGGAGACTGGGGGGCACAGGTCACTGGAGAGACTGGGGGGAGGCACAGAACACATTGGGGGGCACAGATCACTTGGGAGACTGGGGGGGCACAGAACACTGGGGGGGGCACAGATCACTGGGGAGACTGGGGGGCACAGATCACTGGGGAGACTGGGGGGCACAGATCACTGGGGAGACTGGGGGAGGTACAGAACACTGGGGGGGGCACAGATCACTGGGGAGACTGGGGGGGCACAGAAAACTGGGGGGGGGCACAGATCACTGGGGAGACTGGGGGGCACAGATCACTGGGGAGACTGGAGGGAGGCACAGAACACTGGGGGGGCACAGATCACTGGGGAGACTGGGGGGACACAGAACACTGGGGGAGGCACAGAACACTGGGGAGAAAGAGGGGCACAGAGCACTGGAGGTACAGAGCGCTGGGGGCACAGGCAGACTCGGATGAGCTTGGAGGTAGTTAGAGAACTGGGGGAGGCTGGGATCACAGAGCGCTGGAGGTGGTTGCGGGCACGGAGGGCTCTGCCCCCGGGCACAGAGAGGAGCAGCCGCCGGGCACAGAGAGGAGTAGCCGCCGCCGCCGGGCACAGAGAGGAGCAGCCGCCTTTGCCGCTGGGCACAGGGAGCCACCGGGCACGGAGCCGCCGCCGCAACCGCTGGGCACAGAGAGCCGCCGGGCACAGAGAGGAGCAGCCGCCGACGGGCACAGGTAGCCGCCGGGCACAGGAAGCCGCCGCCGCAACCGCCGGGCACAGGGAGCCGCCGCCGCAACCGCCGGGCACAGGGGGGAGCCGCCGCCGCAACCGCCGGGCACAGGGAGCCGCCTCTGGGCACAGTGAGCCACCGTCGCTGGGCACAGAGCGCTGCCGGCACAGTAAGACCTGGGGGATGATTGGCAGTCAATCCTCTCCCTTTGATTTTAGCGCCCCTCACGCCGACCCCACCTACAAAGTACGTCCTCACGTAGGCAGTGCCAGCGTGGGGACGTAGTCTTTCAGGTATAGGAAATGCAGCGTTCAGCATTGAACGCGCTGTGTGGGGTTTTAAAGGGACAGCAGCCAGTAAGATGCGGCTGCCGCCCTAGCACTACAGTTTCCGGGAATCAGCCCGGGGGCCGCAGAAAAAGTCGTCGCGGGCCGCATACGGCCCGCGGGCCGGAGGTTCCCCACCCCTGCAATACAGGGATAATGCACAGGGATGTTACAGTACAGGGATAATGCACAGGGATAATACACACAGTGATGTGACAGTACAGGGATAATACACACAGTGATGTCACAGTACAGGGATAATACACACAGTGATGTTACAGTACAGGGATAATACACAGGGATGTGACAATACAGGGCACTTTCTTTCTGTAGTGTTAGGGTATGTGCGCACGTTGCTTTTTACCTGCTTTTTACCTGCTTTTTTGCTGCTTTTTCTTCTGCGCTGTTTAATGCCAAAATGGATGTGTTCTTCTATTCAAGCAAAGTCTATGGGAATTTGGGTTTCTTGTTCACACTATGTTGTTCAAAATGCTGCCTTTTTGTGGCAGAACTTTGGTCAAAAACTCAGCTTTGCAGTGCAAAACCCAAATGGCAAAAACAATTGACATGTTGCTTCTTTGAAAAGCTGAGTTTTTGACCAAAGTTCTGCCTCAAAAAGGCAGCATTTTGAACAACATAGTGTGAACAAGAAACCCAAATTCCCATAGACTTTGCTTGAATAGAAGAACACATCCATTTTGGCATTAAACAGCGCAGAAGAAAAAGCAGCAAAAAAGCAGGTAAAAAGCAGGTAAAAAGCAACGTGCGCACATACCCTTACAGGCAGACATTTGTGTTTGTACATGATAATGCTCACCTGCTCCTTTGCTGTGAGAGATATTAGTGGCTCCCCTCTCTGCTGCACTTCCTGTCCTGTGCTTTTTCTTTCTGGTTCTTCTGCTCTCCACTTCTCTTTGTGTGCTCTGCTCTCTGTTTGCTGTGCTGATTCTGTCCCTTCTGCCTTGTTGCTCTGCTAGGTTTTCTATGGTCTTTGCTCATTATGCTCTCTGCTCCTTCATTGCTTCTTCTGCTCTGTGTTTTTCATCTTCCTATCTCCCGCGCTGTTCTGAACAAGCTCCGCCCCCTCTCCTGATTGGCTGTTCGCCTCCTGCCATCTCTCACAGCTCTCCATTGGAAGAAAATGCTGCCGGGGACGCCCTCTTCAGCAGAGGCTGCGCTGTGTGCAGTGTCTGCATATCGGTGTTGCAGCCAGCGTACGGCTATGAACAGTGCGGGCCCCTAGCTCCCTCAATCAGCCCCTTGGTGACCTCCCTGGAGCAGCCGCCCGTGCTGGGAATTATGAAAGTGAAAGTGCATACAGAGCGGGCAGCCGTCACAGGGCCCCTTTCAGGTCCCGAGCCCCATAGCAGTGGCGTGGCCTGCCTCTATGGACGGTACGCCACTGTTCAGGACATATCTTCATGTTTCTCACAGATACATAAGTCCATTCACTAGAAGTCATCAGTGGTTTGAAGAGGGATCCATACATGCAAGGTCACCAAACAATAGGAATCCGGATCTGAATATGGGAAAAACGGGAAAATTAAAATCCATATATAAAATTAACAGAGGGCGGCCATGTATGAAGGAATGGGAAATGGACAAAAATGACCAAGAGGTAAAAAGAAGATGAAAAGAAAAATTTTAAAAAATGCACCAAGGATGCATTAAAAGGTGGTGCTGATGAAATAAATTATAAGAAAGATGCGAAGGAGATGGTCTCATTCAGACCCCTAGGAACTAGGGTGTCCAAAGTGCTGATCCACCTCGCTTCGTATTGCGCTAATTTTTTCTTTAAATCTCCCCCCCTATATCCACCACTCACTGCGTTAATACCCCGAACAACTAATAGGGACGAATCACAACTGTGACGCGCCCTAGAGTGTCGAAGTAAAGTCTTCAGGAGTGTTATGTCCTCCACTGTCCTGGCTGCCTCGATGTCACGCACATGCTCCCTGATCCTGACTCGAAGCTCACGGGAGGTGAGTCCTACATAGATCAGGGAGCGTAGGCATGTGGCGTAATATACAACGTGTGTGGTAGCACACGTGATATAGCATCTAATATCAAATAATCTCTGGCCATCTGAGGAGGTGAAGGATTTCGTCCGCACCAGATTTTTGCAAGCCAAGCAGTGGCTGCACTTATAACAACCAAGGAGTGGGCCTTTAGAGCTGAAGGGGTTCTGGACGGGGGGACGTAATGGCTGTTAACCAACATGTCCCTCAGATTCCAGAAATGTAGTGCAGTCATGAGTGGGGCATCAGTCAGGAGTCCCGAAAGTATGGGATCAGAAAGTAGGATAGACCAATGTTTGGCTAAGATCTTCCTCATGGTGCCCCACTCATGATTGAACGTCCCAATAAATCTTAGTTCAGGCTCGGAGGGCTCAGTCTTGGGAGCATAAGAAAAGAGCCGAGATCTAGGTGTTTTCTTGGCTCTCACATACCCCTCTTGATGACCCGGTTGCTATAACCAAAGTCCCGGAAACGGCGCTTAAGGTCACAGGCCTGTGCTTCAAAAGAATGGTCCAACGAACAGATCCTCCTCATCCTCATAAATTGGCCAGTCGGTATGGCACGGATAGTAGAGGGGTTATGGGCTGATGAAGCATGCAGCAGAGCGTTGACTGAAGTGTTCTTCCGGTGGACATCAGTCTGTATGAGGCGGTCAGAACCCACCTCAATCTTGATGTCCAGGAAGTCAACGCAACTGCTGCTATGCTTATACGTAAGTTTTATGTTAAAATCATTACAATTTAAATAGCCCATAAAGTTCTCGAGGAGAGAGAGAGAGAGAGAGAAGAGAGAGATAGAAAGGAGAGAAAGAGAGAAGGAAGAGAGAGAGAGAGAAGGAAGAGAAAGAGGAGAAAGAAGAGAGAGAAAGGAGAGAGGGAGATAGGCGAGAGGGAAAGGAGAGAGAGAGAGAGAGAGCTCACAGCTGATGTCCGGCTCCTCCCATCAGTGCATAATTAAATTATATTTATAAATATATTATAAATATAATTTATTAAAAAAAAAATATAAATAAATAAATTTACCGGGTCTAGAACTCGCGACCTTATGCTTCCTAGGTGAGAACTCTATCCACTCAGCTATTGCTTCTAATGTGAATGATAGGCACGTGATTCATTTCATTGCTATGTGAAGCTCATGCAGAGCACTCGTGTTCTGTAGCAGAGATGACAGTGTCGTGTGGATTACATCGGACCTGGAGGGGTATAGGAGGATTTTAATAAAATGGTGAAACTGTGTTTTTTTTGTCTTTTATTCCAAATAAAGGATTTTTCGGTGTGTGTGTTTCTTTACTTTCACTTACAGTTTAATCATAGATGGTATCTCGGGGAGACGCGTGGCATGATTAAACTCATTATTACCCCAATTGCCACCGCACCAGGGCAATTCGGGATGAGCTGGGTAGAGTCCCCCAGGACAGTCGCACCTAATGGATGCGGCAATTCTGGGCGGCTGCTGGGTGATATTGTTAGGGTGGGGGGCTCCCCATAGCGTGGCGCTCTCCATCCTGACAATACCAGCCTCCAGCCGTGCGGCTTTATCCTGGCTGTATCAAATATGGGGGGACCGCATTTTTTTAATTTCATTTATTTAGTTATTTTTTTAATGCACGATATAGACCCGCCCGCCGGCGGCTGTGATTGGTTGCAGTGAGACAGCTGTCACTCAGCTTGGGGACGTGTCTGACTGCAACCAATCATAAGTGCCGGTGGGCAGGGAAAGCACGGAATAACTAATTGACTAATGAAGCGGCAGCCATTTTCTAAAGAGGAAAAGACGCCGCAGATTTGTGACAGCCAGGGAGCGAGACGCCCGTGATTGGTGAGTAGGAAAGGGAGAGGGATTGTGATGGGGACGCAGGACACATGGAGATAGCCACATGTGCACATAGCCTTACTGTGAAAAGCCACATTTATAGTGATCGAACCGTTCTTGAACGTAACTCGAGCTGCCGAACTTTTAGCAAAAAGTTCTAGTTCTATCTAGAACACCCCCCAAAATCATTCGAACCGCGAACTGGAGAACCACGAACCGCGCTCAACTCTAATACTAATATAATGTCAATGGAATAGCAGCCAGTTAATATCAAAATATGATGTATTAAGCCATTAAAGTGTTAATAATGTAAAAATGTGTACTAGTCCCTTTAAATCAGAGTATATGTGCAAAAATCGCAAAATGTAAATAATGCACTAATTCATAATAAATTAAACTAAAAAATAAATATATAACATAAGAAAAAGGATGTGCAAAGTGCTATATTTCTATGTAAAATGGATAAGTTATAAACTAGCTAATATAAAGACAGCCCAGTAAGATGTATACAAAGTGCAAAGTGCTATTTATGAAGTATTTTAAATTATTCTGGGCATGAGTAATGAGATAAACTAATTACAATGGACAAAGTGCAAAGTGCGACTAATGCAAATAAGGCTGTGTGCACACGATGCGTTTTTTACCGCGGAAACGCTGCGTTTTGAACCGCAGCGTTTCAGTGGCAAATTGCATGCGTTCAGCTTTCCCAGCAAAGTGTATGGGAAAGCTGAAAAATCAGTGCACATGCTGCGTTTCTTTCCGCAGCGTTTTGGATGCCAAAAATCGGTGCGGAAAGAAAAGCAGCATGTCACTTCTTTTGTGCGTTGTGGCTGCGTTCTCTCCCCCATTGAAATCAATGATGTGGGGTCAGAACGCAGCCACAACGCATGGACCTGCTTTTTTGTTGCGGTCCGCGGCCTTTGTCGGCACGCCAGAACGCAGGCATTTACCTGGAAGTGAGGTCAAGAGGCTTCCTGTTGACCTCACTTCCTGGCAAAGCCCCCGGTGTCGCCAAAGTGCCCGCCCCGACCCCCGAGTCCCCGACCCCCCTCCCGAAAATCCAACATGGCCGCGCGCACAGTAGCGCACCGGCCGCCCTGCTCCTATGATTTCTGTCGCATGTGCAATAACAAAAGGCGACAGAAAACTGTTCCCCAGGCCCTGCCCGTTCACCCCCTATTCCCCCCGGTGTCATACATACCTGTCCGGTCGCAGCGCTGATCCCCCGCGGCCCCCTCCTCCTTCACAGCAGACGCCGGCCGGTCACATGTGCAGAGCAGCTGACAGCCAGCACTGTGTTCAGTGTGAGCTGTGCTGGCTGCTCGCACTCTGCAGCTGTGACCCGGGGAGAGTGGGTGCAGATTTTTGCACCCACTCTCCTCAAATGGAGGGTCTGCCCTCCTAGAAAATGGGGGATACGTTTCCTGAACGTGCCCCCATATTCTAGAAGGTCCAGAGGCGACGTGGGACATCCATATGGATTTCTGCGGACCCATTTTTTTTTTTATTAAATTGGAGAACAAGGGAATGATTTGGGGAGTGTTTTTTCTAATAAAACATTTTTTGTTGTCTTTTTTTGCTTTTGTTTACTGTCAATTAGTTATGTCGGGTGTCTGATAGACGCCGTGACATCACTAATTGCTGGGCTTGATGCCAGGTGACATTACACATCTGGTATCAACCCCATTTATTACCCCGTTAGCCAACGCACCAGGGCGCGGGATGAGTTGGGGCGAAGCGCCAGGATTGGCGCATCTAATGGATGCGCCACTTCTGGGGCGGCTGCGGCCTGCTATTTTTAGGCTGGGAAGAGTCCAATAACCATGGCTCTTCCCACCCTGAGAATACCAGACCCCAGCTGTCAGCTTCACCTTGGCTGGTGATCTAATTTGGGGGGACCCCATGTTATTTTTTTTTTTATTCTTTATTTATAAATAAAAAAAAAAAGCCTGGGGAGCCCTCCAAATTGATCACCAGCCAAGATGAAGCTGCCAGCTGTGGTTTGCAGGCTACAGCTGTCTGCTTTACCCTGACTGGCTATCAAAAATAGGGGGGACCCCACGCCATTTTTTTCATTTTTTTATTTTCTTTTTTATTGGATAAATACTAAGCTAGGCACCCTTTAGTGCCACATGAAAGGTACTAAAGGTGCCAGCTTAGAATATGCAGGCGGGGGTGGGACGTTCTATATATTTGACATCCCTTCATCCATTGACGCTTTTTAGGCTGTGTGTCCACAATCAGGGTTTGCAGCGTTATGGGCGCTGAGTGTTTTCCCTGCGTCCATAACGCTGCGTTGTGCAGTAGAAGCACAGTGGAAGGATTTTTGGAGATCCCATGCCCACTGTGCTTCTTTTCTCCGCAGCATAAACTGACCGGTAGCGTGGCTTCCCGAGCCTCAGCATGTCAATTTATGCTGCGGAGACGAGAGTGTTCTCTGCAGGTAGCATAGAGCTCCACAGCAGCCTGAACCCAAATCGTGGGCATGGGCAGCTGCAGGAAGGCTGGCACTGTGTACTATACGCCATGTCGCTGGATCATGGCCACATAGCCTTAGGCCCCTTTCACACGTCAGTGATTCTGGTACGTTTGTGCTTTTTTTTAAACGTACCAGGATCACTGACATACGCAGACCCATTATAATGAATGGGTCTGCTCACACGTCAGTGATTTTTCACTGCACGTGTCTCCGTGCAGCGTACCCGCGTGTGCGTGATTCCCGCACGGAGACATGTCCATTTTTTTCTGGCATCACTGATGTTCCACGGACCACGCAGTGGTGTGGTCCGTGAAACACGTGCCAGAAAAAAACGTGCTTTTAAAATAAAAATCATTTTAACTCACCCGACGTCCAGCGATGTCCTCTGCAGCCCGTGCAGCCTGCTGCTTCTGAGCCAGCTGATTACTGTCGCGCATATTCATGATGCACGACACAGCCGACCCGGAAGCAGCTGCTGCGGGGGTCAGCGCCGGCCGGATGCTGCACCGCGGGAGCGATCAGCACCATGGAGAGCGGGAGTGGGTGCAGGTGAGTTAATCTCTAAGTGCAATCACGGGCCACGGAGAACGGAGCCCGGATTGCACTTAGACAACCCACGTGTGCCATGATTCACGGCACACGGAGGGACATGTGCGTGTTTTACACGCCAGTGAAAAACGTCAGTGTTTTTCACTGACGTGTGAAACGGGCCTAAAAGTGAGAATATTGTTGCTACAGCAACATTTTGGGTGAAGTAGCTGTGGATTCAAAATGCTTAATATACTCCTGAATAAAATCCTTGATGGGTGCAGATTCCAAAATGGGGTCACTTGTGGGGGTTTTCTGACGTATAGGTACCTAAGGGGCTTGGTGCGCGAAGTTTATTTCAACTTTTCCAAAATTCAAATGGTGCTCCTTCCATTCCAAGCCCTCCTATTTATCCAAACAGAATGTGGAGAAGGAAATGACATCACAGGTTTTTTTTTCCAAAGGTCTGTGTTCAACCAACTTTATTAACACTGACAAGTCTTAAAAAACGCACCTAAAAAAACGCATGAAAAACGCATGAAAAACGCATGCGTTTTCGATGCGTTGTTTCTCAAAAAGCATTGTTTACAATTCTCCCCTCTGCCAGAGGGTGCGTTTTTTTCCGCGCGGAAAAAAAAGCAACGTGTGCACATACCCTAACACGGCATAAAAGAAAATGCAAAGTGCTAAGATAAGTTAAAGGCAAATACCTGCGATAAGCAAATAATGACAATTCATTGCAGTATAACCTGAATAAGGGAGGGATAGTGCAAAAGATAAGGTTGAGTGAAAATTTCACTTACAAAGGAGGTCTGTACAATCCTGCCACTCCAACATACGTTTCAAACAATGTCTTCCTCAGGGTGCGCTCCAAACACATCGATGATCAGACGGACGCAGAAGCATTGGGAGACATAGTCCACAGGACGCGTCACAGGACCTGTAAGTATGATCATAATGTTTGTTAATAAAGTGTTTTTTTTTTTTATACAGCCCCTGGACCCGAACTGTAGCAAGAGCTTCCCAGAAAAGCTTGTGTTCTGGGTCGCGTGCACGAACACCATGTGTTCGGTACGGACTCCGAACTTTACAGTTCGGGTTCGCCCATCCTTACCCCTAAGGTATCAGGAGTGTTTTAGAAGTGACAGGCAGGAGAGTGAGGGACTGGGGTAAGATTTCTGGAGCAAAGTAGCCCTGCCGATCAGCTGTTCCCAATGCCACCGGCTGTAGAAACTACTCTGTTGTAGAGCTGTACGGCTCTGTTCACGAAATAGTGGCTATGTCCAGATACTGCACATCTGCCCCTATTAATTCGAATAGGGGAAGAATATAATGGGCCCAGCTGTGGCCACTATACAGTTAACAGAGCTGCGCAGCTCTATCAGTAGTTTTGGCCAGCGACATCGGTAACAGGCGATTGCACCCCCACCGATCAGACAATGATGACCTCTCCAAATGATAGGTTATCAACGTTCAAGTCTTGAAGAACTGCTTTAAGCCTTACACAATATTTTGCAACTTATATAACTGGAATACATCTTGTTAGTTATACAAATACATTACCCAGTTACATAGGTTGTATGTCATCATTATTTTCAGTTCTAGTCTATTTGCACACACTGCAGGGTTTTTTTTCGCGTTTTTGTCTCGTTTTTTTGTTGCAGTTTGTAGTCACAACTTTCTGACATCTGACTTCCAAGCAAAGTCTGAGAAGTCATATTTGCTATGCGCACATTGCAGTTTATTTGTCAGTGTTTTTTTAGTCAAAAATTTGTGACAAAAAGAAGCAGCATGTTCATTCTTTCTTGCGTTTTTGTCAACATTTGTCACCCATTGAAATCAATGAGGGCATCAAAAACGCAAGGAAAAATGCATGCTATCAAATTGGTGCGTTTGGCCTGCAATTTGCATGCGTTTTACCTGCAGTATTGTCAACAAAAACGCAGCTCACCAACTTGGTTCCAAAATGACAAAATCAATGCTGGAGTGATTTTGGCATGCTGGTGAACGTGTCGGTGCCCATGTCAGTGTCTGTCTGTCTTGCGCTCTCTCCTTCTCTCCAAGCACTACATAATTACCGATCACCGGCTGTCACACTGCTCCCATGTCTCTCATCTTTTTCTGGACCCCTTATTACCCAGATTGCCACCGAACCAGGGCAACTGGAAGAGATGAGTAGAGCGCCAGAATTGGCGCATCTTATGGATGCGCCACTTCTGGAGCGGCTGTGGGCTGCTATTGTTAGGCTGGAAAGGGGTGAAATAACGATGGCTCTTCCCACCCTAATAATATCAGCCCCAAGTTGTCGGCTGCACCTTGTCTGGTATTAGAAAATTGGGGGACCCCACGGGTTTTTTTTTCTTTTATTTATTTTTTTTAATAAATCAAATAAATAATTAAAAAAAGAGCGTGGGATCCCCTCTATTTTTCATAACCAGCCAAGATACAGCACACACCTGAGGGTTGCAGCCTGCAGCTGCTGCTGTTCCTGTGCTTGATATGAAAAATGAGGGGGACCCCACATCATTTTTTTTTACCCCCCCCCCCCCAAAAAAAAAAAAAGCTAACCAAGCTGGCTATCCCTCTATCAAGCTATTCTGTTAATTCTTTCTATGTATTCTTTCTGTTCTTTCTTATTATCTAATCTATATGTTCTTTTTATCTATCTAGCTATTCTTTCTATTTTTTTTTCTATATCCATCTATTGTAGGTATCTATACATTATCCTATTGTATCATATTTTGTTTTTCCTTTAAAAAAACAGCGATAACAAAAACATGCTAAAAACTCACCAAAGACGCACCTACATTGCAATAGTTTTTTGGGTTTTTTAAACATTTCCAGGCTCTCTGACAAGGTGCATTTTTGGTTGCAGTTTGTGTGCAGAAAAAACTGCAGCGTTCGCATGTAGACTTACAATTAGTGGAAGTTGAAATAGGTTCTGGTAACACAGAGGGTGTTCTTGAAAAAGATTTATCAAATGCTAAAATAAAAACAAATGGTTAAAATTAAAAGGAGTAAAATCATGTAAACACTGACAGTGCCGACACAGCATCTCAGACTTGAGAATGCCCAATGGGTATTTACCTATTTACTTGAATGGGTGCGAGGAATACGGCTCTAGCAGAAAATCGCAGCATGCTGCCGCTTATCTCGCATCCAGAATCTGAATGTGAGAAAAGCTGGCCAACTGCTGTCCCTCATTAAGTAACATTGGTCAGAGTGCAATGTGAGATTTTCTCGCATTGCACTCGTCCGATTTTCACCCTCGTGTGAGCGTACCCTAAATATAAGACATCTCAGTGTCAAATTCTGAGCTAGGTTGGACACATCTTCTCATTCAAAGAGTTTTCTTTATTTTAATGACTCTGAAAATTGTAGATTCACATTAAGGGCATCAAAACTATGAATTAACACATGTGGAATGAAATACATAGCAAAAAAGTGTGAAACAACTGAAAATATGTCTTAAAGTCTAGGTTCTTCAAAGTAACCATCTTTTGCTTTGATTACTGCTTTGCTTACTCTTGGCATTCTCTTGATGAGCTCTCTTGATGAGCTTCAAGAGGTAGTCACTGGAAATGGTCTTCCAACAGTCTTGAAGGAGTTCCCAGAGATGCTTAGCACTTGTTGGCCCTTTTGCCTTCACTCTGCGGTCCAGCTCACCCCAAACCATCTCGATTGGGTTTAGGTCTGGTGACTGTGGAGGCCAGGTCATCAGGCGTAGCACCCCATCACTCTCCTTCTTAGTCAAATAGCCCTTACACAGCCTTAAGTTGTGTTTGGGGTCATTGTCCTGTTGAAAAATAAATGATGGTCCAAGAAAACGCAAACCGGATGGAATAGCATGCCGCTGCAAGATTTTGTGGTAGCCATGCTGGTTCAGTATGCCTTCAATTTTGAATAAATCCCCAACAGTGTAACCAGCAAAGCACTCCCACACCATCACATCTCCTCCTCCATGCTTCACGGTGGGAACCAGGCATGTAGAGTACATTAGTTCACCTTTTCTGCGTTGCACAAAGACACGGTGGTTGGATCCAAAGATCTCAAACTTGGACTTATCACACCAAAGCACAAATTTCCACTGGTCTAATGTCCATTCCTTGTGTTCTTTAGCCCAAACAAGTCTCTTCTGCTTGTTGCCTGTCTTTAGCTGTGGTTTACTAACAGCTATTTTACCATGAAGGCCTGCTGCTCAGTCTCCTCTTAACAGTTGTTCTAGAGAGGTGTCTGTTGCTAGAACTCTGTGTGGCATTTGTCACGCTCCCCGGGTCCTCTGCTCCGCTCCCCGGCTCACCTGCCACGCTCCCCGCTCTCCAGCCTCCGGTGCCCGTACTTCCCAGGCCCCCTGGTCTCCGCTCTCGGCGCCCGACGGCTTCCCAGTCTCTGGCCGGCTCCCCTGCGTCCTCCTCTCAGCTTCCTGCCCTGGCTTCTGGCACCCGGGCCGCGCGCATGCGCATTAGGGCGCGCGCGCGGTCACTGACCCTTTCTTAAAGGGCCAGTGTCAATTAACAGGAAATGATGCACACAGGTACAGGGTATATAGGGGGTTAATGTCCAAGGGAGCGGGGCCTGTTCTTCGTGTTTTCCCAAGCTAGGAGTCAGGTCTCCTTGTGTTCTGTGAGATACTTACCTCTCTGTCTTCTAGAGCCGATCCTGCATCGCCATCCGGTCCTGCGGTACCTCGAACCCCGAACGCTGCCCATCTGCCATCCTGACAGTCCGTACCATCTCGGATCCCTGCGGTGACCCGTCATCTCGCTCCAACGGTTCCGGACCCCGCCTGACACCATCACGGCTTCCGAACCTGAGCTCCGTCACCCGGACCACCATCAGTGACCTCGTGGTCCCAGGGACTTCTCCATTTTCTCCTAGTGCACGGACTGTCCTGCTACCTACAGTGCTCCGGCTACCGGACTCCTTTCCCTCATCCGGGAGTTCGGCCCAGTGGATCCACCTCCAGGGTCTACCCGTCCATCTGGCCCTAACAGTAAGAACAGGCCATGGATCCCGCCGAAGCACTAGCGGCCTTGCATGAGGAACTCCAACGCCAGCGTGAAGTCCAGACCCGCATGCTGAACTTTATGACTTCCGTGGACACCCGCCTGACCACGCTACAAGCGGCAGTCACCTCTTCAACATCCCGAGCCTCCACTAGTCAAGCCACGACCCCCGCTCCCGTGGCTGCCTCTTCGGATGCTTCCAGACTGCGTTTGGCCTCACCACCCCGGTACGCCGGAGATCCCAAGACCTGCAGGGGGTTTATAAACCAATGCTCCCTCCATTTCACGCAGCTGCCACATCTGTTTGCCTCCGACCAAGCCAAGGTCGCCTTCATCATGTCCCACCTAGAGGGCGAGGCACTGGCGTGGATGAACCCCTTGTGGGAGAAGGAGGAACCTATGACCAAGAACCTCCAGGAGTTCCTGCAGGCCTTTCGCAGCACCTTTGACGAACCCGGACGCGCCTCCGCGTCTGCGTCATCACTTCTCCGGTTACGTCAGGGAACACTGACGGTGGGTCAATACGCCATCCGTTTCCGCACCTTGGCTTCAGAACTCGGGTGGAATAACGAGGCCCTAACCGCCGCCTTCTGGGAAGGACTATCGGGTCGAATCAAAGATGAGCTGGCTGGACGTGATGTACCGTCCACCCTGGACGCCCTGATTACCCTAGCGACTCGAGTGGACATACGCTTTCAGGAGCGGTCCAAAGAGGTATCCCGTGAGAGACGTCCGGTACGGCATTCCTCTCCTCCACAGAAGTCCGCCGTACTCCAGTCAACGGCCTCTGGTGTCTCCGTCCATGAGCCCATGCAGATCGATCGTGTGCGACAGTCTGAACAACGTCGAGCAGAGCGGCTCGCCAAGGGTCTCTGCTTTTACTGCGGAGAGGGCACACACCTGCTACGCGCCTGTCCAGAGAGGTCGGGAAACTCCAAAGCCTAGGGTTGGTAGGAGAGGCCACCCTAGGTGCTGGGACTCTCTCAGACCCAGTTACATGGACTGTGCAAGTGACAACGGGAGAGACGCGGTTTACGGCTGAGGCATACCTCGATTCTGGGGCAGCAGGCAATTTCATCCAGCAGGCCACGGTGGACAAGTACCAGGTGCCTGTTACTCCACTCGCCAAACCTCTTGTGATTGCCTCTGTGGATGGGAGACCTCTCTCTGACACCATCTCCTGGATCACCAAGCCGCTTGAACTGCGTATCGGTGCTCTGCACACCGAGAACATCGCTCTCTACGTCCTCCCACATATGTCACATAAAATCCTGCTGGGCCTTCCCTGGTTGCGGACACACGAGCCTTCAGTCAGCTGGGGCACTGGCGATATCACTCGATGGGGGCCTTCTTGCCATGAGAGGTGTCTGAAGACCATACAACCCATCCGGCGACCTCCGGTTCCCGAGTCCCTACCGGGACTGCCCTCAGCCTATTGGTCCTTCGTGGACGTCTTAGTTAAGAAGGAGTCCGAAGTACTTCCGCCACATCGTCCTTACGATTGTGCCATTGACCTGCTCCCGGGAACTACACCACCTCGAGGACGGATATATCCACTGTCTCCAGCCGAAACAAGGGCCATGTCTACGTACATCACAGAGAGCCTGGCTAAGGGATTCATCCGGAGATCCTCCTCTCCTGCTGGAGCAGGCTTCTTCTTCGTAAAGAAGAAAGAGGGTGACCTACGCCCATGTATAGACTACCGGGGATTGAACCTAATCACCGTGAAAAACAAGTACCCCCTGCCGCTCATCCCCGAATTGTTTGATCGGCTCAGAGGAGCTCGTGTGTTCACCAAGTTGGATCTTCGGGGTGCCTACAACCTGGTCCGTATCCGCTCAGGGGATGAATGGAAGACCGCGTTCAACACTCGCGATGGGCACTATGAATACTGCGTGATGCCCTTCGGCCTGTGTAACGCACCAGCAGTCTTCCAAGAATTAGTTAACGATGTGTTTCGGGACCTTCTCTACGTCTGTGTGGTGGTATATCTGGATGACATCCTTGTCTTCTCTCCAGACCTCCAGACCCACCGAGAGAACGTGCAACTGGTTCTACAAAGACTGAGAGAGAATCGTCTGTACGCCAAGTACGAGAAGTGCGTCTTCGAACAGTCTTCTCTCCCCTTCCTGGGGTACCTCATCACCGATACCGGACTGCAGATGGATCCAAAGAAGGTCTCCTCCATTCTCAACTGGCCTCCTCCTTCTGGACTGAAGGCAATCCAACGCTTTCTGGGATTCGCTAACTATTACCGCCAGTTCATTCCTCACTTCTCGGCTCTGACTGCTCCTCTCTCCGCCTTGACCAAGAAGGGGGCTAATCCAAAGGACTGGTCACCTGCGGCCGACGCCGCGTTTGGCTCTCTAAAGCGAGCCTTTGCCTCCTCTCCTGTACTCCACCGTCCAGAGTTAAACCGCCAGTTCACCTTGGAGGTGGATGCCTCCTCCTCGGGAGCCGGAGCAGTGCTCATGCAGAAGTCCTCCTCCGGGAAGATGGTGACGTGCGGTTTCTTCTCCAAGAGCTTCTCCGCGCCTGAACGCAATTACACCATCGGTGACCGAGAGCTATTGGCGGTCAAACTGGCTCTGGAGGAATGGCGCTATCTTCTGGAAGGAGCAGTGTACCCTGTCATTGTTTACACGGACCACAAAAACCTGGAATACCTGCGGACTGCTCAGCGACTGAACCCACGGCAAGCCAGGTGGTCCTTGTTCTTTGCCCGGTTCGACTTCCAGCTTCATTTCCGACCCGCGAACAAGAATGTACGCGCTGATGCCTTGTCTAGGTCTTTCGTGCCCGTGGAACAGGAGGAAGAGACATCTCAACCCATCATCTGTCCAAGTAAGAATATTCCGGTGGCTCCTGTCACCCTGGCCCAGATACCGCCCGGGAAGACCTATGTCTCTGAGACTGACAGGCAAAAAGTGTTACACTGAGGCCATGCCTCGAAAACAGCCGGTCATGCAGGTCAGAAGAAGACATGGAGCGCTATTGTACGTCATTACTGGTGGCCATCCCTTCGCACGGACGTCGCCTCTTTTGTCTCTGCCTGCTCCTCCTGTGCCAGGAACAAGACACCCAAACACCTGCCATATGGCCGTCTTCTGCCTCTGCCCATACCCTCAGTTCCCTGGCAACACATAGCGATGGACTTTATTACGGACTTGCCATTGTCCTCCGGACACACAGTCATATGGGTCGTGGTGGATCGGTTCTCTAAAATGGCCCATTTCGTTCCTATGGCTGGACTGCCCTCTGCTCAGGAACTCGCGGACGCCTATATACATCACATCTTCCGCTTGCATGGCTTTCCATCACACATAGTGTCCGACAGAGGAACTCAGTTCACCTCCCGCTTCTGGAGGGCTCTCTGTAAACATCTGGGAGTGACTCTGGACTTTTCTTCGGCCTACCATCCTCAGTCGAACGGCCAAGTGGAACGGGTCAATCAGATATTGACCTCTTTCTTACGTCACTAGGTGAACGCCCATCATGACGATTGGTCCACGCTTCTTCCTTGGGCTGAATTCTCCCATAATCACCACGTCAGTGAGTCCTCCTCCAGTTCTCCCTTCCATGTCGTCTACGGACTTCAGCCGTCTGTCCCATTGCCTGTATCCTCGTCCTCGGACATCCCTGCTGCTGATGCAGTACTCCGTGACTTTACAACCATTTGGGACTCAGTTAAGGCGTCCCTTGCACGGGCAACCCTGCGGATGAAGAGACACGCAGACAAGAGACGTCTGGATCCTCCGTGTTTCTCTCCGGGAGATCTCGTCTGGCTTGCTTCCAAGTACATCCGACTGAAGATACCATCCTACAAGCTGGGACCTCGCTACATCGGACCGTTTAAAGTCCTCGGCAAGATCAATGAGGTCTCCTACAAACTGCAGCTCCCGGCCACGATGAGAATCCCCAACTCCTTCCACGTCTCTCTGCTCAAGCCGGTTGTCCTCGGTCCCTTCTCCGCTGCCGCCAGTCCGGCTCCTCCTCCTATTGCTGAGGACGACATCTATGCGGTAAGAGATATCGTGGCCATGAAGACCGTACGTGGTCGGCAGTTCTTCCTGGTGGACTGGGAAGGGTATGGTCCTGAGGATAGATCCTGGGAGCCCAGGGAGAACGTGGGCACTCCTCTGATCCGTGCCTTCCTGTCCCGGTTGCGGGGAGGGGGGCGTGGGGGGGGGGTACTGTCACGCTCCCCGGGTCCTCTGCTCCGCTCCCCGGCTCACCTGCCACGCTCCCCGCTCTCCAGCCTCCGGTGCCCGTACTTCCCAGGCCCCCTGGTCTCCGCTCCCGGCGCCCGACGGCTTCCCAGTCCCTGGCCGGCTCCCCTGCGTCCTCCTCTCAGCTTCCTGCCCTGGCTTCTGGCACCCGGGCCGCGCGCATGGGCATTAGGGCGCGCGCGCGGTCACTGACCCTTTCTTAAAGGGCCAGTGTCAATTAACAGGAAATGATGCACACAGGTACAGGGTATATAGGGGGTTAATGTCCAAGGGAGCGGGGCCTGTTCTTCGTGTTTTCCCAAGCTAGGAGTCAGGTCTCCTTGTGTTCTGTGAGATACTTACCTCTCTGTCTTCTAGAGCCGATCCTGCATCGCCATCCGGTCCTGCGGTACCTCGAACCCCGAACGCTGCCCATCTGCCATCCTGACAGTCCGTACCATCTCGGATCCCTGCGGTGACCCGTCATCTCGCTCCAACGGTTCCGGACCCCGCCTGACACCATCACGGCTTCCGAACCTGAGCTCCGTCACCCGGACCACCATCAGTGACCTCGTGGTCCCAGGGACTTCTCCATTTTCTCCTAGTGCACGGACTGTCCTGCTACCTACAGTGCTCCGGCTACCGGACTCCTTTCCCTCATCCGGGAGTTCGGCCCAGTGGATCCACCTCCAGGGTCTACCCGTCCATCTGGCCCTAACAGCATTGACCTGGTCTCTAATCTGAGCTGCTGTTGACCTGCGATTTCTGAGGCTGTTGACTCGGATAAACTTATCCTCTGCAGCAGAGGTGACTCTTTGTCTTCCTTTCCTGGGGCGATCCTCGTATGAGCCAGTTTCTTTGTAGCGTTTGATGGTTTTTGCCACTGCACTTGGGGACACTTTCAAAGTTTTCCCAATTTTTCAGACTGACTGACCTTCATTTCTTAAAGTAATGATGGCCACTCGTTTTTCTTTACTTAGAATTTGTATTATGTCAAGAAAAAAAGCTGCTAACAGTCTATTCAGTAGGACTATTAGCTGTGTATCCACCAGACTTCTGCACAACACAACTGATGGTCCAAACCCTATTTATAAAGCAAGAAATCCCACTTATTAAACCTCACAGGGCACACCTGTGAAGTGAAAACCATTTCCGGTGACTACCTCTTGAAGCTCATCAAGAGAATGCCAAGAGTGTGCAAAGCAGTAATCAAAGCAAAAGGTGGCTACTTTGAAGAACCTAGAATATAAGACATATTTTCAGTTGTTTCACACTTTTTTATTAAGTATTTCATTCCACATGTGTTAATTCATATCTTTGATGCCTTCAAAGTGAATCTACAATTGTCAGAGTTCTGAAAATAAAGAAAACTCTTTGAATGAGAAGGTGTGGCCAAACTTTTGGTCTGTACTGTATATATATCTATCTTTGAACGTGCAAAAAATGAACTGTAAAATATAGGAATGATCGAATACCCTATTATTCGCTCCGACGAATACCTCCCAGCTATTCGAGTATTCGCGAATATCCGACCCCCAATGCAGGTTATGGGAAACTCGAATAATTTTATGTTGGACCCGTGGGTGACCTGTGGTGACTGAGGAAAAGGCTGAAATGGATGGAAAAAGGCTGAAACAGTATGGGCACAGCCTGTAGAAGGTGTCTGACTGCATTTCTGGTGTTTTTGAATAACGTGGTCAGAGCAGCACGCGGCATTTACATAGTCGCCAGAACAGCTCTCAAACCAAAGTAAAAAAGGGGAAATTGCTAAGAATCAGTTTCTAGTGCTTAATAAATGTAATAAAACGTCCAATCAAGCCTCGAACTCCCAAAAAAAAAACACTTTAGGATATGTTCACACGTTTTCTTTTTTACATTTTTCCTTTTTCGATTAGAAAGGACTGTAACTTATACATTATATTGTCTGTCTCACACCTCCTTTTTTGGGACATATTTGATAGCACTTTAAAAGGTCAGCTACAATATACCCATTGGGATGTTGACCTTGCCCTCCTCCTCCTCCACCAGCACCACCTCTATGGGCCACTGGCTGTTCTCAAGTCTCAGACTTCTTAGGGCTCTCACGTCGGCCCTGTAACATACATTGGGGAGGGATGGCAGTCATTTGTAGTTTTCTGCATCCCCTATATCATTAGTGTAAAAGTTGGAATACGTACTCCATAACACTTTACAGTGCTATTGCCAATGTGGCCATTTGGGTGTTGGCCTTGCACTCCTCCTCCTCCTCCTCCTCCTCCACCAGCACCACTAAAGTGGCCCTCTATTCAAATTCTATTCAAATGATTCAGTAATGTATGTTTTATGGACAATTGAACGCCACGCTAGGACATCGAAGCTGATGTCGATGATGATTGCATCTGACCAAACGCTGGTTGGGAGCAGGAGGCATCATCGCCTGCTGCATAGACCGCGGTTTGTGAAGAATGCAGCACTGTGGAAGTAGCAGTTGTTTCACTCTGGAACTCAGGCTTTATTCCACTAGCTAACACTGAGGATTTAAAAATAATTCAGTTTCCCCAGGGGGGAATGGTTCAGACACTGGAGCACTGCATCAGTAGGTTCTCCCAACAGCTTTTTATTAAAAAATGGTAGCATAAGCAACAGGGCATAACATGCCAAGGAATTTAATACATTCATTTTCTCAGACCACCAAAAGGTCGCAGAAAGCCTCTGTTCCCACAAGCCAATACGGCAAAATCTCAAGGGCTATCAATCGTGCAATGTGTGCAGTTATGGTTTCTGGCCTTGGGTGCGTAACAGGGTATTTTCGCTTCTTTTTGAAGGTCTGTGGTATGGACAATGGAACGGAACGCTGGGACACCGAAGCTGATGTCGTTGATGATTAAGTTTGGCCAACATCAGGTTGGCAGAAGGAGGCATTAGCGCCACCTTCTTGCACACCAGCTTGGGAAGCAGGCAGCCCAGGGGAAGTGGCAGAGTTTGGAGTCTGGAACTCAGGCTTCATTCCACTAGCTAACACCGAGGATTTAAAAAAAAAAACAGTTTCCCCAGGGGGAATGGTTCAGACACTATGGAGAACTGCATCAGCAGTTACTCCCAACAGTTTTTTTTTTTTTTTTTTTTTTTCAAAAAATTGGTAGGATTTGCAACAGGGCATAACATGCCAAGAGGTTTAATACTTTCAGTTTCCAGAGGGAATAATGGTTCAGACACTATGGAGCACTGTATCAGTAGGTACTCCCAAGAGCTGCCAACAGCTTATTTAAAAAAAAAAATGGTTTGATTTGCAACAGGGCATAACATGCCAAGGAGTTTAATACATTTTGTTTCCCAAGGGTAATGGTTCAGACACTATGGAGCACTGCATCAGTAGGTACTCCTAAGAGCTCCCAACAGCTTATTTTAAAAAAATTGGTAGCAAAAGCAACAGGGCATAACATGCCAAGAAGTTTAATACATTCAGTTCCCCTAGGGTGTAGTGGTTCAGACACCATGTAGCTAAGCATCACAAGGTACTCCCAAGAGCTACCAACAGCTTAGTTTAAAAAAAAGTGGTAGCATAAGCAACAGAGCATAACATGACAAGAAGCTAGAAAAAAATCTGGTTTTGCAGGGGGCTATGTTTAACACACAGTGGAGCACAGCATCAATAAAGAACACAAATAGAGACTGCCTGATCAATTGTTCTAGACAGTGTAGCCTCGACAGTGCTTGTGCCAGTGCATAATGTACAAAGGCTTGAAAAACATTGCCCGGGGTGATTGGGCCAAACAATTACATGGCGGCAGCAGCCTAACAAGTTACATTAGTCATGCGGTGTCATTAGATGATTGAAGACAAAATAGTCTTGAATGAGAAACATAAGAAATCCAAATTTTGGAGCTACACTTATTATTGGGTCTTGTTAACAGGCGGCCTGAGATACTCTGGGGCAATCCATCTATGGTTCATTTTGATCATGGTCAAACTGTCTGCACTTTCCATGGATAGTCATGTGCGACCGTCTGTTATTATTGACCCCGCTGAGCTGAAAACACGCTCAGACAGCACACTCGCAGCAGGGCAAGCTAGCACTTCCAAAGCGTATAAGGCGAGGTCTGGCCAAGTGTTGAGCTTGGAAACCCAATAGTTAAAGGGAACTGTAGACTCTGAAAGCACGCTGATATGGTCACCAACATAGTCCCTCACCATCTTACTTAACTGTTCCCTCCTTGTCATCGTTCCCCTAACCGTTATCTGAGTCGCAGTTGACGGTTTGTGGAAAATGGACCAGTTTTGGCACATTAGTCTCCCGCCTGTGTTGCTCCTACTATGCGTAGCCCTCTGTTGTAGTAATCCTGTTGCATGAGATGACACACTACCTCTGGTGCCAGCATGATCTGAGGGTAATCGTTTCATCAACCGCTCCACTACAGCCCTCTTGAATGTTTCTGTAGTACAATCCTTATTTGCCTCCACAAGTAGCGAAGCAAATTTGTCTTTGTAGCGTGGGTCAAGGAAGGAATAACCAGTATTTGTTGTCTGCCAAACTGTGGACTAGTCGACAGTCATGCGAAAGGCAGTGTAATATGAACTGTGCCATGTGTCCCAGACTCCGAACTGGAAACCTTTGTGTGTCACTGCTAAGTATACATTCTGTCTCCCTAAACCTCCTCTCCTCCTCAGTCTCTCTCTCCTCCTCCTCCTGCTCCTCCTCAGGCTATCCATGCTGGACAGCCCTGAAGCTTGGGTTGTCAATCCCTTGGTAACCAACTTCAAAGCATTCCTGTTCTTCATCATCCTCCTCATTCTCATGATGCTGAGCAAAGGTGTCCTGAGCTTGTTGGCCGAGGTTGTGAGGATTACTAGCAACCATTGTGAAGTCTGGATCCACAGACAACTCGGGTGCATGAACACTTTGGGCAGTCAGACCATCCAGAGGTCCGTGGAGCCTCTGTTAGGAGTCTCAACACAGAAACCAGCCAGATATCCCTCCGGGAAGGACCCAGCCAAGGAGTGGCTCTTTTTAGGAAACCACCATAACCACCATATGAAGTGGCTCTTTTAGTCAATATCCAACTCTTTGACAAGTTTAAAGATATGACAAGGGAATTACCAAGGCCAGGTATCCATCCACAGACAGCTGTTTCGGGGTATTGCCCCTCATCAGTGTGGAGTAGGATTCTGGCCAGGTGGGAGCAATGCCTAGTAGACCAACAAGACAAAACAATCACTGATCTCGGGGAGACCAGCCAGAGAAAACACTGCCAGCAGCCAACAAGGGCGCTCAAGACAGTGAAATCCTAGGTGCATTGCCCCCTGGGAAATATGCAAATCAAAAAAGGTCCGTGGAGCCTCTGTTAGGAGTCTCAACACAGAAACCAGCCAGATATCCCTCCGGGAAGGACCCAGCCTTATATAGTCTTCCTCTGGCATGGTATGACAAAATATCTGAAGGTTACAAGTGAAAAGGTTTTGGTACCGTGTTAGCCAGTTGAAAATTTATTGAATGTTCTCAGTGAGAGGAACAAAAATTTGTCCCTCTCACTGAGAACATTCAATAAAATATCTGAAGAAACACAAATATATACACAAAACAGGGTAGAGGGATGCATAGTAAAAGGACATTTAAATAAACAAACACTGAGCTTAGAGAGTGAATCCTTAATTAGCTTTGATTAGTGGTGTGAGATTTTTATTGTCCCAATATCCATGTTGGATCAGAGGCATGGTGCCCTGGCAGTCTCTGGAGCAGACTCCTCAGATTTTATAATGAGTCATAAATCCTCCTGACAGGTTGAGTCCTGTGTCCACAGAGTTAAACATTGTGATAAATTTGTATTCCCAGACCCTGAGATGGCTCTGTGATCTGAAGTTGCCTTTAAATATGACTACTTTCATGTGGTTTATGTTGTGTCCTGGAGCACAGAAATGTTTGGCCACAGGTAAATGAGTTTTTTTGTCTGTTATTGTGTGGCGGTGAGATCTCATCCTTGCTCTCAGTCTCTGTCCTGTTTCTCCAACATAGAGACCCCCAATAGGACATATAGTGCACAGGATTAAGTACACCACGTTGGAAGAGGAACATGTGAATGTCCCAGGAATCTTATAGTCCTTCTGTGTGTTAGGGATCTGTATCCGGTCTTTGGTCTGTACATGAGCGCAGGTTTTGCAGCTCTTTACATTGCAAGGATAAGTTACTCTTGGTGTGTCTGAAGCAGGGCTGTGGAGTCGGTAAGCCAAACCTTCGACTCCGACTCCGACTCCGACTCCGACTCCGGCTCCGACTCCGACTCCTACATATATTGCTTATAGTTAGGTGAAAAATTTATTGTAGTACATGAATATGTGTATGTGAACATCAGACATTTAATAATTTTTATGATACAATAATCAAGATATTTGGATAGAACATAAAATATATTTATTGGAATACAACTTTAGAACACAAAAAACTGTAATAAATTGTAAATATGTAATACACTATGTAATATACAGTAGATTACATATATATCTTGTGTGTGTATATACACTGTATATATATATATATATATATATATATATATATATATTTTACATATTTACAATTTATTAGTTTTTTGTGTTCTAAAGTTGTATTCCAATAAATATTTTATGTTCTATCCAAATATCTTGATTATTGTATCATAAAAACAATTAAATGTCTGATGTTCACATTGTACTACAATAAATTTTTCACTTAAATATAAGCATTATACTAAATGTTATTATTTAGTAAAATATTCAGCACATTCTGCATTGCACTCCTGTCCCCAATTTATTATATATTTTAGGAGTCGGAGTCGGTGCATTTTATACCGACTCCGACTCCGACTCCACCAAAATGAGCTCCGACTCCGACTCCGACTCCACGACTCCGACTCCACAGCCCTGGTCTGAAGGCATTTAGCTTTGGATCATGATGCTCCTTAAATTAGGAGGTTGCCTGTAGCACAGCAATGGAGGATCTTTGAATATATTTTTTGACCAATGATAAACAGGAGGCATCCTGTAGGAAAGGAAAATGACCGTAAGTCTATGTGTGCACACGCTGCGTTTTTTTGACGCTGCAGTTTTGGCCGCTAAAAACGCACAAAAGCGCACCTGCAAAAAAAACCATATGCGTTTTTACCACGATTTGGTGCGTTTTTGGCTGCGTTTTGCTGCGTTTTTGATCTCTGCGTTTTTCCAATGCATTGCATGGGGGGAAAATGCAGAAAAACGCAGGAAAGAATTGACATGTCCATTTTTTTTTAAGCTCAAAAACGCAGCTTAAAAAAAAAAGTTGTGTGCGGACAGCAAAAAAGAAAACTCATAGATTTTGCTGGGGAAGCAAAGTCATGCAGTTTTGAGGCCAAAAACGCACCCGAAAAACGCCGCGAAGAACGCACTGTGTGCACATAGCCTAAAAGGCTTAGAACTGGCTTTATCGTCTTTAGGTCATACATCTTGCTATTGGCATCTACTGTGATTACAAGCTGGGTAAAGAGATGAGAGCTTTGGGTAATCACAAATGCACTTCTGCATCTATGCCATGTATCGCGGAATAATGCCCTGATTGCTTGCATAGAGTCAAAGTGGTGTATATGCAGCTTTCATCTCGCAGGACTGTTGGCTCTACACCTCCTCCCACTCTGCAGACACCTAGGCTACAGAGTGACGAAATCAAGATCTGTACATACTAGTCCAATCCTTGCAATAGATGCAAATCCGTGTATGTAATGTCACACAGTTCTGCTCTCCTCCCTTCTCTCTCTACCTAAACACACACAATGGTGAGATATATCAAATTGGGAGGAAAAGCAGAGCTGTGCATCATGACATATATTATCATATTGTTATTATCTCCACAATAAAATATAAGTGATTATAAAAAAAAATAAAATATAGAGACTGCAGCCTTTATTGCATGATATGACTGGTTTAATGCTCAAGCCGATAAAGGGTCCTTTTTAAATCAGCATTTTTTGGAACACAATTCAACCACTTAAGTACAGTATGTGAAAATAACCTCTGACATGTTAAAGGCGTAGTTTTTGATATACAGGTGTTCTGTCCTTAACTAGATATTGAGAAAAAGGAATTACCGGATGTGGAATTTCTGGGAACAATGAAGCAGATTGTGTTTGTGGATTTGGACAACTGGTCACCATTTTTTACCAAGTTGCCACAGGAATTGAAACGGAACATTTCTCTGGGGATTTCAAGGTAAACCTTTCCATCTACACTGCTATATAAAGAGATTCTGTATACATAAATCTTTTATAGAGCGTATACCCAGCCTTCAATAAACCTTATGCACATTTGCAAGTTAGTGACTTGAAGTCTCAGTAATATTTTTTTTCACTAAACCTAATTATGTATTTAATATAGTGCTAGTATAATAAAATTCTTACTGATTGCAAATCTTCCCTAGTTTCTAGTGCTGTTCCGGTCCTCTTGTGGCCCCCATGATCGTTCTTTCTTTGCGGGCAGATATTGTGTACCGTGGTATTTATTTTTCAATGCAAGTATGAGAACTAAAATGAGTCTCCATAGACTTGAGTTAAGTGGCTTCTGCTCCACACACAAACCCCTGGATGAGCCGGCTAGTCTGTGTTCATGTCAAATGACCCCAAAAAAGGATCGGAACAGCGCTGGAAACTGGGGAAGACTGAAATTGATAAGTATTTTAATGCACATACACGACATCTCACACATTATTAGGAGGGTTTAGTGAAAAAAAAAAAAATGTTGAGATCTCTTCTTTAAGCTGGTCATCCAGCTTACATATAAGCAGCTAAACCTGCCAATTCCAGTATTACGGTATCTGTTGGAAATGGGGGGCCTCTGAACCCTTCGATAGCAAATGTATGAAGATTAGACATTTTGATTTTAAGTAGCCTCTTTATCCTTAAGAGGAGGAGTCTGGCTATGATTTACTCCTCTCTTCCTACTGAGAGCACATGCACACTTAAAGGGAAGGTGTCACGGATTTTTATAATCCAAACAATGATTACTTGTAAGATAACATGAAGTTATAATGTTATCTTGCAATAAATAAAGATGTCTTTCAGTTTTTATAATCTTTGAAAGCTAGCAATGCGGGCTGCCATGTCACATTCCAAGTTCTAGCACGACAGTGCAGCCTCAATTTACAGCACCTCATGGACATAGGGGATAGTAGTCGGATCCCGACCCCTTTAGTTCTGTTACTACTCAAATGGTAACGCCTATGTGGGCTGCCCAATTCCCGGCCGTGGGTGGGTTCAGCCGCCATTTTTCCATAGCCCACGATTTTGGCTGGGCTGTATTTTTTCCCCCTACCGCCAGGATCTGAAGGAACAAGCAGCACCAGCTTCTGTCCTAACAGCTCCGCCTCCTAGAACAGAACCAGCCTTACCGACAGCTGAAAATCAGCGTTGATCCGTTGAGGGGCGGTGTGCAGCGGTGGAGGACCGGAGCTGACCTGTGGAGTAGCGTTGAATGGTGGAGAAGCAGCGTGCAGCGGTGGCGGACCGGTACTGATCTGTGGAGCAGCGTGCAGTGGTGGCGGACCGGTACTGATCTGTGGAGCAGCGTGCAGCGGTGGCGGACCGGTACTGATCTGTGGAGCAGCGTGCAGCGGTGGCGGACCGGTACTGATCTGTGGAGCAGCGTGCAGCGGTGGAGGAGCAGCGTTCATCTGTGGAGGAGCAGCGCTGATCGGTGGAGGAGCAGCGGTGAAGGAGCGGCGGTGCTGATCGGTGGAGCGGCGGCGTCCAGCGGTGTAGGAGCGGCGCTGATCGGTGGCGTGCATCTGAAGATAATAAACCACAGGAGAGTGACGGTGACAGATAACACACATATACATACTGTTACACATGTACACAGACAGATCAGAGCCCCCACATATATACAGACTTAGCAGGCTCTAACCCCAGTCTGTATATATGTGGGGGCTCTGATCTGTCTGTGTATATGTGTAACAGTATGTATATGTGTGTTATCTGTCACCGTCACTCTCATGTGGTTTATTATCTTCAGATGCACGCCACCGATCCAGCGCCGCTCCTACAACGCTGGACGCCGCCGTTCCACCGATCAGCGCCGCCGCTCCTCCACCGCTGCTCCTCCACCGCTGCTCCTCCACCGCTGCTCCTCCACCGTTCAGCGCCGCTCCTCCACCGATCAGTCTGTCTGTGTGTGTGTATGTATGTGTGTGTATATATATATATATGTATATATATATATATATATATATATAGGCTGTGGTTAGAGCCCCTTCCCCATATATATATAAATAAAATATAATATGTAGGGAAGGGGCTCTAATCACTATATATATATATATATATATATATATATATATATATATATATATATATTAGTGGTTAGAGCCCCTTCCCTACATATTATATTTTATTTATATATATATGGGGAAGGGGCTCTAACCACAGTCAGTATATTTTTTTTATATATATATATATATATATATATACACATACACACACAGACAGACTGATCGGTGGAGGAGCGGCGCTGATCGGTGGAGCGGCGGCATCCAGCGGTGTAGGAACGGCGCTGATCGGTGGAGGAGCAGCGGTGAAGGAGCGGCGGTGCTGATCGGTGGAGCGGCGGCGTCCAGCGGTGTAGGAGCGGCGCTGATCGGTGGCGTGCATCTGAAGATAATAAACCACAGGAGAGTGACGGTGACAGATAACACACATATACATACTGTTACACATGTACACAGACAGATCAGAGCCCCCACATATATACAGACTTAGCAGGCTCTAACCCCAGTCTGTATATATGTGGGGGCTCTGATCTGTCTGTGTATATGTGTAACAGTATGTATATGTGTGTTATCTGTCACCGTCACTCTCATGTGGTTTGTTATCTTCAGATGCACGCCACCGATCCAGCGCCGCTCCTACACCGCTGGACGCCGCCGCTCCACCGATCAGCGCCGCCGCTCCTCCACCGCTGCTCCTCCACCGCTGCTCCTCCACCGTTCAGCGCCGCTCCTCCACCGATCAGTCTGTCTGTGTGTGTGTATGTATGTGTGTATATATATATATATATATATATATATATATATATTGGCTGTGGTTAGAGCCCCTTCCCCATATATATATAAATACAATATAATATGTAGGGAAGGGGCTCTAATCACTATATATATATATATATAATTATAATATATATATAATATATAATATATTAGTGGTTAGAGCCCCTTCCCTACATATTATATTTTATTTATATATATATATGGGGAAGGGGCTCTAACCACAGTCAGTATATTTTTTTTATATATATATATATATACACATACACACACAGACAGACTGATCGGTGGAGGAGCGGCGGTGAAGGAGGTGAAAGAAATTGTTTTACAATCGGATTGATGCCTTTTTATTTTTCAACCAACAAAACGTTTGTTTGCTACGACTGTATTTATTTTAATATATACAAGAAAAATAAGTCCGGCACTCAAAACGGGACAACAAGAAAAAGTAGAATCCAGATGTTTTTTGCTCTGTATTAATTTTTATTCTTTTGATTATTGCTACAATTTTTTTCTTTTTATGTCCATCAGTAATAATGGTATCAACGTTTCGACAGAATCTGTCTTTTTTCCAAGACTGTCAGTAGGGACAAGTGAAAAGCAGAGAAAAAGCTGTCTGCTGAGCCGTGTATCTAATCCTATCCTGTCTGCTGAGCCGTGTATCTAATCCTATCCTGTGTGATACTGTCTGCAGGGCTGTGTATCTAATCCTATCGTGTGATACTGTCTGGTGAGCTGTGTATCTAATCCTCTCCTGTGTGATACTGTCTGCTGAGCTGTGTATCTAATCCTATCCTGTGTGATACTGTCTGCTGAGCTGTGTATCTAATCCTATCCTGTGGGATCCTGTCTGCTGAGCTGTGTATCTAATCCTATCCTGTGGGATACTGTCTGCTGAGCTGTGTATCTAATCCTATCCTGTGTGATACTGTCTGCTGAGCTGTGTATCTAATCCTCTCCTGTGTGATACTGTCTGCAGAGCCGTGTATCTAATCCTATCCTGTGGGATACTGTCTGCTGAGCTGTGTATCTAATCCTATCCTGTGTAATACTGTCTGCAGAGCCGTGTATCTAATCCTATCCTGTGGGATCCTGTCTGCTGAGCTGTGTATCTAATCCTATCCTGTGGGCTACTGTCTGCTGAGCTGTGTATCTAATCCTCTCCTGTGTGATACTGTCTGCTGAGCTGTGTATCTAATCCTCTCCTGTGGGATACTGTCTGCTGAGCTGTGTATCTAATCCTCTCCTGTGTGATACTGTCTGCTGAGCTGTGTATCTAATCCTATCCTGTGGGATCCTGTCTGCTGAGCTGTGTATCTAATCCTATCCTGTGGGATACTGTCTGCTGAGCTGTGTATCTAATCCTCTCCTGTGTGATACTGTCTGCAGAGCCGTGTATCTAATCCTATCCTGTGGGATACTGTCTGCTGAGCTGTGTATCTAATCCTATCCTGTGGGATACTGTCTGCTGAGCTGTGTATCTAATCCTGTCCTGTGGGATACTGTCTCCTGAGCTGTGTATCTAATCCTATCCTGTGTGATGCTGTCTGCTGAGCTGTGTATCTAATCCTCTCCTGTGTGATACTGTCTGCTGAGCTGTGTATCTAATCCTATCCTGTGGGATACTGTCTGCTGAGCTGTGTATCTAATCCTCTCCTGTGTGATACTGTCTGCTGAGCTGTGTATCTAATCCTCTCCTGTGTGATACTGTCTGCTGAGCTGTGTATCTAATCCTCTCCTGTGTGATACTGTCTGCTGAGCTGTGTATCTAATCCTCTCCTGTGGGATACTGTCTGCTGAGCTGTGTATCTAATCCTCTCCTGTGTGATACTGTCTGCTGAGCTGTGTATCTAATCCTCTCCTGTGGGATACTGTCTGCTGAGCTGTGTATCTAATCCTCTCCTGTGTGATACTGTCTGCTGAGCTGTGTATCTAATCCTATCCTGTGGGATCCTGTCTGCTGAGCTGTGTATCTAATCCTATCCTGTGGGATACTGTCTGCTGAGCTGTGTATCTAATCCTATCCTGTGTGATATTGTCTGCTGAGCTGTGTATCTAATCCTCTCCTGTGTGATACTGTCTGCAGAGCCGTGTATCTAATCCTATCCTGTGGGATACTGTCTGCTGAGCTGTGTATCTAATCCTATCCTGTGGGATACTGTCTGCTGAGCTGTGCATCTAATCCTCTCCTTTGTAATACTGTCTGCTGAGCTGTGTATCTAATCCTCTCCTGTGTGATACTGTCTGCTCAGCAGTGTATCTAATCCTCCCCTGTGTGATACTGTCTGCTGAGCTGTGTATCTAAGGGTACCTTCACACTTAGCGATGCAGCAGCGATCCGACCAGCGATCTGACCTGGTCAGGATCGCTGCTGCATCGCTACATGGTCGCTGGTGAGCTGTCAAACCAGGCAGATCTCACCAGCGACCACTGAACAGCCCCCAGCCAGCAGCGACGTGCAAGCGACGCTGCGCTTGCACGGAGCTGCCGACTGGAAGCTGCGGAGACTGGTAACTAAGGTAAACATCGGGTATGGTTACCCGATGTTTACATTAGTTACCAGTGTGAGCAGGGAGCAGGGAGCCGCGCACACTGAGCGCTGGCTCCTTGCTCTCCTAGCTGCTGTACACATCGGGTTAATTAACCCGATGTGTACAGCAGCTACATGTGCAGAGAGCCGGAGCCGGCAGCACAGGCAGCGTGAGAGCTGCAGAGGCTGGTAACTAAGGTAAATATCGGGTAACCACCTTGGTTACAGCTTACCTCAGCTGCCAGACGCCGGCTCCTGCTCACTGCTCGCTTCATTTGTCGCTCTCTCGCTGTCACACACAGCGATCTGTGTGTCACAGCGGGAGAGCGGCTTTGAAGAAAACGAACCAGGGCTGTGTGTAACGAGCAGCGATCTCGCAGCAGGGGCCAGATCGC